>NC_064637.1:103391109-104016109 GCF_023864275.1 Schistocerca cancellata
TCTGACTGTCCCAAGTGAGTAAATTCCTTGTTTATGTAACCATACAAGCAGTGGCAGACTTGTGTAATAATTGTTACAGTACAGTTTGTGGTTCATATTTCTTGGTAGTATCCTACTGAGTCGAACTACAACATTTGCACTTGCTCCCAAGTCTTCCTCCCCATTCACTCTTTTTTCTGGTTCATTTTCATCTCCAGTGAAAATCTCAAAATCGTAGGCATAACCAGATATGCCACTAATAACAAATAATTTGTATCCATATTTATGAGGCTTGTTTGGCATGTATTGTTTCAAATAACTTCTAGCCTTTGTTGAACATATCTGTTCATCAACAGAAACACACTCCTCAACAGGTATTGTTTGAAACCAAGATCTCATCAATTCTATTATGGGTCTTATCTTGAAGAGTCTATCATGACCTTTTTCACCCCTGGGTATCATTGCACTGTTGTCATTGAAGTGAAGAAACTTACGTATTTGCTCATACTGATTCACTGTCATTGTTGTCTTGATCAGATAAGTACCAGTAACTTCTCCCCAGTAATCCCTCGTATTAGGTACATGAACTATTGACATTACGAGACAGATGCCTATAAATTTTTTTATGTCATCACAGGATAAATCTATTGGTCTATCAGGATTACACTGCACACTGTATCTATGAGACTCTTCGACAATTAGATCAAACAATTTAGATGGAAATATATGTTTGAAGAATTGGTATGGAGTATTTAAGTTTATTACTTCTTCTGGTAACGAAGTATTGCCATGAAATTTTGACTGCAGTTCGGGAATAATCAACTGTTTATCTTTCCAAACCACACTCCTGCTGTTTTTGGTAACATTTTTGCTGCTGCATGGCAGTTTCAGAGCATTATCAGACAACTGTGACGTCGATTCCTTCATTATAACATCAGATTGTCTTGTTCCAGAAACATCTTCAGTCCTAATTACTGGTACTTGACTTTCTTCGTCACTACTGTCACTATCACAATCAACAGATTCTGGAGCAACATATGTCTCTTCTTGAATGGAATCGTCAGAGAAACACTCAAGATCGTCATCACTGCTTAGTGGAATCTCTAACCATTCCATAAGCATTTCTTCTTGACTCTTTAGAGACATTTTTACGTCAGCGCCTGAAATGCAGTAAATGAAAAATGTAGCTGATAAGCTACATACACAAAAACAGGCCTCATTTCAAATCTATCGCAAAGACACTCGAATTAACTGTTTACACCACATCTACTTACGTTTTCAAAATGAAAAAGTAATTTTCAAACCCAGAAATCAGTGCACAAACACCAAAAACACATCTCAACTTTCCGCCAAAACACACAATTGGCAGTATGTCCACACAGCTCACTGTCGAACTGCTTCAGCTCGTCCTGCCATCTATGATCGCTATGAAGAACTACTAGAAACTGCAGCGGAGTGTATACACTTAGCTACATAACGAATTTGATCGAAAATGTTTCTCCATATGGAATAAATCGAAGAAATGAGGTCTGTAGCTTATCAGCTACAGTATGCATTAAAGGGTTAATACTTTGCCTACTACCTCTTCCCGCTACATTTGGTCATCCTGATAAAATTGGGGGCAGAAGTTGACACTACACCTCATACATGAGATCTACATGAAAAGTCCCTATTTTAAAGGTGTTCAATGTACAAAACTAAATGAAATAACTTTATTTTTTTTCACATAAATGGGTTGTATATGAAGATAAGTTATGAAAAAATTACAATAACAAGTCAAAACACTTCAATGTGAGCCCCTACAGTGACACAAAGAATGTTGTCTGTTTTCAATGTTCATCCAAGTCTGCTGCAACAAGCCCAAAGGAATGGTGTCAGTGACTTCCACAAACCAAGTACAGACGTCTTGAATGTCTCGCACTGCAGTGGCAAAAACCCTGTTCTTGACATAGCCCTGTAGAAACAAATTAAATGGTGTGATGTCAGGACAACATGGTGGCCAATTCGTGGGTGCACCTCGTCCAATCCAGCATCCTGGAAATGTTGCATTTAGAGTTTTCCGAATATCCCGTGATCCGGGAGTGGACCACCATCTTGATGAAACCAAAGGTTTGATTTAAGTCTTCAACCTGGGGAAAGACAAAGATCTCCATCTTGTCTAGGTACATCATTTCTGTTGTTTCAGCAAAGAATAATGGTCCAATGTTGTGCTTGTTCACAGTTCGAGAGATGGAATGTAGCCTCGTCAGAAAGCATTACACTTCACAGGAATGCAAGATTCCAGTCGGTTCGGTTAAGCATTTCACATGCAAATTAATAGTAGCTGCATGTTATCAGGCTTTATTGCCTTCAGTATCTGTAGTATCGTGCCCACATGTCTAATATAAGGTGACTAGGAGTGGTTTCATCTGATTGCTAGACACAATTCAAGCAAATTCATTTAATGGAGACTTATTATAGTAAATTAAATTGACAGTACTTAACTTTGCATATTTACAAAGGTGTGTTGCAAGCAAATGGCAACATAATGAATGTCCTTCAGTATATACAATTTCAATGCAAGCAAAACAAAACAGTTTATAAGTCACTTCTGTGGCGTTCTCCTGTGGCTGCAGCTAGGCGGCGTGGGGTTATATTCTCTTTGTGTAGATGCTGCTTCAGTCATGGTGTCATCCTAGTTAGTGTATTATTGGCTGACATCATCTGACAGCCCTCTCTGCTCTTCCGTTCTCGATTGTCATTCCAGTGCTTTCATTATGCCGGAACAGTATCTGCACCTGGTGTGAACACAGATGTATCCTCTTTTTGAGGACTTTTGCAAAAGACACTTGAAGTTCTTGTGAAGCCTGAGAACTGATTTACTTGGACTTCATTGGAATGTGTGGCGGATATTCTCAACTTGTTCTTCAGAGACCCACCGACCTCCTCCATGCCCCTTTGGAATGCTGCCAGTTTCCAGAAACTGACTATGCAATGCTTTTATGCTCTTGGCGTCAGGTGCTGCTTTCCTGTAAACACCATGAAACTGCCTTTGCACCGTAACAGTGAATAAACTCTGCGTACCGGAGCTCAGTTTGTGCCTTCTCTCCTGAACTGACGCTATTTCCACTTCTACGGACAACAAATAAACAATGAAAGTGCACCAGATGCTGAAAAAAATTAGGCAGCAGCTTTATGTCCTTCTGCACACAACAGACAAGTCAGACCTGAAACAAGGAAAGATTTAGTATTTTTAAATTGCCTCACAGAATAGGGAATTTTGGTGTAGACACCCTTGACAGGGTCACTCTAAGACTGTGATTTCTTGCTATAGGAGAGAACTACTCTAGCTTAGCATAATGCATCTGCCCATCAGCACATGATTAATCGTATATTGGTCACCCCTGCTGAGCATATCACACCTCACCACCAGCACAACCCCCCCCCCCCCCCCCTACACACCACCACCACCACCACCACCACCACCACCACCACCACCACCACCCGAGTGATCCCCCTCCTGTGGTCTAGCCACAATGAGGGTGGCAAAGGCACTATACATCTTCTTGGGAATGTTCTGGCAGGTTCTTGCCCCTGTCAGTCACTACCTACGACCTTCTCGTGACCTCCAGAACATCATCTGTTGATACTTTCCTTTCTGGGAGGCTGCTCATGTTGCTAGGGCTGTTGCTCACTGTAGGCGACTTCAGTTTCATTTTGCAAAGAATATTCAGCCTCTGTTTCATACTATAAATATAGCAATGAAAACCCATTATTTACAGGTCCCAAAGCATAGAGGAGTGAGAGCAAATTGCAAATGATTTCGAGGAAAAGTGGAACTGTTACAACATATTTTATTTGCCATGGTAGATGCTGTGAATCACTGATGCAGCAGTGCACAGCCCATACCAATCATTGTTCTTGAGATTCTCTTTCCATTTCACGTGTAACATGAGGCTGCTGTGAACCCCATCTACAAACGTTGATGAATTTTGATTGTAGGATATTTGAAATGGCACCTCATTGGAGAAACAAATCCTTTTCAAAAAAATCATTGCCTAGCATATCCGCATTCACTACAAACTGTTGGGATATAGTCGTAACCACTTCCGCAAGACTTTATACAATGCATGACACACACATACTGACTTAATCTGTATTTTATTCCAACTGCTTTTGGTCACAAGCCATATTCATGGTTGTCAAAAAGTTAATCTGCAACCAATATCACATATCAAAAGTAAAAGTTAGGAACATTACAGGTATACCTGTGCGAGGAGCAACTAGCTGAAGAAAACCAACACAAGACACGCAATCAACACTTATGCAACACGTTGTGTACTGTTGATAGTCTCATTTCAAACTCTCTGGCTGCCATATGCACCCATTTTGTCGGACTTCTTGCAAACACCAGCCGTATCTTTTCCACGTTGCCGCCTGAAGCAGTTGGGTGATTGCCGCCACTCCACCCCTCTATTTTAAGACATTGCATTTTTCCATAAACAACGTATGCTAAACCCAGATAGTCTGTTGGAATGGTGATTGCCTTCCATACCGTGTTCAAAGATTTCGTTGCTCTTGGTTACCAGACATTGTCTGTATGAAGGAGCTACACACTGAGTATCCTCCTATGGCATTCACATTTTATCAAGTTTTCAGGTTCAATTTTGCAGCAAGGTTGTCACCTGGAACGTAAAAAAACTTTATCTTACTACAAGTTGAAAACCATTTGCTAGTGTCTAGTATAGTTTTAAAGTTAAGGTCTTAAGTTGTAAAAATATATTACGGACACCGTGAATATTAGTGGAACAAATGACATTGGATTATGTCAGAATAAACTTTAAGGATGAAATCAAGGGAGATAGTGAGAAATAGAGCCTCCTAATATGTACTGACAGAGAAAAATTATGACACCTAAAATTAAAAATTAATTAATGTAGAGTAATGAAATTGTGGGTATACATTTGTCCAGGTAACATCTGTAATTGATTAACATTGCAAGAACACTTGTTAATGTAAGCGTGAGATAAGACATTGAAAATGTGGAATGCTGGTACATTAATAACCGGTGTAAGTGCAAGAATGTTAAATGCGAACTTCCAAACATGCACGCACTGTGTTGTACCATTGCCAGATGTCAGTTTGTGGGATGAAGTTCCATGTCTGTTGCACATCATCGGTCAATACTAATATATCTGCTGTCCGTGGATAGGTAAAACTCATTGTGTGAGATATAGCGGTTTTATTTAAACTAAAGTCTTTCTTCAAAATTTACAAAACAATATTTGTGAGGTACGACTGATCCTCCAAACCCACCAATAACTAAATCAGAGATTCTTTCAAACATTAACTGTCTGTAGTAACCTTAAAACTTCACCAAACCAAGCCCCGGGCATCTCGTGAAGAGTGGTGCGGAGTCCACGTTGCTGTCACCTGAGTCTGAGGACGAGTAGAGACCCTGCGAGGATGGCTCCGGTATGCTGGCGGCGGTGGATGATGACGCGGCGGCTATGATGACGCCAGTGGGCTCGCTCGGCGTGAACTGCCTCTCCAGGCTCCTGCGCAAGCCTAAATACTGCTTGGTGCATGCATATGGCTGGCTCTATTTGCAGTCACGTGTCAAGCGGAAGGTAAGAGGTCGCCGGCTCTAGCAGGTGCTTAGTCTGGAAACAGTAAATACAGTGGCGATTAATGCTGATTGTGGATGATGCTGGCGTTGTTGTTCGATGATGTTTTCATATGTGCTGAACTGCAGACAGTACTGGTGGTTGAGCAAGCCAGGACTACATATTGACACTCTGTGGAGCATGTTGGGTTAAATAGCTGTATGTGGGCGAGTGTTATCATTCTGGAAAACACCCCCTGGAATGTTGTTAACGAATGGCATCAGAGCAGGTCGAATCACTAGACTGATGAACAAATGGCATCAGAGCAGGTCGAATCACTAGACTGATGAACAAATTTGCAATCAGGATGCATGAGATAACCACAAGAGAGCTCTTGCTGTCATACAAAATCACACTACAGGCACTAACTCCAGGTACAGGTCCAGTGTGTCCAGCACACAGACAGGTTGGTTGCAGGGCCGCAACTGGCCACCTCCTAATCAACTCACACCCATCACTGGCACCAAGGCAGAACCAGCTTTCCTCACAAAATACAGCAGACCTTCACTCTGCCCTCCAATGAGCTCTCACTTGATACCACTGAAATTGGAAATGGGCAGTTTAGAGTCAGTGGAATGCACGCGTGTGGCTCGGAGCTGTCTTTGAAGTAACAGACTTGTAGTTGTTCGTTGTGTCACTGTGGTGTCAACTGTTTCTCAGATTGCTGCTGCAGTTGCAGTACGATGCACCAGAGCCGTACACCGAAAATGATTCTCCCTCAGTAAAGCCGCATGGCTGTATGGAGCCCGGTCTTCTTGCATTCGTACAGTCTGGTGACCACCTCTGCCTACAACTGTGTAGAGTGGCTACATTCCTGCTAAGTCTTTCTACAGTATCACAGAAGGAACATCCAGCTTCTTGTAGCCCTATTACGCGACCTCCTTCAAATTGAGTGAGGTGGTGATAATAGCGTGTGTGTCTCCTTAAAGGCATTCTTGATTAACATAAGCTCAGCACAGCGAATCTCAAAGGTAACTAATGCTCACGACCGTCACAGCGTGTATTTAAAGTCTGTTTAGTCTATATTTTTGCATGGAAGCACATGTTACGTGCACTGTTATACTGTATCCTGGCAGGTCATGCATTGTTGAGTGATTTGCCTGCACTGGAAAAACATTCCTCAGGCCACTGGAAAGGGAAGTGTAGCATCTGATGTATGTGGAGTGTTGTTGGAGGAGAAATCAAACAGTTCTGGAGAAATATATGCATCGTAGTAAATTTTGCATCGAAACCATGACAACAATGGCGGTCGTACGATTTCCTGTTTAAATTTTTAGTTATCAACAGTGCTGGGTCAGGAAAGTCGTGTTTATTGCAGCATATCGTGTAAAGAAATTTAAGGATGAAAGTAGTCACACAGTCGGTGTTGAGTTTGGATCAAAAATAGTGAATGTTGGAGGAAAATCTGTGAAGCCACAAATATGGGATACGTGCACGGTGCAGTTATTTTTAGCCATGGGGAAAGGAATAGACTGTCGAAGGGATGTCGTGGAGCCAAAATTGAGCTTGCAACAGGTTTGGATGTATTGGATCTTCTCCACCTACGATAATTTGCTAGTAGTAGCAGCAAGTTGTTTTGAGTGGGGAGGATTTGCAGAAGCAAAACGTATAGAGCTCGAGGGGAGCAGAATTTTAAACAGTGGAACTAAGTGTAACACAATAGGACCAACGTTCCAGCCAGCGTCATTTTCAGGAGTCACGCAATTGAATGTTACGCAGCCACAGCTGTACTGGCCAGAAGCCACTTTAGAGTTTCTACCAATGCAGATTCTGACCTTGTTGAATCAAACTCTGGAGCCAGGTCTGTTGAGATCTGTAAACCAGTTCATTTTAGAGCAAAAGGGGCGCATATCAGCCGAACAGCTTGTGCATTTTGTCGCTCAGTATAGGGAAAGGCAACTGCAAATAATGATCATTTTGAGCACCTCTGTGCCAAGTGTCATCGCAGCCTTAACTTTGTGTTGTTTTCTTCCTGATCAGGCAGAGAGCTAATTCCAAGAGGGAACCAAGGATAGTAGAAGTCCCACTGGATGGGATACAGAGTGCATGAGACGAATAGGTTGATCGAGCAGTGGTCGTCCAGTAAGGACCTTCTACGTTTTGTTTTGTCATGGGTTTAAGGGGTACTAGACCACATGTAAGTGTCCTAATAGTAAGAAAATATGTCATAGGTGCCAATAAAAAAAAAAAAAAAAAAAAAAAAAAACCATTATTTACCGGTTCCAAAGCATAGAGCAGTGGGAGCAAATTGCAAATGATTTCCTGGAAAAGTGGAATTGTTATAACATTATAGAGGCAAAGGATGGAAACCATATTCGCATCAAATGTCCACGAAAGCTAGTGGTCCTCATGTTTTCGGTTATAAATCTTTTAACAGCAGAATTTTGTTTGCTGTGGTAGATGCTATGAATTACTGATGTAACAGTGAATCAGCACGTACCAAACGTTGACCTTGAGACTCTTTCCATTTCATGCGTAACATGAGGCTGCTGTGAACCCCATATATGAACATTGATGATAATTGATTGCCGGGTATATGAAATACTGCCTCATCGGAGAAACAAATCTTTTTCAAAAAAGTCATTGCTTGCGTCAGTCTTGTCTAGAATATCCGCATCCACTACAAACTGTTGGGATATAGTCGTAACCACTTATGCAAGACTTTATAAAAAGTGCATGACACACAAATGCTGACTTCATTTGTATTTTATTCCAACTGCTTTTGCTCATATGCCATAATCATGGTCATCAGAAAATTAATTTGCAACCAATATCACACATGAAAAGTAAAAGTTAGGTATACCTGTAATGTTCCTATGTGAAGAGCAACTAGCTGAAGAGAACCAACATGAGACACACTATCAATACTTACACAACACATTGTCGATAGCCTCATTTCCAAATCTCTGGCCGACATACGCATGGATTTTGTCGGACTTCTTGCAAACACCAGTCGTATCTTTTCCACATTGGCGACTGAAGCAGGCGGGTGACCCCCACCTCTCCTCGCCTCTATTTTAGAACGTTTCCTGTTTCCATAAACAACATATGCGAAACCCGGATAGTCAGTCGGGACGGTGATTGCCTTCCATACCGTATTCGAAAGTTTAGTTGCTCTTGTTTACCAGACATTGTCTGTATGAAACACCCACACACTGAGGGGTATGGCATTCATATTTTGTCAAGTTTTCAGGTTCAATTTAGCATCAAGGTTGTCACCAGAGAGGTAAAAAAACTTTATCTTACTTACTACATGTTGAAAACCATCTTTTAGTGTCTAGTATAGTTTTAAAGTTAACTAAGGCCTTAAGTTGTAAAAATACTTTATGGACACCGTGAATATCTGTGGAACAAATGACACAACGGATTATGTCAGAATAAACTTTAAGGAAGGATGAAATCAAGGGAGATAGTGAGAAATAGAGCCTCTTAATATGCACTGACGGATATAAATTGGCACCAAATTTTAAAAATTAATTAATGTAGAGTAATGAAATTGTGGGTATACATTTGTCCAGGTAACATCTGTAATTGATTAACATTGCAAGAACACATGTTAATGTAAGCGCGAGATAAGACATTGAAAATGTGGAATGCTGGTACATTAATAACCGGTGTAAGTGCAAGAATGTTGGATGTGAGCATTCAAACGTGCATGCATTGTGTTGTACCATTGCCAGATGTCAGTTTGTCAGATGGAGTTCCATGTCTGTTGCACTTGGTTGGTCATTGCAGTGGCGATTAATGCTGATTGTGGATGATGCTGGCGTTGTCGTTCACGTCTAACATGAGGCCGCTGTAAACCCCATGTACAGGGTGATTCAAAAAGAATACCACAACTTTAAAAATGTGTATTTAATGAAACAAACATAATATAACCTTCTGTTATATATCATTACAAAGAGTATTTAAAAAGGTTTTTTTTTTCACTCAAAAACAAGTTCAGAGATGTTCAATATGGCCCCCTCCAGACACTCGAGCAATATCAACCCGATACTCCATCTCGTTCCACACTCTCTGTAGCATATCAGGCGTAACAGTTTGGATAGCTGCTGTTATTTCTCGTTTCAAATCATCAATGGTGGCTGGGAGAGGTGGCCGAAACACTATATCCTTAACATACCCCCATAAGAAAAAATCGCAGGGGGTAAGATCAGGGCTTCTTGGAGGCCAGTGATGAAGTGCTCTGTCACGGGCTGCCTGGCGGCCGATCCATCGACTCGGGTAGTTGACGTTCAGGTAGTTACGGACAGATAAGTGCCAATGTGGTGGCGCTCCATCCTGCTGAAATATGAATTGTTGTGCTTCTTGTTCGAGCTGAGGGAACAGCCAATTCTCTAACATCTCCAGTTACAGTAGCACCTTCGAAGAAAAAGAGACCAAAAACTTTATTGGCTGAAATGGCAATGAAAACGTTCACCTTAGGCGAGTCACGTTCATACTGAGTTGTTTCCCGCGGATTCTCAGTGCCCCATATACAGACATTGTGACGGTTGACTTTCCTGTTAGTGTGGAAAGTTGCTTCATCACTAAACACAATCTTTCATCTGTTTCGATTTGAGCAAGGATAAAATCACAGAAATCGATTCTTTTAATCTTGTCAGCTGCATACAGTGCTTGAACCAATTTCAGACGATAAGGTTTCTTAACTAACCTTTTTCGTAGGACTCTCCATACAGTTGATTGTGGAATTTGCAGCTCTCTGCTAGCTCTGCAAGCAATTTTCCTGGGCTGCGAACAAATGCTTGCTGGATGCGTGTTACATTTTCATCACTCGTTCTCGGCCGTCCAGAACTTTTCCCTTTGCACAAACACCCATTCTCTGTAAACTGTTTATACCAACGTTTAATATACCACCTATCAGGAGGTTTAACACCATACTTCGTTCGAAATGCACGCTGAACAACTGTCGTCGATTCACTTCTGCCGTACTCAATAACACAAAAAGCTTTCTGTTGAGTGGTCGCCATCTTAGCATCAACTGACGCTGACGCCTAGTCAACAGCGCCTCAAGCGAACAAATGTACAACTAAATGAAACTTTATAGCTCCCTTAATTCGCCGACAGATAGTGCTTAGCTCTGCCTTTTGTCGTTGCAGAGTTTTAAATTCCTAAAGTTGTGGTATTCTTTTTGAATCACCCTGTATAAACGTTGATGATAATTGATTGCAGGAAATATGAAATACTGCCTCATCGGAGAAAAAAAATCTCTTTTGAAAAAGTCATTTCTTGCGTCAGTCTTGCCTAGCATATACGCATCCACTACAAACTGTTGGGATATAGTCGTAACCACTTATGCATGACACACAAATACTGACTTCATTTGTATTTTATTCCAACTGCTTTTGGTAATGTGCCATATTCATGGCCGTCAAAAAATTAATCTGCAGCCAATATCACACATCAGAAGTTAAAGTAAGACTTTTATCCATTGTGGATGTGGAACACTGCGACTGTGGTGTGAAAAGGTTTTCAGAAATTACTGCAACCAGTCGCCTTTTATGTAGATGTATTTTATTTAACCATGACCGGTTTCGAGCTGCCTAGCAACTCATCATCAGATGGTATATACATTTAGTGCTTTTTTGTACCCATTGTGTGGGTGGTTGAGTATCTGTGGCTAAACAGAAACGAGAACAAATAATCGCTACATGTGGTACAGTAACACGAAATATTTACAGAATAATTTATGTTTAACGTACAAGAGCAAATAATCACTACATGTGGTACAGTTACATGAAATATTTACAGTTTAATTTACGTTTTGAGGTGTTACTTACAGATAAATCTTTCTGCAGGTATATATATCTCTTTTAGGACGTATTTTTGAAACCATTGTGTCTTGTTTTTCACAATTACACAAGTTAAAACTTTCACTAGATGTATATTACTTTTATGAGGCACTGTTGGAAACATATATCTTGTTTTTCGTAAACATCGCTGAACACACTTAGCCACAGTTTCGTACATTACAAGTATACCTGTGTGAAGAGCAACGAGCTGCAGAGAACCAACACAAGACACGCATTCAACACTTACGCAACACATTGTGCACTGTTGATAGTCTCATTGCCAACTCTTTGGCCGCCATATGCACCGATTTTATCAGACTTCTTGCAAACACCAGAAGTAACTTTTACACGTTGGCGTCTGAAGCTGGTGGGTGACCTGCACGAGTCCTCCACTCTTTTAGAACGTTGCCTGTTTCCATAAACAACATATGCAAAGCCCGAATAGTCTTGCGGGACAGTGATTGCTTTCCATACCGTGTTTGAAAGTGTTGTTGCACTTGGTTACCAGACATTGTCTGTATGAAGCAGTCACACACTGAGTTTCCTCCTATGGCATTCACATTTTGTCAAGTTTTCAGGTTCAATTTTGCAGCAAGGTTGTCACCTGGAAGGTAAAAAAACTTTATCTTATTACATGTTGAAAACCATTTGTTAGTGACTAGTATAGTTTTAAAGTTAACTAAGGTCTTAAGATGTAAAAATAATTTATGGACACCATGAATACCAGTGGAACAAATGACACAATGGATTATGTCAGATTAAACTTTAAGGAAGGATGAAATCGAGGGAGATAGTGAGAAAAAGAGCGTCTTAACTCTTTCACATGCAACTAATTTGACCAAAAAACAGCTCTAGAAGATCACGACTTACTTTTATTGTCAAAAATTCGTACAAGCAACATATTTATAATAGAATGAACATAATTATTACCATTGTACACAAAAATTCAATTTTTATAATCATTTTTGGTCACAAGGGAGGTGGTTCATTTTTTGTACCACCGTGCATCAAGATGCATGATAGTCTTGGAAGCGTATCTTCCTTTTCCTGAAGCATAGAGGAACCTTACACACACTACACATCCAGTCAGTGCGAATTTGTTGTTTCTTGTAACTACATGCTGCACATCTCCTCCTTGTGGATCTTTCTGGCTGATGAGATGAACTTTCAAGACACACAGATTTCGGAACATTGGGCTTCTTCTTGTTGAACTGGAGATGACTGCTCTGACTTTGCTTTTCACCTCTTGAAGCTACCAAGGCAGGTGCCACTAAATCCCTTGTGATTTCTCTTCTGAAATCCTTCAGAGTCATCTTAGGCAACTTCATTTCTTTATGGATGATGAAAGCATTCACCACGGTGGCATCAACAAAGTACCAAAATATTCTGTGCCACCACTTTCTGCTCTTTCTGTCAGTTTCATATACGCCCTTCAGTTGGTCAAATTTATCTGCATAATTCATGTTGCCATTGTAATCGGAGAGACCAATGGGGCAAGAAACTTTTATTTCATTTCCATCTTTTTCCTTTCTTGTAACCCCTGTTGTTTGAATTGGGTCATGGAAATTTGAAAGCAGATGGACGGATCTCTTATCTTTCCACTTCATCACACTAAGGCCTGTATTGCTAGTAGCCCAATCATAGTCACCCCTTTTCATTTCTTTGGCACTTTTCATCATAGGTAAAGATTTTCTACTTGGATTCACTGTACCACAAGCACGTATTTTGTTTTCTTTCAAATCTCGAAGGAGATCTGGGCTACTGAAATAATTATCAAAGTAAATTCTGTGATCCTTACCTTTAATATTTTCGGTGAAGTCTTTCACAACTCTTTCTCCCAATTTCTTTTCCACAGCATTATCTTTCTTTCCATGCATGGCCAGATTTGTCTGCTAGTACCCACACCTTGTAGCCTCTCTTGATAGGCTTCTTTGGCAAGTACTGTTTTATAGAAGATCTTCCTTTAAATTTAATCATAGATTCATCCACTGCCATACATTCATTTGGATTAAATGCTTTCTGAAAGTTATGTGAAATTCTTTCTAGGAAAGGACGCAACTTATAAATTTTATCATAGTTCGTGTCCCCTCGTTGTGGCATTTTACTATTATCATTCAAATGTAAGTTGATGAGAAACCATTCGAAATGCCTCCTTGACATCAGCTGACTCTCATAACTATCATGTAGATCAGCACCTGAACTCCAGTAGTCTCTGTAACTAGGAAGTGGTTATATGCCCATCAAGATATTTATCCCTGAGAAAGTTTTTAATTCTTCCATGGATGCTGGCACATAAGGTTTACCGGTAGTCACAGACGACTGTTGCGCATATAAGTTCATGTGAAACAAAAATAAATCCATATCATCTGAAAGCAGAATTCTAAATAATTGATATGGTGATGATGTGCCTAACTCCACAATAAAAACACTGGGACCACACTGGGGAGTAAATGCAGAGGCATCAGCGGGGCATTCAGTTTTGCTCCATTTATGTTCAGCCTTAGACTGATAATCAGCAATCTGAGATGGAGTCTGATGTACTGTGACGGTTTGACTTAGCTCAGTCTCTGGTGACGGTAGCTGGGCACTCAACTTCAGAATCACTTGACATATCAGAATCACTTGACGTATCAGAATCACAGAATAGTTTTGGATGTAGTTGGTTCCAGACAATAAGAATTGTCATTGGTGTCATCACTGTCCCCACTATCAAATGATACGTCAGATGGAATATCCTCTTCAAGGGCTTTCAAAATTTCAGACTGTCGCTTTCTCTGACCCCTCATTATTACTGAAAAGTAAAGAGTAAGATTTACCTATGTTTGAAGTAGACTGACTGTTGTGGTACATATTTTGAACCGATGAATAATTAGCTACATTTTAATAATTTCTCATAGAAATAGTCTGAACAACACGAAAACTACAATAAACAAATGTAATTACATATTCCAATAGAAATTTTGTTGGAAACTTCCGTTGGCAGTTAACAAATAACAATGTTGCACAAACATTGTCTCCACAGTGTACTTCAGCGCACCTGACGTAGAAATACGAAGTACTGTTGCTGCTACAAGAACCCAGTAACAACTGCCATCTGGTGCTTACATCTAAGAACTACAAAGAACATGCCCTGCTAGTAGTTAAAGTAATCTACCACGAGAATGCACTGTTCTACGCATCCAAATTGGTGGTACAAATAACGTACCACTGTACAACCTCGGTGCAACATAAGGTGGTACACAAACTGTACCACCAGACTTGAAAGAGTTAATATGCACTAATGGACAAAAATTATGACACCAAAAATGAAAAAAACTTAATTAATGTAGAGTACTGAAATTGTGGGTATACATTGAAAATGTGGAATGCTGGTACATTAATAACCGATGTACTGCAAGAATGTTGAATGCAAGCATTCAAACGTGCATGCACTGTGTTGTACCGTTGCCAGATGTCAGTTTGTCAGATGGAGTTCCATGTCTGTTAAATGTGGTTGGTCAATACAATGGCAATTAATGCTTGTTGTTCGATGATGTTTCATATGTTCTCAACTGGAGACAGAACTGGTGACAGAGCATGTTGGGTTACAATAGCGGTATGAGGGCGAGCGTTATCATTCTGGAAAACACCCCCTGGAATGTTGTTCACGAACGGCATCATTACAGGTCGAATCACTAGACTGATGAACAAATTTGTAGTCAGGTTGCATGAGATAACGAGAGCTCTTGCTGTCATACAAGATCACACCACAGACACTTAACTCCAGATGCAGGTCCAGTGTGTCTAGCGCACAGACAGGATGGTTGCAAGGCTGCAACTGGCCTCCTCCTAACCAACACACACCCTTCACTGGCACCGAGGCAGAACCAGCTTTCCTCAGAAAATACAGCAGACCTTCACTCTGCCCTCCAATGAGCTCTCGCTTGACACCACTGAAATTGGAAATGGCGGCGGTTAACATCAGCTCAGCATTGCAAAACTCAAAGGTAACCCTCGCTCACGACCGTCAGAGTGTGTATTTAAAGCAACCCTGGTTTGAATCCTTATAGTGGTGCTACTGTCGGCATTCTTGTGCAGCTGGCGCAAAATTTGAGTAGGTATCATCAATGTAGAAGTAACGCGTACCAATGTCCGTTTGTCACAGAACTCCTTTGTGCTGCGATTTTTTTTCCGTCCGTGTATGAAAAACACTGTCCAGTCTACATTTTTGCATGGAAGCAAATGTTATATGCACTGTTACACTGTATCCTGGCAGCTCGTGTCTTGTTGCGTGATTTGCTTGCACTGGGAAAACACTGGGGATTATGTTTGCACTTGACTCACTTTATGTCTGCAGCGCTAAATCACTTTGAGCACAGATCACTGGTCTTGACGTTGTGGGGAGTTGATGTCGGCGGCAAGGAGGGCGTGGGTGTTGTGAGAGGGCGGCAGTCGTGATGTGAGGAAGACGTCTCTGAAGACTGCGTGCAGCAGGACCTGCAGGAATATATGGAAGATGTCACAGTACTTCAAGCCCTGTTTGCTGTTCCCCTTGTGTACATCCTAAAAGTTCTTATGGAACAGCACCTTGTCTGTCTGATGTTTGGTGACCACTGTGTGTGCCGTCATGGCTATAATCTACATGGTGGCAATGCTTTTTGAATTCGGGTAGGGTTTTGCATCAGGTATGGTGAGTGTCGTGATTTGTATGGTTCTTTCATTCATTTGGTTGATCTGGACGACCATTTTCCTGCATTGAATGCAATGTTTGATCGTGTCTGCAGAGTTTGTTTCTGCAGAGTTTGCAGCCTGGTATGCCCCCACGCTAATCAGTATCAACCTCTGGTTTGTTGGTACTGTCTTCTGTAGAACTTTGTAGCAGGTGCCTCTAGTGTGCTCTGTCAGAGCCCGTTCAGATATGTTCTTGCAGACCTTTGGCCAGTCGTGGCCTGGAAGTTTTGTCTCTATTTTTTGTTTTGCTTGTCTTCGCCACCGATTTTGCTAGCCGTCCCCTGTTGTGAGTCTGCCACAGTGGTAATACAGTAGCTCTCCTTCGTTGTGAGCTGGTTGAAATGCCGCAACTTTATGACAGTGTGGCTAGTGTCGATGGATGCTTTCTCAGTTTGCTGTTTGTAAACTTTGATCAGGCAGGTCATGGTGCAGTCCACATCCCTATTTTCGGTTTCGAATGCACGGTGGAGCAATAGTGCTGCACATTTTGTCTTCACATCAGCCACTCAGGGTGCACCTTCTTCCCTCAGCAATAAACATCGCTTGGGACACTTCAAAAGGTTCTGGTCTCCGCAACAGGTACTAGGCCGCACCTTACATCGTTTGCGCAGTTTCTGCCAGTGCATATAGTATCTTCACCAAGTACCAGGCTTTCGACAGGAACGTCAAGTTGATTAGTTGTACTCTTCGGCTTAGCATGAGGTTTCTGCATGCATATGTTCCCGCGAGTCCTGTTTTGTATTTAAGATGCTGTCCGAATTTTGTGTTGCCAGCTGGAGTGGGCACTGCTGTATCTCTACTCCAGTTGCTTCATGGTTTTTGTCTCTCGGTACCACTGTCTGGTCATTCTGTCTGCCACTGTCTGTCTGGAATAATAAGATTTTCCTCAGATGTGTTTTGATGCCTGATGCTTTTTCGAAGCTTTCCTGAATCGTTTCAAATTTGGTTTATTCCCTCTTCATCCTGAATGAATAGACCCTTGTTATCAGCGTATGACATCCATGTGTCATTTGTTGTTGCGATTCTGTGTCCATTGATACCAACTGCTAGTTTTTGTAGCAGTAGATCCGGGGCTGTTTTGACTAATACCGTTGAAAGTAGGCAACCTTGCCGTACCGATTTCTCTAGTTTCCTGGGTTTGGATGTCCATCCTTTTAGCACTGTTTTCAAGGTATCATTCGTTGCAATGTCTCTTATAATTTGCACAGGGGAGAGTTCTACAGTACCAGGCACCTTAACCTTTTCAATTGTAAAATGTGAAATATTTAAAAATTTAACACAGTAATCTGGTACTTACACTAATGTCTTATGGATGTTCATGTATGATTGCCCTGAAATTTTACAAACGTGACAGGTCATGTAGAAGTAAAAACAGGTGGCTTTGCAGTCCATACAAAAATTGTTTTCCAGGACTGGCTAGTGCCTCTAGAAAGATTTTCAAGCTTCAGTGATTAACATTACACAAGTAAAGAAAACCATTAAACACATTACTATATGAACAAAATTTACTAATTTCAAAAACCATTGTTCACTTATTGCAATGATCACAAATAAAATACAGCATACTTTCTTGGTCTATACAACCAATATGTTCCCAATCTTTACATTTAGTGCATTGTATCAATTCTTCTTCAAACGGTTCACAGCATGTTTCACATATTGTGCTCTAGTCCGTTGTTTGTGTGTCCCCACCAATTTGCTGCATCGCTATTTGAGCTCGTGACTTGTTTGCTTCTGTCCTGACTTCCTTATCTCTCCTCTGGTGGTTATTTTTTTTTTATCTTTTATTAATTTCTTTTTCTTCCAGTTGTTGCTTGTAAGGTGAAGTAGCAAGAACTTCATTTCTGTGTCAATTTCTTTCATTTTTGGACTTGGACCTCTGAGTGTTTTGCTATAGGAGAGAATTTTCTGAACTAAATTCATAAAATGAGAGGGATACTGAGCTAGAACGAATAGGAGTGTTCACAGTTGACAGAGGAGCAGTTGATACATGACAGGAAGATGAGGGATTGGAATTCTCAGGCCAGAAATTGGTTGAAGTAGTTGCTGAAGTTTCTGGTTTACCTGTGTAGGTCCCAAGTGTAGAAGGGATAGCTGATAAAGGTCCGGGTTCTGAGCTAATAGAGCTGAAGTTCTGATCATTCATAGGCACATGTTCCATTTAAATGTTCAGCCGCTATAAATTCCAAATCGGTGAACACACTTGGGTTCAAGGGCCAGAGATCCATGCAAGTAAAAAAATGCAGACTGCACTTTATCCATTCTGCTGGTAGGAGAGTAGACAGTATTCACCAGTCTGGCAACATCATTTTGGGAGATATTCAACAGCTGGTATTTTCTCATCCACATACTGCAAGTCTGATTGAAGGCTACTTTGACCTCTTCACTCTTAAGATAAAAAAAAAAAAATTCGCAGGAAATTTGTCTTTCCACATTTTCCAGCAAACTAATAAACAAGTACGAGACAGTTGCAAATGACTTATTTTCTTGATGATTCAGCAAGGCATAAATGGAGGTCTACGTATGTGGACATGAAGTCTCACTTATGCTCCTCCCCACTGAAACATGTAACTTCTTATGTCTTTTCTTTTGGCTTTGAGTCCTCTTACCTTCTTTTCTGCAGCTCCTGAAGAAATGATTCTTCAGTGTGGTTTGTAATATCAGCCACATTGTTTAGGTTAGCTTTCGGAAGTCTTGACAAAACTACTTGTTTGTTTAGTGGAAAAATTCCTAGTTTGCGGAAACCAGACTTCAGATTTTTTTTTTTTTTTTTTTTTTTTTTTTTTTTTTTTTTTTTTTTTTTTTTTTTTTTTTTTTTGGCCTTACATTTCATTCCGTGGCTTCCATAAGCTGCTTTAACAGACCAGGAAGCCGATCCTTGGGAATAGATGAGCATCTGCGTCCAGAAGTTGTCATCTTCCACAAAGAAAGTATTTCCCTCCAGTGGCAATTCAAAGGACGGGAAAATGCTACATTGAGAGGTTGCAGAACATGGGTTGTGTTTGGTGGGAGGGACGTAAATTAGATTTCGTTGTCCTCACACTGATGTAGTACTTCCAGATCGATGAGAGAGCTCAAATTATCTCCTATCAATACTTTGATACCCGTTTGTTTCTTCAAAAACCTGGCGATCAAACCACCCAGATTTGTTCTATTATATCTAGACTCATTTGGTTCATTCTCAGTCCAAGTGGAGCAAACATTTTCTGCTTTGTAATTAATATATAAAGGCGCTAGATTCCCACAAAACATCAATGACGTACTAGCCTTTGAAGAGTTTCGAATTTGCCCTGGTACTTGCATCCTCACCATGTGACAACCTTTTTGTTTCCTGGGTCATCAACGAGATTGGTTTCATCATAGTTCCAAATTTGTTCTCGAGGTACACCAGCAATCTCCTTCTCAAGATTTGAAAATAAATCATTAATTATATGTGGGGGGAGTTGGAAAATAAATTTTCGCTGTTGACTGTGGTCATAGTTGCGCTCGAAAGGAAGAGAAAAGAGAAAGAGACATTAAAGATATATCTTATCTTTATTTTTCTACATAATTTCCAAGTACATTGAGACATTTGTCATACCGCTTTATAAGCTTCAAAAAGCCTTCCAGAAAAAAAATCAGGGCGTTTCTTATGGAAGAATTGTTGAACGGCTTGTTTGACGTCAGCATTGCTGCCAAAGCGCCTTCTGCCGAGAGTCTTCTTCAAAGCAGGAAACAGATGGAAGTCACTTGGTGCAAGATCTGGACTGTAAGGTGGATGGTGTAGGCGCTCCCAACCAAGAGTTGCGATATGGTTTTGCGTTGCCATCGCCGTGTGTGTTCTCGCATCTGAGAAGGCCAGGCCACTTTTTCCAAATCACCTCTTTCAGTTTTGACAGAGTGGCACAGTACCGTGCAGCATTGATGGTTGCGTCCTGCAGAAAGTCCAGCAGCAAAACTCCTTTGGCGTCCCAGAAAACGGTCGAAGAATGTCGTGGACGATCATGTGAACTCGCTCATGTCCAATTAAAAGTTCTGCCACTACTCCATAGATGGTGATACGCCGGTTCGCTTTAATCATGTCATCCACCTTCCTCACATTTGCATCTGTAGTGGCCATGCGCGTCCGTCCAGGTCTCTGTATATCCTGCACTTTCTGACATCCATAACTGAGTTGCTGCCACCATCTTCACACCTTGCTTTGACAACACACCTGACCCATACACCTCAACAAGACGGTTATGAATTTGTGTGCCTGATACTCCACGTGCCCATTCATAGCAGATAACAGCTCTCACTCCTGCCTTTGATCACGACTCTAAAACGCACCTTCTCTCCATAGCTCCAGCAAAAGACTGAGCAGGTGGCCTCTGCTTTGCACAGGCACTGCGACAGCGCCATCTGCTTGATCCCGGTCAACCTCTACCCAATGGTGTATCGGTGTCTTGCACATGCGCATTCATCTGTCGCCCATATCACACAACTCTGCCCACAGTTGACAGGGAAAACTTATTTTCTAACGGGCAGGACACAATATTACATCGCCCCTTGGACGGGAATTTAAAAACTATTAACAATGTTTTGAAATTATCGTCCATAATAGATTCTCTGATTTGTCATAGATAGGTATCAGTTATTTCAATAGGGTTTACATTCCCTTTACAATGTTCATTGTTTAGTTTCCAGTGGCTTTCTATTATTGACATCCTCTGCACTCACTTACCAATGCGGTATGTTGTATTCCTTTTTCACATTGGCTGTAGTCCATTATTTTTCCTCGTTTACGTGATTTCCGGACCATCACAATCGTGTACTACTCACCGTCGTCACCACCAGCCACATTACAAGTTTCTGATACTTTGCCACTATTCATCTGTATGCTATTCACACTTCCCTCCTCAGCCATTTCTGAGAAGCTATGATTTGTTGTTGTGCTACCTGTAGCATATGCCATTTTTGCCTTCTGCAAAATGAGTGCCAATTCAGTGAACTGTTTTCCCATAGCACATTGATAAGGTGTCGTATGACCAGGGTCTTCAATGCTCACATAAGCGTTATATGCCAAAAGCAGTCTGCCTATATCTAGAAGCCCATGGCATCCTGCTATTAGCAAAGGTGTCCATCCATGGTTAGTAATTTTATTAGGACCAGCACATGACTTCAGCAGTATGTGAACCAAAGCAGTTCGGTTGTTTTTGCTGCAGCCAAGTGTAGAGGTGTGAACCCGTGCACGTCAGGTGCATCAACATCTGACCCATACCATATTAAAGCTTGGACCAGGTCATGTCCTCCTGTTGATGCTGCCCAATGAAATGCTGTTCTGTTTTTTTCTGTCTTTTGCCCATGTACCTGCGCCTTTCTTAAGGAGAGTTGTGGCTGCACCGGCCATACCATTCTGAATGGCTAGGTCCATCAACTTTTTATCTGACTCCTTCTGTTTGGGTTGGGGGATTACATCTACTGTAATGATGGAACTTCTGAGTACTGCCGCATTCGCCCTGTACTGCTCGCAAAATGCTGAATTTTCTTTATCTGTCAGCATTGCGAGCTGTGCCACTACAATTGGCAATGTGTCTCCTTTGAACAGCAATTCGAGCAGGTGGCAAGGGTGGTATGGTGGAGGGTGTGGGAACTTTGGAAGGGGTGTATATTTTGGAGGACAATGGTAAGGAAACGGATGATGTCTTTGGCTGTAGGGAGTGTGTGGATGGGCTGATCGATGGGACGAATGAGGACAGTAAGCTCTGGGTTGGTGGAGTTTGGCCTTGAATTTGAAGGAATAGGTGCGATGGGATTCATTGCAGGTGTTGCAAGGAGGAGGAGAGGCGAGATCAGGACACTGTTTTAGGTTTTGGGAGGCTTTACAGTGGGGCAGGTTCGGTTTTTTTAAAAGGAGGCATCGTTGGCAGCGGGCAGCGGTAGGACTGAGGAGGGGAATAGAAGGGGCCAGTGGGGTGGTGACAGTTAAAAATCAGTGCTCCCTGAATGAGGAAGTGATCTATGGAGGAGGCAGACTTGGTAAACCCATGCATTAGGATGCTATGGCCGATGCTGTTACGGATACTTCATGCCGAGCGGATTTCCAGGGTCGGGTGAGCATTCAGTTCCACCAACACCTCTGCCTCCCTGACCACAGCGCCGATTTTTGTGAACATGGAAGTGAGGTTTGGCTGACGATGATGGGTTGTGGCTCACGGGGAGAGGAGGAGGTAAGGAAAAGTGTGAGGGACGCTTGTGGGCCAAAGTTGATGCATGGTAGATTCTGGAGGAGATCGGTGTGGAAAGAGGGAGAGGGGGATTTGATAGGGGGATAAGTTGAGCAATGGGGCACTGGGAATATACTTATGGATTTTGAGGGGTAAGGATGCGGGCATCGAGGAATTTAGGATCGGGGTTGGAAAGGACGAAAGTATACAGGGTGGAGGCTGGGGCTGTGGAGATGTAGGAGGAAGGGTGGTGTCCATGGGGAGATCAAAAGGAAGAGGGGCAGGCAGTGGTTTTTTGGCGGTGGAGGTAAGTCGCCATAAACTAGAATAGTGTATGTCCCTTTGTACAGATTCTAGGACACATTATAACTAGTGTCCTTTTTCAAACACACTGTGGTTACTGGTGTTTGGTCCTCAAAAGCATCTACAGCAGTATTACGGAGAAGGAAAAAAAATATATTTGCAATGGTGCTTCTGCTGCTGTTGCTCCTCGGTCTCATCTATCATCCACTGGATGTATGCTGAAACAATAAAAAATGTTTCAATAAGAAATTCGTAGTGAAAAAAGTTACAGTTATCGATATTGATCCCTCAAAATCCTGTACAGGCTCGCTGGTCACGCAGTACTACAAAGATGGAATATATATTTACAATGCTGCAGTTGCCGCCGCTGCTGCACCTCAGCATTCATTTCATCCAAGTTTTGCTCTTGGTAAACACTTGATGTGGCCTTTTGCAAGATAATCATTCACATTCTGGATGAAAGTGTTTAATTATTGGCCGAGTAGAGCAAGACACCATCAGTTTTGGGATGGAGCCTCCTCATGGAACTAGGTGCTCTGGACACAGTGGCAAATCGGTGTGCACATCATGCAGACTAATAGGATATGTGAGTTCTGCCTCAACCACATACCCTACGTCAGAATCAGCTGCCATACCCCCCATGATTTTTCCACCTAATCCCTTGCATTTGTCTTCGGGCACCCATCGAAACACCAGTCGGCAGTTATTGCTGCATGGCATTTCCGTATAAGTTATATATGTCTAGGTACATTATGTAACTCAAATCTAGGGATGCATTGAACCTGTAACCCATCTGTGGGTTATTTGCCTTCGTGTGCCTATGGATACATTGGCAAAATCCCCAACGGATCCCTCACTCAAAGAAAAGAAGCCATCAGTCAATAATTCGATACTGCACTTCGTTTTCTTGAGCATTGCATCCCATGACAACCCAAGTGCTATGTAGCAAAAGGTGGGAGCTAGAGAATATGTTACCATGTATAAACTCCGAAATTTCTCGAACACGTCTGCAAGCCAAGTGCATGTCTGTGTCCATGGAAAGCCGCGTGTACTTTCCTAAAGTGGAGATGTTGAATTCCCGCCAGACATTCACGGCACACTCATATTCTCCATCCATTGTGGCATTGCCTATAAGGTTGCTGGAGAATGAAGTTATGTCGGGTAGCTTGGTTTCATTGAGTTTTGTCATACTATCCACATACTCGTGTGGGAAAATGCCCATCCTAGTCACAAGTTGAAACTTTTCCTCTTCGGGAAATTCAGCTCAAGTGATATGCGTATCCTCCAAAGGTGGAGTTTCAATGACTTTTTGGAGTGTCATCTGCATAAAATGTAGCGTACCAAGGAAGTGGTGTGTAAATCTCGGCATCCTTCTGTTGGAGAATGAAATGTATTTCTCGACGCTCTCGGGTAGGACACTGATACGATTTTTCTCCCAATCGAAATCAGCCAAGTGCTCAAGTAGAAAGTGAGAGTAACATGTGCTTCATTTGTGGAAGATAACAGGTATGTACCTTGGGAGCTGGTACTTCAAATTGCATGTATTGTGGGCTACACTATCAGGGTGTCTACGTGGACAAGAAAAAAAAATTCCCGGATTTTTCCCAGATTTCCCGGTTAAAAACACAATTTCTCCCAGATGAAATTACGTATAAAGCGGGTGAAAATACATCTGTGTTAAGTAACAGTATACTTTCCCTCGGAGCTGTAAAACCTATCAGTACTTTGAATCGTAAAGGTCTTATACCGGCGGAGGACGTCCCAGCACTTTAGGAAACGAAATCCAGGAAAAACAATGCGTTTGGAAAGTCGTTTGAAGCGAGACAATATGCACAGAGTTTATTTTCGTATTGCTAAAGTATATACACAAATTACAGCACGGTAGCTTCCGAAACTCTAAAATAGAGATTGCGTTGAGCGATGCACTTTGTCAGCCAGTCATAGCTTATATCACTTGATCTCGCTAGCGAATGACGGCAGTTATTCAGAGCACGAGGTCTACGAGAAAGACAGGCCGTGGCGTGTACGTTACGAAGGTGGGCCGAGCTCGCTCAACTCAGCAAAGTGCGTTTCTACACCGGTTAACTCGTAAGTAGATGTGTATGTACGAACGAGAATTGCATCGTCTATTTGGCATCCACTGTTATTAGCCCTACAATGATAGGAAGTCCGTAGGCCTACTAACAGGCTCTAATTTGGCAATTAAAATCGTGCCAAAATGATTATCAGTTGCGTAGAAAAGTCGAGGTGTTCTGGCATGAAAAGACTTGTGACATTACCCAGTAACACATTATGCACATTTTTTTGAAGGTCAATTACACTTTTTGCCATCGATCGCATAATTTTTTATCTATGTAAAAACAACATTAAATATGAAAACTAACTTGAAGCTCGGTCTTTTTTTAGCGTGTGTTACACGTTAAGTCATATCAAATACAAATATGCCGGTAAAATTTTAAATAGTGGCATAAATGACTTATCTTCTCGGCCCGACATTTTTCAAATGGCTGATTCTCAAAGTGTTACGTTTTGAATGAGAGTTATAACGCCCTGTGATTTAAGAAATTCACTGCACATTCTCACACGTAACGTAAATCATCTTGCGTGGAAATTTCCTTTGAAAGTAACGCATCTCAAGCCACTATTCGTAATATTTTCTGGTGATCTGTTAGAAATGTAAACAATTGTGACGTCACACACATCGAATGCACGTTAGTTGTTACGGACGTACTGCATAATCTTCGACCTAAAGCCTTTGACACTTAACGGTGTCGGCAAGCTGGTCTGTGCATTGTGTAAATTACCCATTTTCTATGCAACTTAACTTTTATTTTGGTGTTATTCTCTGATTTGTGTTTCATTGCTGCAATATTATTCAGCAGTAGTGGACTAAAGTTCTTTGTCAGCGTATCAGATCTTACACGTCACACCTACAAAACTTTAACTGAAATCTAAAACAACGAAAAATCCCGGAATTCTAAAAAATTCCCGGGTTTTTCCCGAATTTGTCCCGAATGAAAAAATTCCCGGGTTTTTCCCGGAATTCCCGGATGTCCCGGGCCGTATACACCCTGACTATGGAACTTCCACGTAAGATGACAGTGGTACCTATGAGGAAGTTCCACATTTCTGTCTAACGGCAGCCCACAAATATGACGGTTAATTAATTTTTTATCCTCCTCCGATTCGGTCATTGGAATGTCAGTGCTGTAAAGCCTATCGACATCCCATGAAAGTTTTTCAAGCTGGGTGAGCAACCAAAACGCAGGATTATTCCTGATAAAAGATTAGAGGTTAAGACTCGAATTATATGAACATGCAAGTTGGTACATGGCTGAGTACATATTTTTGCATGAAGGTAGTATGTGAGGCTAAGGGGTTAACTTCACAGCGGGTGATATGGACAAGGAGACATTCAAAGTCTGCGTATACAACAAATGGACATAGTTCCTGGTGGTGAGCATTCTTGAATTTAATGAACTTGTTTTCTTCAGTAGGCATAACAACACATACTGGTTCATTGGATTCACGGTCCCCCAGAGGTCTTTTTAAATACTTTTTCTGGAAAGTTATTTAGACACCTGAAGCAAATGTGCTGTTCACCTGTGTTTATTTAGTTTGGAATTGAGGAGGCAGGACATGTCATTGATCCATACAGAATGCTGATTATCACCTTCAGAGAAGAGCAGCATGTTTACATGAAGGTCATGCTCACCTGCATATTTCGAAAGATGCAGTGGTCCAACTATAGTGTGCTTGTCAAGTTCATCTGGCTTGCTTTTCTGCTTCTTCTTCAGACCATAAAAATAAACTGATATTCTGGGATTTTGTGCTTCAAATTTTGGTATGTCCTGAATCTTTACAGGGAACTTGAAACCATCAAAATTATAACCTCCACAGATTTTATTGTTTCGTACATCGTATATTGTTGAGTGCTCGGGTTGGTATCTGTAATGGTAATTTCTCTCTCAAGCCAGAATTGACTATGCTAAACAAGTGTTATCCTTTTCATTTTGAATGTTAATACAGGCCTGCTTGTTCTTAACATCCTCAGGGAGTTGGATATAACTGTACTCTCGATCTAATGGATCATAAACACGGATATGGATGTTGAGGTGTGGTATTTGACTGAGTATCAGCTGACACTCTTACATCCCTCTCAGAAAACTGGGCCAGAGTATCACCCAGGGTGGATTCACAATACTCGGCGACTGATGTACTCGGAGACACAACGCCATTATCACCCCAGATGTAGTGTAAGGTTTTCTCCTCGTCAGCAGCCTGCTGTATAGATGGGTGAGTCAAGTCGCAGCAGAGCACTGCATTACATTTAATGGCTTTATATCTCGGATCATCTATGGCTTTGAGGAGCTCTGCCCCCAGCACTGGGAGGTGTGCTTCGAGAAACCTGACTGGGTCACGATACCCCTTAGCCGGATTCTCAATTCTAGTAAATGAGATACGCCCCTCAAAGGCCCTAGTAACCGCCGAGTATTCTAGAGGGCTCATGACACCACTAATCTGATGTCCTTCACTATAAGGACGGAATAGAGCACTACCGGTAGCCACAGGTTCCCGGCAGATAATGGCCTTCAGGGGAGAGGGGAATGCACCGGGGCACACGTACCCTTCATTGCCGGCGAGCAGCTGGAGCATGAATAGGAGGAGGTGGGGAGCATCAGCCTGTGGCGAGGGAGCTCTTTGATGCTGCCGCATATTGGAGTGCACACCACCCCCGTCTGGGGGGTGGGAGATCGTTGCTCTGATTGAACCACCCACGGATGCCAGAGGGTGTGCGGTGGTTCAGGAGCAGGCGCAGCGACGAGTGGCGCTTGGCACGGTGGTGCACGCCACTCGGGTATGAGTTTGTTACCTGCCCTCACAACCACCACTCTAGGTGTACGCGCCACAGCAAGTTGTTGTTGCAGCAGTGATGGTACATCTCTAGCGCACAAAAAACAGTAAGGAAATTGAGCACAATGCTAAAGATTTTTTAAAAATTTCTGCTGTAAATAAGCAATGACAATTGAGAACCTCACCATTCCTGAATAGTAATTATATGCTGTAATGACAACTGTCACATTGTACTGTAATCACTTTTTACACACTGGGTCCCCGGATTGAGCATTTAAGTTGATCTTTCTGGTAGTTCTCCTATGCAGTCAAACATCTCATGTTCCAGAAAGGAGAGATCGCACCGCCTGTCAACTGCCACCATCTCACGCTCCCACACAAGAATTTCACCCTCACCAGAATAATTGTTGTTGTGGAGCTATCGATCCATCTCACAGAAGTCATCTGCAACAAGATATTGATTATTAGAAAGAACGACAAAAAATTTGACTACAGTGAGATATTCATTACACATAAGCATGATAAAATTAAATAAATAAGTGAAAGGGTCATACCAGATGGAAGTGATGACTCCTTGTCATAATTCTCGATGAATACTCCTACTGGAATCTCATTTTCCTCTTGATCCGCAGCTACATCTACAATAATGAATAATATATACCTCACAACTGTATGCAAAAAAAAAAAGTCGAACGGCAATATTCACTACTGGCCATTAAAATTGCTACACCAAGAAGAAATGCAGATGATAAATGGGTATTCATTGGACAAATATATTATACTAGAACTGAAATGTGATTACATTTTCACGCAATTTGGGTGCATTGATCGTGAGAAATCGCTACCCAGAACAACCACCTCTGGCCGTAATGACGGCCTTAATACGCCTGGGCATTGAGTCAAACAGAGCTTGGATGGCGTGTACAGGTACAGCTGCCCATGCATCTTCAACACAATACCACAGTTCATCAAGAGTAGTGACTGGCGTATTGTGGCGAGCCAGTTGCTCAGCCACCATTGACTAGACGTTTTCAATTTGTGAGAGATCTGGAGAATATGCTGGCCAGGGCAGCAGTCGAACATTTTCTGTATCTAGAAAGGCCCATACGCAACCTGCAACATGCGGCCATGCATTATCCTGCTGAAATTTAGGGTTTCGCAGGAATTGAATGAAGGCTAGAGCCACGGGCCGTAACACATCTGAAATGTAACGTCCCCTGTTCAAAGTGCCGTCAATGCGAACAAGAGGTGACAAAGACGTGTAACCAATGGCACCCCATACATCACACAGAGTGATACACCAGTACGGCGATGATGAATACATGCTTCCAATGTGCATTCACCGCAATGTCGCAAACACGGATGCGACCATCGTGATGCTGTAAACAGAACCTGGATTCATCCGAAAAAATGACTTTTTGCCATTCATGCACACAGGTTTGTCATTGAGTACACCATTGTAGGCACTCTGTCTGTGGTGCAGTGTCAAGGGTAACTGCAGCCATGGTCTGAGAGCTGATAGTCCATGCTGCTGCAAACGTCGTCGAACTGTTTGTGCAAATGGTTGTTGTCTTGCAAACGTCCCCATCTGTTGACTCAGGGATCGAGATGTGTCTGCACGATCCGTTACAGCCATGCGGATAAGACGCCTGCCATCTTGAGTGCTAGTTATACGAGCCCGTTGGGATCCAGCACAGCGTTCCATAATACCCTTCTGAACCCACCAATTCCATATTCTGCTAACAGTCATTGGATCTCGACCAACGTGAGCAGCAATGTCGCGATACGATAAACCGCAATCGCGATAGGCTACAATCCGACCTTTATCAAAGTCGGGAACGTGTTGGTACGCATTTCTCCTCCTTACACGAGGCATCACAACAATGTTTCACCAGGTAACACCGGTCAACTGCTGTTTGTGTTTGAGAAATCGGTTGGAAACTTTCCTCATGTCAGCACGTTGTAGTTTTCGCCACCAGCGCCAACCTTGTGTGAATTCTCTGAAAAGCTAATCATTTGCATATCACGCCACCTTCTTCCTGTCGGTTAAATTTCGTGTCTGTAGCATGTCATATTCGTGGTGTAACAATTTTAATGGCCAGTAGTGTATTACAACTTTACATATGTTGTTGCTGAATTTCAGACTCCAGCAGAAGCTCAGTAGCGATCAGATGCAAATATGACAAGTCCTCTATGTTTAATAACCATACCAGGCTTGTTTTTGACATTAACAGTCACAGGTCGTCCTTCAACAATTCGTTTCAAAGTTGATGCAAAAGAACACCAACGAAGCCAGTCAAATTCCTCAAACAATATTACATGGTGTACACGAGGATCATATCCTCCAAAACCGAATTCAGAACAAAACGGCATATATACGTGCTGCTTACGAGATAGAACTTTTTCAATAAGAGTAGATTTGCCAATATTTGTGTCTCCATATAAATACAATTGTTTTTTACGCACCACTTTAGACCGAAAGGCCTCATTGTATCAGCGGACCACGCGGCCCGCCCAGCCATTATATGTAAGATGGCACTCCGTTAGCGAACGTGCAACACACTTCTTACCCTGAAATGATTCGAAGTATTTCTCAATAAACCTAACACGAGACCAATTATTAACAAGAAACGGATCTGTATAATCTATATACTCAGTACGTTCCGCCCACCGGCGCAATCGAACATTAAATGATAAGGCAGATTCATTACAATTACATATAGGTTCAGAATCTGCTTTCGTAATATAGTTCAAAGCATTCTTCCGACTTCTACACTTCTGTACATCAAATACACCATTAATACTTCCAAACATAAATTTCAAACCGGACCTAACCTCTGAAAGTAGTTTAGCCTCAGACAATTTAAGGTACGCATGTATATGTGTAATATTACCTTTAGCGAACAATTCTTCCGCAACACAATATTCAAGTACGTTCCAGATAGCCAACACAGTGTTGATAAAGTGTTGTTTCCCGCCAACAGAATGAGAGTCAACTGTAATAAGAAACACTTCTCCCCGCCTTTTATACCGACCCCGGCTACTAGTGTTGCAAGAATCGGGAACATGTCCAAGCCGGTCAGGCACGTCTGAGCCTGCGCGCGGCCTTGAAACGGTTGCGTAATCGCGAAAACGCGTACTCGGCCCACAAGTAATACTAGGTGGGCTCGAGTCACTTTCTAAAGGGGCCCCCAGTGGGGGCGCACTCGCAATGGATGATTCTCCAACTCCGAGTACGTGCGCTGGCAAGCGCGACAGCGGCATCTCCCATCCGTCGTCAAACTCAGGTTGTGAAGGTTCTTAGACATTCCCATCTGTCTCTGCAATAGTATTTGTGTTATGTTCGTTGGTTTGGGTTTGTTCATCACGACGGGTAGCATCTTCATACACTCTCCTTGGGTATCCCAATGCGGAACGCAGGTGGTACGCCATCCTGCAATATCCAAAACATAAAAAAGCCTAGATAGCCATTGCCATCGATAATGTAAACATAGTTCGTACAAACACGTACATTGCCATTTCTCTTTCTCGTTTCTCAACTTGTGCACAAGCCTATATTTGTTTTTACCCTCACTTTTACCTTACTCTAACGCTGCAACAATGGAATCAAATGTTTTATAAACACTTGCAACGATCTGAATACATCAAGAGCTGTTTTCTGAACATGTAAACTATCACACAGAATTTGGAGATGTACTTACATGATGGTAGCACAAGCTCTTCCACTTGATGGAGACTTTGATTCCAGCTGGCATTCTAGTTGTATCAACATTTTGCTAATGAATGCTGTAATAGTAAGAAAAAGGAACTATCACTATCCACTGTTGCGAAAATGTATCACACTCTCAAAAAATTTGATTACTGTGCTACGAAATTTTATAGCTGTCACAATTTGAACTCATAATTGTTTTTATAAACACTTACATGGCAATTGTCCCAAGTTTGGTTTCCCACCACCACTATCACTAGCATTACTGCTGGCTGATCGTTTCATGTTGCAGGAATCACACTGACACAACTAGACACTGTCAAAGACTCGTGATAATTGTGCTGGGGGTTGGGCTTTATATAGCTTTCGACTCCATCCTCTATTTTGCAGAGGACCAATAGGAAGTCAGAGTGCCATACCAGCAACTTTATAACTTGCCTTCATTTTCCTTCAAGAAGGCCTGGTGCAGCTGTTTGAGCAAAATATCACATGTGTTGGGGGAGGAAAAAATCAGACACAAACATCCTTTCTTTGCTGGCAAGTGGCTGGAATATTGGACGCAGCTGCTAGCTTTGGAAACATCACTTTGTTCATTCTGAAGGAAACGGATAGTGTGATGTTTCTGACGTCAGTTGCACCCTTTGAAATACATGTTGTTGTTAGTCGGAGTGTAGCTGTGGTGTGGATGCTAACCTCACTACGTAGTGGGAGGAGAGGGTGTCGAGGTGGGTAAATGTGGGCCTGGTTGTGGGAGTAGGTGGCATAGGTGTTCAAGTGGAAGATGGAGCAGGTCCCAAGGAAGGTATGGTGGAGGGTGTGGGTGCTTTGGAAGGGGTGTATATTCTGGAGGACAGTGGTGAGGTAACAGATGCTGTAGGTGTTCAAGTGGAAGCTGTAGCAGGTCCCAAGGGAGGTATGGTGGAGGGTGTGGGTGCTTTGGAAGGGGTGTATATTCTGGAGGACAGGCAACAGATGATGTGGCCTGTCAGATGCCAAAATTTTTATTCTTTGTCTTCAGTTGCCGACATCACAGTGTCCTAATGTTTGCGAGTGTAATTATTTCAGAAGTCGTACACTGAAATTTAATTTTCAAAAAAATAGTCATTGCTTTGAATTTTGATTTGCTCATGCACACTTTCTTTTTCCTAGGGGCTTGAGAACTCTTCCAATCCATCGATTGTATGTTCAGAAAGGCTTCTTTTGTGTGCTAGTGTCTCTGAAATGTGGAGTTGTATGTGGACTGTTTGGACCACATACGTTAGGCAAGGAGTAAGGGAAACAGTGTACATTACTGTTGGGAAACACCAGTTTAATTCACATACAATTCATATCTCTGGATCATATTGGAATATCCATGTTACACCACACAGAATTATTTTTCACGGTAATCAGGGTCTTTTGCAGTGTTTTCAAGAGTCTCGGTACAGCAGTCCAATCGACATTACTTTTGCTTGTTTGTGAGGATTCTTGGCACAGTTTTGCACAAACTTTTGCCATGCCCAGACCATTGTGCATAATCTGTTTAACGGTTTCCTTATTGATGTAGGCAAGTTCTGAAATTGTTTAAATGCTCAGGCAGCTGTCTTCGCAAACGGTTAGAACCACCGCTTTAGCACTTTGCTTTTCCGCAGCTGAATACGCTTGCCCTGTATGTTCTAGATCGGCGCATGCAAAGAAGATTGACATAAGCTATAATGAAACCTGAAGACTAGTCGTAGGATGCGTGAAGCCCACTCCATTGGAAGACCTCTACCAAGCCAGGTTTCAGTCTCGTAGGGTAGTGAATGAACATAACAAACAGTTCAAGAAGACATTTGATGAGTGCCATCCACTATAAGGAAGCCTTTATGGATTAAAAAGAATAAAATTGAGATATCAGTTCCTCAGTTACACTTTGGATGAACACCCTGTCAGCTACCGTATTTCAGAACATCCACCAAGTGCTGCTGAATTAAACTACAGGTCATGGAAAATGCTAAACCGTATCAGAACTTGTGTAGCCCCTGTCAAAACCAGTCTGATACAATGGAGGGTATTAGAACCTGATGACAATAAGTGCAAGTTTGGCAAAATAAACGTGGAAAATCTTCTAACATGCCAGAATTGCCCTGCATGTTGCTTCGTAGGTGACTTCTGACTGAGCGAGCCTGAAGCTTTTGACTTAGCTCAGTATTGGGTCAAAAAATTGACAGCTGTGGATATGAAAAAGAAAAAAAAAGAGAAAAGCAAGTATAACCATCCATAATTGCAAAAGTGTTGCCAGTGCAGGATTTTGTTCACAACTTACCTCTCAATTATGTCCCATCAGTGTTCGATGGGATTCATGTCGGACAATCTGGGTGGTTAATTCATTTGCTCAAATTGCACAGAATGTTCTTCGAACCAATTGTGAACATTTGTGGCCCAGTGACAAGGCACATTGTCATCTGTGAAAATTCCATAATTGTTTGGGAACAAGTAGTTGAACATAACCATTTCCAGTCAATGATCAGTTTAGTTGGACAAGAGGACCCAGTCCATTCTGTGTAAAAATAGCCCCCACCAAGATGGACCACCACCAGCTTGCACAGTGCCCTGTTGACCACTTGGGTCCCCATCTTCACAGAGTCTGCGCCACACTCGAACCCTACTATCAGCTCTTACCAACTGAAATTGAGACTCATCTTACCATGTCACAGTTTTCCGTTCATCTGGGGTACAACTGATATGGCCACGAGCCCAGGAGAGGTGCTGCTGGCAATGTCATTCTATTAGCAAATGCACTAGCGTCAGTCATCTCCTGCCATAACCCATGAACACCAAATTTTGCCACACTGTCCTAATAGATATGTTTGTTGTATGTCCCACATTAATTTTTGCAGTTACTTCGTGCAGTGTCGCTTGGCTGTTAGCAGTGACAGCTCTACCCATGCCGCTGCTCTGTCATTAAGTGAAATCTGTCGGCCAGTGCGTCGTCTGTGGTCAAAAGTAATGCCTGAAATTTGGTATTCTCAGAATACAGAATTATCCAACGATTTTCAAAATTGAATGTCCTATGCACCTAGCTCTAAGTACCAGTCCTTGTTCAAACTCCTGTTAATTCCTGTCGAGCAGCTGTAATCACATTGGAAACCCTTTCAGATGAATCTCCCGAGTACAAATGCACTGCTCTTTTATACCTTGTGTATGTGATTACTACTACCATCTGTATATGTGCATCCCATGAGTTTTGTCTCCTCAGCATATCAGCACCCTCCGTTTTGGCCGACTGGTGTTAGCTCAAACATAACATTGCTCTCATATTGCCCTAATGAGATGTCGCCTTGCTCCAGCCTATCCCAGTCTGAGGCCAGACCCAGCCCCGCTGCAGCTTCTACATCAGCCTTGTCTGCTGCATTGCCTGTATGTGACAAGGCCACAGACAGTCGCAAGTGGCACTGTAGCAATTCTAGGTGTCTAGGCCTAGTGAATGAAAATGGGTATACACTGCCTCAGTGATTTATTATGTCTGAATGTTACAGAACAACGCATGCAGAAGCTTTCATCATGTTCCAGAAGCTGTGTCATAATCAGATATTGAGAGGAAGCCCCAGAGTTGATGCTGTTCAGAAGTGAAGTTACGTTGAGCTCGGATTTGTCCTGTGACAGAAGAGACTGTCACTTGAAGCTGTAAATCCAACTTGGCTATTGCTAACAAGTGCTTCACCAGTAGCTTGCTCCTTTAATCTTTTCTTTGGAAATGGTCTTGTTTTCTTATAATGCGTAAGTTCACAGAGTTGATCAGTGGTCTGAGGCAGATGGTGATCCAGAGTATGAGGCTGAAGATGATCCAGAAGGCTCCGAGAGCTCCACCAGCAGTGTGGCTCAAAATCGACTGCGCAGAAAGCAGCTGCGTGTGGCTACCGCCGTCGCTGAAGAAGAATTGGTGAAAGCACGGAGGCACATGTATGATGAGTCAATTACAGAGGCACCGTGCTGCGAGGAGGGCAGGTTGTTTCGTATGCCAGCAGTGTTAAGGCATTCTGTAAGTTGAAATAGTGCTTCAGAAGTATGGACATTGTTTTTAGAGTTGTATTTAAAAGGGTTTTTGGGTACTGTGACAGTGGATTTGAGCTGGTTGCTCCACAACCACACGAAGTACTAGCAGATTTTGTCAAAGCAAGAATTAAAACATTAAAAAGTAAACATATCACCTACTTGATCTACTGTACATGCTATTTTAGTGAAAATTTTTGCAAGCAGTATCAGCTGATATATATTTGCAATATGTTTTTGAATCTCGTGGGTCACAGCATCACATGTTTTCGAGGGAGGGTGTTTGCATCATATATGTATTGGAAAGACTCACCATTCATAGTACTGCTGCCAACTTAAATTTCGCGGAAAGACCACAAAGATTAGATAAGAGAGATTAGGGCTCGTACAGAGGCATATAGGCAGTCATTTTTTCCCTCGTTCTGTTTGGGAGTGGAACAGGGAGAGAAGACGCTAATTGTGGTACGAGGTACCCTCCGCCATGCACCGTATGGTGGATTGCGGAGTATGCATGTAGATGTAGGTGTAGGTGTCTTCAACCTATGTTCTAAAACAAGTTTGAGAGTCCGTATTACCTCATATGCCAGTACATCCCTCTTGATGCCCAACTGGTCTACCCCCAAATCAGAGTCTACTAGTTATTCAGTTTGTCTGTATACAAGGCTGCCAACAGTTTTTGGGTGTCAAAAAGAGATAAAATTTAGCAAAATGTGATAAACCTAATTTAAGACTGACAATATGTATTTCAAAAGTAAAATTATTGATTTAAAGAAAGAAATACTCGCCGCCCTTTCCTCACACTGTGCAAAAGCTGTGAGTGTCAGAGACATTGAGTAAAGATTACACTAATGTCATGTAGTTTCAAAGAACTTAAAGCTCGAAGATCTGATTAGCATATATCTAAGTTTCACAGCTTTTGGCAAGATCAATGTTTTGTATCAATAGGGGCCCCTTGGACCCCATAATATGCTGTGGCATAGATAATGTGAATATTTCATCTCAAACTTGTGTGTCTGAAATCACACATGGATTTGTGTATTTCATCACTTAATATACAACTATACAACCAAGGGATGCAGTGCCAGAGTCCTGATGTAAGTTTTGATATTTTTTACTCTTGTTTCCATTAAGGGACTTCTAGGTGTAACAAGAGCTGACCATAATTAACTGTTTGAAAGTAAGCACAGCGAAGGCAAATAAGGGGAATATCAAATTTAATTTAAATGTACTGCACAAATTCTAATAGTAAATACAAGACTTTGGATGTGGTTTGGCCACTATTTACTTGTAATTACATAAGTTGTGTACAGTTTACAAATTTTCTACCATTATTAATAAACAATTTCATTCCACAGAAAATTACATAGGAGTAATTAATACATTTAATTCTTTGATTTTTTTGTTACAAATTTGAATGTTCTAAGATGTATTAAAAAAACTTAAAACTTGTCTCAATTGCAAAAAAAGCACCTAGTGTTAAGTGTTAACCCAGGTTTCAGCGTAGATAACTACACCTTCTTTAGGACAACAATAAAACCCACAAGTGCTTAAAAAGACCTTTGTCAATGATTAAAAGAACACCATAGCTATACATTTATAAACGAAAATGAAAAAGTTCCTAAAATAAAGCTGTATGCCTATGTAAAATCTTTGTATGAATTTTTGTCGCTGTTCATACTTTGTTACAGTCTGGCTATTTGTTTTCTTATATATTAATTTCTTACTGCGCTACTTCTGCAAAATAAATTACAGGGACTGGTGAGTTCTTTATTTTCAAATAGTTTCATTTTTAATTAAATGGTATCTCTTATGTCAATTGGTCATTTAGCTTTACATTTCTAAATAACTTTCATTAGTATTCCTTAGAATCCTTTGAAGTAATTAATGAAACCACAATTTATGCTCTCTTTCTCTCTCTCTCTCTCTCTCTCCCCCCCCCCCTCCCCTTTATGTGTGTGTGTGGGGGGGGGGGGGGGCGCAGAAGGAGGAGCATTCCTCTTATTTTGGGAAAAAAAGTAACTCTAGTTCCTTTCTTCAGAAAAATCATTTAAAATGTTCCTACGTACATAAATGTATAATTCTTGACATCTCTTGCTAATTCAGTTTCATTTGATGTATCTCTCTTCAAAAGGAAACAGATATCTCACATTTTCATTGCTATTGTTTTTACTACAGAACTAGTTCTTGCAGATAGGTAAGTAATAATCAAAATTTGGTTGACACAGAAATTGTTTCATGAGGTGGTGTAAATGCAGCTGGAAATGTGTGTCAGCAGTCTCGATGACAGTATATTCTCCTACAGAACATGTGTCCTAATTTGAATTGAGAGAGGCAAATGAGTTCTAAAATCTCTCAACTCTGCAAAATGTTTGGCAGAGTATTATATTTGCATTTAACACAATTTATATAGAATTAACTTTGTTATGCAAAGATTGAAAAATTTAAATTTTGTTGTGGAGAATACATTACATATTTTGTATTATGACCAGATAATGTAACTTCCATATTTGAAGTAACAACAGCTCAAGTGAACAAAATTGTTAAACTAGGTACTTTTTCTTTTTGTTTAAGTTGTAGCCGCCATCTAGATTGCTTCTATAATTGTATTGTATTGGACAATAACTACAGTTGAGGTGAACAAAATTATGTTAATGTAAGTACTTTGTATTTTAGGTTAAATTGTAATCTCCATCTAGGTTGCTTGTATGAATACAGGGTGATTCAAAAAGAATACCACAACTTTAAAAATGTGTATTTGATGAAAGAAACATAATATAACCTTCTGTTATATATCATTACAAAGAGTATTTAAAAAGGTTTTTTTTCACTCAAAAACAAGTTCAGAGATGTTCAATATGGCCCCCTCCAGACACTCGAGCAATATCAACCCGATACTCCATCTCGTTCCACACTCTCTGTAGCATATCAGGCGTAACAGTTTGGATAGCTGCTGTTATTTCTCGTTTCAAATCATCAATGGTGGCTGGGAGAGGTGGCCGAAACACTATATCCTTAACATACCCCCATAAGAAAAAATCGCAGGGGGTAAGATCAGGGCTTCTTGGAGGCCAGTGATGAAGTGAAGTGCTCTGTCACGGGCTGCCTGGCGGCCGATCCATCGCCTCGGGTAGTTGACGTTCAGGTAGTTACTTCTCTAACATCTCCAGATACTGTAGTCCAGTTACAGTAGCACCTTCGAAGAAAAAGGGACCAAAAACTTTATTGGCTGAAATGGCACAGAAAACGTTCACCTTAGGCGAGTCACGTTCATACTGAGTTGTTTCCCGCGGATTCTCATTGCCCCATATACAGACATTGTGACGGTTGACTTTCCCGTTAGTGTGGAAAGTTGCTTCATCACTAAACACAATCTTTGAAACGAAAGATTCATTTGTTTCCATTTGAGCAAGGAGAAAATCACAGAAATCGATTCTTTTAATCTTATCAGCTGCAGACAGTGCTTGAACCAATTTCAGACAATAAGGTTTCATAACTAACCTTTTTCGTAGGACTCTCCATACAGTTGATTGTGGAATTTGCAGCTCTCTGCTAGCTCTGCGAGTCGATTTTCCTGGGCTGCGAACAAATGCTTGCTGGATGCGTGCTTCATTTTCATCACTCGTTCTCGGCCATCCAGAACTTTTCCCTTTGCACAAACACCCATTCTCTGTAAACTGTTTATACCAACGTTTAATACACCACCTATCAGGAGGTTTAACACCATACTTCGTTCGAAATGCACGCTGAACAACTGTCGTCGACTCACTTCTGCCGTACTCAATAACACAAAAAGCTTTCTGTTGAGCGGTCGCCATCTTAGCATCAACTGACGCTGACGCCTAGTCAACAGCGCCTCAAGCGAACAAATGTACAACTAAATGAAACTTTATAGCTCCCTTAATTCACCGACAGATAGTGCTTAGCTCTGCCTTTTGTCGTTGCAGAGTTTTAAATTCCTAAAGTTGGGGTATTCTTTTTGAATCGCCCTGTATATTGTATTGGACTGTGAAAGTGGTGCATAACATGCAAGAAATTTCTGCAGTGTGTGTGTGTGTGTGTGTACATTAAAAAATTGCATTCATTAAATAACAGTAGTGTTACTGTTTGAAATTAACTCCCTTTGTGCTGATGTATGTCGTTAGATATCGCTTGTGCACACATGCATCTTGCAGTGACCTGCTCGTGTGTAATTTTTTGGATCTGATACATTCAGCAAATATTGATTTACAACATGGCCAAATAATGTACTTTCAGTGTAAAATAACACAGCATTGGGTGACTGTATTGGCTCCGCATACCTCTTTTAATTACATAGTATCACTACAGTATGAGCTTACAAATGTTAAGGAGCTACATTGATAGCCAAATTTAATGAGGAATTAGTATAATAATTCATAATGCAACAGTGACCATTTCATGAGAAACAGTTTTTGACAATCTTGTAAATGTTAATTTCATACCTAATTGCGAATTAGCTCTACATTGCCTTTTTCTTTTCCACCCAGCTATATGGGAAGACCACTCCATCCAAATTTATGATGTTACCATGATAGTGTACATTTGGATTTGTTTCACATTGTTTTATTGCTGATGTTACTGTTTTACATATGTTTAAGGATACAAATGTCTAGATAACAAGTCTTGTGAATAATTTATGAATAACCAGGCTAATCGTAAGAAAAAGACAAGTGTTGCGCTTTTTTTCACAAGTACGAAGATTTAGTTTCCTGACTATGGTCCAAGGAGTCAATGGAAACAATGTTTTGATGTCATTTATGTGAATATTGTAATAGTTGTTTCATTGTGAATATAACTGCATTTAATTTATGTTGGACATTGATAATGTTTCTGTGTAGTCATTATCCACATTAATTCTCATGAATCGTGGAGCAGTTGCTTTTTCCAGCATTTTTCATTTAAGACGGTGTCCATGCTTTCTCTTCTTTTCATTGCTGAATGTCATGTAAATACTGATATTTAAAATCATTTTCCCTGATCCGATGTGTTGTAAAGTTTTGCAGACATACTGTTGGAAAACACTTGAGGGAACTACGGTTGTACTTTTGTGGTACATTGTGATTATTTTCCTGTATATATACTGTTATTATTTTTTGCACTGAAGGCATTATTAACAATGCCTGCATGTTTGTAGAATGAGGAATGCACAGTGGACAAGGAAGTTGAGTACTACTACATTTATGTCCATTACTGTCAGCCGGTTGTCGAAGCAGCAATTGTGAGTAGTGTCCGTGATCCTGAAGATCCCATACTAGCTGCCTGTTTTACTTAAGCTATTGCCATTTTGAGCACAGATAGCAGTGGCCTTAACATGTCCTGGAGCTGTCACAAGCAGTCATCGTCAAAAGATGTGGTGAGGATACTGGACATTTGTAATCCAAGGGGACAAAGCTGCATAGAAGCACACCACCAAAGCAGCTGGTCAGCAGAGAACAACTGGAACTGAGGCAAAGCAGGCATAATATTTCACAATTCCCAGGGTGCTTATTCCTGCTGGGCATCGCAGAGGTAATTTCTTCCGTGATGAGTGTGAAACAAGAAGAGAGAAAATGCTATGGTGGCGCATTGCTGAAAGTATGCAAAGAACCATTGTATGTTCTCCCAAAAGAGTACCAGTTCAGTGCACAGCTTCCTGGATCGTACCATGTTCAAAGTTTGGCTGGCCGTGCCAGATCTCGTGGACATCTGAACCAGTTATCATCATTTGTACTGAAAGAACAGTGATTGTCATTGTAGAAGATTATTCTGGCCACTCCTAGCAGGAAAATGACACAATGGCTAGCCTACTTGACCACATCCTGAAGTATCTTCACCTGCAGTTCTTCAACTTGAGATGGAACATCATCTACTTCAGACAAATCATCATGTGTTAAACTGTGCTGCACTGGATGCTACAACAGAAGTTCTACATTGTATGCATTAACTTCCTCCAGTAACATATCTGCCTCAACTATCCCGAGATGTACATCAGCATTAGAAGAGCAAGGATTGAGACACTGAATAGTAGTTCATAAGTGATTTTCTGCCACATATCCACACAATAGCTGCACACTCCACCGGGGTAGCCCAATGATGTTTGGCTGAATGAAGTGTGATAACTTATGTGTTATTACTTTTCTTCTTTCGAAAGCAGACAGCTTAGAAGAAGCAGCAGCAGCCATGCACAATGGGAGTTTCAGACCAGCACCTAAACTGTGGAGGTCCTTGCATGATGTTAGCCAAGCAAGTTGCTGAGGAGAGATATGCAACAGCTAGAGGAACTTTTTGTACAATATGCACATAGAGCCAACATCAAAAGTTGAATAGCATCAGCTGTTCCTCAGTCAATGTGTTTCTGGACTTGTATCAAAGCTTTCTCATGGAAGACAGGATCACCAGAGGAGTGCAGGGCACCACATGCAACGAGAAAGATTACTGCCCACCTTCCACACTGCTCCTAGATCCATGTGGCTCAGGCTGTGTTGTGGGTACATTGGCTCCACTGTGCGAACTTTTGTTAGGCCATCCAGCTTCTATGATTGGATACAAAGAAGACTATTATTAGATGTGTTATTACGTCCCTGTGCATCCTGATTCCGTCTGTTAATAACTGTGTGCATTTAGTGTAATATCATGTTTCTGAAATAAATTGCTTTCAGCTTATTTCAGAAACATGGATTAATTCAGCTGTGGTTGCCCTCAACAGAAAATCACTTGTTAGTATATCAGTCACAGTAATCACTGTTACGATGTATGGCAGAATGCTATTTACATAAATAGCATGCGATACGATCCAAATTCTCTCCATCAGTTTTATGGCAGTAACACTGATGCAGAGGAGCCACATAAGATACACGCATTCAGGTTCATGTAAACAACTGCATTACTGTTTCGAGCTCCCGGCTCATTTTCAGTGCTGATAAATACATTTAATACAGATGCATTCTAATAGTTCTTTAAATTTCCATTGTCATACTCGTGGATCTAATTTTTGATCACACATCTAATGAAGAACAAGTGATAATGGTTCTTTAATATATTAAGTTTTGAAAGACGATGAAAGGAAATACGATAATGGTAGCTAATGCTTGCTTACAGCTCGATGTTTGTAATCACACAAGAATGTTTACATCTTTAAGTTGATATCAAAACTGTAGCACACAAGAGGTACAGACATTCAAATCAAAATTCAGAGCTTTACAGCATAATAAATATGTACAAACGTATTTTTGAACAGTAATGAAAATAGCTAACTCATATGTTTATTGAAAGTTACTGACATGTAGAGAGTTGTATTTACCTGATGTTTTGTGAAAGCCAACTTTAGTCATATTAATTACAGACTTAAATTGAAGTGTAATGAGAATCTCTGAAATTTCTTTTCAAGAAAAGCTCATTTGTCACTTTAGTCTGGGCGTTAAGGATTCACTTTTTTTAATGGAATTTCTGTTATATTAAGCTCTTTGCCCATGTCAGCCCAGTGTTACATTGCATTCAGTGTTATCCACTGTGTATTTATTAATGACCAGATAGGAATCAAATGAGGTGCTGAGAACCAGAAGGGCCTAAAGCACACCAGCATCAATAGTGAGACAGTAAAATTTGTGCATGTTTGACATATGTTGGCCTTATGGAGGGTCAGTATTTATGTGCTGTAGGCCGATATTGCATATATGAACATTCAAGGAAAGCTGTCTCACCAGTTCCTCTGGTATTTACTTCAATGTGGGATCGACAATGATGTGCTTTAAGCCCTTATGGTTCTCAGTACCTCAAATATTTTGCAATTCAATGTACCTTCTATATCTCATTTTCACATCACACTACTTGCTTCAAAATGGCAAGCTTTTCCAGTTACTACACATTGAAATAATTTTTTTTTAATTTTGTGTGTGGTTTTATATTTTATGTAATGTTGGCAGTTGGCTTCTTTAGCTTATTTTGACTTCAGTGTGGAGAAACATGTTTGAAGTAGATAGATGTTGCCAGAAAAAGGTGCTGCAACAAATGTGAAATTTGGTTTGGTTGGGATTTACCTTCTGATGGTGTGAGAAAGAGCTTAGTTTGTGAGCTTTGCTTCAATTTTATTTAATTTCTTGTCTGTTATTACATATTGATATCCATTATTAGTCTGCAAGGTCAATATAATTACCTGTGTAGGTTTTTTGGTGTATTTCCTTGGTCCAACTTTCTAGTTGGAAATAAGTTGCTTTTCATTACACAATGTGTAAAAAATGGGACTCAGAATATTGACACTCATATTTCACTTAATGAATTTGTGCAATGAGAACGAAGCACTTCCTTTGTTACAGCAAAAGCCCACTAAACATATTTGTTCGTAAAACTGAAACATTGTTGTTTATAAGAGGATAATGGTAATCTGTGAACCATTACCAATGTGCATATATGCTTATTGAAATGCTATCTTGTGTACAAGCACATTATTTGCACTGATATTTCCAAATTGAATGTGTGTTTTGAAATTGTTAATTTATCATCCAGGCTATAAAATGTACATTTTATTGAATGTTTAATATTCTAATGTATCCCTTATGGTTTGAGATTGCTGTAGTAGTTATTTTAACGAATTAATGACTGAATTCATTGTTATGTAACACTGATGCAACGGCTTCGGTTAAACACTTACTTGTAAAATGCTCGCTGACAGGCTGCACGTAGCAAATCTCTTATTTTTTAACATATTAACCATAGCTACTATTATCACTGCATATTCATCAGTGTATCTTGTTTGTTTTTCTTACACTCAGTATGGAGTACAGCATTTCATTTGTCTCTCAAATGTACATGTTCATCCCTCTATGCAAGTTTTTGTTACAGCAAGCTTCATACTAAGCTGGAGAGGTTACGCAGAAAACCATGAGAGTCTTGCGTAGAGCTGCCATGCTGGTGCTGGGCCAATGTAATACTTGTGCCTATGGCATCCAAGTGAGTCATTCAGGGAACTGTAAACTAAACCTAAACAGTATCACATTATATCAGTAAACAGTACTTGTAATTCTCACATTTAGCAGAACAGTTTGCCAGTTTGTTCCGAGCTGTCATGGCATCGTGTCACGGCTTGTGCTTCATGGATTCTCTCCAGTTTAGATTTGAGCTCACTGCTTAAATATTATAAAATGTTATCACTGACTGTGTATGGGTGTTTTTCTCTTTTCCTGTTTTGCACATAATCTCATAACTGTCATGAAAGACTGGGAGAAATAGGTATGTCAAAGTGGCAGTCAGTTGTTAATTGATAACTGTATAAGAAGGCATAACTTGTTCATAATACAATAAAATACTGTGGAACTGACAAACGTGTTTTAATGTGTGATCCCGCAAATATCTTGCATTTACATGCTACAGTATTCAAATTCCATGAACTGGAGTCCATCGTAGACCAAAGACCTTACACATTCCAATATACTTTCATTATGAAAAGTTTATTAAAGGCCCTGTTTGATGCTCTTCAAAGCACACTAACCACACAGTGCTACCACACATTTTAAATATGCTCAGATTTGCAAGACCAGCTGTGACTGTCAATCAATGTATATGGTATTAGTTTAGGTATAGTTTTACCACCACAGACACTGGCGTAGAGATAAACATTGCAGTATAGGTTTATAAAAACAGCTAAGTAAACCGAAATGGTCCTGTGTGAACAAAGAAACTGCAGAGGCCAGTAAACATGTTAGGAGTATGTAAGCATTTCAGAAACGTGGTGACTATAGACATTAGCAATATTGGTCAAAGATTTCATACTGTGCATGGCCTACATCTTAACTTTTTGGGGAACAGGTGATAGCCAAACAAATAGCCAATATTGTGTCAGAAAGACAGAAAAAAATCCTTTGATCAAAAGCTGATTCTTCATTGGCATTACCCTCTCAATTCAAGTACACAGAAAAATTCAACAGACTCTAAATTAAAACTACAAAGTCATTCTTCATTGGAGGAAACAAAAGAATATAAGCCAAACCAATGCCACTAAATAAGTGAATCTGATATCAAAAACATCCAATGATCCTCTGCAGGAGAAAAAGAGGACATCAAAATCACCACCTAATGATGAGCAACAGAAGAGGAATAAGACAGCAGTTCCAGGGCCGAACGGGAAGATCAGAGCGTCACCAGAAGTGAAGTGCTCAGCATCAAAAGAGCCAACAATGGTTCATCTGCAGAAGAGGAAGGCAGCTCACTTAAGTGATTTTTTCTGTTGGGAGCCAGAAAAAGGACAAAAAGTTAGTACAGGAGGAGTAAATAACTCAGTCAATACATTAATAATTACATATCAAACCATTCAATCAATCAAAGACAAACTTACAAGTAGCTACAGAAAGCAGTGGTATAAGACCTTCTGTTCTCTGTATAACTGAATATTGGCTAAAAAAAAAACCATGAAATAACTTGTATAAACTCAGACAGTTATAAGTTAGTATCATACTTTTGCAGAAAGAATTTAAAAAATGGTGGTAGCTGCATATTTGTTAGATATTGCATCTCCTGCCCTGTAACTGCAATTCCATTGGGAAGGTATGCAACTGAAAAACATTTTGAATGTAGTGGTATAAGAATTTAACTGCAAAATATAACCTATGTAATAATGTCTTTATACAGAGCTCCCAGTGGTGATTTTAGTGTGTGCATAAAAAACCTTGATAGGCTGCTACCACAGTTTTGAAAGAACAAGTTAATTTTATGCGGAGACTTGAATATTGACTCCCTATCTGAATCAAAATATAAAACGGAACTAGAGAGCTTACTTATAATGTATGGTTTACATAACACAATTCAAAACTATATGAGAATAGGTATGAACACTCAAACTGCCATCGATTACATAATTACAAGTATTCAGTCTTGCAGATAGAATTGCCTTATAGAAGGCATGAATTTATCACATCACAACTCACAGACAGTAATAATAAAAGAAGTAGGGAAATTAGATTCACTCAGCTTTACCCCTTACAGAGATATGAGAAGTTCTAACATGACAGACCTAAAGATTAAACTACAAAATGAAAAGTGGCCAGAAATGTACTTATCTAATAGTGTTAATGATAAATCTATCAGTTTGCTAGATATCTATTTGAAAATCAAAACTAAACCAATAAAGAAAAAGCGAGGAAATCTGGCATGGCTAACAAATGGTCTATTATTAGTATCCTGTAAAAAGTTGAAACTTCGTCATGCAATTTGAAAAGCTCCAGATAGGCCTATTCATTTTGTTGACTATTATAGTGCCTATAAAAAGATTTACAATAGAACTTTAATAGCTACAAAAAAAAACTGTATAATGGAAATATTACACAAGCTCCCAACAAAGTCAGAAGCACTTGGAAGATGATAAACAGAGAAACAGGAAAGTCATCAGGAAATAACAATAAAAGCTTAAGCCTAAAAATCAATAATGTTGTGACAGAAGATCCAATAATCATTAGCAACACTTTCAACCAATATTTTACCAGCATCTGCCAAAAACTTACACAGGGTAATAAGAGTGATTCTCTGCAAGCCCAAAAACTAGGAGAGAATAAAAAAGTCACCCAGTAACTCGGGTTACCTGTATCCAGCAACTGAACAAGAAATAAGAAAAATAATAGAGGAACTAAAAAATAAAGCATCCGCAGACATAAATGGCCTGTCAAATAAAATTTTGAAGCTAACTACAATGGAAATTGCTAAACCCCTCTGTCACTTAGTCAACTCACGTCTCAAAAAAGGAATCTTCCGAAATAGAATGAAGATTGCCAGATTACTACCACTATTCAAAAAAGGTGATTACATGTGCCCAGATAATTACAGACCAGTCAGCCTCCTTCCCATTTTGTCAGAGATCCTAGAAAGAATAATATTTGTTAGGTTAATGGCATTTTTTGATCAAAACTGTATCATAAATGGCAGTCAGTTTGGTTTCCACAAGGAAAAATCTACAGTGTCAGCTGCATTTGAAATTAATAATATAATCTCTGCAGGCCTAGATCAAGGCCAAATCCTGGTTGGTGTTTTTTTTTGTGACTTATCTAAAGCTTTTGATCTTGTCAGTCACCACATATTAATAATGAAACTACACCACTAGGGAATTAGCAGAACTGCTCTTGATATCATAAATTAATTTCTACAGAACAGAAAACAAGCAGTGGAAGTGTCATGCAATCAAGGGAAACAGCTATCAGAACTACAAGATACAAGACATGGGGTGCCACAGGTTAGTATTCTAGGACCCCTCCTTTTCCTTATATACATAAATGATTTACGTTGTAACATAGACAGTGAATTGATACTCTTTGCAGATGACACAACAAGCATAACTATGAGGCCGAGCTTACAGGAGGCCGTAAGTAAAAGTAATCAAACAGTTCAAATGATCACCCACTGACTTGAAGTGAATAGGTTAATTCTCAATTAAAATGCAAACCTATTTAGGAACAACAAGAGAAAAACAAGTGAACTGACAAATTGGCAAGAGTTAGATGTAAGAGTAGTTGAAAGTGCTAAATTTTTAGGGATCACTGTGGACAGTTGTTTGGTAGGGAAAGATCATATTTTCAGTATAAGCAATAAACTTTTTGCTCTGAGTCAAATGAAGCCACTAATAACTGGAGTGGATGTGCACATGGTGTATTTTTCATACTTCAATGCTATAATGAGCTATGGTATACAAATCTGGGGCCACTCGACTGAGGCAGTTAAAATATTCAAATTACAAAAGAGAGCAATTAGAATAATAGGGAACAAAAAACAAGAGATAGTTGCAAGCCTCTTTTCAAAAAATATAACATTCTAACCTTTTGCAGCTTGTACATATATAAAATTCTGATCCTTGCTTGGGATCGTAAAGATAAATTCAACAAAAATGAAGATTTACACCCACCACCACACCAAAAACACCAAGAAATTAAGAATTCCTGAGCATAACACAACTCCATATGAGAGAAGCAGTGGTTACATGGCAGTGAAGTTGTACAACTCTTTACTATCAAACATCAATAACGCCAAATCAAAGGATAAGTTTAGTCAATGAAACAACAGCTATTAGAAACCCCTTTATATTTAATCAGAGAATTTCTTTCAAACTAAAATAACTGAAGCGAACAGGCATTAGTACACCCAAAAAAAAAAAAAGGTACATAGATATAGAGAAAAGGAAAAAGTTAAATTGTGTTAACTTCTTAACGGCATTGTTTTATCTAAATTTTTGTTTTCTACAGTATTATTTCTGTTAAATTTTTTTATAAATGTAAACAAAATGGGATCTAGAATAGGTATGTGCTATATGACGGTATTATACGGTATATATAAAATGATGGACCCGTAGTATAGAATTATTGCAATTAAATGTTCTGTAATTTAGGTACATAGATTAATAATAAGTACAAACAATACCGTTCAGTATAAATCTATCTACGAAAAAAGAACCTTAAACAGTGTAAACAAAAATGAAGTACGCACTGTGAAAAAGTGCGAATCAAAAATCAATGCATATGGGGACAGCCACGCCAAGGGACTCTCTCAAAAACTTAAAAGCATTAGTAAGTCATTGGCAGTAACAGGTATGATCAAGCCAGGCGCCGATTTCAAGGAAGCAACGAAAAACATCGTGAAAAATAACTATACTGGACAAGACAGTGTAATTATCTGTGCTGGAGCTAATGACATATACAAAAACAGAGCTATGTACATGTTTAAACAGCTTGTGAGACTTCTATTACTCCTAACAAACACAAGTATCATACTCGTGAACTTCTGCCACCGACAGGACCTGCCTGAATACTCACCCATAAACAAAGAAATTCGTAGAATAAATGATAAACTCAAGAGCACATGTAAGATGTTCAGTAATGTGGAACTAACAGATGTCACCTCACTTGACAGAACATGCTTCACCAGACATGGACTTCTCTTGAATCGTAAAGGAAAGTGCAAATTAGGAAAACTGATAAGTGAACTAATTAAAAGTAAGTCCCAAAAGACAATCAGAGAACTAGGGTGGTATGAACCTTGTGTAAGATCAAGAACAGCAGCCCCTTCAACAGAGGACAACAGCAGTGCACCAGCTAGAACTGCAGATACAGCCACAAGGAACGATAGAGCTGCCACTTGCTTATCTACCAGCAGTAAGAATGTGAGTAGCTGCAGTGAAGATTTTTTATGGACTGTCATCCCCCAGCCAGTGCCACAAACACTGTAAATATAGAAGCATCTAATTCTTTGCCTATCCTTCTCAAAAACAGAACTTTAATTATGCACCTAAATGTACAATCAGTCAAAAACAAAATAGATGAAATTGATGTGTTCCTAAGTTCAAACCCATGCCATATTTTCTGTGTAAATGAACACTGGCTCACACCAGCTGAAATTGCTCTGTATACCTCAGAAAGATTTGAATTAGCAAGCTCATATTGTATAACCAAAAGTAGTCATGGAGGAGTCACTATTTTTATAAAGAGTAACTAACATTGAATATGTAGCACAAAAAGTCGATCATTTTTGCAAAGAGCAACTTTTTGAAATTGCCGCATTATTGCTTCCCAAACTGAAATTAGTGATCATCTCTATTTATCGCCCTCCTAGTTCTGATATCGATCAGTTTATTGACCAAATGGAGACTTTAAATAAGTACCTGCTGGTAAAATACAGACACCACAAGATAGCATACATTGGTAACATTAATATAGACGTACGACTAAAAACACCAACTGTCACCCACTTTCAAAACATGTTAAGGTCTAACAACTTGTATTGTATGAATAACAAGCCAACCAGATTAGATACCTGCCTAGATAACATAATCTCCAATTTGACAAAAGACGACTGTCAGTATGGAGTGATAAATCCAGTATTATCCGACCATGACAGCCTATGGCTGATGGTCAACTGTGAAAACTATCCTACTCAGCAACCTGAACACATTAAGAGGATCAGATTATTATATCCTGACAACATTACAAAGTTAAGGCAATAATTATCAGAACTTGTGTGGGACAGAGTATATAATTATAATAACAACAATAATGCTTTTAACTTATTCATGAACATACTAACGAGTTTAGTTCAAAACTGTTGCCCACAAATAATCAAAAAGATGAAAATAGATGGTGCACCAAATAGAAAAAAGAAGCACAACTGGTTCACTCCTGAACTGCATGACCTGAGAAATACACTTATTGCCCTACATAAAATGGCTAAAACTGGTAACCTAGAATCGAAGCAGAGGTATAAAGAAGCCAGGAAGAATTATAGGACTGAAATACAGACAGCAAAGCAGAGAGCCAATGATGCTTTCTTTGAAAACTCCAGCAACAAATGCAAAGCAGCCTGGCAAGTAATAAACAAAACAGCAGGGAAGCATAAAAACAGACAAGAAATTCCAATAGTGCCAGAAAAATTAAATGAAATTTTTGTTAACGGTACTAAGTTTGAAGCTACTGCTACCTCTGCACCAGATGATGCAACTACAACATTCCTGACTTAAATAACTTATCCTTTAAATGGAAACAGGTGACCTGCCAAACTGTATACAAAGTCGTCACAAACCTACATGGCTCATACAGTGAAGATCTCTATGGCATCTCCAACACCATTTTGAAACAAATAATTGACATCATTGTTGCCCCCCTTACCTTTCTGATCAATAGTACTTTTACAGCTGGAAAATTTCCTGAGGTCCTGAAGGCTACTATTGTTATCCCAATCTAGAAAAAAGGAGAAAAAAACTAACCTGAAAGTTACTGTCCAATACCCCTCATACCTATATTATCCAAGATAATAGACTGCTGCATTAAAAAACAACTTTGCAACTACCGTGCTGAACAAAACCTTTTTTCCTCGCTCTTTGGTTTTAGGCCAGGATTGTCTACAATAAATGCAGTAGAAACTCTTGTGAAGGCATACGTGATGGCTTCGAGAACAATTCCATCACTTGTGCTGTACTACTAGATCTGAGTAAAGCATTTGATACTGTATCCCATGAAGTACTAATAAATAAACTAGAGTGGTATGGTGTCAAAAATAACGAACTGGCACTAATCAGATCATACCTGACAAACAGAACTCAGATAGTTATAGTAAATAGCCAGCAATCAAATACCCTACCAGTTGTAAGAGGCGTGCCACAAGGCTCAGTGCTTGGACCTTTTCTCTTCCTGGTATACATGAATGACTTCCCTACTTTCATGCTCCACAAGTCAATAATATATGCTGACGAAACTATCCTGATTACCTCAGATAACAAATTGGAGGAAGGCCTTTACAAATGTCTGCTTGTGTCTGTGTATGTGCGGATGGATATGTGTGTGTGTGTGCGCGAGTGTATACCTGTCCTTTTTTCCGCCTAAGGTAAGTCTTTCCGCTCCCGGGATTGGAATGACTCATTACCCTCTCCCTTAAAACCCACATCCTTTCATCTTTCCCTCTCCTTCCCTCTTTCCTGACGAAGCAACCAGGGGTTGTGAAAGCTCGAATTTTGTGTGTATGTTTGTGTGTCTATCGACCTGCCAGCGCTTTTGTTTGGTAAGTCTCATCATCTCTGTTTTTATATATATATATATATATATATATATAATAGAGGGAAACATTCCACGTGGGAAAAATATATTTAAAAAGAAAGATGATGAGACTTACCCAACAAAAGCGCTGGCAGGTCGATAGACACACAAATAAACACAAACATACACACAAAACTCAAGCTTTCGCAACAAACTGTTGCCTCATCAGGAAAGAGGGAAGGAGAGGGAAAGACGAAAGGATATGGGTTTTAAGGGAGAGGGTAAGGAGTCATTCCAATCCCGGGAGCGGAAAGACTTACCTTAGGGGGAAAAAAGGACAGGTATACACTCGCACACACACACATATCCATCCATACATACAAGACACAAGCAGACATTTGTAAAGGCAAATGTCTGCTTGTGTCTGTGTATGTGTGGATGGATATGTGTGTGTGTGCAAGTGTATACCTGTCCTTTTTTCCCCCTAAGGTAAGTCTTTCCGCTCCCGGGATTGGAATGACTCCTTACCCTCTCCCTTAAAACCCATATCCTTTTGTCTTTCCTTCTCCTTCCCTCTTTCCTGACGAGGCAACCGTTGGTTGCGAAAGCTGGAATTTTGGGTGTATGTTTGTGTTTGTTTGTGTGTCTATCGACCTGCCAGCGCTTTTGTTTGGTAAGTCTCATCATCTTTCTTTTTATATATATATATATATATATATATATATATATATATATATATATATATATATATATATATATATATAATAGAGGGAAACATTCCACGTGGGAAAAATATATTTAAAAAGATAGATGATGAGACTTACCAAACAAAAGCGCTGGCAGGTCGATAGACACACAAACAAACACAAACATACACCCAAAATTCTAGCTTTCGCAACCAACGGTTGCCTCGTCAGGAAAGAGGGAAGGAGAAGGAAAGACAAAAGGATATGGGTTTTAAGGGAGAGGGTAAGGAGTCATTCCAATCCCGGGAGCGGAAAGACTTACCTTAGGGGGAAAAAAGGACAGGTATACACTCGCACACACACACATATCCATCCGCATATACACAGACACAAGCAGCTGCTTGTGTCTGTGTATATGCGGATGGATATGTGTGTGTGTGCGAGTGTATACCTGTCCTTTTTTCCCCCTAAGGTAAGTCTTTCCGCTCCCGGGATTGGAATGACTCCTTACCCTCTCCCTTAAAACCCATATCCTTTTGTCTTTCCTTCTCCTTCCCTCTTTCCTGACGAGGCAACCGTTGGTTGCGAAAGCTAGATTTTTGTGTGTATGTTTGTGTTTGTTTGTGTGTCTATCGACCTGCCAGCGCTTTTGTTTGGTAAGTCTCATCATCTATCTTTTTATATATATATATATATATATATATATATATATATATATATATATATATATATAAACAAAGATGATGTGACTTACCAAATGAAAGTGCTGGCAGGTCGTCAGACACATAAACGAACATAAACATACACACAAAATTCAAGCTTTCGCAACAAACCGTTGCCTCATCAGGAAAGAGGAAAGGAGAGGGAAAGACGAAAGGATGTGGGTTTTATTATTGAGCATATATAGGCGGGATAAAATTGTATAGTAGATTACGGTAAAAGGGGAAGGTGAATACAACGTGAGACTAATGGTAAAAACAGAAAGAGAAAATAAAGAGAAAATAAGATGACAGGAAATATATATATATATATATATATATATATATGTGTGTCTGCTTGTGTCTGTATATGTGTGGATGGATATGTGTGTGTGTGCGAGTTTATACCCGTCCTTTTTTCCCCCTAAGGTAAGTCTTTCCGCTCCCGGGACTGGAATGACTCCTTATCCTCTCCCTTAAAACCAACATCCTTTCGTCTTTCCCTCTTTCCTGATGAGGCAACAGTTTGTTGCGAAAGCTTGAATTTTGTGTGTATGTTTGTGTTCGTTTGTGTGTCTGTCGACCTGTCAGCACTTTCATTTGGTAAGTCACATCATCTTTGTTTTTAGGTATATTTTTCCTACGTGGAATGTTTCCTTCTATTATATATATATATATATATATATATATATATATATATATATATATATATATATATATATATATACACACACACATCGCTCTCTACCTACACAAGTTCACCACAGGATCAACATAGCCCAGCTCTAACCAACCCTTTTTCGCCTTTTTTCACACCAGATCTCCATTTGCTTTCTAGTTCACCTTTATCTCTCCCCATATATTTTTATATTTATTTTCATTTTAATTTCAGCCTCATGTTACACTTTCCACCTTCTAGTACCATGTCACCCTCACAACACCTCCACAACGATCCCATTAAGTTTTATTTACATTCCCTCCGCAAACATGCCTTCGCCCTAGCCAGATTACACTCCCATATTTTATTTTCTCAGGCTTGTCTGACATTTGGCATCACCCCCAAAGGCCTCACACTTAAAGTTCCCATCTCTGGCTGCAACCCTTCATTCCATCAGTCCCTATACCAGTTCCAAACTGAACAATCCATTGCCCTCACCCACCTAATCCTTCACCTACACATCCACTCAGCCAATCAACACACCCGTCAACTCCTATCCTTAATAAAAGTCCTCAATCTTTCCTCTCCCACATCCACACCGGCTGTTCAGAGCATCCTCCTACAGGCCAACCGCAAACTAGAACAGCATGCCACCCTCCACCTTAAAAAACTTTGTTTGTGTGTCTGTCGACCTGCCAGTGCTTTTGTTTGGTAAGTCTCATCATCTTTCTTTATATATATATATATATATATATATATATATATGAAAGATGATGGGACTTACCCAACAAAAGCGCTGGCAGGTCGATAGACACACAAATAAACACAAACATACACACAAAACTCAAGCTTTCGCAACAAACTGTTGCCTCATCAGGAAAGAGGGAAGGAGAGGGAAAGACGAAAGGATATGGGTTTTAAGGGAGAGGGTAAGGAGTCATTCCAATCCCGGGAGCGGAAAGACTTACCTTAGGGGGAAAAAAGGACAGGTATACACTCGCACACACACACATATCCATCCATACATACAAGACACAAGCAGACATTTGTAAAGGCAAATATCTGCTTGTGTCTGTGTATGTGTGGATGGATATGTGTGTGTGTGCAAGTGTATACCTGTCCTTTTTTCCCCCTAAGGTAAGTCTTTCCGCTCCCGGGATTGGAATGACTCCTTACCCTCTCCCTTAAAACCCATATCCTTTTGTCTTTCCTTCTCCTTCCCTCTTTCCTGACGAGGCAACTGTTGGTTGCGAAAGCTAGAATTTTGGGTGTATGTTTGTGTTTGTTTGTGTGTCTATCGACCTGCCAGCGCTTTTTTTTGGTAAGTCTCATCATCTTTCTTTTTAAATATACATTCCTGGAAATGGAAAAAAGAACACATTGACACCGGTGTGTCAGACCCACCATACTTGCTCCGGACACTGCGAGAGGGCTGTACAAGCAATGATAACACGCACGGCACAGCGGACACACCTGGAACCGCGGTGTGGGCCGTCGAATGGCGCTAGCTGCGCAGCATTTGTGCACCGCCGCCGTCAGTGTCAGCCAGTTTGCCGTGGCATACGGAGCTCCATCGCAGTCTTTAACACTGGTAGCATGCCGCGACAGCGTGGACGTGAACCGTATGTGCAGTTGACGGACTTTGAGCGAGGGCGTATAGTGGGCATGCGGGAGGCCGGGTGGACGTACCGCCGAATTGCTCAACACGTGGGGCGTGAGGTCTCCACAGTACATCGATGTTGTCGCCAGTGGTCGGCGGAAGGTGCACGTGCCCGTCGACCTGGGACCGGACCGCAGCGACGCACGGATGCACGCCAAGACCGTAGGATCCTACGCAGTGCCGTAGGGGACCGCACCGCCACTTCCCAGCAAATTAGGGACACTGTTGCTCCTGGGGTATCGGCGAGGACCATTCGCAACCGTCTCCATGAAGCTGGGCTACGGTCCCGCACACCGTTAGGCCGTCTTCCGCTCACGCCCCAACATCGTGCAGCCCGCCTCCAGTGGTGTCGCGACAGGCGTGAATGGAGGGACGAATGGAGACGTGTCGTCTTCAGCGATGAGAGTCGCTTCTGCCTTGGTGCCAATGATGGTCGTATGCGTGTTTGGCACCGTGCAGGTGAGCGCCACAATCAGGACTGCATACGACCGAGGCACACAGGGCCAACACCCGGCATCATGGTGTGGGGAGCGATCTCCTACACTGGCCGTACACCACTGGTGATCGTCGAGGGGACACTGAATAGTGCACGGTACATCCAAACCGTCATCGAACCCATCGTTCTACCATTTCTAGACCGGCAAGGGAACTTGCTGTTCCAACAGGACAATGCACGTCCGCATGTATCCCGTGCCACCCAACGTGCTCTAGAAGGTGTAAGTCAACTACCCTGGCCAGCAAGATCTCCGGATCTGTCCCCCATTGAGCATGTTTGGGACTGGATGAAGCGTCGTCTCACGCGGTCTGCACGTCCAGCACGAACGCTGGTCCAACTGAGGCGCCAGGTGGAAATGGCATGGCAAGCCGTTGCACAGGACTACATCCAGCATCTCTACGATCGTCTCCATGGGAGGATAGCAGCCTGCATTGCTGCGAAAGGTGGATATACACTGTACTAGTGCCGACATTGTGCATGCTCTGTTGCCTGTGTCTATGTGCCTGTGGTTCTGTCAGTGTGATCATGTGATGTATCTGACCCCAGGAATGTGTCAATAAAGTTTCCCCTTCCTGGGACAATGAATTCACGGTGTTCTTATTTCAATTTCCAGGAGTGTATTTTTCCCACGTGGAATGTTTCCCTCCATTATATATATATATATATATTGCAATATCTCTTAAAACTACATTAAACGTATCAATGTCCTGTATGGAATTCCTAAAGTTTATAAGAGTTTTCTTAAAGAAATGTCTGAAAGTATCACTACAGAAACTGACTTTGCTATTTGGAATATCACATCTGATTATAAGTAATTTGCCATTAAGGTCAGAAAGACTATTCAAAATTTGTACTGTTGTGGTAGGGCTTGTTGTCTTGTATGTGGAAATGCTGTCATTGAGAGACACAGTTTCAAGTGACTCTTGTGAGGAAAATAAAAATCAACAGCAGTATTATTTGTGTTCATTACGTGTGCAAGATCAGCCCTGCTGGTATTTTTCCCGAAAAAATTAACATTAAAGTCACCCAAAATGATAATAGTTTGTGCTTCAGGAAAGCATAATTTAGAAGAGCTCTAATTGTTTCAAGAAAATCTTCAATTTCCCTACAGGAGTCCTTTATACTGTGAGCACTGTGGTAACTACATTTGCATTTATTAAAACCCCACAGTCTTTAAAGTGTTGCTCCTGGCAGTATTTTCGTAAGTCTACTGATTTGTACACTGTATTGTCTCTGAATACATAAGAACTCCAGCATTCAATAAAAATTTTCAACTGAAGTAGGCTGTTAGACTATAACCACATAGGTTAAGAGAGCTATCTAAATTGGATTGAAGAGGAACACAGCCATTATCACAGTAATTATAAAATAGACTTTAAAAATGCTGTAAGGTCGCTCAAGAAGATTCACTAGTTTTTTTGTGAATTTCTATATTGTGGCTTGCTATGACACCTTCCAGATAACTGTGTCCATTTGACTTGATGACTGCAATCTGGTCCAAGCTGTCAGAGTTGGCGATCGTGTGCGTGAGGTGTGCTTGCTTGTGCTTGTATGAATGAGTGATGTGTGTTTCTCTTTCCTTTTTTTGATGAAGGCCGTGGCAGAAAGTTGGTCTATTTCTTTGTGTTTGGCATTAGTGTGAATCAAAGAAGTCGTGTGACTGTCAAAAAATAGACGAAAACGAATTTTATGTGGTGATTGAACATTACTTTATGAAAGGTAAAACGCCTCAGGAGATTAAAGAGAAGCTTAATAAACATTACGGTGACTCTGCACCTTCGATTAGAACAGTTAATAAGTGGTTTAAAAATTTTCGGAGTGGCCATATGGGCACAAGTTATGCTGAATGTTCTGGACGCACTGTGAAGGTTACGACTTCAGGAATCATTGATAAAATCCATTATATGGTGATGGATGACAGAGGAGTTAAGGTGCGCAAGATTGCTAGTGCTGTGGGCATCTCAAGTGAATGGGTACATAATATTTTGCATAAATATTTGGGCATGAGAAAGCTGTCGGCAAGATGGGTTCCGCGATTGCTCACGCTTGACCAAAAACAGAATCGTGTGAAGTGTTGCAAGGATAGTTTGCAGCTGTTCAGGAAGACTCCGCAGGACTTAAAGTGTTGTTTCGTCACTGTGGATGAAACATGCATACATTACTATACTTCTGAGACCAAAGAACAATCTTAACAATGGGTTACCAAGGGAGAATCTGCACCAAAAAAGGCAAAGAGTATTCCTTCGGCCAGAAAGGTTATGGTGACTGTCTTTTGGGATTCGCAAGGGATAATTCTCATAGATTATCTGGAAAAGGTTAAAACTACTACAGGTGCCTATTATTCATCGTTGTTGGACCGTTTGAAAACAGAGCTGCAAGAAATACGCCGGCGATTGGATCGCAAAAAAGTCCTTTTCCATCACGACAATGCACAAGCACACACCTCAGCAGTTCTGGTCGCAAAATTAATGGAAATAGGGTTCCAACTCGTTTCACATCTACCCTAATCTCCAGGCTTGGCTCCCTCAGACTACTATTTTTTCCCCAATTTGAAGAAATGGCTGGCAGGACAAAGATTTTGTTCAAACGAGGAGGTGGTTGCAGCAACTAATAGCTATTTTGCAGACTTGGACAATTCCTATCATTCAGGAGGGCTCAACAAATTAGAACAGAGTTAGATGGAGTGTATAAGTCTAAAAGGAGTCTATTTTGAAAAATAAAAAAGATTTACCCAAACACGTAAGTAGTTTTTATTTTTGCACGGACTTTTCAAACACCCCTCTTATACGGCTGCAGACAGCCCTTAGTACCAACACATGGGAGGATGACTAGTGTGAAGTATAAGGACAAAACTCTTGCACGCATTGTCACCCCGTTTGGTGAATGTATTGTAGTGAGATTCACATTGATGTCCCAGGTTCGATTCCTGGCCGGGTTGGGGATTTTCTCTGCCCGGGAACTAGGTGTTTGTGTTGTCCTCATCATCATCATTATCATCATCATCATTTGTGAGAGTGACTATATTGGATTGTGAAAAGAAAATGGACTGTGTAAAAATTGGGACTTTGTAGGGGCACTGTTGACCGCACAGTTGAATGCCACAAACCAAAACATCAAACATCTTCACACTGATGGACGAAAATACACGCTCCCACCATCACAATTTTGTGAACATCCCCTAGTGGAGACAAGATCAGATGGATGGAATGGCCTTTGTATTCTCCAGGTCTCAGCTGCTGTAGAGGAATGGGAGAATATCTCGCAGTCTTATCTGGACAATTTGGCAAGAAGCATGCATAACTGCATTTAAAAGTGTCCCCATGTATGATGAGGACCAACTAGCTGATAAACAATGTGTTATGCATGATGACAGTGAGAAGAAACTGTAGTGTTTTGAAGTGGAATATTTTGTAAGACTCTTTTTGTGTTCAGCAAGTGGAAGTGTGTTTATCTTCTTTATTTTTGTTTTCTTATGATTGTATCTGTCAGAACAAAATCAGTTTTGTTTGCTATTATGCCCAGTATTAACAATAAAGCACTATTCAACTTTTATTTTGACCACTGTATATCACTGGATTTACAAAGCATGGTTTGCCTCAAAATATGATATACACTCCTGGAAATTGAAATAAGAACACCGTGAATTCATTGTCCCAGGAAGGGGAAACTTTATTGACACATTCCTGGGGTCAGATACATCACATGATCACACTGACAGAACCACAGGCACATAGACACAGGCAACAGAGCATGCACAATGTCGGCACTAGTACAGTGTATATCCACCTTTCGCAGCAATGCAGGCTGCTATTCTCCCATGGAGACGATCGTAGAGATGCTGGATGTAGTCCTGTGGAACGGCTTGCCATGCCATTTCCACCTGGCGCCTCAGTTGGACCAGCGTTCGTGCTGGATGTGCAGACCGCGTGAGACGACGCTTCATCCAGTCCCAAACATGCTCAATGGGGGACAGATCCGGAGATCTTGCTGGCCAGGGTAGTTGACTTACACCTTCTAGAGCACGTTGGGTGGCACGGGATACATGCGGACGTGCATTGTCCTGTTGGAACAGCAAGTTCCCTTGCCGGTCTAGGAATGGTAGAACGATGGGTTTGATGACGGTTTGGATGTACCGTGCACTATTCAGTGTCCCCTCGACGATCACCAGTGGTGTACGGCCAGTGTAGGAGATCGCTCCCCACACCATGATGCCGGGTGTTGGCCCTGTGTGCCTCGGTCGTATGCAGTCCTGATTGTGGCGCTCACCTGCACGGCGCCAAACACGCATACGACCATCATTGGCACCAAGGCAGAAGCGACTCTCATCGCTAAAGACGACATGTCTCCATTCGTCCCTCCATTCACGCCTGTCACGACACCACTGGAGGCGGGCTGCACGATGTTGGGGCGTGAGCGGAAGACGGCCTAACGGTGTGCGGGACCGTAGCTCAGCTTCATGGAGACGGTTGTGAATGGTCCTCGCCGATACTCCAGGAGCAACAGTGTCCCTAATTTGCTGGGAAGTGGCGGTGCGGTCCCCTACGGCACTGCGTAGGATCCTACGGTCTTGGCGTGCATCCGTGCGTCGCTGCGGTCCGGTCCCAGGTCGACGGGCACGTGCACCTTCCGCCGACCACTGGCGACAACATCGATGTACTGTGGAGACCTCACGCCCCACGTGTTGAGCAATTCAGCGGTACGTCCACCCGGCCTCCCGCATGCCCACTATACGCCCTCGCTCAAAGTCCGTCAACTGCACATACGGTTCACATCCACGCTGTCGCGGCATGCTACCAGTGTTAAAGACTGCGATGGAGCTCCGTATGCCACGGCAAACTGGCTGACACTGACGGCGGCGGTGCACAAATGCTGCGCAGCTAGCGCCATTCGATGGCTAACACCGCGGTTCCTGGTGTGTCCGCTGTGCCGTGCATGTGATCATTGCTTGTACAGCCCTCTCGCAGTGTCCGGAGCAAGTATGGTGGGTCTGACACACCGGTGTCAATGTGTTCTTTTTTCCATTTCCAGGAGTGTAAATAACTTCCAGACAACCCTCAATGTTCGTGTGTAAGTACCTACTTCTTTTATTTTCTTCCTCCATTCAAACTACGTCAAATCTTCGTGGGAGACCACGAAGAGCATTTTGAGGCCGTGGACCAGATGCCCAATTCGTACTGTAATGAGGAATGAGATTCTCCAGTGGTAACAGAGCTCTTTACTCACATCTCTATCAGCCAATGATTACAAATTCCCACTGCACTGAAGGGTCAGTTGGGACTTAAAAGTTTATCAACTATGTATTTACAACCACACTTGTCAAATATGGGAGCTGGATAAAGTGTTTTTAGTGGAAAGTGACAGAAATCACCTCTCCAAGTAATGCTTTCACACAAAATAATGTCGTGCATCTGTTGAGAGAAATAGAATGATGTGTATTACCTTGTTTCCTAGTGGTGTGCTCGTTGCAACTAACTTTTGTAGCCAGCAACAGAGATGCCTTGTGGTTGCATTCTATGAAACAATGAGTGAGGGCACTGCATTGAGTGCTGCCACTACACAACAGAGCCCATCCTGACTCAACTGCTTTTATCCTGGACCTTCGTTAGGAGTTCATCCCTCATCATAGTTTCCGCTGATGTTGCACCCTCAGATGTAAAAATTTTTCCCTTCCTTTTCAAAAATGTCTCTGAACCACAGACATTATAAGAGTTTGGTGGTTTGGGTGCCTCAGTGTCAGTCACACCGTAAGTGCAACTGCAATGGAGAAGTATCTATCAAGAGGCCACACAAATGTGTGGTTCCTGAAGAGAGGCATTAACCTTTTCAGTAGTTGGAGGGGCAACAGTCTGGATGATTGATTACTCTCGCCTTGTAACATCAGCCAGTATGGCCTCGGTACTGTGAAAGACTGGAAGTAAAGGAAGGTACAGCCATTACTCTTCCCGGGGACATGCAGCTCTACTGTATGGTTAAAAGATTATGGCGTCCTTTTGGTTAAAATAGTCCACCATTTGGATCTCCAGGTGGGGACAACATAGGAGTACATTATCATAATGAAGAACAAAACTGGCAGTCTACAGAATCAAAGCATGAAACATTAGATGGCTTAATCAGGTAGGTAGGTTATAAAATCAAAACAGAAAAATGGTCAGGTTTAAATTACATATAGTTGAGATCACTGAAGTTCAGGGGCAGGATGAACAGGACTTATTGTCAGGTGAGTACAGGGCTATAAATACAAAATCAAATACAGGTAAGGCAAGTCTAGGTATTGTTATGAGTAAGAAAATAGGAATGAAGGTAAGTTACTATGAGCAGTGTAATGAACACACAAGATAGAGACAAGCCAACACTGAACGCTGTAGTACAAATTCATATCTGGAGATGGTTTAGAAATTCAAAGAATGCATGGTGAGAAAAGAAATTATTCAGATAGTTAAGGCAGAAGAAAATTTAATTGTGATAGGCGACTCAGATTCTCTAGCAGGCAGAGGAAGAGAAGGAAAAACAGTACGAGAATATGGACAGGAGTAAAGGAATAAAATACAAACTTGTCTGGTAGAATTCTGCACAGAGCATAATTTAATAATCACTAACACTTGGTCTAAGAATCACGAAAGAAGGCTGTATACGTGGAAGAGGCCTGGAGACACTGGAAGCTTTCAGACTGATTATGTTACACTAAGAGATTTCAGAATCAGATTGTAAACTGTAAGATTCTGACGATAATATATTAGTTAAGAATTGAATATTAAAAACTGAAGAATTTACAGAAAGGTGGGAAATAAAGAATATGCAACCCAGATAATTTGAAAGAATGGTAGGTTCTTGATAGTTTCAAAGGAAGCATAAGACAACAGTTGACTAGAGCAGGGGAGAGAGGTACAGTATAAGATGAATGGATAGCTTTAATAATGAAATAGTGAAGGCACCAAATGGGTAAAAAGACAAAGTCTAGTAAAAATCCACAGATATCACAGGAGCCACTAAATTAAAATAATAAAATGAGAAAATATAAAAATGAAGCAGATAAAAGAGAATATAAAATCTAAAAAAACAGCTACACAGGAGTGGATAGAGGACAAATGCAAGGCTATAGACACATCTATAACTCTGGGAAAGATGGGTACCCCCACAGGAAAATTAGAGGCCTTTGGAGAAAAGAGAAGTTACTGTACGAATATTAAAGAGCTCAGATGGAAAATCAATCGCAAGCAAAGAAGGAAAGCTGAAACATGGAAGGAATATATAGTGTGTCTATAAAGGCATATAAATGGAAGAGGCATAGATATAGAGGAGATGGCAGATTATGATGCTGCGAGAAGAATCTGAGAAAGCACTGAAAGACCTAAACCAAAATAATGCATCTGGAGTAGAACAGCTGAAATCCTTGGGAGAGTAAGCAATCACAAAACTGTTCAACCTGATTTGTAAGATGTATGAGTCAGAAGAAATACCCTCAGATTTCAAGAAGCAGGTAATAATTCGAGTTCCAAAGAAAGCAGGCGGTGAATAGTGTGAATATTATTGGACTACACATTTAATACACAATGGTTGCAAAATACTAACGTGAATTCTTTACAGAAGTGCAGAAAAACTGGTAGAAGCTAACCTTGGGAAAGATCAGTTTGGATTCCAGAGAAATGCAGAAACAGGTGAGGCAATGCTGATCCTGCATCTAAGATAGGTTAAGGAAAGGTAAACCAGTGTCTGAGAAAGCCTTTGACAATGTTGACTGTTGTACTATCTTTCAAATTCTGAAAGTAGCAGGGATAAAATAAAGGGAGCAAATGGATATTTACTACTTGTACAGAAACAAGACAGCAGATATAAGGGTTGAGAGGAAGGGGTTGGGGGGAGAGCAGGAGCATAAAAGGGAAGCAGTGGCTGAGAAGGAGTGAGACAAGGTTGTAGCCTATTCCTGATGTTATTCAATCTGTGCATTGAGCAAGCAGTAAAGGAAACCAAAGAAAAATTTGGAGTAAGGATTTAATGTCAGGGAGACAGCAAAGAATTGGAAGAGCTGTTGAATGGAATAGACAGTTTCTTGAAAGGAGCATGTAATATGAACATCAACAAAGCAAAACAAATATAATGAAATGTAGTCAAATTAAATCAGCTGATGCTGAGGGAATTAGATCAGGAAGTGAGATACTAAAAGAACTAGATGAATCTTGCTATTTGGGCAGCAAAATAAATGATCATGGCCAAAGTAGACAGGATATAAAATATAGACTGGCACTGGCGTGAAAAGGATTTCTGAAGAAGAGAAATTTGTTAACATCACATACAGATTTAAGTGTTAGCAAGTATTTTCAGTAGGCATTTTTCTGGTGTTCAGCCTTCCACAAAAATGAAATGTTGATAATCAGCAGTTCAGACAAGAAGAAAATAGAAGCTTTTGAAATGTGGTGCCACATAAGAATGCTGAATATTAGATTGGTAGATCAGATAACTAACAAGGAGGTACTTAATAAATTGGGTAGAAAAGAAATTTGTGGCATAACTTGACTAAAAGAAGGGATCAGTTGGTAGGACACATTCTGAGACATCAAGGAATTGGCAATTTAGTGCAGCAAGTCCCCTTCTACCACGAGTAATGAAACGTTTACAGTTTCAGTTATAGAAGAAAGTTCTGGTGTTTACTTGAGATCCACCAGAATTGTTGTGGAAGACTCATCTGACAGGCTCAAAGTTCACTGGAGAAGTCATGCTAAACATATAGACATAAACTATGAATTTGTGCCTAAGCTTATGTCTGCATATTGTGTTCTCCATGATATCACTGAAACACAGACAGACCATTCTCAAGAAAACTGGCTGAATTATGTAGGAAGGGGAAAACCCAGTGAATATGCTTGTGCAGAAACCAAACAAGAAGCTGAACTGAAAAGAGAATGTCTTGAAACACGTATGTATGTATATATGTATGTATGTGTGTCAATCGGGGACCTAGAAACAATGGAGAGGCTCCGTCCCTGCTGCAGTCGCAGTGGTCCACAACCCCACGACGACTACCGCAGTCCACTTCACCCCTCCGCCACCCCACACCGAACCCAGGGTTATTGTGTGGTTCGGCTGGTGGCCCCCCCCCCCCCCCCCCCTCCCCGCCACCAGGTAATGTCTCACACTAGACGAGTGTAACCCCTATGTTTGTGTGGTAGAGTAATGGTGGTGTATGCGTACGTGGAGAACTTGTTTATGCAGTAGTCGCCGACATAGTGTAGCTGAGGCAGAATAAGGGGAACCAGCCCGCATTCGCCAAGGCAGATGGAAAACTGCCTAAAAACCATCCACAGACTGGCTGGTTCACCAGACCTCGACACAAATCTGCCGGGCGAATTCGTGCCGGGGACCAGGCGCTCCTTTCCTTCTGGAAAGCCATGCGTTAGACGGCACGGCCAACCGGGCGGGCATCTTGAAACATACTATGCTTCCAAATTTACATTAAGGAAATCACAATTAAGATTTTAATTTTATTCTGAAGCATTTATTTATAGCATGTCAGATGATAACCCATATGAAATATTGCTTAAAATTCAATTGCTGTTAGCTAATGATGCACAGTATGAAGTTTTAACAAGTACAGTGTATACATGTCAATGGGGAACTGGAAGTTATGGGAACTATTTTAGATATTCCCATTCACTTATGACACATGTCATTGTATTATGAGGAAATCAGCCATGAGCAAATAAAGCCTTTCTTGCACAGAAGAGAGTCATCAGAATTATGAGTAGAGTGCACCCAAGATGCTCTTGCAGAAATTAATTCAAACAGTTGGGGATCCTTACCATGCCATGCCAGTACATTTTTTTCACTAATGTGCTTTGTGAACAATAATCATATAATTTGCAGAAGAAATAGCGAATATCATGAGTGTGACAAAAGTAGTAAATATGATCTTCATAAATATACGAAAAATCTCAGCATGGCACAAAAAGGAGTACTTTATTCAAGCATAAAAGTATAATCTAACCTTCCAGTTCATGTTAAATGTCATTGGAAATAAGACTAAAGTCAAGAAACAGCTAAAATTTTATCTTTTGAATAGTCCTTTCCATGCTTTACAGGAATTTTTTGACAATGTCTAACAATTAGTGAAACGTGTATAATTTTAAGAACTCTTATAAAAATGACTATCTAGCACAGGTATATCAATTGTTGATATAATGTTTTTTTATATAAATGATAATGTAACTTTGCAATTTGATTGTGTAACTATTATTACTACGATATATTCAGTGCTGTTATTTGAACACTTGAACCTCGTGTATCTCTTTTCATATGATTTAGACTCTAAGCCTCATGACCATGTACATAGAGTTATTACTGTAAAAATATGATGTGTTCTACATCCTAGAGATACACCAGCATCAAGGATTCATGGAACTTGAAAATAAATAAATAAAACAAAATAAATATACAGTGATGAGGAAAAGGGTGTTGATGAGAAAAAACCAGGTCTGTAAAGCATTGTGATCATTCTACCACCAGTCATTTTCCATATCAGAGCTAATTTTCAGATAATCTGAGTCATTTATTATGGGTGCCATAGATCAGGACAGTATGCTTCTGGGTGCATAGGTGTCCACATTACAAGGAAACAATGAAATCAGTGAATGGTGCCCAGCTACTATGAAAATGATAGCAAATGAGGTCTGTCAGGTTCGCAGGTTCGAAACCTGCCTCGGGCATGGATATGTGTGATGTCCTTAGGTTAGTTAGGTTTAAGTAATTCTAAGTTCTAGGGGACTGATGACCTCAGATGTTTAGTCCCATAGTACTCACAGCCATTTGAACATTTCTATTGAAATTAGATGCACTCTTAGAAATTTCGACCACTTCTCGGACCTTTCTTCTATAAATGTTTGTTTCTTTAGCCAGTACACGTACGTTATTAAAATCGATGTCAGAGCCACAGTTCTCGTGATGTTCCGCTACTGCCTATTTTGCACTTCGTTTTAGCCGCATGTGCCGAACAGCATCGTGGCTCCCCGCCATCAAGGAAGTAAGTAGGTGGTCACAGTGTGTGAGTATCATAAACAACGCACTGCAGTTCACCTTGGCTGACAATAATATTTTCGGTAAACATTCCCCCTCTCTTGCTCTGTCCTTTTCGAATATAGTCACTGACGATGACCAACCAATAGCGGTAGCAGGTATTTCAGCCAATAAACCTTCTCCAGCATAAGTGTGGAATGGCGCCTTTCTATCCAATGGCAATGGACTGCCAATGGTATCCACATGAGATGAACTACCAACACCCCTTCTTCTGCATCAGAGCGGGAATATTAGCATATGACTATGGCCCACCAATAGTAGCCATATGAATTTTAACCAATACTATTACTTCTGCAGCACGAACGCCAGAAAACTGCTCCTTTATAAGTGGACGCGACACTCGTCAACAAAACAGTTCACAAAAAGACGCGCTAGGATGCCGCCACTGCACGGCGAGTGGGGTCTGGTCTACAGCCATGCTGAGAAGGCCAACGTCCTCGCCAACTCCTTCAAGAAGCAGTTTCAAGCGGCAGAACCCCAGGATGAAGAGCATGAATAGGTAGTCAGTCGTCAACTGGCTGTCTTCCTCAATGCTGAGGAGGACCCAGATGACGAACCCACACTTTTCGCCCCCGAGGACGTGGAAAAAGTAATTAGGTCCCTCCCCACAAAAAAAGCGCCAGGACACGACAGTGTCACCAATCAGTTAGTCAAAAATCTCCCACCCACGGCGATCAAACACCTCGCGAACGTCTTCAACGAGATTACTCGATCCCGCGAGTTCCCAGCTTGCTGGAAACATGCGGAAGTGGTCGCGATACACAAACCAGAGAAAGACCCTCTATTCCCGCAGCACTACAGGCCGATTAGCCTCTTGCCAACTCTCAGCAAGATCTATGAGCGCCTCCTGCTAAGACCCATACAGGAACGTATTACCAGAGAGCAGCTCCTGCCGGATTTCCAATTTGGGTTTCGGCAGAACCACTCTGCCCCATAACAGGTCATGAGAGTGGCTGAAGCAGCCACAGAAGGCTTCAACCACAGAGGCTACTGCGGGATAGTGCTACTAGACATAGCCAAAGCCTTTGATTCAGTATGGCATAGAGGGATACTCTACAAGTTGTACACAAAAAGGTTTCCTGGGAGTATAGTTAAGCTGGTCAAAAGCTATCTCACGAATAGAACTTTCTCCGTCAAAGTAGTAACTGCCACCTCCACCAAAAGGCGTATTCGTGCTGGAGTGCCACAGGGATCGATCCTGGGGCCCATTTTGTACAGTCTGTACACTGCGGACACACCAACGCCCCCCCTGGTGCATACTGCACAGTACGCAGACAACACAGCCTTCTACACGAGAAATGCGAACAAGGATCTGGTCATCCGTAGGCTACAAAAGGTTTTAGATGACACAGAAACTTGGGCCCGTCACTGGCGTATCACCATCAACGGCGAAAAGACGCAGGCTGTGCTGACTACCCGCAGGATCGGAAGGCGCGAACCTCTTCAACATCCCCCCCTCCACCTTCACCTAAACGGAACCCAACTCCCCTGGCGCAGAACCGCCAAGTACCTTGGCGTAACCTTGGACTCTCGTCTTACGTGGAAACCCCACATAGACGAGGTCCACAGGAAGGTCTGCACCAGAATGTCCGCCCTATACCCAATCCTGAACTCAACCAGCTCCCTTCCCTGCCCAGTAGCAGTAAATGTGTACCAGGCCCTGATCCGGCCAGTAATGGAATATGCTTGCCCTGTCTGGGGATACGCGGCGAAGCAGCACCTGGACAAACTCCAGAGGCTGCAGAACAGCGCCCTCAGGAGGGCATTGCATTTACCTCTTGGATTCCCCATAGATGATCTGCACGCCGCAGCTGGAATCCCACTCCTGAGAGAGCGTTTCCAAGATCTGGCAAGGACCTTCTGTGAAGGTTCTTCCAGGTCAGGAAACGCCCTCATCAACTGCCTAGGTCGGTATGACATGTCCCACGACAAGCACAAGCGCCCCATGACGATCTTCTATGATTAAGTCGAAGAGAAAATCCCAATACCCAATCCCTTAATCCTCTTCCTTCCTATATAACACCAATCATCTCGCCAACCGCAGGCAAGTACCAGACACAAACGGAACAATCATCACATTCCACACACAGTAGAAAACTACAGAAATAATCACCCACACACGTACACAGGGGAGTAAAAGCCGAAAGGCTACAAACTCCCCCTCACACTTCCCCAAAGAGGGGGAAGTAAAAGATGAGAGCAGCAGCGTCTCTGACAGAGTTCTAGCAGTAGTGGGCACCAAAAGATCCTGAGGAAGATCCCAGCAGATGGGTCGAAACATCGAACATTTTAGAAGAAACATGACGCGGCCTAATAACCCAGAAGATATTAACTTCAGTGACAACAGCCACGAAAGCCTGCAGACTTACAACAAACAACTACGCTTTCTAGATGTGCTGCTGACAAGGGATGTTGAAAACCTGGGACACAGCGTGTACCGAAAACCGACAAACACGGACCGATACCTGCACAAACTGTCAAATCACCACCCGAACCAGAAAAGAGGCATGAATAACACGCTCGTAACGCGAGCAAGACGAATATGTGAGCCGCAGCATCTCAGAAGCACACAGAAGTGCTGCAACACGACGTGGCATGGACTCGACTAATGTCTGACGTAGTGCTGGAGGGAATTGACACCATGAATCCTGCACGGTTGTCCATAAAACCGCAAGAATACGAGGAGGTGGAGATCTCTTCTGAACAGCACGTTGCAAGATACGCTCAATCTGTTCTTGTCTGGTGGCCAGCAATGTTTAAGCGCAGAAGAGTGTTCCTGGAGGTACTCTGTAGTAACTGCGGACGTATGCGGTGTCGCATTGTCCTGCTGGAATTCCCCAAGTCCGTCGGAATGCACAATGGACATGAATGGATGCAGGTGAACAGACAGGATGCTTACTTACGTGTTACCTGTCAGAGTCGTATCTAGACGTATCAGGGGTCCCATACCACTCCAACTGCACACACCCCACACCAATACAGAGCCTCCACCAGCTCGAACAAGTCCCCCACTGACATGCAGGGTCCATGGCTTCAAATGGTTCAAATGGCTCTGAGCACTATGGGACATCTGAGGTCATCAGTCCCCTATAACTTAGAACTACTTAAACCTAACTAACCTAAAGACATCACACACATCCATGCCCGAGGCAGGATTCGAACCTGCGACCGCAGTGGTCACGCGGTTCCAGACTGAAGCGCCTAGAACCGCACAGCCACACCGGCCGGTGCAGGGTCCATGGATTCATGAGGTTGTCTCCATACCCGTACACATCCATACGCTCGATACAATTTGAAACGAGACTCGTGCGACCAGGCAACATGTTTCCAGTCGTCAACCGTCTGTTGAAAGGCCCAGGCGAGACGGAAAGCTTTTTTTGTCGCGAGGTCATCAAGGGTACAAGAGTGGGCCTTCGGTTCCGAAAGCCCAAATCGATGATGTTTCGTTGAATGGTTCACACGCTGACACTTGTTGATGACCCAGTGTGGAAATCTGCAGCAAATTGCGGAAGGGTTGCACTTCTGTCACATTGAACGATTCTCTTCAGTCGTCGTTGGACCCGTTCCTGCAGGATATTTTTGTGGTAGCAGAGTTGTCCGAGATTTGATGTCTTACCGGTTTCCCGATATTCACGGTACACTCGTGAAATGGTCGTACGGGTAAATCCCCACTTCATTGGTACTACGGAGATGCTGTGTCCCATCGCTCGTGCGCCGACTATAACACCACGTTCAAACTTATTTAAATTTGGTAATCTGCCACTGTAGCAGCAGTAACCGATCTAACAACTGCGCCAGACACTTGTTATAGGCGTTGCCAACTGCTGCGCCGTATTCTGCCTGTGTACATATCTCTTCACGTTTCCCGTCTTGATAGATCAGAAGTGTCCCGCATCAAACTGTTCGTCTCAACTTGCTGTCTCAATATGCTACCTCAATTTGGCCTACAAAAACTACATAAGCTACAGCGCATGCGCATCGAGCGAGTTTTTCAACATTCTCGCGCTTTCTTCGCACAAACCATTAGTTCTAGAGAAAAAAAATGAGTAGGACCTTCTTTGTAGGAAATTTAATCGTTTAATTTTGTACTGCGACACGTTTTCGCTGGAGGGTGCGGTTTGCGAGTTATTAAAAAAACGTACAAAAGTGATATTAAATGAATTCTATCTCGAAAACCGTTCTGAATAGGGCATACGTCCATATGAAGTTTCTTGTTCAGAATCGCTAATACTATCACCCCTCAAAGCATGTACCTTTCCTCCTGACTCACGATATATATATATATATATATAAAATGGTTGCACTAAGAGTTGTTAGTTTTAAGGAGGGATATTCAATGACACCAGAATCGACCCCACCTGCCTCATTCTCAGAGTGGGGGTGGGGAGGTTAACTTTGAAAACTTAAACAGGAACCCCCATTTTTACTGTTGATTCGGCTTCTCCGGGAACAAATGCGTAACTTTTGGAATTTTAAACGTGGCTGTGAGACGGCAACTGTATAAGAATGTGATGATATGAAACAGCCAAACAGTTACAACAAAATTTTACTTTTACACGTTTTCGACACAGGCTATGGGAATCTTCATCAGAAAATCCACAATAATACACTCCTGGAAATTGAAATAAGAACACCGTGAATTCATTGTCCCAGGAAGGGGAAACTTTATTGACACATTCCTGGGGTCAGATACATCACATGATCACACTGACAGAACCACAGGCACATAGACACAGGCAACAGAGCATGCACAATGTCGGCACTAGTACAGTGTATATCCACCTTTCGCAGCAATGCAGGCTGCTATTCTCCCATGGAGACGATCGTAGAGATGCTGGATGTAGTCCTGTGGAACGGCTTGCCATGCCATTTCCACCTGGCGCCTCAGTTGGACCAGCGTTCGTGCTGGACGTGCAGACCGCGTGAGACGACGCTTCATACAGTCCCAAACATGCTCAATGGGGGACAGATCCGGAGATCTTGCTGGCCAGGGTAGTTGACTTACACCTTCTAGAGCACGTTGGGTGGCACGGGATACATACGGACGTGCATTGTCCTGTTGGAACAGCAAGTTCCCTTGCCGGTCTAGGAATGGTAGAACGATGGGTTCGGTGACGGTTTGGATGTACCGTGCACTATTCAGTGTCCCCTCGACGATCACCAGTGGTGTACGGCCAGTGTAGGAGATCGCTCCCCACACCATGATGCCGGGTGTTGGCCCTGTGTGCCTCGGTCGTATGCAGTCCTGATTGTGGCGCTCACCTGCACGGCGCCAAACACGCATACGACCATCATTGGCACCAAGGCAGAAGCGACTCTCATCGCTGAAGACGACACGTCTCCATTCGTCCCTCCATTCACGCCTGTCGCGACACCTCTGGAGGCGGGCTGCACGATGTTGGGGCGTGAGCGGAAGACGGCCTAACGGTGTGCGGGACCGTAGCCCAGCTTCATGGAGACGGTTGCGAATGGTCCTCGCCGATACCCCAGGAGCAACAGTGTCCCTAATTTGCTGGGAAGTGGCGGTGCGGTCCCCTACGGCACTGCGTAGGATCCTACGGTCTTGGCGTGCATCCGTGCGTCGCTGCGGTCCGGTCCCAGGTCGACGGGCACGTGCACCTTCCGCCGACCACGGGCGACAACATCGATGTACTGTGGAGACCTCACGCCCCACGTGTTGAGCAATTCGGCGGTACGTCCACCCGGCCTCCCGCATGCCCACTATACGCCCTCGCTCAAAGTCCGTCAACTGCACATACGGTTCACGTCCACGCTGTCGCGGCATGCTACCAGTGTTGAAGACTGCGATGGAGCTCCGTATGCCACGGCAAACTGGCAGACACTGACGGCGGCGGTGCACAAATGCTGCGCAGCTAGCGCCATTCGACGGCCAACACCGCGGTTCCTGGTGTGTCCGCTGTGCCGTGCGTGTGATCATTGCTTGTACAGCCCTCTCGCAGTGTCCGGAGCAAGTATGGTGGGTCTGACACACCGGTGTCAATGTGTTCTTTTTTCCATTTCCAGGAGGGTATGTTGTAACTGACAAATAAATTTAAGAACAATAATGTTCTCGTCACATATTTCACAAAAAGTTGATATGAAAACCACATAAAATGGAAGAGAATGAAACTGAGATAATTCTACCTCACCCTTTATGGTCGTCCTATCCAACTCACCCCCACCCTGAAATACCTTGGCCTCACCCTTGACCGACACCTCACCTGGACCCCTCATCTCCTGACCATCCAGCAGAAAGCCCATTCCCGCCTCCGCCTTCTGAAACTCCTGTCTGGCCGGACCTGGGGATTGCATCCTTCTACCGTCCTCCACACCTACAAATCCCTCATCCGTCCTATCCTCTGTTATGCCAGCGTTGCCTGGATTTCCGCACCCACCCGCTTTTACAAGGCCCTCCAAGTCCTTGAACGCCATGCGCTCCGCCTTGCCTTCCGTATCCGCCTTCCTTCCCCCACACGGCTCCTGTATGAACTGATCCCCTTCCCCCACCTCCTCCTGTTCCTCCAACATCTCCGCATCCTTTACATTGCTCGCAGACTTGATCCCCCCCACCCTCTGGTTTCCTCCTTCCTCTCCACCCCCCGCCCGTTGCCGCGCCTTTATCGCTGTATCCCTCCCTCTCTCCACCTCCACACCCTCCATCTCCTTCATCAGGGCAACTTCCAACGCCTCCCCCTCCCGGATGACGAACTTCGCCGTGACATCTACCCTTCCTTCCAACTATAACCTGGCCTTGTTCCCCCCCCCCCCCCCCAGGGCACCATTTCCTCTTTCTTTCTTCTCCCAGAGCGGATTTCCCTCCGTCCCCCCTCCCCTGAGACCCTGCACCCCATACCTGCCTCGCTCCTTCCCCCCCCCTACCTGGCCCTCTCCCGTACGCCCCCTGCTCACCTCCCCCCTCTCTTCCACTCCCTCCCTTCTTCAGGTCTCCCTCATCTCCTAGCGCCTGGCAGATCCTCTGTATTGCTCATCGTCAGTGTGCCACGTCAGTGTTGTGTTTCGTGCTGTTTCTTGTGTGCGTCAAGAGATGTGATTTTAATTGTGTCCTGCCTTGAGGTTCGCCGTCAGTGTTACGTTGTGTGCTATGCCATCCGTCGCTACTTTTAGCTCCAGTGATACTGTGCCTTGTGTTCTTTTAACCGTCGCCGTGTGTGGCCTTTTATATGTGCTACTTTTAAACAGTTTTTTACTATCTCCATTTTACAGTCACCCCGTTTTGTTTTGTTTTGTCTTCCATGCTGTTCCCCCCTTTTTTTATATCTCTATGTTCACCTTAGTCTCTCCTTTGCTGTTTTTAATGTCTTCTATTGTTTTGTACTGTCTTTCGGCTGAAGAGCAGCGCCTATGCTGCTGCCAGCCCGCCCCGATGGGGAATTGAAACACATTAAAGGAAAAAAAAAAAAAAAAAAAGAACTGAGATAAACTAACATTATAACTATAGCTCAATGGAATAGAACAGTACACGCCGCTAAGCCAACAATAGATAACAGTCTCTGGAGGCGGCATCAGACATTTGTATTAAAATGTTTTTCGTTGCGTGATAAATGGCGCTGTGATAGATAAAAATCTAAATCGGTTAAAAACCGTTGAAATAATGATATCTCAAGAAGTACACGTTAGATCAGGATCCCGGGAGGTTAGAGAGGTAGCTATTCTAAAATCTTTAATGAGAAACCGGTATCTTTATTGCAGACGAATTTGATTCTCCAGAACATAAAACGTTACTTTTTCCCCAACATTGGTGTAATTTCCTTCACAGATATCGCTGAAGTGGAAAGCAGTCGGAACAATTCATTGATTTGTTTATCAATGAATAAAAACTACTTGCCGGCGCTGTGGTCGAGCGATTCTAGGCGCTTCAGTCCGGAACCACGCGGCTGCTACGGTCGCAGGTTCGAATCCTACCTCGGGCATGGATATGTGTGATGTCCTTAGGTTAGTTAGGTTTAAGTAGTTCTAAGTTCTAGGGGCGTGATGACCTTGGATGTTAAGTGTCATAGTGCTTAGAACTATCTGAACCATTTTTGAAAAACTACTTTTAGCATTACCCAGGCACTGCGACAGCAGCTCTACTAACAGTGGGGACAAAGTAATGTATTATGTTCTGGAGAATCATGTTTTATTGCTATAAAAAATCAGTTACTCATTAAAGACTTTAGAACAACTGCCTTTCAAATCTCCTAGGATCTTAATCTGTTGTGCATTTCTTGAGATGTTATCATTTTTGAACCGTTTTTAGCCCACCTTGATTTTTGTCGATTACAGTCCCATCTGTCACACAACGAAAAAAAATGTTAAATACGAGGGTAATTTCAAAAGTAAGGTCTCGTACTTTTTTGTAAGTACATAGACCTGTTTATTTCTACAATGGTTTACATCAGTTTACAGCTTGAACATTTAGCTATTTTTCGACTTAATCACCATTTCTGTCGATGCATTTTTGTAGACGCTGTGGCGGTTTTTGTATGCCCATGTCATACCAGCTCGCCACCATGCTGTTCAGAAAGATATGAGCATCTTCTTTCACCTCGTCGTCGGAGCTGAATCGCTGGGACCACCATTAACGCTGACAGGCACTGTGAGACTCTCAAAAAACTCAAACGGGCAATTCAGAAGTGGAGAAGAGGAATGTTGAGCAAGGACGTATATATTCTGCATGACATCGCTCGCCCACACATCGCTCTGCAAACCGTTGCTCTCCTGCAACAGTTTCGGTGGAACATAATCACCCACCCACCCTATAGTCCTGACTTGGCGCCCAGTGACTATCACCTGTTCCCTAGGTTAAAAGAACATTTGGCCCGAAAGCGATTCAGCTCCGACGACGAGGTAAAAGAAGAGGTTCATATCTTTCTGAACAGCATGGCGGCGAGCTGGTATGACATGGGCTTACAGAAACCGCCACAGCGTCTACAAAAATGCATCGACAGAAATGGTGATTATGTCGAAAAATAGCTAAATGTTCAAGCTGTAAACTGATGTAAACCATTGTAGAAAAAAAATGGCTCTGAGAACTAAACTTCTAAGGTCATCAGTCCCCTAGAACTTAGAACTATTAAACCTAACTAACCTAAGGACATCACACACATCCATGCCCGAGGCAGGATTCGAACCTGCGACCGTAGCGATCGCGCGGTTCCAGACTGAAGCGCCTAGAGCCGCTCGGTCACGCTGGCCGGCCCATTGTAGAAATAAACAGGTCTGCGTACTTATAAAAAAATAGGAGACCTTACTTTTGGGATTACCCTCGTATAAAGAATCAGTTACTCATTAAAGATTATAGAATAACTGCCTTTCGAATCTCCTAGGACACTAATCTGTTGTGCATTTCTTGAGATATTACCATTTTTCAACGGTTTTTAGACCACTTTCATTTTCGTCGATTACAGTCCCATCTGTCACGCAACGAAAAAAAAAATGTTAAATACGAAAGTTACGGAGAATCTGTATCCGTTCTGAAAAATGTGGATTCCAACTTACGATTTCAAATTTGACCCTCTCCCTCCCGCCCCATGGGGGTGGGACAGGGAGAGTCGAGTGTGGTGACATCACGTGTCTCCCTTCGAGACGAACAACTTTTATTGCATCCTTATTCTAAATCCAATTTATAGTTTTCCAGATATTTCCAAACACAGTTTTGAATAGCTCACGCAGTATAAGGCTGCGGCACGAGGTTCCAAACCAAATGACGAATAATTCTAAGTAGCAATCAGAACTTCCCAATGGGAATTTCTGAATGAGGAATATCTCCTTATACGCAGAATATAGGGGGCGTTACTCCTTCGGTTGCGCTGAAATGCTAATAATTTGCCACTTTGACGTTTGCCGCATTTCACTTTCCTGGCCAGCAGTGGAACTAGGAGTTAGTGCACTTTCCAGTGAAACGTGAGTCGCCTTTTGCCAAGTCTCGTGACTGAACACGTGAACCAGTTCGCTTCTCGTGACACTGACTCCAGACGCGTCAGGGGTTTATCTATCGCTGGCAGCTGCCCTGATGCGTCGGGTTTGGCAGTTGCGCTTTTGGCTTACGGCACAAAATCCTGACTCCTTCAGAACTGCAGATGCGTTGGGTCAAACGTCAAGGTTATCGTCTGGTAGTGACTGCTTATAAATTATTGGCTATAATCTTCCACTATTTTGTTGCTGCCCGCCGTTTGATGCTATGTTTTGGCGAACTCTTCATCTCGGCACACACTACCCCCAAGCACCAGGACAATTATGTCTCATTTTTTCTCAGTGTGGCGCTTTTCAGATGTTCAGACGCGTAGATGACTCTTTAAGAAATGGTCACAGTGCCCACATAGTACTAGGGACAGAAAGTTGGCTGAAACCAGATGTAAACAGTAATGAAATACTAAACTCAGATTGGAATGTGTACCACAGAGACAGGTTGGACAGTGAAGGGGGAGGCGTGTTTATAGCGATAAAAAGTGCAATAGTATCGAAGTAAATTGACGGAGATCCGAAATGTGAAGGTCACCGTTAAAGCAGGCTCAAACATGGTAATTGGATGTCTCTATAGGCCCCCTGGTTCAGCAGCTGTTGTGGCAGAACACCTGAATGAAAATTTGGAAAATATTTCGAGTAGATTTCTCGACCATGTTATAGTTCTGGATGGAGATATTAATTACGGACATAGACTGGGAGACTCAAACGTTTATAACGGGTGGCAGGGACAAAGAATCCAGTGAAATTTTTTTAAATTGCATTATCTGAAAACTACCTTGAGCAGTTAAACAGAGAACCGACTCGTGGCCATAACATATTAGACCTTCTTGTGACAAACAGACCCGAACTATTTGAAACAGTTAACGCAGAACACGGAATTGGCGATCATAAAGCGGTTACTGCATCGATGTTTTCAGCCGTAAATAGAAATATTAAAAAAGGTAGGAAGATTTTTCTGTTTAGCAAAAGTGACAAAAAGCAGTTTTCAGAGTACTTGACGGCTCAATACAAAAGTTTTATCTCAAGTACAGACAGTGTTGAGGATCAGTGGACAAAGTTCAAAACCATCGTACAATATACATTATATGAGTATGTGCCAAGCAAGATCGTAAGAGATGGAAAAGATCCACCGTGGTACAACAACCGAGTTAGAAAACTGCTAGGGAACTTCACAGCAAACATAAACATAGCCAAGACCTTGCAGACAAACAAAAATTACACGAAGCGAAATGTAGTGTGAGGAGGGCTACGCGGGAGGCGTTCAACGAATTCGAAAGTAAAGTTCTATGTACTGACTTGGCAGGAAATCCTAAGAAATTTTGGACTTACGTCAAAGCGGTAGGTGGATCAAAACAAAATGTCCAGACACTCTGTGACCAAAATGGTACTGAAACAGAGGATGACAGATTAAAGGTCGAAATACTAAATGTCTTTTTCCAAAGCTGTTTCACAGAAGAAGACTGCACTGTAGTTCCTTCTCTAGACTGACGCACAGATGACAAAATGGTAGATATCGAAATAGATGACATAGGGATAGAAAAACAATTAAAATCGCTCGAGAGAGGAAAGTCCGATGCACCTGATGTGATACCAGTTCGATTTTACACAGAGTACGCGAAGGAACTTGCTCCTCTTCTTGCAGCGGTGTACCGTAGGTCTCTAGAAGAGCGTAGCGTTCCAAAACATTGGAAAAGGGCACAGGTCATCCCCGTTTTCAAGAAGGGGCGTCAAACAGATGTGCAGAACTATAGACCTATATCACTAACGTCGATCAGTTATAGACTTTTGGAACACATTATGTTCGAGTATAATTACTTTTCTGGAGACTAGAAATCTACTCTGTAGCAATCAGAGCAATTTTGAAAAGGACGATCGTGTGAAACCCAGCTCGCGCTAATCGTCCACGAGACTCAGAGGGCCATAGACACGGGTTCCCAGGTAGATGCCGTGTTTCTTGACTTCCGCAAGGCGTTCGATACAGTGCCCCACAGTCATTTAATGAACAAAGTAACAGCATATGGCCTATCAGACCAATTGTTTGATTGGATCGAAGATTTCCTAGATAACAGAATGCAGCATGTCATTCTGAATGGAGAGAAGTCTTCCGAAGTAAGAGTGATTTCAAGTGTGCCGCAGGGAGTGTCGTGGGACCATTGCTATTCACAATATACATAAATGACCTGGTGGATTCACTCAGGGTTTTTGCGGATGTTGCTGTAGTATATCGAGAGGTTGTAACAATGGAAAATTTTACTGAAATGCAGGAGGATCTGCAACGAATTGACGCATGGTGCAGGAAATGGCAATTGAGTCTCAATGTAGACAAGTGTAATGTGCTGCGAATACATCTCATTTAGCTACAAAATATCAGGTCAGCAACTGGAAGCAGTTAATTCCATCAATTATCTGGGAGTAATCATTAGGAGTGATTTAAAATGGAATGACCATATAAAATTAACCGTCGGTAAAGCAGATGCCAGACAGAAACATTGGAAGAATCCTAAGGAAATGCAACCCGAAAGCAAAGGAAGTAGGTTACAGTACACTTGTTCGCCCACTGCTTGAATACTGCTCATCGGTGTGGGATCCGTACCAGATAGGGTTGATAGAAGAGATAGAGATGATCCAACGGAGAGCAGCGCGATTCGTTACAGGATCATTGAGTAATCGCGAAAGCGTTACGGAGATGATTGATAGACTCCAGTGGAAGACACTGCAAGAGAGACGTTCAGTAGCTCGGTACGGGCTTTTGTTGAAGTTTAGAGAACATACCTTCAGCGAGGAGTCAAGCAGTATATTACTCCGTCTTACGTATATGTCGCGAAGAGACCAAATCAGAGAGATTAGAGCCCACACAGAGGCATACCGACCATCTTTCTTTCCACGACCAATACGAGACTGGAATATAAGGGAGAACCGATAGAGGTACACATGGTACCCTCCACCACACACCGTCGGGTGGCTTGCGGAGTATGGATGTAGATGTAGATGACTAGTTGTAACATTACTGAAAATGCTATGTTCTCGTTTAGCTCATGCGACTACACTAAAACTAACCAGAAGAAATGATTTTAGATTTGAGACTTGCTTTCCTACCTGTAAGGGCGTGAAAGCCCAACGGTACCGCCCGGCCGCCATGTCATCCTCGGCCCACAGGCGTCACTGGATGCGGACATGGAGGGGCATGTGGTCAACACACCGCTCTCCCGGCCGTATGTCAGTTTCCGAGACCGGAACCGCTACTTCTCGATCAATTAGCTCCTCAGTTTGCCTCACAAGGGCTGAGTGCACCCCGCTTGTCAACAGCGCTCGGAAGACCGGATGGTCACCCATCCAAGTGCTAGCCCAGCCCGACAGCGCTTAACTTCGGTGATCTGACGGGAACCGGTGTTACTACTGCGGCAAGGCAGTTGGCCGGACGTTTTATAATACGACCGAACACTTTTGTAGATGCTTACTGGATTCCTTTTGTGAGCCACTGACAGCTTCAATAGTGGGTAATAAAGGTAGTTTTTTCTTCCAGTCATCTAGATATGGACATCGGTATTCTTCTTTAATTGTGATGGATTATCTATGAAGAGTTTTATTAACTCTGGGACTTCGTTCTTCTAATCTAGCATTCCACTCGTGTATTTTGTCTCTATATGTTTCTGTCTTCAGTTTCTATTGGATCAATAAGTGTTTTTTCTAGGTCAAGTTTGCCGTGTGATTTGACCTCTTGTACGTACACAATATGATCAAAAGTATCCGGACACCCCAAAAACATAAGTTTTTCATATTATATGCATTGTGCTACCACCTGTTTCCAGGTACTACATATCAGCGACCTCAGTAGTGATCAGACATTGTTGTTGTCGAAATCAGGATCACTTAAAGGATAATGGGGATGAAATCATCTCCCACAACCTTCTCGTAGCGTTCGGTAGTCCCCGTGCCATCAAGGAATATCGCACCGATTACTCCGTGACTGGAAATTGCACACCACAACGTCACCCGTTGGGGCTGAAGAGACTTCACGATCGCGAAATGCAGGTTATCAGTCCTGATGTTGCTTATTGACGAACCTATCCAAATGAAAGAGGGCTTCGTCGCGCAAGCGCATACTAATTTCCAGCATGCCCCCGTAGCCAACCGCGCAGTTTGAACGTCCTAACGCAAAATGTTCAGAACTTATGACGATTTTATTTCATATAGTTCACCTATTTTCTCCCTGTATATTCCACTCTCAAGAGTACATGGGAAAAATGAACACCCCAAATTTTCCATATGAGCTGTAATTACTCTTTATTTTATTACATTGGTTATTCCTCTCAGTGTAGGTGGGAGTCAACAAAATCTTTTCACATTCGGCGGAGAAACGTGGAGATTCAAATTTTGTGAAAAAATCTCGCTTACGACGAAAAACGCCTTTGTTTTAGTGATTGCCATCCCGTCTCTATTACCATATCTCCAATCCAATCTGGTAAGGTTCCCATAACGCACAATAGTACTCTGTCAGAGGACGGGCAAGCCTTGTGCAGACAGTCTCCTTGGTAGATTTGTTGCATCTTCTAAGTGTTATGCCAATAAAACGCAGTCTTTGATTCGTCTTCCCCACAACATCATCGATGTAATTGTTCCAGTATCAAGTTCTTCGTAATTGTAGTCCCTAGGTATTTAGATGAAGCGACAGTCTTTTAATTTGTATTATTTATCGTGTAACTGAAATTATTCCTTACAGTGCCAGTACTTATGTGGAGGACGTCACACTTTTTATAGTTCAGGTTCAGTTGCCACTTTTGACTCCATACAGATATATATATTCGATTATTCCCTTTTGAGAGAGCGACTGAACTTGTGTAGTCATGATTTCTTCTTCTTTCTTCCCAAATTCTCTTCATACGTTCACTGTGTTCTCTCTCACGGGAAACTACAACTCTCTATGTGTCTCTCGCATAGGGAGCGAGGACAAGATTAGATTACTTACAGCCAGCACAGAGGCATTCAAACAACCATTCTTCTCGCGCTTCATAGGCGAATGGAACGTGGAAAAGCTGGAATAACTGGTAGAATGACACGTATCGGCTGCCATGTTCTTAATAGTGGTTTGCGGAGTATTGATGAAAGAGGGGCGTTCAATAACTAATGCAACACAATTCTTTTCCTAGGCCAATATCAACTTTAAAAAAAATGCTGAATTTGTTGAGGGACTTGGTGGAATATTCCCGCGGCAGCCCCTGTGGGTTCATGGAGTTTCTATAGGTGTCGGCGCTATACGTAGCTGTCGTAATGGAGTGTGCCACGATAGTGCGTTCCAAGCAGAGAGCTATCACTGAGTTTCTTTTGGCGGAAAACCAGAACGTTCCATGAATTCATAGGCGCTTGTGGAATATCTGCAAAGACCTTGCACTGAACAAAAGCACGGTGAGTCGTTGGGCGAAGCGGCTGTCATCACCGCAACAAGGTGTTGCAAACCTGTCCGATCTCCCTGATGCCGGCTGGTCGCACACAGCTGACTCCTGCAATGTTGGAACGTGCGGGCTGTCTCGTTTAAGGTGATGGACGGATCACAAGCAAACATCTCGCTGCTCAACTGGACGTCTCTGTTGGTTGTGCAGACATAACTCGTCCACCAGTTGTCAAAGGTGTGCGCCCACTGGATTACTCGCCGTCTGACAGAGGACCATAAAGAGCATCGAAGGACCATCTGTGCGGAATAGTTTGCGCGCTACTAGGCTCATCGTGTCAGTTTTTTGTCGCAGATCGTCACAGGTGATGAAAGATGGTTTCATCACTTCAAATGCAAAACGAAACGATAACCCATGGAGTGGTGTCACAACCTCTCCTCTGAAGAAAAAGTTCAAATCCGCACCCTCAGCCGATAAAATCATGGCGACGGTCTTCTGGGACTGTGAAGGGGTTGTTGTGTTTGCTGTGTTTCTTCATGCAACAACGATCAACTCTTCAGTGTTAAGACATAAAGGAATCACATACATTGACTGCGAGTGGTCATTGATTTAAATCAATGGGGAAAGTTGAAAATTGGTGCCAGACCGGGATTCGAACCAGCGTCTCCTGTTTGCCAGGGAAATGCTGTGGCTACTAAGCCATCCAGACACAGTAGTCAGTGTAATTGCATGGGCTACTCTAGCACGCCTCCCGTCAGACCCGAATTCTCAGCTTATCCACACACTACTAATGTAGTGCCGCTAGTCCATTATCCTCATTACTCGCTGCATTTCGCCGAGCCTCCACAATGAAGAGTTCATTGGCCGAAAGAAACATACGCCACACACACACACACACACACACACACACACACACACACACACACACACAAAAGTGTGTGTTTCTGTATGATGTTTCTAAACTGTTCTCTATTGTATATGTTGTCTTGTGTGATGCCCAGTTTGTTTACTATGTCATATATATATATATATATCTCTGTGTGTGTGTGTGTGACATAGTAAACAAACTGGGCATATATATATATATATATATATATATATATATATATATATATATCTCTGTGTGTGTGTGTGTGACATAGTAAACAAACTGGGCATATATATATATATATATATATATATATATATATATATATATATATATATATATATATATATTTTATTATTATTATTATTAGTCGTAAAGCTCCCAACATGGAAGACTCTAAGTAAAGATGGTTCACTTCTGGGGCTTCTTATTCTTCTTGTTTGCCCACCAGGTCTTCATTCTTTGCGAGAATTCAGCTTTTCTTTCTTCGCTCCATTTTGTTCCAGTTCTCGGCGCTTTTGTCTCTGGTTTGACCTCCCATTTGTCAACTTTAAGTTTGAAATTGTTTCTTTTGTTCATGTCTTCAGTAGTAATGTTGGCTAATTCCAGATCTTTCTTTACATTTTTGATCCATTCTCCTCCATTAACAAGGGATGCTACGTATCTTACTATTCTTTTTGTAAGTCTGTGATCGGGAAGTCTCATTATGTGGCCATAGAATTTTAAACGCCTCTTCCTCATGTCTATCTCTATGTTAGAATATTCTTCAATTTTAGAATTTTTCTGTAATCTATACCCCTCTTTGGTCCATCTTGGTCCCAGAATTTTCCTAATGATTTTCCTTTCCTCTTTCTTCAGGTTTTCCATATCTGTTTTTCTTTTAAGTGTCAAGGTTTCGCTGGCATATAGCATTATTGGTTTAATTACCGACTTATAATGTTTAATTTCTGTATTTATAGATAGACATTTTTTATTGTAAATGTTTTGGACCAGCCCTAGACCCCTACGAGCTTTTAATATTCTTTCTTGTTGTGAGTATTTTTCAGAAATTATCTCTCCTAAATATTTAAAGTATGGTACCCTCTTAATTTCTCCATATTTGGTTTGTAACTTAGAAATTTCTAGATTTGTTGTTGTAAACACCGTTTTCTCAAAAGATATTTGTAGGCCAACTTTTCCTGCACACTCTTTTAAGGTTTCTATCTATTTGACTGCCATTTCACTAGAATCTGCCATTATTGCAAGATCGTCTGCGTAGGCTAAGTAGGGGATTTTTTGGTTCCCAGTGATATTGATTTCCAGTACTTTTCTTTTTTGAGTTCTTTTTCCCATTCTGCCATGACTCTATCCATAACTAAGTTAAATAACAGAGGTGATAATCCATCACCTTGTCTAACCCCAGTTTTTATCTCAAATGATTTTGAAAGTTTTCCCATGAATTTCACTTTGCATTTTGTATTTGTTAATGTCTGCTCTATGATGTTCCGTGTCTTCTTATCCAGTCCTTGTTCTTCAAGAATTTTAAATAGTGTGGGTCTGTGAATTGAATCATATGCCTTTTTAAAGTCGACAAAGACATATACTGTAGGCTTCCTTCGCATTTGTCTCATCCTTGTAATCAATTTCAAGTTTAAAATTTGTTCTGGACATGATCTGTTTGGTCTGAAACCAGCTTGGAAATCTGAGATTTTGGGTTCTAGCAGTTTTTGTGTTCTTTCAAGAAGACAAGCTGATAATATCTTGTATGTGACGGCAAGTAAGGAGATTCCTCTATAGTTGTTCACATCCGATTTATCCCCTTTTTTATGTAACGGATGTATTAGGGCACATTTCCAATCTTCAGTAACCCATATGCTTTGAATAATTTTAACTAGCTCATTTCTTGAGTTAGACCCTAGACTTTTGAGAAATTCGGCTACAATTCCATCTTCTCCTGATGCTTTGTTATTTTTGAGTTTGTTTATGTGCTTGATAATTTCTTCTTCAGTTGACGGTACAGAGTCTTGCTGTTGCGGGGCTTTAGTGCTGGATATTGGAAGAGCTTCTGTTGGTTCTGGACAGTTTAGTAGCGTTTCAAAATATTTGGCTAATTCTTCACAGTTTTCTTCGTCGCTTAGTGCCAGATTCCCATCTGATTTCCGAAAACAGACATTTTGAGGGATATACCCTTTAATTTGGTTTGCAAAAGTTTTGTAGAATCCATGCTTATTATAATTTTTAAAATCTGCTTCTATTGATTCCAGTTGCTGAGTTACATACTTTCTTTTCTCTTGTCTAATAAGTTTATTTGAAAGTTTCCGTGTTTCTAAAAAGTTTTGAAGAGTTTTCTCATTTTTATTTGAACTGTACTTCGCAAAGGCTTCTGTACGAACTTGAATTGCCTTTTCGCATTCCATATTCCACCATGGATGTTTGTGCTTCTTCTTCAATGGTATTTGCTCCTTCGCTATTTTTGTGATTTTTTCCTTGAATGTTTCCCAGTTGTTTGCGGGAGAATTTTCCCATTTTTTAATTGTTTCTGATTCTGTTAGTTTTTGTATATATATATCTTTGCCTTTCGCGGGCAAGTGCTCTACCAACTTGCCCGCGAAAGGCAAAGGTCCCGAGTTCGAGTCTCGGTCGGGCACACAGTTTTAATCTGCCAGGTAGTTTCATATCAGCGCACACTCCGCTGCAGAGTGAAAATCTCATTCTGGTATATATATATAGTTTACGTCTGTCTTCAAAAGTCTGCCCGTTCAGTTCCTTTGACATCTCAGTGGCGTTCTCCCTCCGGTCATGCAAACCGGTGACCATTCGTGCTCGCCCTTCTCTATACGCTTTCAATATCCTCTGTTAGTCCTGTGTGAGTCCTACACACTTGCGCTGTCTTCTAAGCTGGCTCGCACGGTTTATTTGTAAGCAATCTCCTTTGTAGACTTTATCTCTGAGTTGTAATTATGATATGAAGTCACTCAGGACGAATGCAACCATACTGCAAATTAATATTAAATTCCACTAGTTCAAAAAACAATGATTTTATTTGACGCGTTTCGGGAGATACGCATCATCAGATAGTATGTAAAAATAACCAAGTTTCATCACATTGACAGCTGACATACACACCATTGTCATCTACGTATTCAGATACATAGAACCACATTGTAACTGATATAGCTGTCATGGCAGACTAGTTTCGCAACTGATTCATGATTTCTAGGTAGACAATTTACGCCACCAGAGGGTGTTGAATCATACACAAGTGGTGCCGCATAGCGGCAAAAACAGAATGATAAATTTTAATTTATTTACATAAAACTCCTTGAATATAAAACATAAATTTCAGAAAGGTATACAAAGGAAGAAAGTTAAACACGCCAGAAACAATTTTTCCTTGGTATAAAATACTAGTATCAACAGAATAGAATATAAAATAATATGAGTAAGGTATACAAAATTGAGGTTTGCCAATCCCACAGCACTTCTGTCGGAAACAACAAAGGACTCGGAAGAGCAGTTGATCGCAATGGACAGTGGACAGTGTCTTGAAAGGAGCGTATAAGATAAACATCGAGCTAAAAAAAAAAAAAAAAAAAAAAAAAAAAAAAACCGATAACGGAATGTAGACGAATTAAATCAGGTAATATTGAGGGAGTTAGATTAGGAAATGAGACACTTAAAGTAGTTGATGAGTCTTGCCATTTGGACAGCAAAGTAACTCAGGATGGTCAAAGTAGTGAAGATATAAAGTGTAGACACTAGCAATGGCAAAGACAGCGTTTATGAAGAAGAGAAAATTGCTAACATCCAGTATAGATTAAAGTATCAGGAAGTCTTTTCTCAAAGTATTTGTATGGAGTGTCGCTATGTATAGGAGTGAAACATGGAATTTAAACAGTTTCCAAGAAGAGAATCGAAGCGTTTGAAATGTGGTGTTACAGAAGAATGCTGAAGATTAGATGGGTGGATCACGTAACTAATGAACAAAGGAGAGATCGGTTGATACGACACATCCTGAGACAACAATTTAGTACTGGAGAGAAGTGTGGAGGGCAAAAATTGCAGACGGTGACCGAGAGATGAATACAGTAAGCAGATTCAGAAGGATGTAGGTTGCAGTAGTGTTCGGAGTGAAGAGGCTCGCACAGGATAGAGTAGCATGGAGAGCTGCATCAAACCAGTCTTCGGATGAGGACAAAAATACGAGATGCATTCAAGTTCTAAGGACTCCGATTTTTTTTCTAACTAACTACTCACCCGAAATCGATGAAACTGGCGTTACTTCTCGACGTAATCGCCCTGCAGACGTACACATTTTTCACAACGCTGACGCCATGATTCCATGGCAGCGGCGAAGGCTTCTTTAGGAGTCTGTTTTGACCACTGGAAAATCGCTGAGGCAATAGCAGCACGGCTGTTGGATGTGCGGCGTTGGAGAGTGTCTTTCATTGTTGGAAAAAGCCAAAATTCACTAGGAACCAGGTCAGGTGAGTAGGGAGCATGAGGAATCACTTCAAAGTTGTTATCACGAAGAAACTGTTGCGTAACGTTAACTCGATGTGCGGGTGCGTTGTCTTTGTGAAACAGCACACGCGCAGCCCTTCCCGGACGTTTTTGTTGCAGTGCAGGAAGGAATTTGTTCTTCAAAACATTTTCGTAGGATGCACCTGTTACCGTAGTGCCCTATGGAACGCAATGGGTAAGGATTACGCCCTCGCTGTCCCAGAACAAGGACACCATCATTTTTTCAGCACTGGCGGCTACCCGAAATTTTTTTGGTGGCGATGAATCTGTGTGCTTCCATTGAGATGACTGGCGCTTTGTTTCTGGATTGAAAAATGGCATCCACGTCACATCCATTGTCACAACTGACGAGAAGAAAGTCCCATTCGTGCTGTCGTTGCGCGTCAACATTGCTCGGCAACATGCCACACGGGCAACCTTGTGGTTGTCCGTCAGCATTCGTGGCACCCACCTGGATGACACTTTTCGCATTTTCAGGTCGTCATGCAGGATTGTGTGCACAGAACCCACAGAAATGCCAACTCTGGAGGCGATCTGTTCAACAGTCATTCGGCGATCCCCCAAAACAATTCTCTCCACTTTCTCGATCATGTCGTCAGACTGGCTTGTGCGAGCCCGACGTTGTTTCGGTTTGTTGTCACACGATGTTCTGCCTTCATTAAACTGTCGCACCCACGAACGCACTTTCGACACATCCATAACTCCATCACCACATGTCTCCTTCAACTGTCGATGAATTTCAATTGATTTCACACCACGAAAATTCAGAAAACGAATGATTGCACGCTGTTCAAGTAAGGAAAACGTCGCCATTTTAAGTATTTAAAACAGTTCTCATTCTTGCCGCTGGCGGTAAAATTCCATCTGCCGTACGGTGCTGCCATCTCTGGGACGTATTGACAATGAACGCAGCCTCATTTTAAAACAATGCGCATGTTTCTATCTCTTTCCAGTCCGGAGAAAAAAAATCGGAGGCCTTAGAACTTGAATGCACCTTGTAACTACACTCATGTTCATAAATTAAGGATAACTGCAAATGTGTTGCCACACAACGTGGCACTACACAAAACTGGCGCTAATAGCATAGGCACATGGGGAACACACACAACACAGGTCTGTAAGTCCACCATATTGGTCATAAGTTGAGGAAAACTTCCAGAAACACATGTGCTACAAAACGCTACTGTTTCCTGCGCATGTACTGCGACATCAATATGGGATATGATCACCATGCACACGTACACAGGCCGCAAAACGGGTTGGCATACTCTGGATCAGGTGGTCGAGCAACTGCTGGGGTATAGCCTCCCATTCTTGCACCAGTGCCTGTCGGAGCTCCTGAGTGTCGTAGGGGTTTGAAGACGTGCAGCGGTACGTCGACCGAGAACATCCCAGACGTGCTAGATCGGGTTTAGATTTGGAGAACAGGCAGGTCACTCCATTCGGCTGCTATCTTCTGTTTCAAGGTAATCCTCCACGATGGCAGCTCGGTGGGGCCATGCGTTATCATCCATCAGGAGGAAGGTGGGAGCCACTGCACCCCTGATAAGGCGGACATACTGGTGCAAAATGACGTCCCGATACACGTGACCTGTTGCAGTTCCTCTGTCAAAGACATGCAGGGGTGTACGTGCACCAATCATAATCTTACCGCACCCCATCAAATCACGAAATTCATACAGGTCCCTTTCAATGACATTAAGGGGTTGGTATCTAGTTCCTGGTTCACACCAGATAAAAATCCGGCGAGAATCACTGTTCAGACTTTACCTGGACTCGTACGTGAACGTAATGTGGGACCACTGTTCCAGTGACCATGTGCTGTGTTCATGACACCAGGCTTTATGGGCTCTCCTGTACCTTGCAGGCCTCCAGGTGCATAAACCATGTCTGATCAGTCGTCTGTAGACTGTGTGTCCAGAGACAACTGTTCCAGTAGCTGCGGTAAGGTCCCGAGCAAGGCTACCTGCAGTACTCCGTGGTCGTCTGCGGGGAGTGATGGTGAGCTGTCGGTCTTCTTGTGGTGTTGTACTCTGTGGACGTCCCATAATGTAGCACCTGCACACGTTTCCTGTCTGTTGGTATCGTTGCCATAATCTTGAGATCACTCTCTGTGACACACGGAGGTCCTGTGCTACGACCTGCTGTGTTTGACCAGCCTCCAGCCGCCCTAGTATTGTACCCCTAATAATGTCATCAATATTTTTCAACACACAGTCACCACTAGCACGTCTGAAAACGTCTGCACACTTACTCGCAGCACCGTCCTCTGACATGCACCAACACACCTCTGCGTATGTGGACTGCTGCCAGCGCCACCGTGCGACGACCGCAGGTCCAATGCACCCCATGGTCATACCCCGAGGTGATTTAAACCAGCAAACCGCCCACCAGAGCGTTGTTTCACCATGTATCAGCAGTATCTTTAATTTATGAGCATGAGTGTACATCGAAATTAATGTGTCAGAATAATTTGCGTTTCACGGAATATCAGTGCGATCTCTGGAAAACGATGGAGCACCAGGGGGGGCTGTGGGTGTCGGGAATCGGAACCACGTCGTATTGATAGTACTAGCGGTGAAAACAGCAGCGTGAGATCAACAGTAGTCCATAGCGTGACTGAAGTCCACGCAGCGAGTACACATAGCAGGAAAACTCGCAGCCCCTGAAGACGACGGATGGATCCCCCGTTGAAATGTTGAGCATAATGTGGAAATAACAACTTGGCAGAACACCCGGAAACTCGCTATTAATCGTTTGTAACCTGATTGCATTCCTGTAGTGTTCTAGCAATAAAACGAAGTCTACTATCAGCTATACCCACGCCTCAGACTGTGTGATCGTTCCATTTCATGTAAGGAAAAATTGTGAGCAACGTATTAAGAAAAGGATATCTTAAAAAAAATTCAACAAACATTAACAGTGGTGTAAATTTTCTAGTTTATTTTCGGTATTCGAAAAAAGTGACGTAAGCTTTATTTTCATTAGATGTGTCGTATTTCACATGTGCATATTGGACATTTTTCAAACAGACCTTTTCGATTGCCCACAAGAAGTTCTGAGTACATGCACTGTGACCTTTGGTTGTCTGTAATATTGTCATTGCAATAGGCATTCTAAGAGCAGCTAGTGAAAAAGTCTGGTATTGGCTATGCTACTAATTGGAAATGGCTTGTGCAGCACAGATATAAAGATACAGAGAAGGATGAGTTGTGGTTTATGATTTTGTAAAGATTAATTGGACTAGTGAAGATTTTTTTGAAGTAAAGTGTTGTTGCTTTGCTTGCTTGCGCGTGATTATGAGGTGTGTGAATAAAGAAGATTTTAGTGCAATCTCTCTATTTTGATTTTTGATAGTTGGTTTCATTGTTCAGGCGAGAATAAATAAAGTTTTCCACTCACATGGCTTGTGCTCAGGAGTTAAGCACACATCAAAAAAAAGTTTTGCATCACCTCAGTTCCGGAACCTGTACAGAAAATTGAAGACAGATCACCGTAAACATCAAATGGTTCAAATGGCTCTGAGCACTATGGGACAACATCTGAGGTCATCAGTCCCCTAGATCTTAGAACTACTTAAACCTAAATAACCTAAGGACATCACACACATTCATGCCCGAGGCAGGATTCGAACCTGCGACCGTAGCGGCCGCGCGGTTCCAGACTGAAGCGCCTAGAACCGCTCGGCCACTACAGCCGGCAACATAAACATCATTTCCGCCGTTTTTCTTGCTCATGAAAACCACACATTGCATGTTGTACCACCATACAGCGAAACCGTCAGACGTTGTGGTCCAGACAGCTGTACACAACTGATACCTCTAATACCCAGCAGCACGTCCTCTTGCATTGATGCATGCCTGTATTCCTCGTGGCATACTATCCACAAGTTATTAAGGCACTGTTGGTCCAGATTGTTCTCAACGGCGATTCGGCGTGGATCCCTCAAGTGGTTGGTTTTTCACGTCGTCCATAAACAGCCCTTTTCAATCCATCCTAGGCATGTTCGATAGTGTTCATGTTTGGAGAACATGCTGGCCGCTCTTGTCGAGCAATGTCGTTATCCTGAAGGAAGTCATTCACAAGATGTGCACGATGGGAGCGCGAATTGACGTCCATGAAGACGAATGCCTCGCCAGTATGCTGCCGATACGGTTGTACTATCGGTCGGAGGTGGCATTCACGTATCATGCTGCCGTTACGGCGCCTTCCATGACGACCAGCGGCGTACGTCGGCCACACAGAATGCCACCCCAAAACAGCAGGGAACCTCCACCACGCTGCACTCGCTGGACAGTGTGTCTAATGCGTTCAGCTTGACCGGGTTGCCTCCAAATACGTCTCCGACGACTGTCTGGTTGAAGGCATATGCGACACTTAACGGTGAAGAGAACGTGATGCCAATCCTGAGCGATCCGTTCGGCACTGTTGTTGAGCCCATCTGTACAGCGCTGCATGGATTCGTGGTTGCAAAGATGCTGCCATGCACGTCGGGAGTGAAGTTGCGCCTCATGCAGCCTATTGCGCACAGTTTCAGTCGTAACACGACGTCCTGTGGCTGCACGAAAAGCATTATTCAACATGGTGGTGTTGCTGTCAGGGATCCTCCGTAGGTAGCGGTCATCCTTTGCAGTAGTAGCCCTTGGGCGGACTGAGCGAGGCATGTCATCGACAGTTCCTGCTTCTCTTCATCTCCTCCATGTCCGAACAACACGGCTTTTGTTCACTCCGAGACGCCTGGCCAATTCCCTTGTTGAGAGCCCTTCCTGGCACAAAGTAACAATGCGGACGCGATCGAACCGCGGTATTGACCGTCTAGGCATGGCTGGACTACAGGCAACACGAGCCGTGTACCTCCTTCCTGGTGGAATGACTGGAACTGATCGGCTGTCGGACCCCCTCCGTCTAATAGGCGCTGCTCATGCATGGTTGTTTACATCTTTGGGCGGGTGTCGGACCCCCTCCGTCTAATAGGCGCTGCTCATGCATGGTTGTTTACATCTTTGGGCGGGTGTATTGACATCTCTGAACGATCAAAGCGACTGTGTCTGTGATACAATATCCACACTCAACGTCTTCAGAAGTTCTAGGAACCAGGGTGAGGCAAAACTTTTTTTGGCGTGTGTAGATTTTCACAGTCCTTTAACATCTGAATCAATAATTTTTGACAGAGTAGAATTTGTTATAACGGATGAATTTTCGAAAGACGATTGTTATAGTTTGTTTCAAATGGCTCTGAGCACTATGGGACTTAACATCTGAGGTCATGAGTCCCCTAGAACTCAGAACTACTTAAACCTAACTAACCTAAGGACATCACACACAGCCATTCCCAAGGCAGGATTCGAACCTGCGACCGTAGCAGCAACGTGGTTCCGGACTGAAGCGCCTAAAACCGCTCGGCCACAATTATGTATAAGTAGTTTTCTAAGTCTAGGGGACTGATGACCTCAGATCAGTGATTTATTAAGTGAGGAAATGAGGAAAGCAAGGTTCAGTAGCTTATGAAAAAGAACGTCCTCCGTACAAAATAAACGTGTAATGTCTTGAATTATGTTGTTCCCAAACCCGTACCATTTCTCGTTTAACCAACTATCGAGGCCTTTAAAAATTAAATTTTTCATTAAAAAAGTCTGTAATTAATGGAATAACATTATAGATAATGATGCTTTGCATAATAAACATACGGCAAAATACTCTTCTGTTTTTGTACTATCGTTTGCCGAAATCTCTTTTCGATACCTCAGATCGTTTATGAAATATGAGGAGTGTTGTGGATATTTCACTATGGTTTTATCGCCGGCGCGATGCAATCGCAAATGAGTGTGCAACATCAGATCAATTTTCTCGAGATTGGTGACAGAGACCTCAACCCAAGCGTAAAGAAAAATATGATATGTTATCTAAAGTTCATATGCAACACATGTTATGTAATATGCACCAAACGCAAAATTATAGCGACCCCTACTTTTTCTTTGCAAAGTTATTCGAATTTCACAAGGTGTCTAACGTGAAAATACCAGAATAACTGTGAACATTACGAAATGATCGTCACATCATCATGAACCTGACACACAAAACTGCACTACTGGTCATTAAAATTTGCTACACCAAGAGGAAATGCAGATGATTAGGTGTATTCATTAGAAAAATATATTATACTAGAACTGAAAGGCGATTTCATTTTCACCCAATTTGGGTGCATGGATCGTGAGAAATCAGTACCCAGAACAACCACCTCTGGCCGTAATAACGGCCTCGATACGCCTGGGCATTGAGTCAAACAGAGCTTGGATGGTGTGTATAGGTACAGCTGCCCATGCAGCTTCAATACAGTTCCACAGTTCATCAATAGTAGTGACTGGCGTATTGTGACGAGCCAGTTGCTCGGCCACCATTCACCAGACGTTTTCAATTGGTGAGTGATCTGGAGAATGTGCTGGCCAGGGCAGCAGTCCAACATTTTCTGTATCCAGAAAGGCCTATACAGAACCTGCAACATGCGGTCGTGCATTATCCTGCTGAAATGTAGGGTTTCGCAGGGATCGAATGAATGGGTAGAGCCACGGGTCGTAACACATCTGAAATGTAGCGTCCAGAATTCAAAGTGCCGTCAATGCGCACAAGAGGTGACCGAGACGTGTAACTAATGGCACTTCATACCATCACGCCCGGTGATACGACAGTATGGCGATGACGAATGCACGCTTCCAATGTGCGTTCACCGCGATGTCGCCAAACAAGGATGCGAGCATCATGATGCTGTAAACAGAACCTGGATTCATCCGAAAAATTACGTTTTGCCATTCGTGCACCCAGGTTCGCCGTCGAGTACACCATCGCAGGCGCTCCTGTCTGTGATGCAGCGTCAAGAGTAACCGCAGCCACGGTCTCCGAGCTGATAGTCCGTGCTGCTGTAAACGTCGTCGAACTGTTCGTGCAGATGGTTGTTGTCTTGCAAACGTCCCCATCTGTTGTCTCAGGGATCGAGATGCGGCTGCACGATCCGGTGCAGCCATGCGGATAAGGTGCCTGTCATCTCGACTGCTAGTGATACGAGGCCGTTGGGATCCAGCACGGCGTTCCGTATTGCCCTCCTGAAACCACCGATTCCATATTCTGCCAACAGTCATTGGATCTCGACCAACGCAAGCAGCAATGTCGCGATACGATAAACCGCAATGGCGATAGGCTACAATCCGACCTTTATCACAGTCGGAAACGTGATGGTACGCATTTCTCCTCCTTACACGAGGCATCACAACAACGTTTCACCAGGCAACGCCGGTCAACTGCTGTTTGTGTATGAGAAATCGGGTGGAAACTTTCCTCATGTCAGCACGTTGTAGGTGTCGCCACCGGCGCCAACCTTGTGTTGCATATCACAGCATCTTCTTCCTGTCGGTTTAATTTGGCGTCTGTAGCACGTCGTCATCTTCGTGGTGTAGCATTTTTAATGGCGAATAGTGTAGATTCGCTTCAGTTGCACTATCTATCTTTTCAAACCACGACCGGTTTCGGGGTTTTGAAGTCTTATCTTCAAGTGCGTGAAATTACTGTATTTGGTAACTCGTAACATGCAGTTAGGCCAGTCAGTGCCAGAGCTCCAAATCACTGCGTCCCGGGGGCACTGTCCATCGTCGGGCGGACGCACTGTATGAACGCCAACCATGACTGTTTTTCCCGGTTGATTCTGCTGCTAATCTCTTTTTTCTACCTATACAGGGTGTAAATTTTAAGTTGACAAACCAGAATAACTCGAAAAATAAGCTTCACTCGAAAACATGTGTAGAATCGAAAGTTGATTATTTTCGAGGGGGACATCTGCTGGTGCTAAAATTAGCCCCCTACCCCAGCCCCCTGGGGGTGGGGCGGGAGGCAACTTTAAAATTTCCAATGGGAACCCCCATTTCTTATTGCACAATGAGATTCTACATAAAAAACTATATAAATTTTGTCGTAAACATTTGTTTTGATTCTTGGTTGTTGGTGCTGTAATTCAAGAAAATTCATGATTTTTGCGTGGAAAATGGTTACGGATAAATAATAAAATACTTATTTACTTCGTAAATTTTGATTCGCTAAAATTAAAACTCTCCCTCTCCGCCCATAGGGTGGGGTCTGAGAGAGATGAAATAAAGAGTTTTACAAATGTTGACCTATATATTAATTTTTAGTTAGCGAGTGGGTTGGTCTTTTTCTTAGTTAGTCTTTTACTTTGTTTACTCTGTGAGTTAATGAGTTCACTCGTTAGTAAGTAGCATGTTTGGTTAGTTAGTTAGCTAGTCAGATGATTTGGCCTCATGACCACGAAACAAACAAAACTTATCCGAATCTGCGGAAAAAATTAATATGTGGGTCAACATTTGTAAAAACTCTAATTCCGCTCTCTCAAACCCCACTCTATGGGGAGAGAGAGAGAGAGAGAGAGAGAGAGAGAGAGAGAGAGAGTAAGTTTTAGCTTTAGCGAATCAAAATTTACGAAGTAAATAAGTATTTTTTATTTATCCGTAACCATTTTCCACGCAAAAATGAGAACATGGATTTTCTTGAATTACAGCGCCAACTACCAAGAATCAAAACAAATGTTAAAGACAAAATGTAAGTAGTTTTTTATGTAGCATGTGATTCTGCAAAAAAAAAAATGGGGGTTCCCATTTGAAAATTTAAAGTTGCCTCCCACCCCACCCCCAGGGGGCGAGGATGGCGGGCTAATTTTAGCACCAGCAGATGTCCCGCTCGGAAATAATCAACTTTGGATTCTACACATTTTTTCGTGTGAAGCTTATTTTTCTGATTTGTCAACTTAAAATTTACACCCTGTATATCATCCTAAATTTAGAATATCATCTTTAAAGTAATTATCTCCGTCGTTTCCGAGTCTTGAACACTGAAGTTTCATGGAATTTTTTTCTTATTTGTCTGATGCAAGCTACCGACTGTTCTCCTAATTATCAAAAATGTTTGTTGCGCTGATCTGTTCTCACTCAAGAATTCAAACATTTAACTACAGCCTCTGTGGAGTAATGTGTTAGTTTTGCATGTCTGCAGATGCATAACCTGTCATAGATGATCTAAGTTAAAAAAATACGTCCTCCGTTTCTCCTGCAACCAGTTCTTTCTGGTATCGATCATCCGATGTTGTCAGAAGCGTGTACGATCGTAACTTGCTTATCTCTCATCGCTCTTCTTAATTTCGGTGATTAGTATCCACAGCTTCCCCAAGGACAGGTAATGAGGCAGATCGGACGCTTACAGGACCAGGTCCATAGCACAGAGGTCCATAAATTTATCTGCCCGTACCGTCGCGCGTACCTTCTGCAGATAAAAAAACAAAAAAGTCATGTGGCGTGACAGTCTGTACGACAGCGAAGGAAAATTTCTGTTTCTGTCTCGTAAGCAGTGTCGCAAATTTTCAGAGCAAAAGTAATTTTGTAACTGTTTGACAAATCGTGTTCTGAACTTTTGTGAAATCGTTAAAGGTGGCCATTTTACATCCGAAAATTTAATGTAAACTCTCATCTGTGTTATGTTATTACAAGTACACTGGACAAAAAGATAGTCACTCTCAGAAAACATGACTTTATTATAGTTTTACACCACATGTAAGCCTGCTAATGGCCCCAATTGCTTGCAGCTTCCATTAGCTTTAAACACATATTCTGTGCGCAGCGTGATGAAACATATAGGTTATGTTTTAGATGCTGGCTGGTTATGCGCCTGAAACTTCCTGGCAGATCAAAACAATGTGCCAGACCAGGACTTGAACCTGGGACCTTCGTCTTTCGCGGGCAAGTACAGTACCCACTGAGCAACCCAACGACGGCTCACGGCCACTCCTCACAGCTTTACTTCCGTAGTACCTCATTTCCTACCTTCCGAAATTCATATAAGTTCCCCTTCGAAACTTACAGGACTAGTATTCCAAGAACAAAAGATATTGTGGCGACATGGCTTAGCCAAATCCAGGGGAATTATTTCCAGAATGTGAGCTCTTATGAAACTTTCAGGCAGATTAAAAAAGGGTGTAGAAAAATATCCGCTACCAGTCACAATAAAAGGTTATTTATTTGTCACACGACCGGTTTCGGGCTTGCGCCCATCCTCAGGTGTTTATACATTCATGTATATGTTTACACTGCTCGAGATCACTGTATAAATACAAAAAATTATTTGCTGGTGACTAAACAGATACAAGTGGTACAACTGTAAGCGGCAAGGTAGCATTTGACGTAAATACATCTGTACTTACGTAAAGATGAAGCACCATTATTATAGTTACGCTGTGGTGACAGCTTTGCCACTTAGTTACACACTTATTATCGTTTTCACGTCCATATTTCAGTTTTATAAAGTTTAGCTGCATATTTCAATATTACGATGTGCACTCGTGAAATACATTAAACATGTGGGCTATGGCTGGTTCAAATGGCTCTGAGCACTATGGGACTCAACTCCTAAGGTCATTAGTCCCCTAGAACTTAGAACTAGTTAAACCTAACGAACCTAAGGACATCACACACATCCATGCCCGAGACAGGATTCGAACCTGCGACCGTAGCGGTCTCGCGGTTCCAGACTGCAGCGCCTAGAACCGCACGGCCACTTCGGCCGGCTGTGGGCTATGGTCAAAGAACTTAGACGTAGCAGATGTAAAGATGTTGCTCATACAGAAACATGTAGGTTATGGTCAAAGAACTCAGCCACAGGAAGCAAGAGAGCGTAGCACATATAGAAACTTAAAAAGCTATAATATACTGCGAATTTTTTTGACACACATTATGAATTTTTTTATCCACATTTTTGTCGGAGAACTTAGATCAAGAAATACATTGATGATTACATATATATATATATATAAGTATTAAAAGCTATTACAAATTATACAATGACAGTTACAGCTTGTGTTTAGAATATGACTATAGAAAATTACGATAATGACACTTGGACTGTTGTATGACTGCTACATCGAATTTCCATAGAATATTACTTTGTTATTATATCAGAGGATCATTAGTTTCTGTTTTTGAAGGAAGTTTATTAATAGCAGACTAACTGTTGCAGAGAGACGGATTCATCCTGGGAACAATTCCTCAAGCTGTAGTAGCCAAGCCATCTTTCCTCAATATCCTTGCTTCTAGAAGTGCTAGTCCTGCACATTTCACAGGAGAACTTCTGTGCTCCGCAGCTCGTGGTCGTGCGGTAGCGTTCTCGCTTCCCGCGCCCGGGTTCTCGGGTTCGATTCCCGGCGGGGTCAGGGATTTTCTCTGCCTCGTGATGACTGGGTGTTGTGTGATGTCCTTAGGTTAGTTAGGTTTAGTGTGGTTCTAAGTTCTAGGTGACTGATGACCATAGCTGTTAGGTCCCATAGTGCTCAGAGCCATTTGAAGAACTTCTGTGATATTTGGAAGATTGGGATGCGCTGCTGGCGGAACTAAAGCTGTGAGGACAGGTCATGAGTCGTTCTGGGCAGTTCAGTTGGTAGAGCAGTTTCCCCCAAAAGGCAAAAGTTCCGAGTTCGACCCCCGGGTCTCGTACACAGTTTCTTATCAGCGCACACTCTGCTGCAGACTGAAAACTTCGGTCTGTCATGCACCTGTTTCGTAGACTTGCACTGAAGGTCGTCAAAATATACACTCATGCTTATAAATTAAGGATAATTGCAGAATGTCGTTCCACACAATGGTTCAAATGGCTCTGAGCACTATGGGACTCAACTGCTGAGGTCATTAGTCCCCTAGAACTTAGAACTAGTTAAACCTAACTAACCTAAGGGCATCACAAATATCCATGCCCGAGACAGGATTCGAACCTGCGACCGTATCGGTCTTGCGGTTCCAGACTGCAGCGCCTTTAACCGCACGGCCACTTCGGCCGGCGTTCCACACAATGTGGCGCTACACAAAACTGGTGCTAATAGCATAGGCACATAGGGAACACACACGACACAGATCCGTAAGTCCATGGTATTGGTGACAAGTTGAGAAAAACGTTCCGAAACACATGTGCTACAAAACGCCACTGTTTCCTGCGCATGTACCCTGACATTAATATGGGATATGATCACCATGCACACGTACACAGGCCGCACAACGGGTTGGCATACTCTGGATCAGGTGGTCGAGCAGCTGCTGGGGTATAGCCTCCCATTCTTGCACCAGTGCCTGTTGGAGCTCCTGAAGTGTCCTAGGGGTTTGAAGACGTGCAGCGATACGTCGACCGAGAGCATCCCAGACGTGCTCGATGGGGTTTAGGTCTGGAGAACACGCAGACCATTCCATTCGCCTGATACCTTCTGTTTCAAGGTACCCCTCCACGATGGCAGCTCCGTGTGGCCGTGCGTTATCATCCACCAAAAGGAAGGTGGGGCCCACTGCACCCCTGAAAAGGCGGACGTACTGGTGCAAAATGACGTCCCAATACACCTGACCTGGCACAATTCCTCTGTCAAAGACATGCACGCACCAATCATAATTCCACCCCACACCATCAAACCACGTCTTCCATACAGGTCCCTTTCAAGGACATCGAGGGGTTGGTATCTTGTTCCTGGTTCACGCCAGATGAAAACCCAGCGAGAATCACTGTTCAGACTATACCTGGACTCGTCCGTGAACATAACCTGGGACCACTGTTCCAATGACCTTGTACTGTGTTCTTGACACCAGGTTTTACGGGCTCTCTTGTGACTAGGGGTCAGTAGAATGCACCTTTTAGGTCTCCGGGCGCATACACCATGTTTGTTCTGTCGCCTGTAGACTGTGTGTCTGGGACAACTGTTCCAGTGGCTGCAGTAAGGTCCCGAGTAAGACTACCTGCAGTACTCCGTGGGCACTGATGGTGAGATATCGGTCTTCTTGTGGTGTTGTACACTGTGGACGTCCCGTACTGTAGTGCCTGGACAAGTTTCCTGTCACCTGGAATCGTTGCCATAATCTTGAGATCACACTTTCTGGCACACGGAGGGCCCGTGCTACGACCTGCTGTGTTTGACCAGCCTCCAGTCGCCCTAGTATTCTACCCCTCACAACGTCATCAGTATGTGTTCTTTGAGCCATTCTCAACACACAGTCACCATTAGCACGTCTGAAAACGTCTGCACACTTACTCGATAAACCGTACTCTGACATACACCAACAAACCTCTGCATATGTGGACTGCTGCCAGCGCCACCGTCCAACGACCGCAGGTCAATTGCGCCACATGGTTATACCCCGAGGAGATTAAAATCCGGAAACCGCCCACCAAAGCGTTATTTCACCATGTATCAGCATTATCCTTATGAGCATGAGTGTAGATGATAACTGCAATGGGAGAGAACAGTTCTCACATCATTATCACATAATGAGAAAATTAAGGAACCCAGTACTGACCCTTGTGCGACCTCTCATTGTGATCTTTCTGATACTTTCATTACTTACTGTTGATATGTTTTGACTTATGAGATATAGCACAATACACCAACTGAGGCTAAAAAGTTTGGATTATGACCTTTAGAATGTCGGTGTCGACAGTATGGCAAGTTTTTTTTAAGTCCAAAAGTCACACACAAGGTCCAGTCACATTAATGTAAGCACCGACTGTGTTTGACGCCAACGTGCACTAATCACTCACAGACGACAGGTGGCATGACTAGCAGTGGAGGGTATACATATTATACAGGTGTGGGTGGACGCGGGAAACAGTGCAGGATTTGAAACTTCCTAGCAGATTGAAACTGTGTGCCAGACCCAGACTCGAACTCGGGACCTTTGCCTTTCGCGGGCAAGTGCTCTACCATCTGAGCTACCGAAGCACGACTCACGCTCCGTCCTCACAGCTTTACTTCTGCCAGTACCTCGTCTCCTACTTTCCAAACTTTACAGAAGCTCTCCTGCGACCTTGCAGAACTAGCACTCCCGAAAGAAAGGATATAGCGGAGACATGGCTTAGCCACAGCCTGGGGGATGTTTCCAGAATGAGATTTTCATCAACCGGAAAAAACCATCCAGTCATGGTTGGCGTTCATACAGTGCGTCTGCCCGAAGGCGGACAGTGCAAGTCAGGCACTGACTGGCCCGACCACATGTTATGGGTTACCAAGTTTGGAAACTAGTAGACGAGGTACTGGCAGAAGTAAAGCTGTGAGGACGGGGCGTGACTCATGCTTGGGTAGCTCAGATGGTAGAGCACTTGCCCGCGAAAGGCAAAGGTCCAGAGTTCCAGTCTAGGACCGGCACACAGTTTTAATCTGCCACTGTAGTTCCTTCTCTAGATTGTCGCACAGATGACAAAATGGTAGATATCGAAATAGACGACAGAGTGATAGAGAAACAATTAAAATCGCTCAAAACAGGAAAGGCCGCTGGACCTGATGGGATACCAGTTCGATTTTACACAGAGTACGCGAAGGAACTTGCCCCCCTTCTTGCAGCGGTGTACCGTAGGTCTCGAGAAGAGCGTAGCGTCCCAAAGGATTGGAACAGGGCACAGGTCATCCCCGTTTTCAAGAAGGGACGTCGAACAGGTATGCAGAACTACAGACCTATATTTCTCACGTCGATCAGTTGTAGAATTTTGGAACAGGTATTATGTTAGAGTATAATGACTTTTCTGGAGACTAGAAATCTACTCTGTAGGAATCAGCATGGGTTTCGAAAAAGACGATTGTGTGAAACCCAGCTCGCGCTATTCGTCCACGAGACTCAGAAGGCCATAGACACGGGTTCCCAGGTAGATGCCGTGTTTCTTGACTTCCGCAAGGCGTTTGATACAGTTCCCCACAGTCGTTTAATGAGCAAAGTAAGAGCATATGGACTGTCAGACCAATTGTGTGATTGGATTGAAGAGTTCCTAGATAACAGAACGCAGAAGTCTTCCGAAGTAAGAGTGATTTCAGGCGTGCCGCAGGGGAGTGTCGTACGATCGTTGCTATTCACAATATTCATAAATGACCTTGTGGATGACATCGGAAGTTCACTGAGTCTTTTTGCGGATGATACTGTGGTGTATCGAGAGGTTGTAACTATGGAAAATTGTACTGAAATGCAGGAGGATCTTGCAGCGAATTGACGCATGGTGCAGGGAATGCCAATTGAATCTCAATGTAGGCAAGTGTAATGTGCTGCGAATACATAGAAAGAAAGATCCTTTATCACTTAGCTACAATATAGCAGGTCAGGAACCGGAAGCAGTTAATTCCATAAATTATCTGGGAGTAGGCATTAGGAGTGATTTAAAATGGAATGATCATATATAGTTGATCCTCGGTAAAGCAGATGCCAGACTGAGATTCATTGGAAGAATCCTGAGCAAATGCAATCCGAAAACAAAGGAGGTAGGTTACAGTACGCTTGTTCGCCCACTGCTTCAATACTGCTCAGCAGTGTGGGATCCGTACCAGATAGGGTTGATAGAAGAGATAGAGAAGATCCAACAGAGAGCAGCGCGCTTCGTTACAGGATCATTTAGTAATCGCGATAGCGTTACGGAGATGATAGATAAACTCCAGTGGAAGACTCTGCAGGAGAGACACTCAGTAGCTCGGTACGGGCTTTTGTTGAAGTTTCGAGAACATACCTTCACCGAGGAGTCAATCAGTACATTGCTCCCTCTTACGTATATCTCGCGAAGAGACTACGAGGATAAAATCAGAGAGATTAGAGCCCACACAGAGGCATATCGACAATCCTTCTTTCCACGAACAATACGAGACTGGAATAGAAGGGAGAACCGATAGAAGTACTCAAGGTACCCTCCGCCACACACTGTCAGGTGGCTTGCGGAATATGGATGTAGATGTAGATCAGCGCACAATCCGCCGCAGATTGAAAATCTCATTCAGTGCAGTATTTGTTGTGAAGCTGAAACGGAGAGATTAATGGGGACGTCCAAAACAGCATGATCGTTGGCTTTCAGGTCACGGGTGGAAGTCTGTCCGAAATGGCTATGTCTGTAAACAGTTTGCGTGCCGCAGTGGTTGAAATATACTGTACACGACAAAATGGCGCTCATGTCACCGATTAGGCGGCCCCTCCCGCCAGAGGCTCGAGTCCTCCCTCGGGCATGGGTGTGTGTTTTGTTCTTAGCATAAGTTAGTTTACGTAGTGTGTAAGTTTGCTCCCTTAGCAATTGACACACATCTGAACATTTTTGAACAAGATGGCGCTATGCAAAACCGGCTCCAGGGCAACTTGGTGCACCTCGGGTCACAGATGACAGGACTGGATGACAGATGAGGAGATGTGTACGGGTGACTAGACGTGCAGTTCTTGGGCAGCTAACCGCCCCGTCGAACCAAGGGGCTACCAACAGTATCGCCTGAACGACCGTTCAATGAACGTTGCTGCGTGAGGACCTCTACTGTAGGTGCCTGATTCACGCACTCATGTTCACTGCCGTTCATCGGTGACGAAGGCTACAATTGGCACGTCAGCAGCGCAACTGTATGTCCGCTGAGAGGCGACAGGTGGATTTTTCAGATGAATCACCTTTTATGCTCCATCGGACAGAAAGTAAACACTCTGGAACAGCCGTCGTGAGGTCCAGGCCGAAGGAGGTAGCTTTATGGTCTACGGCAGGGCTTCCCAACCTGTGGTCCGTAGACCCCTTAGGGGTCCGCCGGCTCTTTCTATGGGGTCCGGGGCCTCCTTTCACCAAATCGTATAAAATAATGAGTAAAATTACTGAATAAAAATGTGAAAATCAAATTCATCTCTATTTTTTTTTTCGTGGGATCCCCAAGCAGCCTTTGCGGTCCCTAAGTGAGAACGTGTACACAGTTTAGTGCCGGAGAATGCGACTTCTCTGATCGACTGTTTAGCAACAATGCGGGGGTCGTTTGTGCCCCGATTCACGGCGCGAGATGCGCTGAAACCTTTTACGCATGCGCGGAGCGAGCTTTGTCGACCAATCAGAGCGCTCGCTGACACCTATGCGGTCCCAGGCATCATTAAATGTTAAACTTGCTTTTTCAGTGCTCTACCTATTTCATAAGTCGATTTTTGACCAGTTTATTACTTCTAACATGGATCGGTGGCTGAAGTCAGGATCACTGAAGAAGGGTGCAGTTTCTCCATCGCCTTCACAACAAGGGAAGTTTCCAGTTAAAATGAATGAGGAGGGAGGACGACCAAAGGAAGACTTTACATATATTTGAACATTTTCCCTCTGATTTCACGAACCCCCCCCCCCCCCTCCCCACACACACACACGACTGTTACGAAATATGCATGCTCCTCACACAGCGGTAGCCAAATAGTGGAAGTGAACAGACCATAAGCGGCAGCTTGTCAACAGCGAACAGTTTGGACGTGACGTTGATTGCTCTTGGAGGAAGACAGCTCCATCGTGTGAAATTTCAATTACCAAGTAATTTTAATCAGGCTATAGTGTTTTGAACAAAGTGAGTAAATCCACTAGTAAGTGTCCCGATACAATGGGAATTCAAATTGGATCGTTAATTTCAAGTTGTTATCATTCATCTCTAAACCAAAGACTATTGATACTTGTCGGGGCGGGGGGAGGGGGGGGGGGAGTCATTTGGAACATGGCACATGCATTAAGAAGCTTTCAGTTCCCATGGGTTTCGCTCTGAAATTTAAAGTTACTGTGCTCTTGACTGACTAGGGGTCCGCTATGGATTTTCGAAGAAGGGGTCCGCCAGCTGAAAAGGTTGGAAAGCCCTGGTCTACGGAATGTTTTCATGGCCTTGACTGGCTGATCTCGTCGTTCTGAGAGGCACAATGGACCAACACGAGTATGTATCTACGAGGTGCGACAGTAAAGTAATGATAATGATTTTCTTTGCAAGATGTGGCAACCCTGCAGGCTTGTGTAGGCCCAATATCTTTGACCACGGTATATAAGCTGCTTCTAGTCCAAGCGGCACATCGATGCAACTGCTCAGTCGTGAGTTGTGCTGTAATAAGTTAACACGTGTTTGTGTCTCTCGTCACGGAAATGGAACAGCATAATATGGCGCAACAGTATGCCATTTCCTTATGCATTAAATTGGGTGAAAACGCGACGACATCTTACGGTAAGCTTCAGAAGGCTTTTGGAGAGGAGCTAATGTAAGAGCTCAAATTTTTTGTTGGCATAAAATGTTTAGTGAAGGCAGAATGAATGTTGAAGACCACAGTGGATGTCCATCAACCTCATGGACGGATATCAACTTGGCCAGGTTGCGTGAATTCTTACGATTACCCGTGAAAATGACAGCAGAAGAGCTGAACATCAATCGAGAAACGGTTCGTTTAATAATAACTGAAGATATTGGTATAAGAAAGATTTGTGCAAAAATGGTCCCCAAAAATCTCACACCACAACAGCATGAAACACGGAAAAATGTGGCAACCGATCTGTTAGAGCAAACGGAAATCGGTCCACAATTGTTGAGCTGTGTTACCACTGGTGATGAAAGTTGGTTTTTTCAGTACGATCCAGAGACAAAACGCCAAAGTTAGCAATGGTGACAAAGGGATCACCCAGCGCAAAAAAACATCTCATGTCGAACTCAAAAGTGAAATGCATGCTTCTGAGCTTCTTTAATTCCAAGGGAATTATTCATAAAGAGTGGACAAACAGTTAATCAATATTACTACAAAGAAATTTTAGAAAGACTTCGTAAAAGAGTTCTTCGTGTCCGTGGCAACATTGCTAATAATTGGATTCTGTATCAAGATAATGCGCCATCCCATACTGCTCTGTAAGTTCAGCAATTTTTAACCTCAAAAAAATTTCAGTACTACCACAGCCACCTTAATCACCAGATTTCGGTACGTTTTTGAGGAGAAGTATTTGTCAAGCCATGCTCAGAGCGCATTTCCATCTGTAGTGGAATTTCCTTGAACATTGTTTAACAGGGAGTGGAAAAGATGAAAATCTGAGGACGCAAGAACAATGGAATAGGGTGGGCCCAGAATGACTTCCCAACCCAACTTCTACATCTACATGTACATCCATACTCCGCAAGCCACCTGACGGTGTGTGGTCGAGGGTACCTTGAGTAGCTCTATCGGTTCTCCCTTCTATTCCAGTCTCGTATTGCTCGTGGAAAGAAAAATTGTCGGTATGCCTCTGTGTGGGCTCTAATCTCTCTGATTTTATCCTCATGGTCTCTTCGCGAGATATACGTAGGAGAGAGCAATATACTGCTTGACTCCTCGGTGAAAGTATGTTCTCGAAGCTTCAACAGAAGCCCGTACCTAGCTACTGAACGTCTCTCTTGCAGAGTCTTCCACTGGAGTTTATCTATCATCTCCGTAACGCTTTCGCCATTACTAAATGATCCTGTAACGAAGCGCGCTTCTCTCCGTTGGATCTTCTCTATGTCTTATATCAACCCTATCTGGTACGGATCCCACACTGTTGAGCAGTATTCAAGCAGTGGGCGAACAAGCCTTGAACATTGTTTAACAGGGAGTGGAAAAGATGAAAATCTGAGGACGCAAGAACAATGGAATAGGGTGGGCCCAGAATGACTTCCCAACCCAACTTCTACATCTACATGTACATCCATACTCCGCAAGCCACCTGACGGTGTGTGGTCGAGGGTACCTTGAGTAGCTCTATCGGTTCTCCCTTCTATTCCAGTCTCGTATTGCTCGTGGAAAGAAAAATTGTCGGTATGCCTCTGTGTGGGCTCTAATCTCTCTGATTTTATCCTCATGGTCTCTTCGCGAGATATACGTAGGAGAGAGCAATATACTGCTTGACTCCTCGGTGAAAGTATGTTCTCGAAGCTTCAACAGAAGCCCGTACCTAGCTACTGAACGTCTCTCTTGCAGAGTCTTCCACTGGAGTTTATCTATCATCTCCGTAACGCTTTCGCCATTACTAAATGATCCTGTAACGAAGCGCGCTTCTCTCCGTTGGATCTTCTCTATGTCTTATATCAACCCTATCTGGTACGGATCCCACACTGTTGAGCAGTATTCAAGCAGTGGGCGAACAAGCCTACTGTAACCTACTTCCTTTGTTTTCGGACTGCATTTCCTTAGGATTATTCCAATGAATCTCAGTCTGGCATCTGCTTTACCGACGATTAATTTTATATGGTTATTCCATTTTAGATCACTCCTAATCCCTACTCCCAGATAATTTATGGAATTAACTGCTTACCTGCTATATTCTAGCTAAATGATGAAGGATCTTTGTTTCTATGTATTCGCAGCACCATTGTTACAACCTCTCGATATACTACAGCATCTTCAGCAAGAAGCCTCAGTGAACTTCCGATGTTATCCACAAAGTCATTTACATATGTGTCGGGTGCAATCGAAAACAGACTGCGACCGTTGTTCCAAGTTCGTTTCGAGACACTTCTGTCTCTGGTGTCATCGCACCGACCGTCTTGTAGCTCGTCTGCCAAGACGGATAAGGGCAACTGCTCCGCATTTTTCTCGGCCGTAAATCTTCCGACATACTCTGGATCTATGCAGCAGATCGGCGTCGTAGACGTGATGCTGCAAATTCGTATCGTTAACCTTTAACCGGCCGTAAATATGTATAATCCCCGGCCAGTCGATAAGATTAACATACGAGAAATTAATTTAAGCACAGGATCACCTCGAGCGTCTCTTGTCAAGGGCATGGTTGCGAAATCTAATAATATTATATGAAATGGTGCGCAGTTTGTCGATGGGAGTATTTTATTATTTACTTGTTATTATGTGAATTGATGGTGTAGGGGGGAGAAAGGAAAGAAAACGGAACTATTGGTGTCAGCTGCTTCGGAACTTTATGCGGAATTAGCGGCGACGAGTGAAAATTTGCGCTGGGCCGGGATTCGAACCCGAGACTTCTTACTTCGCAGTTGTGTTAACCACTGCGCCATCCGGACGCAGTGTTTATCGCAATTGCGCGGACTGTCTGGGCACGACTCGCGGCCCACCCACACTCCCACGCAGCGCCTCGTATCCGCCGTCCCCATCCGTGTCGTCCACGCTCACTGATTTTAGATTCCTGGAGGTCGAATGATATTGTGGTTGTTTAGTTGATTCGGGGGAGAGACCGAACAGCGAGGTCATCGGTCCCATTGGATTTGCCCTTTCAAAGGAACCATACCGGCACAAGTCTGAAGCGATATAGAGGGTGAAAAGTATTTAAAGCGACAAACTCTGGGAGGTTGCAGGGGACATCAAAACAAATACTTCTCCCTAATGTCATTTTTTCCTAGGAGGATTATTTAAGCAGGTGGAGGCCGTATTACGCTCTTCAGTTGTTAGAGGGCGTATTACGCTCTTCAGTTGTAGGCAACTGCTGTCCACCAGTGTAGTTGTGCATTGTGTCTCTTTACTAATGGAGCGATACACATGGGGTGAGTACACTGATATGGTTGGTGCGTACTACGTAGCGCACCAGAACGGACGAGCTGCACAGCGGGTTTATCAACAACAATATCCTAATCGCCGTATCCCGCATCATACGACCTTTGCTGCTGTGTACCAACGTCTGCGTGAGACCGGGTCATTTAGTAGATTACCTGGACAGGGACGCCGTCGCACGGTAAGAACGCTGCAGTTTGAGGAAGCTGTCTTGCAGCGTGTGGAGCGGGGTCCTTCAATCAGCGCTCGTGCAACTGCACGTAACACGGGGACGAATCAGACGAATGTAAGAACAGTCCTTCGAGAGCAATTGTCACGTCCATTTCACTTACAGCGTGTCCACAACCTGGAACCAGTTGATTATCCACCCAGAGCACAGTTTTCGCAGTGGTACCTGGAACAGTGTGAAATGTATCCTACATTCCCATCCTCTGTGTTGTTTACTGATGAAGCAACGTTCGGGCGTGATGGAGTCTTCAACATGCACAATTCGCATGTCTGGAGTGAGGATAACCCACATGCCACAGTTACTAGCGCTCATCAAGTGCGGTTCTTCGTTAATGTGTGGGTCGGTGTTGTTGGGGGCTGTTTAATTGGGCCGTATCGGCTACCTAGGTCATTAAATGGCAGGCACTATTACAATTTTCTCGCCAGAGCATTGCCAGAATTGCTGGAAGACGCCCCTCTCCCTACAAAACAACGCATGTGGTTCCAACATGACGGGGCGCCGGCACATTTCAGTCGTCGTGTGCGTCATTTTCCTGGACCGACGGTTCCCAGAAACGGGGATAGGCAGAGGTGGTCCTGTACCATGGCCTGCTCGATCCCCAGATATTTCCCGTCTGGACTTTTTTGTGTAGGGAGAGATGCGCAACCTTGTTTACGCAACTCCTGTTGCATCAGAAGAGGATCTGGTTGCCCGGATAGTAGCAGCAGCAGTAACAATTCAAGATACTCCTGGGGTTTTTGCCCGTGTCAGACAGAACATGATCCGACGGTGTAACCTTTGTTTACGTATCAATGGAGGCATTTTTGAAAATCTACTGTAATTCACTTTGGGTTATGTTAATGTGTTGTCTCTTGGTCACAAAAAAATGGAAAAGTGTTTCTTGGTTTAATTAATTTGCCACCAGAGAAATCTTTCTCTACCGGTTTAAATACTCTCATAGGAGAAAATGACATTAGGGAAAAATATTTGTTTTGATGCCCCCTAAAAGCTCCCAGAGTTTGTCGGCTTAAATACTTTCCACCCTGTAGAGTAATCACGTGTTGTTGTTGTCGTCTTCAGTCCTGAGACTAGTTTGATGCAGCTCTCCATGCTACTCTATCCTGTGCTATCTTCATCATCTCCCAGTACTTACTGCAACCTACATCCTTCTGAATCTGCTTAGTGTATTCATCTCTACAATTTTTACCCTCCACGCTACCCCCCAATGCTAAATTTGTGATCCCTTGACGCCTCAGAACATGTCCTACCAACCGATCCCTTCTTCTTGTCAAGTTGTGCCACAAACTCCTCTTCTCCCCAATTCTATTCAATACCTCCTCACTAGTTATGTGATCTACACATCTAATCTTCAGCATTCTTCTGTAGCACCACATTTCGAAAGCTTCTATTCTCTTCTTGTCCAAACTATTTATCGTCCATGTTTTACTTCCATACATGGCTAAACTCCATACAAATACTGTCAGAAACGACTTCCTGACGCTTAAATCTACACTCTATGTTAACAAATTTCTCTTCTTCAGAAACGCTTTCCTTGCCATTGCCAGTCTACATTTTATATCCTCTCTACTTCGACCATCATCAGTTATTTTGCTCCCTAAATAACAAAACTCATTTACTACTTTAAGTGTCTCATTTCCTAATCTAATTCCCTCAGCATCACCCGAGTTAACTCGACTTCATTCCATTATCCTAGTTTTTCTTTTGTTGTTCATCTTATATCCTCCTTTCAAGACAATGTCCATTCCTTTCAACTGCTCTTCAAAGTCCTTTGCTGTCTCTGACAGTATTACAATGTCATCGGCGAACCTGAAAGTTATTATTTCTTCTCCATGGATTTTAATTCCTACTACGAATTTTTCTTTTGTTTCCTTTACTGCTTGCTCATTATACGGATTGAATAACATCGGGGATAGCCTACAACCCTGTCTTACACCCTTCCCAACCACTGCTTCCCTTTCATGCCCCTCGACTCTTATAACTGCCATCTGGTTTCTGTACAAATTGTAAATAGCCTTTCGCTCCCTATATTTTAGCCCTGCCGCCTTCAGAATTTGAAAGAGTATTCCAGTCAACATTGTCAAAAGTTTTCTCTAAGTCTACAAATGCCAGGAATGTAAGTTTGCCTTTCCTTAATCATTCTTCTAAGATAAGTCGTAGGGTCAGTATTGCCTCACTTGTTCCAACATTTCTACGGAATCCAAACTGATCTCCCCCGAGGTCGGCTTCTACCAGTTTTTCCATTCATCTGTAAAGAATCGCAGCCGTGGCTTATTAAACTGATAATTCGGTAATTTTCTCCTCTGTCAATTCCTGCTTTCTTTGGGATGGGAATTATTATGTTCTTCTTGAAGTCTGAGGATATTTCGCCTGTCTGATTCATCTTGCTCACCAGATGGTAGAGTTTTGTCAGGGCTGGCTCTCCCAAGGCTGTCAGTAGTTCTAATGGAATGTTGTCTACTCCTGGGGCCTAGTTTCGACTCAGGTCTTTCAGTGCTCTGTCAAACTCTTCCATTTCCATAATATTGTCCTCAAGTACATCGCCCTTGTATAGACCCTCTATATACTCCTTCAAGCTTTCTGCTTTCCCTTCTTTGCTTAAGACGGGTTTTCCATCTGAGCTCTTGATATTCATACAAGTGGTTTTCTTTTCTCCAAAGGTCTCTTTAATTTTCCTGTAGGCAGTATCTATCTTACCCCTAGTGATATATGCCTTACATTTGGCCTCTAGCCATCCCTGCTTAGCCATTTTGCACTTCCTGCCCATCTCATTGCTGAAACGTTTGTATTCCTTTTTGCCTGCTTTATTTACTGCATTTTTATATTTTCTCCTTTCATCAATTAAATTCAATATATCTTCTGTTACCCAAAGATTTCCACTAGCCCTCGTCTTTTTACCTACATGAACCTCTGCTGCTTCCACTATTTCATCTCTCAAAGCTACCCATTCTTCTTCCACTGTATTTCTTGCCCCCATTCTTGTCAATCGTTCCCTAATGCTCTCTCTGAAACTCTCTACAGCCTCTAGTTCTGTCAGTTTATCCAGGTCCCATCTCCTTAAATTACCACCTTTCTGAAGTTTCTTCAGTTTGCAGTTTCTTCAGACCTTACTACGCGACCTAAATTTCAACTTGATAAGTCTACCCGTTCATGAGAAAAAGGATTTTTAACAGTCGAACAAACAGACAGATGGACGGACGGACAACAAAGTGACCGTGTAAGGGTTCCGTTTCACCGACTGTGGTACGGAACTCTAAAAATTAAATTTTTGACTTGGGAAGATTACACATGAGCCATTTCTGTTGTCACCCAGCGTTGGCGCAGTGAAAGTGTACACAACATTAATCCGCGAGCCATACAGTCGGATCCTTCCGCGGGAAGTTCTTTTATTTTCAATTTATACGTTCCCAGAATGAGATTTTCACTCTGCAGCGGAGCGTGCTCTGATATGAAACTTACTGACAGATTAATACTGTGTGCCGGACCGAGACTCGAACTCGGGACCTTTGCCTTTCGCTGGGAAAGTGCTCTACCACCTAAGCTACCCAAGCACGACTCACGACCCGTCTTCACAGCTTCAATTCTGCCAGTACCTCGTCTCTTTCTGGTAAAGCACTTGCCCGCGAAAGGCAAAGGTTCCGAGTTCGAGTCTTGTTCCGGCACATAGTTTTAATCTGCCAGGAAATTTTCATAATTTATACGTTACTTGGACTGCAATTAAATCGACGCAATTCCCAATACATTCTATTTATTAATATTTTCATAACCGGTATGAAAAGGAAAGGTAAATGAAAATTTTGGATTTCTGATAAACTTCCGAGAAAGGACTGTACTTACAGCATCCACGAGGACTCTAAAATAATTTAGAAGATGGGGTTGAAATTAAAGTGTACAGGACTTCATATTCCGTTAATTTCATGTTGAGCTTCCAGAATCTCTCGGCAGCTGTACGTGAACAATATGTTCCTGGTGCACGTAAAATCGGCCTATCGGGGGACGGTACGAAGTCACATCCCGAGAAGACTGCATCAAAATACCCTCCACTGTACATCACCAGTTGCACTCGCCAATATTTTTGTGAAAGGTAGCGTAACGTGTGTTTTGCTGCCTAACTGTGCAATGAGAGAGAATCTGTTATAAATGTAAACCAAGTTTGTTTTTCTATAGAAAATTTGCGACAGAAGAGTAATCGTAAAAATGCGGCGTATACAACGTGTTATAACGATGCACCCTTCCCCAGAATTCATATGAAATGTCTGATACCATCTTTTTTTATATGAATCTGGATGTTGTTGTTCTTGTTGTGGTCTTCAGTACTGAGACTGGTTTGATGCAGCTCTCCATGCTACTCTATCCTGTGCAAGCTTCTTCATCTCCCAGTACCTACTGCAACCTACATCCTTCTGAATCTGCTTAGTGTATTCATCTCTTGGTCTCCCCCTACGATTTTTACCCTCCTCTTGAGTAGTCCCCGCCCGGAGATCCGAATGGGGGACTATTTTACCTCCGGAATATTTTACCCAAGAGGACGCCATCATCATTTAATCATACAGTAAAGCTGCATGCCCTCGGGAACAATTACGGCTGTAGTTTCCCCTTGCTTTCAGCCGTTCGCAGTACCAGCACAGCAAGGCCGTTTTGATTATTGTTACAAGGCCAGATCAGTCAATCATCCAGACTGTTGCCCTTGCAACTACTGAAAAGGCTGCTGCCCCTCTTCAGGAACCGCACGTTTGTCTGGCCTCTCAACAGATACCCCTCCGTTGTGGTTGTACCTACGGTACGGCTATCTGTATCGCTGAGGCACGCAAACCTCACCAACAACGGCAAGTCCATGGTTCACGGGGGGGATGGTTATCGGGAAACTCAGTGCTTCCTAAGGCCTTGTATGTGTGTCTTTATGTGTATCATTCTGTCCTATTTGATAAAAAACTTGATATTCATTGCGAATGCGTGTGGGATGTTCTGGAAGGACGTGTGTTTTCATAATTATCGGTGGATTGTTGTCGTTGATAAAATTATGTACATATACTAAATTACGTAACTAATCAAAAAATTGAAGTAATACGTCCTTAGCAATAAATAACTAGAGATTGCAGAGATGTTAGCAGGAAAATTGAATGCTTCTAATTAACAAAATTGTAATCTAAAAATCCAGTAACAGAAGACCTAAGTATCTTAAGAAACAGCTTAGAAGTTATTACCAAGCAATGTATTTTCATTTGTTATTTATTTTTATGTGTCCCTCTGTAATTAATATTCTTTGTAATTACATGTCTAATTAACTCTCCAATTGTTTACATCTCACGATTTTATGATTTCCAGAATTTGAGGCCTTATTTGTGCATTTTAGATATGTAATCGGATAAAGCACGAGCTCTGTACTACCATTGAATATTAGTAACCAAATCCCAGCTCCTCCACCATTTGTAACGATTCATTCGTCAATGGATCAGGCAGAAGAAGCTTTAGTAACATTCAACATGAATCGTTACAGTGTGCAAGATGACGAGATAATTTCTGCTTTTCCTGTTTTCGCAATGAATATCACGCCAGCACATAAATCATCAACTGTAAAACAATAAAAGTATCTAATTTTGCACACGAAATTCTTGCCTACGCCTTACAATCCCTTCCTCGAAATTTATTTGCAAATCCCAGTTTTTTCTTCAACTTTCCATTTCATGCCTTTCATGAAATATTAATAAATACAGTACTATATATTCAGCATCGTTTAAATTCATTTGCTGTGTAAGTAACATAAAAACTGAAAAGAAAGGATGTTGCCATATACAAACTGGACCCCACGACCCTCGGATTGCCACTGTGTACTCTTCCCTCTGCGCCAATCGCAGTGGGACAACGATTCTAAAGCGTATGGCTAATGTCTCGCCCGAATAGCATCAAAAATGCCATTTTTTTTTTCTAAACGCTTCGCCATCTGGAGCTCCCGTCATTTTCAATTTTGGCCAAGCCCAGCATACGTCTAAACAAGGACGAACGGCCCGGGTTCGAGTCCCAACCGGCTTGGAGATTTTTTCCGCTGAGGGTTTTTTTTTTATTTATCTTGTGCACCCAGATGCGTTTCGCCTTAGTTACAAGCCGTACTCAGTGAATGTCCTGAAATACAGAGGGGTCCAAAAAAATGTATCCACTGTTCAAATGTCCATAATTTGCAAACTAATTGACGGAGTTGTCTCATTTTTCGTGAAAGTGTAGCTTAAAGTCCAACTTAAAGATATTACTGTAGGTGTTCGAAGTGGTCACCATTAACTTCCACACACAAACGATGCCGCCGAACTGCAGCACGAACTACTGACGGCAATGTGTTCAGTTGGATATTTGCACAAGAATGTACGATGGATTCTCGAAGTCCATCCAATGTACGTGGCATTTGTCGATAAACGACGTTCCCCATAGGTGTGAGGAACGTGGTGGATATTCCACAGCACCTCTACGGCCTATCCATCTTCCTGGTAGATTTTCGTCGAGATACGTCCTAACACGATTTTGATAGTGGGCTGGGGCACCATCTTGTTGAAAGTAAACTCTTCCGTCTCCATACAAGTCTCGGATGGCAGGTAAAATGGATGTCTGAAGCTTCTGAAGGTACACCTCACCGGTAATTATGCCAATCGAGCCCCAGTAAGACAACCCAAACCACACATCTACTCCTGGCAAATTCACGGCTTTGTCTACATGGACGTTCGGATTTTCGGCGGCCCAGTAGATGCAATTGTGGTGATATACTGTACCACTGACTTTGAACTGTACCTCATCAAACCACATAATCATCTCTGCAAACTCTTCATCGTTGCGCACCATGTTAGTAAACCACTCGCAGTACTTCATTCTACGATCTGGGTTGTCCTCGTTCATTGCGTGTAGCAGTCGTGGGATGTAGCACTTTCACTTTGCTGTCTTGAAAACACTAAAGGATATCGTTTACCCACGAAAGCCACGCACACGGGATGAACTTCGAGAATCCGTCGTACATTCACGTGCAAATATCCAACTGAACACGTTGCAGTCAGTAGTTCGTGCTGCAGTTCGGCGGCATCGTTTGTGTGTGGATGTTAATGGTGACCATTTCGAACACCTACAGTGATATCTTTAGTTTGGACTTTAAGCTACACTTTCACCAAAAATGAGACAACTCCGTCAATTAGTTTGCAAGTTATGGACATTTAAACAATGGGTACATTTTTTTGGACCCCTCTGTATAACACGGTTTTTTCATTTGGACATACAGGCTATCGTTTACTCATATACGTTAGAGATTAAAAACCGTCTAATCCATTATTCGTAAGCCAAATACACTCCTGGAAATTGAAATAAGAACACCGTGAATTCATTGTCCCAGGAAGGGGAAACTTTATTGACACATTCCTGGGGTCAGATACATCACATGATCACAAATACAGAACCACAGGCACATAGACACAGGCAACAGAGCATGCACAATGTCGGCACTAGTACAGTGTATATCCACCTTTCGCAGCAATGCAGGCTGCTATTCTCCCATGGAGACGATCGTAGAGATGCTGGATGTAGTCCTGTGGAACGGCTTGCCATGCCATTTCCACCTGGCGCCTCAGTTGGACCAGCGTTCGTGCTGGACGTGCAGACCGCGTGAGACGACGCTTCATCCAGTCCCAAACATGCTCAATGGGGGACAGATCCGGAGATCTTGCTGGCCAGGGTAGTTGACTTACACCTTCTAGAGCACGTTGGGTGGCACGGGATACATGCGGACGTGCATTGTCCTGTTGGAACAGCAAGTTCCCTTGCCGGGTTAGGAATGGTAGAACGATGGGTTCGATGACGGTTTGGATGTACCGTGCACTATTCAGTGTCCCCTCGACGATCACCAGTGGTGTACGCCAGTGTAGGAGATCGCTCCCCACACCATGATGCCGGGTGTTGGCCCTGTGTGCCTCGGTCGTATGCAGTCCTGATTGTGGCGCTCACCTGCACGGCGCCAAACACGCATACGACCATCATTGGCACCAAGGCAGAAGCGACTCTCATCGCTGAAGACGACACGTCTCCATTCGTCCCTCCATTCACGCCTGTCGCGACACCACTGGAGGCGGGCTGCACGATGTTGGGGCGTGAGCGGAAGACGGCCTAACGGTGTGCGGGACCGTAGCCCATCTTCATGGAGACGGTTGCGAATGGTCCTCGCCGATACCCCAGGAGCAACAGTGTCCCTAATTTGCTGGGAAGTGGCGGTGCGGTCCCCTACGGCACTGCGTAGGATCCTACGGTCTTGGCGTGCATCCGTGCGTCGCTGCCGTCCGGTCCCAGGTCGACGGGCACGTGCACCTTCCGCCGACCACTGGCGACAACATCGATGTACTGTGGAGACCTCACGCCCCACGTGTTGAGCAATTCGGCGGTACGTCCACCCGGCCTCCCGCATGCCCACTATACGCCCTCGCTCAACGTCCGTCAACGGCACATACGGTTCACGTCCACGCTGTCGCGGCATGCTACCAGTGTTAAAGACTGCGATGGAGCTCCGTATGCCACGGCAAACTGGCTGACACTGACGGCGGCGGTGCACAAATGCTGCGCAGCTAGCGCCATTCGATGGCCAACACCGCGGTTCCTGGTGTGTCCGCTGTGCCGTGCGTGTGATCGTTGCTTGTACAACCCTCTCGCAGTGTCCGGAGCAAGTATGGTGGGTCTGACACACCGGTGTCAATGTGTTCTGTTTTCCATTTCCAGGAGTGTAGATTTCTTTCGAGTGTCAAACAGGTTGAAAGTTTATAGCTTTCCTGACGAAACAGTGACGAAGATACCCGAAATGTTTGGTGTTCCAAGAGCCACCGTGTGGAAGATTTATACCGCATGCAGAGAAAGCGGAAAAACATCATCCGCTAAGTCACAACACGGACGAAACTGTGCGTTGAGTGATCGCAATAGACGGTCATTGAAGAGGATTGTGACGGCTAATGAGAGGACGACAGCTGCGAAATCACTGCAGAACTGAATGTCGCACTCGGAAATTCCGTCAGCGACAAAAGAAAACGAACGGAGGGCGAGATGCAATTCCAAAACTACTCACCAGCGACGCAAATGCCCGTAACTGGAAAACGTGGTGCCGAAACCATAAGCCTGGATTATAGAATAACTCATTTGGGTGGATCAGTCTTGTTTCATCCTGAAACTTCCTGGCAGATTAAAACTGTGTGCAGGACCGAGACTCGAACTCGGGACCTTTGCCTTTCGCGGGCAAGTGCTCTACCATCTGAGCTACCCAAGCACGACTCACGCCCCGTCCTCACAGCTTTACTTCTGCCAGTACCTCGTCTCCTGCCTTCCAAACTTTACAGAAGCTCTCCTGCGAACCCAGCAGAACTAGCACTCCTGAAAGAAAGGATATTGCGGAGACATGGCTTAGCCACAGCCTGGGGGATGTTTCCAGAATGACATTTTCACTCTGCAGCGGAGTGTGCGCTGATATGAAACTTCCTTGCAGATTAAAATTGTGTGCCGGACCGAGTCTCGGGACCTTTGCTTTTAGCGGGCAAGTGCTCACCCTGTTTCAACTTTTGACCGAGCTTATACGTCCGAAGAGTGGAACATGGCGGGGTCCAGTGACGGTTTGGGCAGCCACATCATGTTAGTCCATGGGCTCCATCGTTACGCTGCAAGACCGCATTACTGCCAAGGGCTATGCGACCATTTTGGCTGAATAGGTCCATGCCATGGTACAATGTTTGTTCCCTAACGGTGATACTGCGTTCCGAAACGACAAGGCCTCTCTTAGCACAGCTCACATTGTTCACAGCGCTGGTTTTCTGAGTACGAGGATGAATTGTCGCATCTCCTCTGACCATACAGTCACCTGATCTCAATATTATTGAGCCTTTGCAGTCTACTTTGGAGAGAGGGGGTTTGATCGGGTATCCACCTCCACCATCGTTATCTGGACACTACTATTTTGCAGGAAGTACGGGATAAGATTCCCTTGAAAACCATACAGGACATGTAGCTGTCCCTTCTAGACGACTGGAAGCGGTTTTGAATGCCAACGGTTTTCCTACACCGTTGTAGTCATGGGAATGTGTTTTTCGTGTTCTCATATTTGACAGAGCACTGAAAGACCTGAGTCCCAACAAAGCTCCGGGAGTAGACAACATTCCATTAGAACTACTGACGGCCTTGGGAGAGCCAGTCCTGACAAAACTCTACCATCTGGTGAGCAAGATGTATGAGACAGGCGAAATACCCACAGACTTCAAGAAGAATATAATAATTCCAATCCCAAAGAAAGCAGGTGTTGACAGATGTGAAAATTACCGAACTATCAGTTAAGTCACGGCTGCAAAATACTAACACGAATTCTTTACAGACGAATGGAAAAACTAGTAGAAGCCGACCTCGGGGAAGATCAATTTGGATTCCGTAGAAATATTGGAAGACGTGAGGCAATACTGTCCCTACGACTTAAATTAGAAGCTAGATTAAGGAAAGGCAAACCTACGTTTCTAGCATTTGTAGACTTAGAGAAAGCTTTTGACAATGTTGACTGGAATACTCTCTTTCAAATTCTGAAGGTGGCAGGGGTAAAATACATGCAGCGAAAGGCTATTTACAATTTGTACAGAAACCAGATGACAGTTATAAGAGACGAGGGGCATGAAAGGGAGGGAGTGATTGGGAAGGGAGTGAGACAGGGTTGTAGGCTATGCCCGATGTTATTCAATCTGAATATTGAGCAAGCAGTAAAGGAAACAAAAGAAAAATTCGGAGTATGTATTAAAATCCATGGAGAAGAAATAAAAACTTCGAGGTTCACCGATGACACTGTAATTCTGTCAGAGACAGCAAAGGACTTGGAAGAGCAGTTAAACGGAATGGACAGTGTCTTGAAGGCAGGATATAAGATGAACATCAACAAAAGCAAAACGAGGATTTTGGAATGTAGTGGAATTAAGTCGGGTGATGCTGAGGGAATTAGATTAGGAAATGAGACGCTTAAAGTAGTAAAGGAGTTTTGCTATTTGGGGAGCAAAATAACTGATGATGGTCGAAGTAGAGAGGATATAAAATGTAGACTGGCAATGACAAGGAAAGCGTTTCTGAAGAAGAGAAATTTGATAACATCGAGTATAGATTTAGGTGTCAGGAAGTCGTTTCTGAAAATTATTTGTATGGAGTGTAGCCGTGTATGGAAGTGAAACATCGACGATAAATTGTTTGGAGAAGAAGAGAATAGAAGCTTTCGAAATTTGGTGCTACAGAAGAATGCTGAAGATTAGATGGGTAGATGACATAACTAATAAGGAGGTATTGAATAGAATTGGAAAGAAGAGAAATTTGTGGCACAGCTAGACTAGGAGAAGGGATTGGTTGGTAGGACATATTGTGAGGCATCAAGGGATCGCCAATTTAGTATTGGAGGGCAGCGCGGAGGGCAAAAATAGTAGAGGGAGACCAAGAGATGAATACACTAAGCAGATTCAGAAGGATGTAGGTTGCAGTAGGTACTGGGAAATGAAGAAGCTTGCCCAGGATAGAGTAGCATGGAGAGCTGCATCAAACCAGTCTCAGGACTGAAGACCACCACAACTACAACAACAACAACAATAACCAAAACATTATGACCATTGCCGACCGCGACGTTGGATGCCGCCTGGTGGCATTGTGGGCACGTGACGCGGTAACAAAAGTTTTTAAGCGGAGCAGACACGGACGGGGGATCACCAAAGCGAAGATATTTGGGCTGCAAATCGGGAAATCCACTGAGATAAGCGATTCTGAGGAAGGGCATACTATCATTACGCGGAACCTGTGAATGAGTGTCTCGAAAAAGGCGAAGCTGGTCGAATGTTCACCTGCTACTGTCGTGACCATCTACGGAAAGAGGTAAAAGGACAGTCAAACTGTCATTCCGTGCTAAATGGTTGGATGTCCACGACTTATAAAAATTACTTTTTCTCTTTAATAATATAAATATTTATATATGTGTTTGGAGAGAGAGAGAGATACAGAGAGAGAGAGAGAGAGAGAGAGAGAGAGAGAGAGAGAGAGAGAGAGATTGATTTTTGATTGAGATTTTTACTTTTAAGTCGTAACTGCTACCTGAATTTTGGTTGCTGTCTCCTTGAATGATCAGCTTCTGCACCAGCTGGTGACGTATTATAATTTGGAGGAAGTTATTATTCTTTAAGGATTAAAATACGACTCTGTTAGTTACCTGGCCGTACTGCGGATAGCTTTGAGCCCATGTTTTCGTAGCTTTTCATACCTAAGGGACCACTGTTGTAAGTAAATAAGATCAAACAGCGATGTGCTTTTCGTGAGAAAAGGACATTGCTTGGCACACAAACGTCCTTCAAACTACACGTCCTGCTACATCAAAAGTGGTCAGTGGAGTTCACCACCATACTATTGTACAAGGACATAATCCAATTACTGTAATTAAGAAATTATGAGAGGTTACTCATTGAATGAAAACTATAGAGAATGCATTTCTTTTCCAGTATTTTAGTCAACTTTGTACACTTACAACTCTGTCGATTGATAGACGGCGACGACAATGAAGTTCACCTCCTTTTCCAAGAACAAGATACTTCTATTCTACACTTCCAGAAAATTTGTATACATAAATGTTTGGCAACTCTTACACATACTTTACTCGGTTCTATCACTAAAATATCAATTTTCATTAAATGTAAGAATACGTTCTGAGCGACAGCCTAGCAACACGTCCTCTTTCCTCAAGATACAGATTAACAGTTCCCTTTTTTTCATAAATCAATTGTCTTTTTATTGTTAGAGTCCATACTCAAAGATTCACAACTACTATCATTGCGGGGATTCGCGCTAAAGAGTTTCTTGATGTCCAGCTGCGCTTCACTTCACTTCAAGTACTTTTTGAATCACATTTACATTTACGGTATTTACATCCATTACTGAGCTTTCCAGAATAAAATCAGGCACAAATTACTTAAAGAAAAAAAGCAGTGAGGCACACATAACATTACTGACTCTTCAAAGAACGTGTAGTTCACAGGCTTGCCTGCTCTGTACAGTAGGATAGATGATTATCTGTCGTATATCTGCCGAAAGAACACAAAGCTGGTGCACGCACAAGTGTTCATAGCACACCGTTCATCGTACATTGTTCAACGTGGAGCTCCGCAGCAGACCACCCCTACGCGATCACCTAACGACGTCTTCAATTACGACTGCAGTGGTCAAGGGACCATCGGGATTCGACCGTCGTTCAATGAAAACGTGTCATAGTTTTGCTACACTAGGTCGCTGGTCGTCACCACAAATGCCGTCATCGAAGTGAATGGCGGCCCGAAATAGGCAGCGAGCCACCGACGAAGGCCGGTGGGAGCAGTAGTATACTATGGGAGACTTTCTCCTGCGCTTGCGTGGGACCTGTGGTAGTAATAAGACACCATGTCAGCTGCGGACCATTTGCATCCCTTCATGCTTAATGTTTTCCCCGACGGCAATGTCATCTTTCAGCAGTATAGTTGTCCGCGTCTCGGAGCCATAACCGTGCTACAGTGGTTAGAGAAGCCTTATAGTGAACTCACATCGATGTTTCGGGCGCCATCACCGCGTACGCAATTATTTACGCGAATTGCATGACCTGTGCGCAGACATCTAATGCCACATACCTCCACAAACCTACCAACAAACTGTCGGATCCGTGATATGCAGAATCAGTGATTTATATCGTTCAAAACACGTATCATCAAGTTGTCAATCGGGTGGTCACAATATTTTTATTCACCAGTGCATCTGTGCAAACTATGACATTGTTTGATTCAGAAGTGTGTGGCGGCTCACAAATACACATACTACACTACTGGCCATTAAAATTGCTACACCAAAAAGAAATGCAGATGATAAACGGGTATTCATTGGACAAATATAATATACTAGAACTGACACGTGATTACATTTTCAAGAAATTTGGGTGCACAGATCCTGAGAAATCAGTACCCAAAACAACCACCTCTCGCCGTAATAACGGCCTTGATACGCCTGGGCATTTAGCCAAACAGAGCTTGGATGGCGTGTACAGGTACAGCTGCCCATGCAGCTTCAACACTATACCGCAGTTCATCACGAGTACTGACTGGCGTATTGTGAAGAGCCAGTTGCTCAGCCACCATTGACCTGACGTTTTCAGTTGGCGAGAGATCTGGTGAATGTGCTGGCCAGGGCAGCAGTCCAACATTTTCTGCATCTAGAAAGGCCCGTACATGACCTGCAACATGCGGTCGTGCATTATCCTGCTGAAATGTAGGGTTTCGCAGGGATCGAATGAAGGGTAGAGCCACGGGTCGTAACACATCTGAAAAGTAACGTCCACTGTTCAAAGCGCCGTCAATGTGAACAAGAAGTGACCGCGGCGTGTAACCAATGGCACCCCATACCATCACGCCGGGTGATACGCCAGTATGGCGATGACGAATACACGCTTCCAATGTGAGTTCACTGCGATGTCGCCAAACGCAGATGCGACCGTCATGATGCTGTAAACAGAACCTGGATTCATCCGAAAAAATGATGATTTCCATTCGTGCAACCAGGTTCGTCGTCGAGTACACCATCGCAGGCGCTCCTGTCTGTGACGCAGCGTCAAGGGTAACCGCAGCCACGGTCTCCGAGCTGATAGTCCATGCTGCTGCAAACGTCGTCGAACTGTTAGTGCAGATGGTTGTTGTCTTGCAAACGTCCCCATCTGTTGACTCAGGGATCGAGACGTGGCTGAACGATCCGTTACAGCCATGCGGGTAGGATGCCTGTCATCTCGACTGCTAGTGATACGAGGCCATTGGCATCCAGCACGGCGTTCCGTATTACCCTCGTGAACCCACCGATTCCATATTCTGCTAACAGTCATTGGACGTCGACCAACGCGAGCAGCAATGTCGCGATACGATAAACCGGAATCGCGATAGGCTACATACAATCCGACCTTTATCAAAGTCGTAAACGTGATGGTACGCATTTCTCCTCCTTACACGAGGCGTCACAACAACGTTTCACCAGGCAACGCCGGTCAACTGCTGTTTGTGTATGAGAAATCGGTTGGAAACTTTCCTCATGTCAGCATGTTGTAGGTGTCGCCTCGTGTGAATGCTCTGGAAAGCTAATCATTTGCATATCACAGCATCTTCTTCCTGTCTGTTAAATTTCGCGTCTGTAGCACGTCATCTTCGTGGTGTAGCAATTTTAATGGCAAATGGTGTATAATGTCACGTACCTGCACAAAGTTACCAAAAAACTGTCGGATCCGTGATATGCAGAATCAGTGATTTATTTCAATCCAACGACGGAGGCCAGCTGGTGTGGCCGAGCGGTTTTTGGCGCTTCAGTCTGGAACCGCACGACCGCTACGGTCGCAGGTTCGAATCCTGCCTCGGCATGGATGTGTGTGATGTCCTTAAGTTAGTTAGGTTTATGTTGTTCTAAGTTCTTGGGGACTGATGACCTCAGAAGTTAAGTCCCGTAGTGCTCAGAGTCATTTGAACCAAAGACGGATGAACAAGTTATTAATCAGGTGGTGATAATATTTTGATTCACCAGTGCATCTGTGCAAACTAGGACATTGTTTGATTCGAAAGTGTGTGGCGGCTCACAACTACACATACTACATAAACATCTGTGCTCCGCAAACCACGATGGAGTGCACAGTAGAGGCTACTTCTCATCCTTCCAGTTATTACGCCTTTTTCCCCGTTCCATTCACGTATGGAGAGCGAGAAGAATGAGTGTCTGACAGCCTTTCTGCGTGCTGTAATCTTATCTTGTGCTCACGATCCCCAAGTCAGAGATGCGAGGGCTTTTAGTATGTTCCTAGATTCATCATATAAAGCCGGTTCTTGAGACTTTCAAATAGGTTTACCGAGAGCAGTTTGCGTCTATCTTCAGAAGACTCCCACTTCAGTTTTTTCAGGGTTCTGTGACATTCGCCGACGTGTCAGACAAACCTGTGACCATTCGTACTGCCCTTCTCTGTATCCTTCCAATATCATCCGTTAGTCCTATTTAGTTTGGGTCCCACACACTTTCTAGGATATGTCACACGAATGTATTGGCAGCAATAACCTTTGCAGACTAAGTTCATTTCTTAAGTATTACCCCAATGAACCCCGCTTTGCCTACGCTCGTTCGTATGTGATCGCTACAGCCAGCAATTTGGATGAGTTGACCAACACTGAATCACTGATTTAGTACGCAGAAGATTCTTTTTTTCGTTTAGTGAAGTGTAAAATTTTATATTTCTGAACTTTTAAAGAAAACTGCCAATCATTGAACCACTTTCAAACATTATCAAGATCTCACTCAATATTTGTAAAGTTTCTTTCAGACAGTACTTCATTATGGATGGCTGCATCGTCTGCGAAAAGCCTGAGGTCATTATTAATTTTGTCTGCTGGATCATTAATATACATCATTAAGTGCAAGAGACCCAACACACTTCCCTGGGACACACCCGAAGTTACTTCTACATATGTCGACTTTCCATCAAAGATAACATATAGGGGCCACCCACGCGAGAAAGCGTCAATCCAGTCGCAAATTTGAATTGATACGCCATATGTTCGCACTTTCGATAATAAGCATTGATGTGGTAATGAGTGAAATGCTTTTCGGAAACTGAGAAATACTGCATCTGCGTGACTGTCTCGATCCAAAGCTTTGACGGTGTCATATGAGAAAAAAGCGAGTTCTGTTTCACATTGTCGATGTTTTCGGCATCCATTCTGGTTGGCATGGATGGTGTCATTATGTTCGAGATACCTCATTGTCTTTGATTCCAGAATATGTCCTAAGATTCTACGACACATCGATGTCAAGCATATTGGACTGTAGTTTTAGGGATCATTTCTCCTACCCTTCTTGTACACGGGTGTCACCTGTGCTTCCTCTTCATCTACAGTCTCTTCCATTTCCATAATATTGTCCTCAAGAACATCTCCCTTGTATAGACCTTCTATATACTCCTTCCACCTTTCTGCTTTCCCTTCTTTGCTTAGAACTGGGTTTCCATCTGAGCTCTTGATGTTCATACAAGTGGTTCTCTTATCTCCAAAGGTCTCTTTAATTTTCCTGTAGGCAGTGTCTATCTTGCCCCTAGTGAGATAAGCCTCTACATCCTTACATTTGTCCTCCAGCCATCCCTGCTTAGCCATTTTGCACTTCCTGTCGATCTCATTTTTGAGACGTTTGTATTCCTTTTTGCCTGCTTCATTTACTGCATTTTTGTATTTTCTCCTTTCATCAATTAAATGCAGTATCTCTTTGGTTACCCAAGGATTTCTACTAGCCCTCGTCTTTTTACCTACTTGATCCTCTGCTGCCATCACTACTTCATCCCTCAAAGCTACCCATTCTTCTTCTACTGTATTTCTTTCCCCCATTCCTGTCAATTGTTCCCTTATGCTCTCCCTGAAACTCTGTACAACCTCTGGTTCTTTCAGTTTATCCAGGTCCCATCTCCTTAAATTCCCAACTTTTTGCAGTTTCTTTAGTTTTAATCTACAGTTCATAACTAATAGATTGTGGTCAGAGTCCACATTTGCCACTGGAAATGTCTTACAATTTAAAACCTGGTTCCTAAATCTCTGTCTCACCATTATATATTCTATCTGAAACCTGTCAGTATCTCCAGGCTTCTTCCATGTATACAACCTTCTTTTATGATTCTTGAACCAAGTGTTAGCTATGATTAAGTTATGCTCTGTGCTAAATTCTTCCAGGCGGCCTCCTCTTTCATTCCTTATCGCGATTCCATATTCACCTACTATGTTTCCTTCTCTTCCTTTTCCGACTATCTAATTCCAGTCACCCATGACTATTAAATTTTCGTCTGCCTTCACTATCTGAATAATTTCTTTTATCTCATCATACATTTCATCAATCTCTTCGTCATCTGCGGAGCTAGTCGGCATATAAACTTGTACTACTGTGGTAGGCGTGGGCTTCGTATCTATCTTGGCCACAATTATGTGTTCACTATGCTGTTTGTAGTAGCTTACCCGCATTCCTATTTTTTTTATTCATTATTAAACCTACTCCTGCATTTCCCCTATTTGATTTTGTATTTATAATCCTGTACTCACCTGACCAGAAATCTTCTTCCTCCTACCACCGAACTTTACTAATTCCCACTATATCTAACTTTAACCTATCCATTTCCCTTTTTAAATTTTCTAACCTACCTGCCCGATTAATGGATCGGGCATTCCACGCTCCGATCCGTAGAACGCCAGTTCTCCTGATAACGACGTCCTCTTGAGTAGTCCCCGCCCGGAGATCCGAATGGGGGACTATTTTACCTCCGTAATATTTTACCCAAGAGGACGCCATCATCATTTAACCATACAGTAAAGCTGCATGCCTTCCGGAAAAATTACGGCTGTAGTTTCCCCTTGCTTTCAGCCGTTCGCAGTACCAGCACAACAAGGCCGTTTTGGTTAGTGTTACAAGGCCATATAAGTCAATGATCCAGACTGATGCCCCTGCAACTACTGAAAAGGCTGCTGCCCCTCTTCAGGAACCACACGTTTGTCTCGCCTCTCAACAGATACCCCTCTGTTATGATTGCATCTACGGTACGGCTATCTGTATCGTTGAGGCACGCAAGCCTCCCCACCAACGGCAAGGTCCATGGTCCATGGGGTGGAGTTGACTCATATAATTTGTAATTTTATAAAGAATCATACTATCAGTGTTCATAATGATTGGTTCTATACTTTTTTAGTTAGACTGCACGCAAATGTAACAAAAGTCATTTCGAGTTAAACGCGTTTGAAAAATAAATTCTCGTAAACTAGAAATTCTAGGAATTCTGAGATAGTTAAGCTAACAATTTATGCAATAAAAAAATCGGGTTCTTTGAAACTCTTAATGTGGTTTCTCCCTTTAGATTGCGGGAATGCGCCTCCTTTGTAAAGGAACATTTGAAAACGCAGTTCAGCGTCTCTCTTTTTGCTTTACCACTCTCAATTTCATTTCCTGTTTCGTCAATGAGCGTCTGCACAGTAACTTTGACACTGCTGTCAGCTTTTACATATGAGCAAAATTTCGTTGGGTTTTGCGAGACATGTTCACCTAACGAGGGGGTTCGCATGCGGACCCATGTTTCCTGGACCTTTTTTGGTTTTACTGTCGTATACTTTCAGCCGTGTCAGTTTTCATTCTTTCATCTATATCTACATAAACACTTGAAAGCCACCATACTTTACGTGGCGGACGATTTCCTGTATCACTACTAGACATTTTTTCCCCGCTCCAGTCGGAAACAGAGTGAGAGAAAAAGAACTGTCTACATGCCTATGTATGAGCACTGATTTCTCGTTTCTTATCTTCGTGGTCTTTCTGCGAAATGTATGTTGGCGCCAGTAGAATCGTTCTGCCGTCAGCTTCAAATGCGGGTTCTCTAAATTTTCTCAGTCGTGTTCCTAGAAAAGAACGTCGCTTTCCCTTCAGGGATTCACATTTGATTTTCCGAAGTATCCCCGTAATACTTACGTGTTGTGCGAACGTACCAGTAACGAATCTAGCTGCCCGCCTCTGAATTTCTTGGATGTCTTTCTTTAATCCGATCTGGTGCGGATCCCAAACACTGGAGCAGCACTCAAGAGTAGGTCGCACCAGCGTTCTATGTGCAGTCTCCTTTACAGGTGCACCACTCTTTCCTAAAGTTCTTCCAATAAACCGAAGTAGACAGTTCGCCTTCCTTACCACAATCTTCACTTACCCATTCCACTTCATATGGGTTTGCAACGTCACGGACAGATATTAAACAACGTCTACCTGTCAAGCAGGACACAACTAATGCCGTATCCGAATATTATGGGTTAAATTTTAGAGTTCCGTACGTCCATTGGTAATAATGGAACCCGTATAGGATCATTTTGTTCTCTCTGTTTGCCTGTCTGTCCAACCGACCACTAAGAAACCCTTTTTTCACTAACGGTGAATGTATTAAGTTGAAATTTATCTTACATACTAAGGTCTATGGTCCCTTGCCCATGTAAAGTATTTAACCTTCTAAGTCAAAGCAATTGAAAGATGTGGCCATTTATGCCACAAATTTTGACACTCGCTAATGCACTCACCATAACCGATAGGGCACTTCCAGTTGATCTGGATTCATGCAATTTGGCAAGAACCCATTTTCAATGGTACAGGAAAAAAATACGAAATTTGTGAATTTGTAAGTATGTCGCATACTAAAGTTTACGGTCCCTTGGTGGTGTAAAACATTTAAGCTTGCAAGTCAATGCAATCAATACATAGGGCCATTTACGTCACACACTATCTTACTCACGAACCGCCTCATCAAAATCTGTACGGTATTTCTCGTTGACCTAGAATCAAAAATTTTGCAAGGAGCGAGGTTTCAGAGTACAAGTAAAGGAAAAATCCGAAAGTCTATTTGTAATTACGAGGTGCATTCAAGTTCTAAGGCCTCCGATTTTTTTTCTCCGGACTGGAAAGAGATAGAAACATGCGCATTGTTTTAAAATGAGGCCGCGTTCATTGTCAATACGTCCCAGAGATGGCAGCACCGTACGGCAGATGGAATTTTACCGCCAGTGGCGAGAATGAGCACTGTTTTAAATACTTAAAATGGCGACGTTTTCCTTACTTGAACAGTGTGCAATCATTCGTTTTCTGAATTTGCGTGGTGTGAAACCAATTGAAATTCATCGACAGTTGAAGGAGACATGTGGTGACGGAGTTATGGATGTGTCGAAAGTGCATTCGTGGGTGCGACAGTTTAATGAAGGTAGAACATCGTGTGACAACAAACCGAAACAACCTCGGGCTCGCACAAGCCGGTCTGACGACACGATCGAGAAAGTGGAGAGAATTGTTTTCGGGGATCGCCGAATGACTGATGAACAGATCGCCTCCAGAGTTGGCATTTCTGTGGGTTCTGTGCACACAATCCTGCATGACGACCTGAAAATGCGAAAAGTGTCGTCCAGGTGGGTGCCACGAATGCTGACGGACGACCACACGGCTGCCCGTGTGGCATGTTGCCGAGCAATGTTGACGCGCAACGACAGCACTAATGGGACTTTCTTTTCGTCGGTTGTGACAATGGATGAGACGTGGATGCCATTTTTCAATCCAGAAACAAAGCGCCAGTCATCTCAATGGAAGCACACAGATTCACCGCCACCAAAAAAATTTCGGGTAACCGCCAGTGCTGAAAAAATGATGGTGTCCATGTTCTGGGACAGCGAGGGCGTAATCCTTACCCATTGCGTTCCAAAGGGCACTACGGTAACAGGTGCATCCTACGAAAATGTTTTGAAGAACAAATTCCTTCCTGCACTGCAACAAAAACGTCCGGAAGAGCTGCGCGTGTGCTGTTTCACCAAGACAACGCACCCGCACATCGAGCTAACGTTACACAACAGTTTCTTCGCGATAACAACTTTGAAGTGATTCCTTATGCTCCCTACTCACCTGACCTGGCTCCTAGTGACTTTTGGCTATTTCCAACAATGAAAGACACTCTCCGTGGCCGCACATTCACCAGCCGTGCTGCTATTGCCTCAGCGATTTTCCAGTGGTCAAAACAGACTCCTAAAGAAGCCTTCGCCGCTGCCATGGAATCATGGCGTCAGCGTTGTGAAAAATGTGTACGTCTGCAGGGTGATTACGTCGAGAAGTAACGCCAGTTTCATCGATTTCGGGTGAGTAGTTAATTAGAAAAAAAATCGGAGGCCTTAGAACTTGAATGCACCTCGTATATCATATGCAAAAAAATGTGGGTGTACATAAAGTCCGGGAACACTTTCAATTATTTATTGCACAAGAACCAAACATTGTACAGGTATCACACATATGTCTTTCTGAAGAGAAACCATGAAAGTTGTTTTTCATGCATACCGCCACTGCGTAGTTTGGCAATTTACCGATGGTCAGCGCTAGTCGCAAACATGGCGAGTTCAGGTGGGTAGCGAGCTTTCTGTGTGTTGGAGTTCGACAAAAAAAAGTGTGCGACAGCTATTCAACGGATGTTTAGAACCAAGTACGGTAAGAAGCCACCAACAATATACCACCTCTACCACGTGATGTAGCAGAGGTCCGGGAGAGAATATGGGAAGTGACTGCCACATTCGACGATGTCATGCAGGGACGGGTATGGCAAGAATTCGATACCCGTGTTGACGTTTGCCGGGTCACACATGGTTCGCATATCAAATGTTTGTAAAAATAAAAAACACTTTCAGAGTCTCTCTTCAAAATGCAATATGTATGACATCTGAACAATGTTTATTACTTGTGCAATAAACAATTGAAAGTGTTCCCAGACTTTAATTACACATTGTATTTTGTTACTGTCTAAAAGTCCTGGAATTCCAAGGATCTTAAATCTTGTCGGTATCCATATCGATAACAGGCAAAAATCGTTGAGATTTTCCGAGATGGATGAGCTGTCTATATACGTAATTAAGATCGTACGTAATCCTCGGTGCGCAAGTCGCACTCCCACTTATCCGGATGTTTACCTGCTCATTCACATTAACTTACATTTTTCCAAAAAAAATGGTTCAAATGGCTCTGAGCACTATGGGACTTAACATCTGAGGTCATCAGTCCCCTAGAACTACTTAAACCTAACTAACCTAAGGACATCACACACATCAATGCCCGAGGCAGGATTCGAACCTGGGACCGCAGCGGTCGCGCGGTTCCAGACTGTAGCACCTAGAACCGCTCGGCTACTCCGGCCAGCCATGCTCCTACCTTCGTTAACAGTCTACAATGGGGCACCATGTCAAACGCCTTCCGGAAATTTGGAAATGTGGTATCTGCCAGTTGCCCTTCATCCACAGATTGCAGTATACACAACGTGATGAAAAGTATCTAGATACCCCCAAAAACATACGTTTTTCATATTAGGTGCATTGTACTGCCACCTACTGCCAGGTTCTACATATCAGCGACCTCAGTAGTCATTAGATATCGTGAGAGAGCAGACTTGGGCGCTCCGCCGAGCTCACAGTCTTTGAATGTGGTCAGGTGATTGGGTGTCACTTGTGTCATACGTCTGGACGTGAGTTTTCCACGCTCCTGAACATCCCTAGGTCCACTGCTTTGATGTGATAGTGAAGTCGAAACGTGAAGGGACACGTACAGAACAAAAGCGTATAGGCCGACCTCGCCTGCCGACTAACGGAGACCCCCGACAGTTGAATAGGGTCGTAATGTGTAATAGGCAGACATCTATCCAGACCATCACACAGTAATTCCTAATTGCATCATGATCCACTGCAAGTACTGTGACAGTTACGCGGGAGGTGAGAAAACTTTGATTTCTTGTTCAAACGGCTGCTCATAATCCACACATCACGCCAATAAATGCCAAATGATGCATCCCTTGGTGTAAGGAGCGTAAACATTGGACGATTGGATAGGGGAAAAACGTTCTGTGAAGTGACGAATCACGGTGCACAATGTGGCGATCTGATCTCAGGATGTGGACATGAATGCACGGTGAACGTCATCTGCCAGCGTATGTAATGCCAACAGGAAAATTCGGAGGCGGTGGTGTAATGGTACGGTCGTGTTTTTCATAGAGGGGGCTTGCACCCCTTGTTGTTTTGCGTGGCACTATCACAGAACAGGCCTGCATTGATGTTTTAAGCACCTTCTTGCTTCCCACTGCTGAAGAGCAATTCGGGGATTGCGATTGCATCATTCAACACGATCAAGTACTTGTTCATAATGCACGGTCTGTGGCGGAATAGTTACACGACAATACCATCCCTGTAATGTATGTTTTGGAACGCCGACTTCATGCCAGTGCTCACTGACCGACATCGATACCTCTCCACAGCGCAGCACTCAGTGAATAATGGGCTGCCATCCCCCAAGAAACCTTGCAGCACGTGATTGAACGTATGCCTGCGAGAGTGGAAGGTCATCAAGGCTAAGGGTGTTGTTGTTGTGGTCTTCAGTCCTGAGACTGGTTTGATGCAGCTCTCCACGCTACTCTATCCTGCGCAAGCTTCTTCATCTCCCAGTACCTACTGCAACCTACATCCTTCTGAATCTGCTTAGTGTATTCATCTCTTGGTCTCCCCCTACGATTTTCACCCTTCACGCTGCCCTCCAATATTAAATTGGTGATCCCTTGATCCCTCAGAACATGTCCTACCAACGGATCCCTTCTTCTGGTTAAGTTGTGCCACAAACTTCTCTTCTCCCCAATCCTATTCAATACTTCCTCATTAGTTATGTGATCTACCCATCTAATCTTCAGCATTCTTCTGTAGCACCACATTTCGAAAGCTTCTATTCTCTTCTTGTCCAAACTATTTACCGTCCATGTTTCACTTCCATACATGGCTACACTCCATACAAATACTTTCAGAAATGACTTCCTGACACTTAAATCTATACTCGATGTTAACAAATTTCTCTTCTTCACAAACGCTTTCCTTGGCATTGCCAGTCTACATTTTATATCCTCTCTACTTCGACCATCATCAGTTATTTTGCTCCCCAAATAGCAAAATTCCTTTACTACTTTAAGTGTCTCATTTCCAACTCTAATTCCCTCAGCATCACCCGACTTAATTCGACTACATTCCATTATCCTCGTTTTGCTTTTGTTGATGTTCATCTTATATCCTCCTTTCAAGACACTATCCATTCCATTCAACTGCTCTTCCAAGTCCTTTGCTGTCTCTGACAGAATTACAATGTCATCGGCGAACCTCAAGGTTTTTATTTCTTCTCCATGGATTTTAATACCTACTCCGAATTTTTCTTTTGTTTCCTTTACTGCTTGCTCAATATACAGATTGAATAACATCGGGGAGAGGCTACAACCCTGTCTCACTCCCTTCCCAACCACTGCTTCCCTTTCATGTCCCTCGACTGTTATAACTGCCATCTGGTTTCTGTAAAAATTGTAAATAGCCTTTCGCTCCCTAAGGGTGGGTCGACACCGTACTGAATTCCAGCACTATCGATGGAGAACCCCACAAACCTGTAAGTCATTTTCAGCCAAGTGTCCGGATTCTTTTGATCACATAGTGTATCATGAAAAAAAGGACAAGCTGAGTTTCGTACAAACGGTGCTTTCTAAAACGGCGCTGAGTGGTGCACAGAAGCTTTCCCGCCTCAAGGAAGTGTACTGTATTCGAACTGAGAATATGTTCAAGAATTCTGCAGAAAACCGATGTTAAGGAAATTCGTCTTTAATTTTGCATGTCCATTGTTTTACTCTTATGTACAGGAGTCACCTGCGCTTTTTTCCACTTGGTTCTAGCTTTGCGCGATAAATGCAAAGCGCGTTAAGCGGCCAATGCCGTGCGGTACTCTTTGTAAAACTGAACTGGGATTCCAAGCAGGACCTGGCGATTTATGCGTTTTCATCTCTTTCAGTTGCTTCTCTACGTCAGGGACGCCCACTAGTCTGTATTACGTACAACACGCGTGGTACAGTTTCTGCTGCTCGCAGATCTCCTGAAGGCGTTTCCAAGAGAGGGCGGAAGCCGGCGTCAGAAGTTGTTGCCAACGACGCACTGTTTGCGACATGCGACACGAAGTGTGTAATAAATCGCGCGCTGAGGTCAGGGGTCAGAATTCTATGGATAGCTCTGCGGGAGGTCAGGACAGAAGCCGCTGTCGAGGGAGGCGCGAGTTGGGTGCGTCACGCAAGTCCGCAGTGCGTGGTTTTCAAGTTTAGTGCGTGAGATGATCGTCAACGCGCTTACGCTCAAAGCCAGCCGTATTCCGCTCGCAGCGGGACCCATCTCGGTCACGTGTGACTTATCACATAATATGGAACAGCTCGTGTACTTATATATGCGTGCGAGTTCCTAAGGGACTAAACTTAAACTAACTTTTGCTATGAACAACACACACACACCCATGCCCGAGGGAGGACTCGAAACGAAGTGTAACGCCGTAGCCTGGCAACTGGGACACACTGCCTACAATGAAATGAACACCCTTAGCTGCTTACAGGCGTTGACATACGTCAAAGGGGACAGATGAAAATGTGTGCCCCGAGCCGGACTCGAACCCGGATCTCCTGCTTACATGGCACACGCTCTATTCATCTGAGCCACCGAGGACACAGAGCATAGCGCGACTGCAGGGATTTATCTCTGGCACGCCTCCAGCGAAACCCACATTCTCAACGTATTGTCCCGCACTACATTCGGACATGTCCGAAAGAACAGATACCATCTTAGCATATACACACTGCCCACGCCATTTTTGAGTTACAACTCAGTGACACCATGCAGTACATGGCCTACCTGTGGGAACGTCATCAACGATTGCACCTTTCACCGAAGTACTGTGAACATTTTGCCGACACTTTGTCAGTTGCGTTATTGTACGGATTCACTTACAGTGAATACTTTCGCTAGAAGTATCCCTTTTGTTTTCCTTCCTCACTTGTGTTTTTCATTTTCTATTAGTTTCTTACCCGATGCACTTATTTACATTTTGTTTACATTTCACAACACATACGGACTTTTTTTAGAACTGTTACGAAAACCTTTCTGTGCATAACTTTATTTCTGTTCTTAAAGGATTTCGACTATGCGAAACATTGACTGGCTACTCACAATTACATTTTTCTGTACACGTATTGTTGTAATGATGTTATGTTCATAAATAAATGCAAGAAAATTCGCGTCACTTGGGCGCACAATTTTTGGTAATTGGGATTGCGTTCGCGCTGTCCTGAGGAAAAAAAATAAAAAACTCCTGCGTGAGGGGCAGCGCAGTCCGTGACATGGCACCTTAAACCGCACGGCCACTCCGCACAGCATGCTATATAAGACAGGCAAAATACCATCAGACTTTACAGTATGTGTACTTATTTATTTGCCTTTACCTACGAGGGGTACTTAAAAGAAAGCGAATTTTTTTAACTTATTTATTCAAATTTCAAGCACAAATATCCAATACCCAAAGTACTCTCCACTTGCACTAATACATTCGTCTTATCTTTCGTTCCCTGTTTCAAAACATTGTTTAAATTCATCTTTTGTGATGCATGATAGCGCCTCTGTCGTTCTTTTCTTCGCTCAACAAACATCAGCAAAGCGTTTTCCTTTCATGTCTCTTTTCACTCTTGGAAACAAAGTCGCACGGGGCAATGTCGGGTGATTATGGGGGAGGGGGTAAGGAACAGGCATCATACCATTTTTGGTCAAGAACTGTCGCTCAGACAGGGTTGTGCGAGCACAACTACCAAGTAGAAAGACTGGTTAACTGCGGAGCAAACTCTGAACTGACAACTCCTCTCACATCGAAACAAAAAAAAAAAAAAAACACGTCAGCATTGTCTTTAGGTTTCAAAAAAATGGTTCAAATGGCTCTGAGCACTACGGGACATCTGAGATCATCAGTTCCCTATAACTTAGAACTACTTAAACCTAACTAACCTAAGGACTTCACACACATCCATGCCCGAGGCAGGATTCGAAGCTGCGACCGTAGCGGTCACGCGGTTCCAGACTGAAGCGCCTGGAACCGCTCGGCCACTCCGGCCGGCTTTAGGTTTGATTTCACCTGACGACCTCTCTTGGTGTGAAGCGAACATGAAGTCTTCCGCTGGCTTGATTGTTGCTTTGATTCAGGATAGTAGGGACAGCACCAAGTTTCGTCACCTGTGACAATTTCTGGAAAAAAAATGTCTGGATCATTTCAGAAAAATTATTTCAAAGCGCAGCATGCTTCCTCGCGACCTTTTCGTTCAGCAGTAAACAGTCGTGGTACGAATTTGACAGCGAACCCTTTCATTCACAGTTCGCGTACGCAGCTCGTGGTCGTGCGGTAGCGTTCTCGCTTCCCACGCCCGGGTTCCCGGGTTCGATTCCCGGCGGGGTCAGGGATTTTCTCTGCCTCGTGATGACTGGGTGTTGTGTGCTGTCCTTAGGTTAGTTAGGTTTAAATAGTTTTTTTTGATGTTTCGTTGAATGGTTCGCACGCTGTCACTTGTTGATGGCCCAGCATTGAAATCTGCAGCAATTTGCGGATAGGTTGCACTTCTGATATGTTGAACGATTCTCTTCAGTCGTCGTTGGTCCCGTTCTTGCAGGATCTTTTTCGGGCCGCAGCGATGTCAGAGATTTAATGTTTTCAGATTTACTTAAATCTTGATAACGTGCCGTTGTAGCAGCAGTAATCGATCTAACAACTGCGCCCGACACCTTTTGTCTCATATAGATGTTGCTGGGCGAAGCGCCGTATTCTGCCTGTTTACATATCTCTGTATTTCAAAATGCATGGCTATACCAGTTTCTTTGGTGCTTTAGTGTATATAAGAGCATTGCATAGATTCTAGCACATCACTCGTGAGGTGGAATTTGAATGATGATTAAGGAGATGAAGGGGGAGCAAGGTGGCTCTCTCCATAATCGAGTTATTGACGACTTTAACCTGTAGAACTTCACGTACCTGGCTACTCATACTGTGAGCCAGGAGCGAAGTTGATAGAATGGAGTCTACCCATTGGACGCAACGTGCAAGCATCACGGTATCGCTTATGCAGTGCACCAAGATAATTTGTCAGACAGACCAGATTGTGGCTAAAAAGCATGGCGCACCGTGAAGGCGAAAGATCTCAGGGAATATGTAGCTTCCTTAGCAGTGAGTGATGCCGTGAAATCAAAAGTTAAACTGGGTATACATATGAAAAAGAAGACGAAAAATGCATAGAATGTAATGAACAGAAAAATACACTCCTGGAAATGGAAAAAAGAATTCATTGACACCGGTGTGTCAGACCCACCATACTTGCTCCGGACACTGCGAGAGGGCTGTACAAGCAATGATCACACGCACGGCACAGCGGACACACCAGGAACCGCCGTGTTGGCCGTCGAATGGCGCTAGCTGCGCAGCATTTGTGCACCGCCGCCGTCAGTGTCAGCCAGTTTGCCGTGGCATACGGAGCTCCATCGCAGTCTTTAACACTGGTAGCATGCCGCGACAGCGTGGACTTGAACCGTATGTCCAGTTGACGGACTTCGAGCGAGGGCGTATAGTGGGCATGCGGGAGGCCGGGTGGACGTACCGCCGAATTGCTCAACACGTGGGGCGTGAGGTCTCCACAGTACATCGATGTTGTCGCCAGTGGTCGGCGGAAGGTGCACGTGCCCGTCGACCTGGGACCGGACGGCAGCGACGCACGGATGCACGCCAAGACCGTAGGATCCTACGCAGTGCCGTAGGGGACCGCACCGCCACTTCCCAGCAAATTAGGGACACTGTTGCTCCTGGGGTATCGGCGAGGACCATTCGCAACCGTCTCCATGAAGCTGGGCTACGGTCCCGCACACCGTTAGGCCGTCTTCCGCTCACGACCCAACATCGTGCAGCCCGCCTCCAGTGGTGTCGCGACAGGCGTGAATGGAGGGACGAATGGAGACGTGTCGTCTTCAGCAATGAGAGTCGCTTCTGCCTTGGTGCCAATGATGGTCGTATGCGTGTTTGGCGCCGTGCAGGTGAGCGCCACAATCAGGACTGCATACGACCGAGGCACACAGGGCCAACACTCGGCATCATGGTGTGGGGAGCGATCTCCTACACTGGCCGTACACCACTGGTGATCGTCGAGGGGACACTGAATAGTGCACGGTACATCCAAACTGTCATCGAACCCATCGTTCTACCATTCCTAGACTGGCAAGAGAACTTGCTGTTTCAACAGGACAATGCACGTCCGCATGTATCCCGTGCCACCCAACGTGCTCTAGAAGGTGTAAGTCAACTACCCTGGCCAGCAAGATCTCCGGATCTGTCGCCCATTGAACATGTTTGGGACTGGATGAAGCGTCGTCTCACGCGGTCTGCACGTCCAGCACGAACGCTGGTGCAACTGAGGCGCCAGGTGGAAATGGCATGGCAAGCCGTTCCACACGACTACATCCAGCATCTCTCCGATCGTCTCCATGGGAGAATAGCAGCCTGCATTGCTGCGAAAGGTGGATATACACTGTACTAGTGCCGACATTGTGCATGCTCTGTTGCCTGTGTCTATGTGGCTGTGGTTCTGTCAGTGTGATCATGTGATGTATCTGACCCCAGGAATGTGTCAATAAAGTTTCCCCTTCCTGGGACAATGAATTCACGGTGTTCTTATTTCAATTTCCAGGAGTGTAGTATCAACTAGTCTAATGTGTTCCAAGCCAGGCAGTAATCTCACAGCAGTGGTGAAAGTAACTCATAAAATTGTCATAAAATGTTTCTCAGAAATTTCTCCCTCAAATTAAGACCTGTGTTTGATACTAGTAGACTTCTCTTGGCAAGGAATGCCCTTTTTGCCATTGCTAGTCTGCTTTTGATGGTCTCCTTGCTCCGTCTGTCATTGGTTATTTTGCTGCCTGGTAGCAGAGTTCCTTAACTTCGTGTATTTTGTGACCATCAATCCTGGTGTTAAGTTTCTCACTGTTCTCTTTTTTGCAACTTCTCATTCCTTCCGTCTTTCTTCGATTTACTCTCAATCCATGTTATGTTCTCATTTGACTGTTCATTCCATTCAGCAGATTCTGTAATTCATCTTCATTTTTACTGAGGACAGAAATATCATCAACGAATCTTGTCATTGATATTCTGTCCATTATAATTATCCGGGCTGTTATGCCGTGGTCGGTTGATGAATTCTGTGTCAATTGGTTGGTTGGTTGGTTTGGGGAAGGAGACCAGACAGCGTGGTCATCGGTCTCATCGGATTAGGGAAGGATTGGGAAGGAAGTCGGCCGTGCCCTTTCAGAGGAACCATCCCGGCATTTGCCTGGAGCGATTTAGGGAAATCACGGAAAACCTAAATCAGGATGGCCGGACGCGGGATTGAACCGTCGTCCTCCCGAATGCGAGTCCAGTGTCTAACCACTGCGCCACCCCGCTCGGTCTCTGTGTCAATTCCCAACGTTTCGTCCCTGTCTGCGGAGGACATCTTCAAGGGGGTTTGTAGCTCGATGGAAGGTCCAACACACCCACTGGCTCGCTACTGACTGTAGCAGACCTCGGGAAAGATCAGTTTGGATTCCGTAGAAATATTGGAACACGTGAGGCAACACTGACCCTACGACTTATCTTAGAAAATACACTCCTGGAAATTGAAATAAGAACACCGTGAATTCATTGTCCCAGGAAGGGGAAACTTTATTGACACATTCCTGGGGTCAGATACATCACATGATCACACTGACAGAACCACAGCCACATAGACACAGGCAACAGAGCATGCACAATGTCGGCACTAGTACAGTGTATATCCACCTTTCGCAGCAATGCAGGCTGCTATTCTCCCATGGAGACGATCGGAGAGATGCTGGATGTAGTCCTGTGGAACGGCTTGCCATGCCATTTCCACCTGGCGCCTCAGTTGGACCAGCGTTCGTGCTGGACGTGCAGACCGCGTGAGACGACGCTTCATCCAGTCCCAAACATGCTCAATGGGGGACAGATCCGGAGATCTTGCTGGCCAGGGTAGTTGACTTACACCTTCTAGAGCACGTTGGGTGGCACGGGATACATGCGGACGTGCATTGTCCTGTTGGAACAGCAAGTTCCCTTGCCGGTCTAGGAATGGTAGAACGATGGGTTCGATGACGGTTTGGATGTACCGTGCACTATTCAGTGTCCCCTCGACGATCACCAGTGGTGTACGGCCAGTGTAGGAGATCGCTCCCCACACCATGATGCCGGGTGTTGGCCCTGTGTGCCTCGGTCGTATGCAGTCCTGATTGTGGCGCTCACCGGCACGGCGCCAAACACGCATACGACCATCATTTTCACCAAGGCAGAAGCGACTCTCATCGCTGAAGACGACACGTCTCCATTCGTCCCTCCATTCACGCCTGTCGCGACACCACTGGAGGCGGGCTGCACGATGTTGGGTCGTGAGCGGAAGACGGCCTAACGGTGTGCGGGACCGTAGCCCAGCTTCATGGAGACGGTTGCGAATGGTCCTCGCCGATACCCCAGGAGCAACAGTGTCCATAATTTGCTGGGAAGTGGCGGTGCGGTCCCCTACGGCACTGCGTAGGATCCTACGGTCTTGGCGTGCATCCGTGCGTCGCTGCGGTCCGGTCCCAGGTCGACGGGCACGTGCACCTTCCGCCGACCACTGGCGACAACATCGATGTACTGTGGAGACCTCACGCCCCACGTGTTGAGCAATTCGGCGGTACGTCCACCCGGCCTCCCGCATGCCCACTATACGCCCTCGCTCAAAGTCCGTCAACTGCACATACGGTTCACGTCCACGCTGTCGCGGCATGCTACCAGTGTTAAAGACTGCGATGGAGCTCCGTATGCCACGGCAAACTGGCTGATACTGACGGCGGCGGTGCACAAATGCTGCGCAGCTAGCGCCATTCGACGGCCAACACCGCGGTTCCTGGTGTGTCCGCTGTGCCGAGCGTGTGATCATTGCTTCTACAGCCCTCTCGCAGTGTCCGGATCAAGTATGGTGGGTCTGACACACCGGTGTCAATGTGTTCTTTTTTCCATTTCCAGGAGTGTAGATTAAGGAAAGGCAAACCTACGTTTCTAGCATTTGTAAACTTAGAGAAAGCTTTTGACAATGATGACTGGAATACTCTCTTTCAAATTCTGAAGGTGGCAGGGGTAAAATACAGGGAGCGAAAGGCTATTTACAATTTGTACCGAAACCAGATTGCCAGTTATAAGAGTCGAGGAACATGAAAGGGAAGCTGTGGTTGGGAAGGGAGTGAGACTGGGTTGTAGCCTATCCCCGATGTTATTCAATCTGTGTATTGAGCAAGAAGTAAAGGAAACAAAAGAAAAATTCAGAGTAGGAATTAAAATCCATGGAGAAGAAATAAAAACTTCGAGGTTCGCCGATGACATTGTAATTTTGTCAGAGACAGCAAAGGACCTGGAAGAGCAGCTGAATGGAATGGACAGTGTCTTAAAAGGAGGGTATAAGATGAACATCAACGAAAGCAAAGCCGGCCAGAGTGGCCGAGCTGTTCTAGGCGCTTCAGTCTGGAACCGCGCGACCGCTACGGTAGCAGATTTTGAATCCTGCCTCGGTCATGGATATGTGTGATGTCCGTAGGTTAGTTAGGTTTAAGTAGTTCTAAGTTCTAGGGGACTGATAACCTCAGAATTTAAGTCCCATAGTCCTCAGAGCCATTTGAACCATTTTTTGAACAAAAGCAAATCGAGGATAATGGAATGTAGTCAAATTAAGTCGGGTGATGCTGCGGTAATTAGATTATTAAAAGAGACGCTTAAAGTAGTAAATGAGTTTTGCTATTTGGGGAGCAAAGTAACTGATGATGGTCGATGTAGAGAGGATCTAAAATGTAGACTGGCAAAGGCAAGGAAACCGTTTCTGAAGAAGAGAAATTTGTTAACATCAGTATAGATTTAAGTGCAAGGAAGTCGTTTCTGAAAGTATTTGTATGGAGTGTAGCCACGTTTGGAAGTCAAACATGGACGATTAGTAGTTTCGACTAGTAGAGGATAGAAGCTTTCGAAATGTGGTGCTACAGATGAATCCTGAAGATTGGATGGGTGGATCATATAACTAATGAGGAGGTATTGAATAGAATTGGGGAGAAGAGGAGTTTGTGGCACGACTTGACTAGAAGTAGGGATCGCTTGGTAGGACATATTCTGAGGCATCAAGGGATCACCAATTTAGTATTGGAGGGCAGCGTGGAGGGTAAAAATCGTAGAGGGAGACCAAGAAATGAATACACTAAGCAGATTCAGAAGGATATATGCTGCAGTAGGTCCTGGGAGATGAAGCTTGCACAGGATAGAGTAGTGTGGAGAGCTGCATCAAACCAGTCTCAGGACTGAAGACCACCACAGCAATGTCCGCCTGCACACAGCGAGAATTTCTCCTGTTTGTCTTCATGTTTGCCAAACCCTACTTTGGCCATCGAAAGGTCGCAGGGTTTCTCCCCAGTCAGAACGTTTGGAGCATTATGGGCAAGGCCGTCCAACCATCTCTGGATTTTGGTGATCTCACGTGCCAATTGGACAGAATTGGCACGATTTCCCCCAGGAGGGCATCCAACAACTGTGTCAGTCAATGCAGATCCTGATACCTGCTTGCATACGTTCCAGAGGTGGACCGATGCCTTACTGACTTGCTCAATTCATGAACCCCATTCTCTTGAGTAAATTATCAATTTTTTCTGAAATTATAATCCTTTGTTGCTCTGTACGTGTACACTACATCTACCGATATCCATCCCATTCAGATAGTTCCTTGATGGCGCGTCTTTTTTTTTCTTAGACTGTGTTGTTGTTTGTTGTTGTTGTGGTCTTCAGTCCTGAGACTGGTTTGATGCAACTCTCCGTGCTACTCTATCCTGTGCAAGCTTCTTCATCTCCCAGTACCTACTGCAACCTACATCCTTCTGAATCTGCTTAGTGTATTCATCTCTTGGTCTCCCCCTACGATTTTTACCCTCCACGCTGCCCTCCAATACTAAATTGCTGATCCTTTGATGCCTTAGAACATGTCCTACCAACCGATCCCTTCTTCTGGTCAAGTTGTGCCACAAACTTCTCTTCTCCCCAATCCTATTCAATACTTCCTCATTAGTTATGTGATCCACCCACCTAATCTTCAGCATTCTTCTGTAGCACCACATTTCGAAAGCTTCTATTCTTTTCTTGTCCAAACTATTACCGTCCATCTTTCACTTCCATCACGGCTACACTCCATACAAATACTTTCAGAATTGACTTCCTGACACTTAAATCTATACTCGATGTTAACAAATTTCTCTTCTTCAGAAACGCTTTCCTTGCCATTACCAGTCTGCATCTTATATCCTCTCTACTTCGACCATCATCAGTTATTTTGCTCCCCAAATAGCAAAACTCCTTTACTACTTTAAGTGTCTCATTTCCTAATCTAATACCCTCAACATCAACAGACTTAATTCGACTACATTCCATTATCCTCGTTTTGCTTTTGTTGATGTTCATCTTATATCCTCCCTTCAAGACACCATCCATTCCGTTCAAGTGCTCTTCCAAGTCCTTTGTTGTCTCTGACAGAATTGCAATGTCATCGGCGAACCTCAAAGTTTTTATTTCTTCTCCATTGATTTTAATACCTACTCCGAATTTTTCTTTCGTTTCCTTTACTGCTTGCTTAATATACAGACTGAATAACATCGGGGAGAGGCTACAACCCTGTCTTACTCCCTTCCCAACCACTGCTTCCCTTTCATGTCCCTCGACTCTTATAACTGCTATCTGGTTTCTGTACTAATTGTAAATAGCCTTTCGCTCCCTGTATTTTACCCCTGCCACCTAAGAACTATTTTCTTATTGACGCATCATTCCAACGAGATCTTTCTGAGTTAACATGAACGCTGGAACATCTGAAGAACTTCGTCACCCAGCATGCATAGTTCATTCGAGGAGTGTGGTTATCACAAAAGGAACTGGTGACCTTTAGACAGCCGTTTTGTTGACCTAACTGCGTATTCCAAATACAATTCAGGTTATAAACATTTATTAACAGTAATTGATGTGTACTCCATACATGTATGGGTCGCTGCTCTAAAGAGTAAAAACGGTGTAAGGGGTTCATTAGGGGTTCATACTATCCGCTAGCGCACTTGAGCAGATGTAATTTCTGTGGATTGCTCACGCGCTGCCTGCAATATGGAATATCTATGCTACAATATAATCGCAGGTCAGAGGAGTGTTGATAGTAAGTCGAGTTTAGTAGCCCGCAGAGAGCAGTCGTGTTTTGTAACTCGCACAGAACACTTGAGATACGGAGTTCGGACAGGGCAGTCCAGCGGTTGTCTTTTGTTGGGCAGGTCGTACAGAACGATGGCGGTGCCTGAGCGATTTAGTATAAGGTAATAAAAAAAAAATTATTGTTCTTTGTTGCCGCGCGCTTATGTTGACTGCCACAACTGATGTTAAAGTCCCATGTAATTCCTTGCAGAAATGTTTCAATAATAACTTTTGTTCTGAAGAAAACTTTTGGCAGTCATTTATCTGAGTTTAAAGATTTTACGAATTTTTCCTGTGCATACGCATGTTGATTAAGCAAAAGAAAATCAGTTGTTTTCCTACAAATCAAAATCTAGTGGCCAGCATTGCACTGGGCTGTTCCAAAAATTTCTTATAGGAGCAGATATGCAGATAGCGTTATCCAGCGACATCATTGTGAGGTAAGAATTTTTCAGTTAATTCACAATGATTTTGCAGGGCCATGACGCAGCGCTGCTGACGTCAAAACTTATTAATCTCGATATGCAGTCAGTTTTTAATGGAAGGTCCGTTAAAACTTGAAATTTTATTATTGGAAAGAAATTTCTGTATTGGGAACTTAAACGAGATTTTTCTGTTGGGAGATTACACTAAATGTGAATATTATGTTTATTTTTTCTGTTGGAAGGTTACACCGGTACTGAACCTGCTATGTGTTTAGCAGAATATACAGAGAAAAATAATACGATTTCGAAACATTTACAATTATACTTAGATAAGATATTTGAGTATACTTATTTCAAGAAGCCAATGGAAAAACATAAAATAAATCACTCACTACTCATCGTTTTCCAGCTTTAAAGCTTCACTTGTAGTGTGATTCTCAGAGTTCTTACAAATGGATTGAAACAGCGCAAGATCTAGTCGCACAGTTGTTGTTGTTGTGGTCTTCAGTCCTGAGACTGGTTTGATGCAGCTCTCCATGCTACTCTATCCTGTGCAAGCTTCTTCATCTCCCAGTATCTACTGCAACCTACATCCTTCTGAATCTGCTTAGTGTATTCATCTCTTGGTCTCCCTCTACGATTTTTACCCTCCACACTGCCCTCCAATGCTAAATTTGTGATCCCTTGATGCCTCAAAACATGTCCTACCAACCGATCCCTTCTTCTAGTCAAGTTGTGCCACAAACTTCTCTTCTCCCCAATCCTATTCAATACCTCCTCATTAGTTACGTGATCTACCCACCTTATCTTCAGCATTCTTCTGTAGCACCACATTTCGAAAGCTTCTATTCTCTTCTTGTCCAAACTAGTTATCGTCCATGTTTCACTTCCATACATGGCTACACTCCATACAAATACTTTCAGTCGCACAGTATAGCACAGTAAAGTCACACAAAAACATATCGGTTAATATGAAACCTGATCATGTAAAAGATAGCAGCCTTTGGTCTACTGTGTATAATAAGATCAAGATGATAGATCCACGAAAAGCTAAATCCAAAGTTGACGATTTTGTCAGAATTATTGAAGTCGATTTTCGAGGAAGGTTTCACTCCTGTGAGATTCTTCAAGAATTGATGTGATAAACGACGCGCATGTCATCAAAACAGCGAGGTACGAAAGTTTTTTCAACTTACAGGTAAACGTTGTCGGTTTCCCGGCTTTCTTCCGCTCCCCAATTTCCCGCTGGCAGGAGTCGATGAAGTCTCGCATGTAGTCAGTGGTGTAGGTCTTCTCGTGCTCTTCAATACATTACTGTGAAAAATCGAAACATATAAATGATGCCATAAGCAAGAGTTAGAAAAATAAAAGCAAGCTCCATCAGAAGATTAAATACCGCATGCATGGAGATAAAATACTACTACTACTACTCACAGTAGTAGGCATACTCATACAATGGAAGCATTAGAACTTGGTAAAGGGAAGGGGTTGTATTTAGGACCATATAGGAAAAACGGGTGTGGTCTATGTTTAACGAAAAAAAAAGTTCTCTTTAAGCAGTCCTCCAACAAGAGCACTTCCCAATATTTATTTAGAATATTATGATAAAAACTGGAAATATCACATTTCCAAGGTGTGTTTATGAGTAATTTACCCAAAACGCCCAAAAGTTATGAGGGTGTGATTGTTAACCTCCAGAATGAAAGTGAACCTGGTTCATATTGAGTATCTTGCAAAAAGAAATAAGTAATGTATATTATTTTGACAGCTTTGGCATCATAACGCCTCCCCTGTAAATAGTGCAGTATTTAAATAAAATTAAACACTAAAGTACTACTACAATACATTTAAATCACCTACTTGTCAGTAGTAGTAGTAGTAGTAGTAGTAGTAGCAGTAGTAGTAGTTTATTAATCCAGAGACAATATATATTGCACGAATTTCATTATAAAATAACATAAAGCTACAAGTATGTACTGTACCCTACACAATATCGCATTTAAAATTGCATCTACATCTCTGAATTAATTACAAAACCGTTTGAAAGAGGTATTTTATATGGGACAAATAGTTGACATTTACCTACAAACACAATCAGAATACCAACACTTCTCTTCAAAATATCTGTTGACATTACTGAAAGCACCTGATTGAAGGTACTGTTGACATATGAAGACCTCAGTTGTAAGCAGCAGCAAGGAATAAGTTTTCAGAAATTGTGCAGGAAACTTTTTAAAAAATATCGCAAATAAGGTACTTCAACAACTTCTATTGTGATTTTTTTATTCAGATAAGTCTTTATTTTCAAATATTTCTAGAGTCACGACTTATTTTTAAAATTGTAAATTCTATGCAAAATTTTATTCTTAAAAATATGTCTATAGATGTTTAACATTGTTTACTTTAAGCTGAGTGTTCTTAAAATGGGTTAGGATTGACTTACTACTTTTACTTGCTGGAAGCGTTATTGAAACGTTACTGTGGAACCTCTCAAAAACACAGATTTAAAAGGTCCTCCTTGTTTCAGTTTTTGATAATGAAATTATCATTACCAATTTTTGCAATACTTTCCAACAACGCCGGAAGCTAATCTACGAGTCAGAACAACGTTTGATTAATTTTATTGTCGCCTTTCTAGCACGTAAATAATGTCAAGACGGCCCTCGACATTTCTGCCACCGCACTGTCGTATAAACTAATGAGAACTATGCCAAGGGATTCAACATTGTTCACTTGCTTAAATAATTATTCACGATCAGCAACAAATTTTAAAGTGCATTTGCGTTCAGGAACATATACAAGATCTTTATATGAGTTGTAGTTATCCATAACATTCTCAGATTTATACAAATTGTCCATGGACAGCATTTCTCTAGCATGAACACTGCACACATTACGACTACTATGTTTTTGTCACTTACCACCGTTTCATGAACACACAACTCAACAAAGTTTCCATTAAAGAGAATCTGGAATTAGAGACAGAGGTGCCATTCATCGGTTTACCGTGGAGCTGTCAATTAATACGTACGAGGGTGAGTCAAATGAAAACCTTAAATAAAATCGAAATTTATCGTCGTTATCCTGTAAGTTGGTAAGCGTGCTACAAACAGCGTGCAGAATGGCCTGTAGGTGGTAGCATAGTGCAGATGCACACATACCGTCGCAGTATCAGTATAAAGGTGGCCGCCCCACTTGTGACTTGCACTAGGGAAGAACAGCGGTCTGTTATTCGGGTTTTGCGTAGTGAATGTGTGAAACCTATTGAAATTCATCGACGAATGAAAGGTTCAGTACGGTGATGCATGTTTGTCACAGTAACAAGCCTACGAATGGAGTAGGAAGTTCGCAAATGGTGTGACTTCAGTGGAAGATGCTCCTCGTCCAGGTCAGGCACAACGAGTTGTGACTCCACAGAACATTGCAGCAGTTGAAGCCGTAGTGAAGGAAAACCGCCGAGTGACACTGAATGACATTGCAGCATGTTTACAGATTAGTCATGGGTCAGCACACCACATTCTGCATTGTGCATGTGCTCCAGTTTCACAAAGTGTCTGCATGATTGGTGCCACGGCAGCTGACTCCTGAAATGAGAGAACGACGTGTTGATGCTTGTGAAGAACTTCTTCAGAGCATTGAACGGGAAGGTGATGGCTTCCTTGCAAGAATCGTTACTGGGGACGAAACCTGGGTTCCCTTCCACCAACCGGAAACGAAGAGAGCGAGCAAGGAATGGCGCCATTTCTCATCACCTAAACCAAAGAAATTTCGAACAGAACCATCAGCAGGGAAGGTTATGCTGACTCTCTTTTGGGGCGAAAAAGGTGTCATTTTGGAGCATTACATGCCTAGAGGGACCACTACCACCAGTGCATCATACACAGATATCCTAAAAAATCATCTGCGGCGTGCAATCAAATCAAAGCGACGTATATTGCTGTCAGCAGGTGTCCTTTTGCAACATGATAAAGCAAGGCCCCACACTGCTGGTACAACAGTTGCAACAATCACAGACCTGCATTTTGAGTGTCTTCCTCATCCACCATACTCACCAGACCGTGCCCCTAAGTGATTTCCGTATGTTTGGACCACTCAAAAACGCAATGGGAGGAAAGAAGTTCCGTTCTGATGAAGAGGTACGCAACGCGGTTCATGAGTGGTTGCGCGGACTACCAAAAGAATATTTTTCGAAAGGAATTTATCCACTTTGTAAGTGCTGGAGGACTTGCTTTGAGCGTGGGGGAGATTATGCTGAAAAGTGATACAGCTTTGTACAATTTCTGCATAATAAATAATATTTAAAAAAAATATTTAACGTTTTCATTTGACTCACCCTCGTATAAAGCACATCAGGTACCATGTCTTTCACGCAATAACTCTGTTTCTTATTGAATCTTCCTTACCATGGTTTGCAGCTGAGATGTTCAGATAGAAAACATATATAGTTATTTGCTTCAAATTTACTGCAGATATTCATTTCGATTATAATAATAATGGCGTGTGACGAGGCCCCCCGTCGGATAGACCGCTCGCCGGGTGCAAGTCTTTCGATTTGACGCCACTTCGGCGACTTGTGTGTCGATGGGGATGAAATTATGCTGATTAGGACAACACAACACCCAGTCCCTGAGTGGAGAAAATCTCCGACCCAGCCGGGGATAGAACCCGGGCCCTCAGGATTGACAGTCTGTCGCGCTGACCACTCAGCTACCGGGGGTGGACATTTCGATTATAGTAGCAGTTGATCATTTTCAGATCTGCTGAATGAACTAGTGGTTCAACAGTGGCATAGTTACTGGTGGCACTCACACAGAAGTTAGTTGCCAAATCGATTCTTTCACTGTGAAGTGGCATGTGCACTGGTTTGTAACTTCCTGGCAGGCTGTGTACCGGACCAAAACTCCAACTCAGAACTTTGCCTTACCGACTGAGCTAACCAGGCACTACTCAAAACCTAACAGCAGCAGAAATAAGCTCATGAGGGCGTTCCATGAGTTTTCTCAGTCACTTTGCGCGAAAGATAAGGTTCCAGTTTCGAATCCCGCGCTTGTACACGGTTTTAATCTGACAGGAAGTTTTTTTTGCGGTAAGATCCTTTGGTACCAAACTGCTGAGGTCATCAAACGGTTCAAATGGCCCTGAGCACTATGGGACTTAACTTCTGAGGTCATCAGTCACCTAGAACGTTGACCGACTTAAACCTAACTAACCTAAGGACATCACACACATCCATGCCCGAGGCAGGATTCGAACCTACGACCGTAGCGGATGCGCATAGAACCACTCGGCCACTCCGGTCGGCGCTGAGGTCATCGGCCGATGCACTTACACACTACTTAATCTAAATAAAACTAACTTACGCTAAGGACAACACACACACACATCCATGCCCGAGGGAAGACTCGAACCTCCGACGGGAGGAGCCGTGCGAATCTTGGCGAGGCGCCCTAGACCGCGCGGCTACAGGAAGTTTCAGACGTTAGTTGGCCGCTTAAAAACATTACGAAAATTCTCTCACTAAATTAATTTCCATAACTGTTAGCATATTTATCGGTATTTTTTGAAAAGTTAATATTTCCAGCTTCAAGTAAAATACTGAAATCCTGAGACGTTTGCTACGCTTATTGCTGTAGGCATCTGCAACTCGACTGAACTGTTTGTTTACATTAGGAGCTTAGCCTACGACAAGTACTCCATAAATGGTAGCCGATAACATGGTACATGTTGTGGACTGACAAGACAGCCAGTCCACAGTGACGGGTAACCGAAAGGCACGCGTTTAATTCACGCAGGCTTGCTTAAGTCTGAAACAGGATACGTAATGAATGCTATAAAGAAAAGTACGTAGCTGCTGGAATACTTAACTTTAATCCATCATTTGTATACAGCATTCTTGATGATACAAGTGAGACTCTCTCTAGAAATGGTCAATGGCGCCTTGCTAGGTCGTAGCCATGGACTTAGCTGAAGGCTATTCTAACTATCTCTCGGCAAATGAGAGAAAGGCTTCGTCAGTGTAGTCGCTAGCAAAGTCGTCCGTACAACTGGGGCGAGTGCTAGTCAGTCTCTCAAGACCTGCCGTGTGGTGGCGCTCGGTCTGCGATCACTGACAGTGGCGACACGCGGGTCCGACATGTACTAATGGACCGCGGCCGATTTAAAGCTACCACCTAGCAAGTGTGGTGTCTGGCGGTGACACCACAGTACATACTGTCTGAGTAGCAAATGGAATCAGTGGTAGCTATGAAAATTATCTCTGGATGACTTCATAAAGTTGGGCTGTACTACAGCTCCTTCACGAGGTGACTCAACAAGAAGAACAGGACTAATGAAGTCACCGCCACCCATCTAGCTGCTACAGACTGTTGTTTCCGGGATGGTGGTGTTGCTGTTGGACAAGGACTGGCCAGCGGACTATCATAAATACTCCTCCCCCCTCCCCACACCCCCCTAAAAAAGTTCCTCATTCTTTCATTCTTACATCTTTTCAAAATGGCTGAAGCAGCAACTGATAAAAATCTTCACGGTAAATGATAGCCAAACAATTGCAGGATAAAGATTTATTGAAATCCTTGACCGCGGTTTCGGTATACCTAAATAGACCTTCATTAGAAGCAAAAATGCACCTGGACAGGAAGACTTTTCTGAAAGTATTTGTATGGAGTGTAGCCATGTATGGAAGTGAAACATGGACGAGAAATAGATTAGACAAGAAGAGAATAGAAGCTTTCGAAATGTGGTGCTACAGAAGAATGCTGAAGATTAGATGGGTGGATCAAGTAACTAATGATGAGGTACTGAATAGAATCGGGGAGAAGAGGGATCTGTGGCACAACTTGGCTAGAAGAAGGGATCAGTTGGTAGGACACGTTCTGAGGCATCAAGGGATCACCAATTTAGTATTGGAGGGAAGCGTGGAGGGTAAAAATCGGGAGGGAGGCCAAGAGATGAACACACTAAGCAGATTCAAAAGGATGTTGGTTGCAGTAGTTATTCAGAGATGAAGAAGCTTGCGCAGGATAGAGTAGCATGGAGAGCTGCGCCAAACCAGTGTCTGGACTGAAGACCACAACAACAACAACAACAACAACAACAGGTTCGCAGGAGAACTTCTGTAAAGTTTGGAAGGTAGGAGACGATATACTGGCAGAAGTAAAGCTGTGAGGACGGGGCGTGAGTCGTGCTTGGATAGCTCAGTTGGTAGAGGCGTTGCTCGCGTTAGGCAAAGGTCCAAAGTTCGAGTCTCGGTGTGGCACACAGTTTTAATCTGCCAGGAAGTTTCATATCAGCGCACACTCTGCTGCAGAGTGAAAATGTCATTCTCTAACAACAACAGGTAACTGTGGCGCAAAGAAAGCACTGTTGGTGTGAAACACAGGTCCGATATAAGAGAGCCGGATGGCCCTAACAAGATCAGGTCAAGTAAATAAACAAATAAATAAATAAAAAATATGTAAGACGGTAAATGGTAACAGCCAAAAAGTTGCAGGATAAATATTTATTTAAATCCTTGACCACGGTTTCGGTATATCTAAGTATATCATCAGAAGCAAAAATGCACCTGAATGGGAAGACGCCTTCATTAGCAAAAAACTTCGCAACATAACTGAGATAGAAAACAAAAAGAACAATTTTTTTTTACTTTATTGTGATTTTAACACCTGAACAAAACAGGTAGGCTGGCAGCGACATGCTACGCCGCTCTTCAGCCAGAGAGTTGACAATCACAGTACAAAAAATGAAGAATGAAAATGAACATAGTGACGGGCAAAAAATAGTGGTCACAGTCACACAAAAAACACGGAGCCGTTCACACTCGACGAGAAAGACACTGAAAACACGTTGACACGGCGCACAGAACACTGACGAATCCGATGGCACAAGTGAACGGAGAAGCGTGACGGCAGACACTAAAAACACGAAACGACGTCACACACACGAGACACAGATGGCGATGATCTCCGGCGCGCGAAAGTCCACGTAGCGTGTGTGAGTCCGGGGACCTGCCAAGAGGGGAAGCAGGGTGAGGGTGGTTGGAGAGGGTGGAGAGGGGAGAACAGAGATGCCAATGGCTGAGGAGAGGGGAGGAGGAGGAGAGGGACAGGGGAGGGGAGGCCCGGGGGAGAAGTGGGGAGGAGAGGGGGGGAGGGATGGAGGGTGCCCAAAGGAACAGATACAGGAAGAGGGAGGGAGGATCAAAGTTGGTAGGAGGGGTAGATGAGGGGAGGAGGACATCATCAGGGAGGGGGAGCTGGCGGAAGCCACCTTGGGAAAGGGTAAGGAGGGTTGAGAGATGGAGACCGGGTGGGACATGGGAATACAGGCGCGGCAGCGGGCGGGGGCGGGAGAGGAGCGGGGAGACGAGCGGGTGAGGAGGATCGAGTTTGCGGGAGGTGTACAGGATCTGTATCCTTTCAAGGAAAAGGAGGAGGTGGGGGAAGGGGATGAGTTCGTACAGGATCCGCGTGGGGGAGGGGAGACGGATGCGATAGGCGAGGCGGAGAGCATGACATTCAAGGATTTGGAGGGATTTATAAAAGGTAGAGGGGGCGGAGATCCGAGCCGGATGGGCATAACAAAGGATAGGGCGGATGAGGGACTTATAGGTGTGGAGGATGGTGGAGGGGTCCAGACCCCACGTATGGCTGGAGAAGAGCTTGAGGAGACTGAGTCGGGATCATGCCTCGGCTTGGATTGTCTGGAGGTGGGGAGTCCAGGAGAGGCGACGGTCGAGGGTGACGTCAAGGTACTTAAGGGTGGGAGTGAGGGCGATAGGACGGCGATAGATGGTGAGATAAAAATCAAGGAGGCGAAAGGAAGAGGTGGTTTTGCCCACAATGATCGCCTGAAAGAACAAACGCTTATAGCTATAGGTATACCATGAAAATTACCAAAGTATTACAAGCACAAAAACTTTTAGTCACTTACTAAAATCACATCCTGCAGTGGATGCATAAAAAAATCGGGCCAAATGCGCCGTCAGTAGTTAAAATTAAAATATCACCTCCATCTGTACAGGATAATTATGAGGAGATGGTCGATGTAAACGCGGCATACTAGCCTGTGAACGAGCGTGAAGAGGGTGTGAAAGCACCAGGGCAGGCAGTTTCACCGAGAGAGGCCACTTGTGGTATGCGCCAGACACTCGCGCACATTAAAACCCAGGGATACATATCCATGCGAGGCAAAATTTTAAAGGTTGTACTAATTCAAACCCTCTGTCTTAATAAATAACCATTTAAAACACCTGCATACAATAGACAATATGAACACCAATTTGCTTGTGTCCTAATGTCAAGCAGGTGAAGCTAGCGCTAAAGAACATATCTAACGAGAGGGGGCACTGGTGTTATATGCGAGAATCTCGCGCAAATTAGAGACTAGGATACATACGAGCGAAAATGAACAAAATATCATAATAAGTCAAAATCATCTGTCGTCATGAATAAAAAGCATAACAGAATCATTTAAACCACACATACACATCGAGAACCGCGAACAATAATCATCAAAAATACGTAAAATCCCAACAACACATGAAAGGAGCATCTTGCCGGCAACAACAGACAAGAAAACTAGCCTCTAGCCAGCCAGCCTATATTAAGTTAGAGCAAGAAGGGGTTTGAAACTATACAAATTTTTTTGTTTCTAAGCTACACTAGTTCGTTAAGAATAAATCCATCTTTCTGAGGTAGATGTTTGAAAATTTCTAATTCCTCGAACAGGTCCAGTTTTTAACGTTTACTCACTTCGTGTAGCAATTCTACGTCATCCAGTTTACGTGGCTTATGCTGTAAGAGCAATAGATGTTCAGCAAACGTTTTTGCCTAGCATGTCTTCTTTATATCTGAAATGATAAATAAATGGACACCCTAGCTGCAAACAGACGTTGATGTACTTCATTGGGGCCATGTTGAAACTGTGTGCCCCAACCGGGACTCGAACACGGGATCTCCTGCTTACATGGCAGACGCCCTATCCATCTTTTTTTTTTTTTTTTTTAATCTCATTTTGTTCGCTTTCGTTCGTTGCATTGGCTCGGGGCGGACGCCGTAAGACATCCGTTTCAGTTCGTTGTTGATCGGTGCACTCAGTTTTTTTATTACAGAGGGCAGCTAACCCTCTGACCGAACACGCTGAGCTACCGTGCCGGCGGTCCATCTGAGCCACCAAGGGCACAGAGGATAGTGCGCCTGCAGGGACTTATCCCTTGCACGCTCCCCGTGAGACCTACTGTGAGACGCCTGTTTGCAGCTAGGGTGTCCATTTGATTATCATTTCATTTCTGGCAAAGCTGCATGGTCATCAACGGTAACTGTTCTTTCGGGAACAGATACTACCGTCATATATAGTTAAAATATGGCTTCCCGGTCATTGACCTTGTGTGGGAACGCACACGCAATGCCCGAACTCGTACGGGACTTGGTAGATTAATCTGCCACGAGTAATGAGTATGATTGGCAAACATCTATGAATGTAATGGTGTGGACATGTTGGGAATGTGGGTCTCACGCGGAGCGTGCAAGGGATAAGTCCTTGCAGGCGCACTATTCTCTGTGCCCTCGGTGGCTCAGATGGATAGAGCGTCTGCAGTGTAAACCGGAGAGCCCGGGTTTGAGTCGCGGTCGGGGCACACATTTTCAACACGTCCCCAATGAACTACATCAACGGCTATTTGCAGCTAGGGTGTCCATTTTATTATCATTTCATTTCTAGCAAAGCTGCATGGTCATGAACAGTAACAGTTCTTTCGGAAAACAGATACTACCGTCATATATAGTTCTTTATATCTTACTTTAATTGGTCTACCCGTCTGTCCAACGTAATAGTTGGGACAGTCGTTACAAGTAATTTTGTAAACTCCCGATTTACTGCCAAGTTCTTCCCGTGCCCCAATAGCATGAATCACTCTTTGTGTTAAGCTATTATTTGCGGAAAAGGCAAATCTGTAACCGTATTGCTTCAGTAGAAGTCTCGTTATCCTGTATGATACGTTCCCCAAAAATAGAAATAACATTATTACCCACACTCTTTCTCGCCCTGTTATATCCTAAGGTTGAACATTTTACAGCTGTTTTTTCCTAACAATTTGGTCAATTGACGCGCATGAGTATGTATCCCAGGTTTTAATGTGCGCGAATGTCTTGCGCATAACGCAAGTGCCCTCTCCCGGTGAAACTGTCTGCCCTAGTACTTCCACGCCCTCTTCACGCTAGTTCACGGGCTAAGTACTACTAGTATGCTGTGTTAGCATCGACCATCTCATCATAATTGTTGTGTCTAGACAAGACAGCCTAGACACAATGAGAGGAAGCCGAAAGGCACGCGCTTAAACTCACGCAGGCTGGCGTGAGGTCTGAAACAGGATACGTAATGAATGCTATAAAGAAAAGTACGTAGCTTCTGGAATACTTAACTTTAATCCGCATTTGTAGAACATCGCTCTTGATGATACATTAATAGAATCTCAATATCACTTGAATACGGCGCCTTGCTAGGTCGTAGCAAATGTAGCTGAAGGCTATGCTAACTATCGTCTCGGCAAATGAGAGCGTAGTTGTCAGTGAACCGTTCCTTGCAAAGTCGGCTGTACAACTGGGGCGAGTGCTAGTACGTCTCTCTAGACTTGCCGTGTGGCGGCGCTCGGTCTGCAATTACTGACAGTGGCGACACGCGGGTCCGACGTATACTAGCGGACCGCGGCCGATTTAAAAGCTACCACCTAGCAAGTGTGGTGTCTGGCGGTGACACCACAATAATTATGCTGTACAGATGGAGGGGATATTTTAATTTTAACTACTGGTGACGCCTTTGGCACGATTGTTTTATGCATCTCCACTGCAGGATGTGATTTTAGTAAGTGACTAAAAGTTTTTGTGCTTGTAATACTTGGGTAATTTTCATGGTTACTTAAAGATATAAGCGTTTTTTTTCCTTCTATCTCAGTTATGTTGCTTTTTTTTTTTTTTGCTTTTTTTTTTTTGTAATGAAGGGGTCTTCTCAGAAGAACAGCTGAGGGTGAGGTTTCGAACTTTTTCTTTGGTGGTAGTGTGGCGCCGCTTATTGGGATGCCATTTTATCCGATTCGAGGTAATGATGGGAGTGGTGAACCCATGCTTCATCGCCTGTGACGAAGTTCGACAAAAATTGTCACGATCAGCCTCGTAACACGTAAGCAATTCCACACTGATGGTTCTTTGTTGCTCTTCATGATCTTCTGCTAGGTTTCGAGGAACCCAGCGGACACACTCTTGAGTGCCCCAACTGGTGGACGAGTGTGTCACCACTACCAACAGAGACGTCCAGCTGAGCAGCGAGGTGTTTGACTGTGAAGAAGAGTGTCCACACGTTCCACCTCTGCTGCCTAGAAATATGTTTCAAACAATTTTCTTTGGCCGCCTACGTCTGCCACGCCATCTTTTGTCGTGCTGTGGTCCACACCTTCTGTACGCTAGATATTTTTCTGTGTTAATTTCTCAATTACACAATCGAAACAGACTGCAGATCTATGTACAAGGCTGTGAAAGGGATGAAGGTCAAGAAATTAGAAGATGGAAAGCCACGTGCAAGTGCTAACAAACTGACAGGCAAGTAGTTCACACATTACAAATATATAATGGAAAAGCCATTAGGGACAAAGTACATAATGTGACAAAAAGCAGTATGGACAATACTGTTCCACTAACTTTCCACAGATGAGAATCCTCAGCACGTCCTCTGTGACAAATCGGGTTGCAAGTATATTCAAGCAGAAGCCACTGGAGAGCCATACATTCACAGGCATGGTTTGCCACTTGCTATTTTAAATGTTATAAGAACAACTGTCAGATGGTTCAGATGGTTCTGAGCACTATGGGACTTAACATCTGAGGTCATCAGTCCCTTAGAACTTAGAACTACTTAAACCCAACTAACCTAAGGACATCACACACATCCATACCCTAGGCAGGATTCGAACCTGAGACCGTAGCAGTCGCGCGGTTCCGGAGAACAACTGTCAGATAACCACTCCTTAACCGCTGAAAAAAATGCGAAACACAAAATATGTATGAGAGCAACAATCACCTTATATGAATTCCTTGCTCAAAAGCAGTATTCTTATCCTCAAGTGGTGTGAAGACACCCGCATGCGATGCCTGTCTAGCGTTTAATAGTGGAAATGTAGGTAGAATTAAGTGCGAGCAGAGGTTAGGCTTCCAACCAGATGCATTCACATTGAAAATACTTAGAGATACCGATGAACCACGACTATACAAAACCCTGGCACTAGAAGAAGATATCCAAAAGTCGGTTACGCAAAGGAAACAGGGGAAGAGAATCAGGATTCTGGATGTGGACAGCATTACAGACTAGAGGTGTCGAAATATTGTTCAAAACTGAAATAAAATCTTTAAATGAGATATGCAGTAGAGAGATTTTTCTGAGATGTAATGTACCTTGTCTCAAGAAGTATAAAAACTAATATCCTGATATTTGGTACAGTTATTAAATATCACTTATCTGTGCAGCACTTTTCCTTTATCTCATGTTTGAGGAAAGTTCTCTTACACTGTATGAGGAAAATACAGCTGTCTCGGTTAACATAAAACTGAAAAATTAATTAGAAAGTGAGCATGAGCTCAAACAAAAATCCGTTGCGCACGTTTTACCGGCCTTTTATGCATATGTGAACTGTAACGTTTCAACTTTAACGCTTGATTAGTTTATGAGAAAAGGTACATAATATGTACACTGGTAATTAAAAATTCAAATTTGTAGAAAATAAATGTACATGAAAACTATCAAAGAAACACCGCACAGAATATTATGCACAAGTTCTGCAAGACACCCTCACGTGTTGACATCCTTCCTTATATACAAAATTCCCGCGTCACAGTGTTAGTTGCCATACTCCTGCGAAACGGCTCGATCGATTCTGATAAAATTTTACATGTATATTCCTTACGTCTGAGAATCGGTCGTAACGTATTTTTCATACCCCTACTTCCGGAAGGCGTTCGATACAGTTCCGCACTGTCGCCTGATAAACAAAATAAGAACCTACGGAATATCAGACCAGCTGTGTGGCTGGATTGAAGAGTATTTAGCAAACAGAACACAGCATGTTGTTATCAATGGAGAGACGTCTACAGACGTTAAAGTAACCTCTGGCGTGCCACAGGGGAGTGTTATGGGACCATTGCTTTTCACAATATATATATAAATGACCTAGTAGATAGTGTCGGAAGTTCCATGCAGCTTTTCGCGGATGATGCTGTAGTATACAGAGAAGTTGCAGCATTAGAAAATTGTAGCGAAATGCAGGAAGATCTGCAGCGGATACGCACTTGGTGCAGGGAGTGGCAACTGACCCTTAACATAGACAAATGTAATGTATTGCGAATACATAGAAAGAAGGATCCTTTATTGTACGATTATATGATAGCGGAACAAACACTGGTAGCAGTTACTTCTGTAAAATATCTGGGAGTATGCGTGCGGAACGATTTGAAGTGGAATGATCATATAAAATTAATTGTTGGTAAGGCGGGTACCAGGTTGAGATTCATTGGGAGAGTCCTTAGAAAATGTAGTCCATCAACAAAGGAGGTGGCTTACAAAACACTCGTTCGACCTATACTTGAGTATTGCTCATCAGTGTGGGGTCCCTACCAGATTGGGTTGACGGAGGAGATAGAGAAGATCCAAAGAAGAGCGGCGCGTTTCGTCACAGGGTTATTTGGTAACCGTGATAGCGTTAAGGAGATGTTTAACAAACTCAAGTGGCAGACTCTGCAAGACAGGCGCTCTGCATCGCGGTGTAGCTTGCTCGTCAGGTTTCGAGAGGGTGCGTTTCTGGATGAGGTATCGAATATATTGCTTCCCCCTACTTATACCTCCCGAGGAGATCACGAATGTAAAATTAGAGAGATTAGAGCACGCACGGAGGCTTTCAGACAGTCGTTCTTCCCGCGAACCATACGCGACTGGAACAGGAAAGGGAGGTAAAGACAGTGGCACGTAAAGTGCCCTCCGCCACACACCGTTGGGTGGCTTGCGGAGTGTAGATGTAGATGTAGATGATAAGGGTGGTCCAACCCAAAAAAAATTTTCTAATTTTTGGACAGAACTTTTTATTTTTATTTTTTTATGATGTGGCATTAAGAAATACACATAACCCTAAATTTTCACCCTTCTACCACCAACCCCTATTTTTTAATAGCGATTTTAGTAATTTAATAATTTTCAACCCCGGTCGATAACTGATCAATTATCACTTGATCAGTTATCCCCGCCAGGTGTCTACCGGTGATAGTCTTTCATTATCCGATAGATAGGTAATTGAAGAAAACGTACCAAAAGCAACGACTCGAATACCCCTCTTTGAATCGGCGTAACTGGACCGAGAAGTTTAACTAGGTAGCACGCGTCATTCACCAAACCTACATTTAGGCCTAGCGTACATGCGTCGATTTTTATCGTATGGAAATATATCGTACGATCAAATTCTTTTAGTGGAAAAAAGAAATTCCTATGCTCTCCTTTGTTCCTCTAAAAGAATTTAATCGTACAATACTTTTACGTACGATAAAAATGATGCGTGTGCGCTAGGCCTTATTCATAATGCTGGCGAACACGTTTCGACACGAAATTGCCGCCATGTTTGTATGCTCATGGACGAGCCGTGTATCGACTGCAATTGTTAAATCCGCGCGATCTACCGTAGAAACTCTACAACTAATAGCGTCTGATACTGCCGGACTTCCCCCTAAGCCTTTTCTCACTCCCTGCACAGTTTTCGGCCAGACACGTATACATTGTGTTACACGTATACATTATTTTTATAGACTAGAGATAATTTATATGGCAAAACGAATTTGCCGGGGCAGCTATAACATATAAAGATTTTCAGAGGGGGAACGAAGTTCGCCGGTTATAGTTAGCTTAACTGTAATATTGTGGCAGATATCGAAGTTTCATTGACAGCATGCATTTTGGCCTACGTCTGCCCTTACAGGCATTCATGTATGCCCAACCGACCAATAATGCACAGAAGTTAGAGTACCGTGTGACCAAAGCATGTGACGCAACACGAGAGGACCCAGGAGTATGTGAAAGATTCGCTGCGAACAAGGTGTGAAGGAAGCGACAGGATGACTGATAACGACATGCAGCACTGCCTATGGTCTCTACTTTTACGCAACTGACAGATGGGAATCAGGCGGCAGATTTGCCCATGTCTCAACAGGTATTGATTCCCCGGGCACATCATTAGAGGGAGTTTTCTTCTAGTCTTGAGCAATAATACATCCTGTAGGCATACGTGCCACTTTTTTTTTTCTTTAATGGTCTGTATTTATTCTGGTTATGTCTGGGATGGCCTGTCTTAAAGCTGATTACCCTGATTGCATGGCTATCGACGTAATATAAATATTCGAAAAGACAGCTAAGCCATTTAGATAAGAACTCTTCCGTTGTGGCGCTGAGATCGTAGGCGACACTAATTGCACACAATTTGTAAAATGTCCACATGAGGAATTCTATACCGTTCATTTCAAAGCCGAGCGCTTCTTCTAGCCATCGATTTTGGCGAATAAATCGTCCGTAAACAGCCGATGACGTTAAACTCGAAAGACTACGAGATAAAACGAGGGTAAATTTATGGTCTAACCGCTGCTGAATGGATGATAGCAAGAATTCTGAACTCTCGAGAGCTGTTCTCTAGCGCATACAACACACTTAAGAAAGGAGAGTGAAACGACAAGATTCCACGCTTCTGATGTCACATTGGTGTGTGTTGACGTACAGTGATACGGGTAGTACAGTATGTTCAAGATAAAAGTGTCCCCGTTCCGTAAACAACACGCAGGGATTTCACTGTTTGCCGTTCGCCCTGGCTTCCGATCACTGGACGGAGGTGGTTAATTGCCACAACTTCAGAGGTTGTTATTTGGAAGCGACGTGTATTTTTCTTCCCTTCCTGAGCTGCTGTTGTTTTTGTCTTTAGTCCGAAATTTGGTTTGATATAGCTCTTCATGCTATTTTATTCTGCGCAAGCCTCTTTACCACTGAATAACTACTGCAAACTGTTTCCATTTGAACCTGATTACTACAGGCTGACAATAACTGAACTATATGGGAAAAAAACGTAAATTAGTTACGAACTACGGCCTCCACACACATTATTCAACATGAAAACGTCTCTACAGATATTTTAATTTAGGATATGACATGTTAGATGCCTGCCATCATTGGCGATCACGTGGCGCAGACGAACAGCGAAATTCTGCATCACCTGCTAAAGTGTAGGAACATCGATGCTGTCGGTAACCTCGTGAATGGTTGTTTTCAGCTCAGCAATGGTTTTGGGGTTATTATGTAAGTTTGCAGGCTTTCGTGACCGTTGTGACTGAAGTTAAAATCTTCTGGGTTATTAGGGCACGTCATGTTTCTTCTAAAATGTTCGACGTTTCGACCCCTCTGCTGGGATCTTCCTCAGGATCTTTTGGTGTCCACTACTGCTAGAACACTGTCAGAGACGAGTGTCGCGTCCAATTATAAAGGGGGAGTTTTCTGGCGTTCTTGCTGGAGAAGTGATAGTATTGATTAAAATTCATATGGCTACCATTGGTGGGCCATAGTCATAGGCCAATGCAGAAGAAAGGGTGCGTTGGTAGCTCATCTACAGTGGATAAAATTGGCGGTCATCGTCATTGAACTGAAAGGTACTATTCCACACTTATGCTGGAGAAGAGTTATTAGTTGAAATGCCTGTTACCGCTATTGGTTGGTCGTCATCAGTGGCTAGATTCGAAACGGACAGAGCAAGAGAGGGGGAATGTGAAACGTCCCCTTAGAACAATTATATACGACTGTGCTTAAACTAACGCACAATATTTTTTTAGCGCAACGCAGTCTGACTTTCAGAAATCCCTACAAAGGAATGGCCCTGACTAACATTAACCTATACCTTTCACAAATCACTTACCTCAAAAAATCTTCGTTACTCGAACTACTGAAATACAGCGAGCTCCACTACTGCCAGCTAAATAAAAGATTCAAACTACTGAAGGCACTAACTACTGATAGGCATAGTTAGCAAATGAAGGATTTTAATAGAGCACAAACAATGTATTTACCTTAATAGTGTTGAAAAAACCATAATATACATGTTAATGACATCCAGTCTTACAAATTTCCAAACTTCGCCATCTCTCTCCCCACATCCACCACTGCTGGCGGCTCACCTCCAACTGCGCAACGCTACGCGCTGTTCACATCCAGCTGCCGCTGCCCAACACTACAATGGCAGACAACAATGCAAACTAGCTACAGACTGCACACAGCACAGCCAGTATTTTTCATACAGAGCGCTACGTGGCGTTACCAATGTAAAACATAAACAGCCTACTTACAAATGTTTACCCAAAATATTATTGTCAGCAGAGGTGACTTCAGTAACTTCAGTATTGCTGTACACCTTGTCTTTAATGTAGCCCCACAAGAAGAAGTCGCATTTGTTCAGATCCGGAGAATATGGGGGCCAAACGAGTCTCATGCCAGTATGCCAGTAGCCTCTGGGTACCGCAGGGCCAGAATGCGGTACCCAAAGTGTTTCTCCAGGACATCAAACAGTCTCCTGCTTCAGTGGGGTCGAGCTCCGTCTTGAGTGAAGCACATCTTGTCGAAATCAGGATCACTCTGGATAATGCGAATGGAACCATCTTCCAAAACGTACCTTTCGGTAGTCACCTTGCCATCAAGGAATATTGTACCGATTATTCCGTGACCGGGTATTGCACCACCACACCGTCACCCGTTGAGCGTGAAGAGACTGCTCGATCGCGAAATGCGGTTCCTCAGTCCCCCAAATGCGCAAATTTTGCTTATTGATAAACCCATCCAAATGAAAGTGGGCTTCGTCGCTAAATGAAACCATCCAGCCAAACTAATTACCATCACACCCCGTCACCAACCGTGCAGTTTGAACGTCCTAACGCAAACCGTTCAGAAGGTATGAACATTTTATTTCATATACGAGGGGAGTTCAATAAGTAATGCAACACATTTTTTTTCTCGGCCAATTTTGGTTGAAAAAACCGGAAATTTCTTGTGGAATATTTTCAAACATTCCCGCTTCGTCTCGTATAGTTTCATTCACTTCCGACAGGTGGCAGCGCTGTACGGAGCTGTTAAAATGGCGTCTGTAACGGATGTGCGTTGCAAACAACGGGCAGTGATCGAGTTTCTTTTGGCGGAAAACCAGGGCATCTCAGATATTCATAGGCGCTTGCAGAATGTCTACGGTGATCTGGCAGTGGACAAAAGCACGGTGAGTCGTTGGGCAAAGCGTGTGTTATCATCGCCGCAAGGTCAAGCAAGACTGTCTGATCTCCCGCGTGCGGGGCGGCCGTGCACAGCTGTGACTCCTGCAATGGCGGAGCGTGCGAACACACTCGTTCGAGATGATCGACGGATCACCATCAAACAACTCAGTGCTCAACTTGACATCTCTCTTGGTAGTGCTGTCACAATTGTTTACCAGTTGGGATATTCAAAGGTTTGTTCCCGCTGGGTCCCTCGTTGTCTAACCGAACACCATAAAGAGCAAAGGAGAACCATCTGTGCGGAATTGCTTGCTCGTCATGTGGCTGAGGGTGACAATTTCTTGTCAAAGATTGTTACAGGCGATGAAACATGGGTTCATCACTTCGAACCTGAAACAAAACGGCAATCAATGGAGTGGCGCCACACCCACTCCCCTACCAAGAAAAAGTTTAAAGCCATACCCTCAGCCGGTAAAGTCATGGTTACAGTCTTCTGGGACGCTGAAGGGGTTATTCTGTTCGATGTCCTTCCCCATGGTCAAACGATCAACTCTGAAGTGTATTGTGCTACTCTTCAGAAATTGAAGAAACGACTTCAGCGTGTTAGTAGGCACAAAAATCTGAACGAACTTCTCCTTCTTCATGACAACGCAAGACCTCACATAAGTCTTCGCACCCGAGAGGAGCTCACAAAACTTCAGTGGACTGTTCTTCCTCATGCACCCTACAGCCCCGATCTCGCACCGTCGGATTTCCATATGTTTGGCCCAATGAAGGACGCAATCCGTGGGAGGCACTACGCGGACGATGAAGAAGTTATTGATGCAGTACGACGTTGGCCCCGACATCGACCAGTGGAATGGTACCGTGCAGGCATACAGGCTCTCATTTCAAGGTGGCGTAAGGCCGTAGCATTGAATGGAGATTACGTTGAAAAATAGTGTTGTGTAGCTAAAAGATTGGGGAATAACCTGGTGTATTTCAATGCCCCCCCCCCAACCACCACCACCACCAACATACAAACTTTCTGCCATTAAAAATGGATGTGTCCTATCAACCGATCTCTTCTTTTAGTCAGCCTGTGCCATAATTATCTTTTTTCCTTAATGCGAATTAGCACCTCCTCATTAGTTGCTTGATCCATCCATCTAATCCCCAATATTGTTCTGAAGCATCACATTTCAAAGTTTCTGTTTTCTGCTAGTCTGAACTTCTTATTGTCCGCATTTCATTTCCGTACAAGGCTACACTCCACGCCAAAAACTTTCGGAAAGTACTTCTCAGCATTTAAATTTAGTGCAATACACCGTACTTCGTGAATGTAAGGATATATGTATACGGCAGTGCAAAATTTAAAGATGAAAGTAACTTTCGCATGACATGACACTGCCAAGAACCATAGCAAGATGAAACCTGAAAATTACACAGAAAGAAGTGCTACAGCATAGCACTGAAGGTAACTGGAGGGAAATATACAATGAGACGAACATAAAAATTTGGAAAATTTGTGGCAAGTTCCTATGGGACCAAACTGCTAAGGCCATCGGTTCCTAGGTTGACACACTACTTAATCTAACTTAAACTAACTTACGCTAAGGACAACAAACACACACACACACACACACACACACACACACACACATGCCCGAGGGAGGACGCAAACCTCCAACGTGAGGGAGCCGTGCGAACAGTGGCAGCTAGAGGAACAGAAGTTACACTTTTATTCAAGAAAATAATTACACTGACGTCACCGCTATTCATGATAGCCGGCTAGACATGCAGAAGGTAGGAGATGATGCTTAATCGGGTGTGTGATCACTATGTACGGTAGTACATGCCCTGCAACGAGCTCCCATGCTGGTCACGAGACTTGTAAGGAGCTGTTGTGGCAGGCCAATCCATTCCTCCACCACCGAGGTTGACAGCTGCTGTACGGTCGCTTGTGAATGCGACGTGCCGCAGTAGGTCTCTTCAGCATATCCCACATGTCCTCGATGGGTTTTAAGTCAGCGCAATGGGCTGGCCAGTCCTTATGCCTAATACCCTCTCGTTCCAAGAGCACCTCTACCTGTGCTGTTTGATGTGCTGGTGCATTGTCGTCCATAAAACTGAGGTTAGGCCAGCATGCGTCCCTGAATAGACGCACATGGAGAAGCAGTACAGTATCACAATAATGCTGACGGGTAGGTGTGTCGTGTTCAAGGATTTGGAGGTCAGTTCTTCCACAAAACATTGTGCCTCCCCACATACTAACAACAGTACCAGCAAAACGACCGTCCTCGACAAAGTTCCTGTGTGCATTACGTGGTCCTAGGTAGAGCCACTAACGATATGTCCAACATTGTCGTACATAATCGTTTTGGTGGTCCAGGTGTAGGGAGGCATAACGTTGTATGTATCTGTGTGTTATGTTGACGAGTTGCACAACTGATTGATCTGACAAGTACCCTTTGGCTCCTGCAAGAAGCAATTTCCACCCCACACTACTACAGAAGTCAGACAGATACTCCTAACGTACCAAAAAGAAATGCCTGAAAAACTTTCAGCAATAAATATCTTCTGGAGTCGTCCGCTGTAAAGGAAAGACACAAAAATATTCTATTTTCTTACCTAACTAGTGGTATACTTGGGTACTAGACTATTGCTAGTTAGTGTACGAAAAACATCAAACGAACGAAAAATATTTTTTATTGCAAAATCTGAGAAAATCGAAGTGAAACTTTTATTTATGAATGATACACAAATTTCCGGGTTGTTTTTGGAACAGGAGGTTACCTCTTATGGATAGGATCCTGTTAATAAAATTTATATACAAAGTGTGGGAAAGCTTTTTTATCCCTTTTATTTAAGACTGTTATTTACTTGTCAGTATGGCTGGGAGCCGCGCCTACTCAACTTCAATGATTATCGGACTGAATTTTTCTAAGTACAGTCGAGGCTGTCGCGTGAAAAATGTAATGGAGTGATGTGAATGAAGTATGTTATTTGTAATGGAGGAAAGATGTGGCTCGCCTACACTGTAGCGCACAATACCGCGAGCTGCGATGTCTGCTGCCTGCATCGTTCGCCACTGAAAAATAACAAAACTGTCTCTTTCTGTCTGGATTGACCTTCGCCAATCGAATTCTCACTACGCCTTGACGAAGGAAAGGACTCCTATCTGCCCCTAATCTACCTACTGGCATGGTACGCCGGTCAGATAACCAGATAACCACTGCGATGCCACTCAATGTTCGCTCACAGGTGCTAACTAATACTCTGTCTGTGTCCACACTGCACATTAAGTTTCGCAGCCAACACAGTGAACAAACGCTTAATCGTGAGCAACTCAACACAGAGTATCACTCTGATTAGCTAGCAACAGAGGTGCTCTCCCAGTGCAGTACTGAGTAGAGACTTTGGTCCTCACTCTCTGCGCACATGCACGAGCGCACTCAGTCCCGCTACATGTTCCCGCTACAAGAGCATCACCAGAACGACTTCCCTCCACGCAAAAAGCGAAAGGGTAATTTTCTGCTGTCTTTCCCTCACTCCTCCAGCTTATTGCGTCAGAAATAGTCCGCCAATCAGCATTACTCTTTCAAACGGGAGAATGGCACTCCATTTAAACCGACCAATCCGGACATATATAGCATCTGCTTTATGCGTTTACTGTCCACCTGTGAGAACTCTGAAACTGCGTACTAGGCCCATCAAAAATGCATATGCTGGGCAAACAATCCAGCGATCTTTTGCTTTTAAGGTGAATACGATAGCCATTGTCCCTTTTCTCTGGCAAAAAAAACTGTTTTGGTCCCTGGGCGGTTGGCCGGCCAGTGCAGCTGCATATTAACTCACCCTCCTACGGACTTTCCAGCGGGCTGATTGCCTCTGGAAACAAAAACTCCTGTGACAGTCGTGTCTTGAATGTTTGTGTGCGCCAGCCTCGACTTTTTAATCTCGGTGCATACTTGAGATTTATTTATTAGATTTACATATTGATTAAATGGAAATATGTAAAATTGACTCTACCCTATGGAGTTTGTGCTTGAATGAAACATTTTGATACCCAGAATATGATGGTGAAGTTGGAATATGTAAGAAATGAAGATCAGGAGACCACGCCACTTTACAACATGGTGTGGACGTAGTGACCTCAAAATCTTTGAACAAGGTGCACTCACCAGTCAATGCTATTGTCGCACTGTAGTCCTTCGTGTGTGCAGCTTTGAGGGATGCATTCGGCCCTGACTTAATTTTAATGGATGACAATGCTCGATCACTTTGAACAGCGTAGGTGGAGGAGCTGTTGGGTGGTGAGGGTATTCAGTGAATGGACTGGCCTGTCCATTCCCCTGACTTAAATCCAACCGAGCATGTCTCGGGTGCACTGGGGAGATGTACTGCAGGCTGCCCACGCGCACCAACAACCGCACACCAGCTGTCACCCGCACTGCAGGAGGACTGGAACTAGAGATGGGTCGAACTCGTTCATTCCCGTGAACTGCTTCATTCATTTCACTCTTTGCCGTGAAGCGTTCAAATGAAGTAGTTCATTCATGAAGTACGGAGGCCTGGCGAAGTTGCCCAGTTCGCCGCTCAGCCGCGGCTATGCTCGCTTCGCCTCGCTCGTACAATAAAGCTTCGTAATACTTCATAATTTTACCAACAGATGGCCGAACTATGCAGTAACGTGCACGCAACGTTTTACGCTCTTACAACGTGTGAGCTAAGTTAAATAGAGTATGGTCGAAGGGGACAAAGGAAAGATAAACAGAGAAGCCTGTCACATATAAAGAAGGTATTACATTTAATCTTGCTCGACATTTTCTCATGAAGCGCCCAAAAAAGTCTTTATCTGCCAAGTGAAACATTATTTGTTGTATTCATAGACTGAAAACAAGGGCTACCAACGAAATGCAGTCCAGTTTTATGTTCGTTTAAAATTTAATCCAAAATAGAATGTGTATGTTTACCACTGTCACAAAGTCTATATATCTACTTTAAGTAATAATTCAGAAGTTTTCCTGTAGATTTACTTTTGTTGAGAATAATAACCCTCCAGATTCAAAATGTAAACTGTCACCTGTAGTCATTGGTACGATTTCAGTGTTATTAACATGTTGGCTGTGCGTGCTCACACAGCCAGCCTCATCGTTTGTATCTGTAATATTCATTTGTCCGCAAGCGCTGCCAACGGTAGGCTCCGGTAGACGCGAAGTATAACTGAACTGCACAAATAGTCACGGGTAAAGATGTCAGCACTGCAGGAAGCAGCTGACGCTGCCTTCCCCTCGCCCCTCACCACCAAAATACCACGCAAACCTATCGTTTCCCACAAACGCCACGCGATTCGTCGACAGGCAGTAGAGGGGGAACTGAAGTGAAGGGAGAATAAGTGACGTAGCGCCGATGTAATGGGATGAGGGAGAGGGGAAGAGAGTGAGTGAACTAGAAAAAAGTGTGGAGTGTGTTATCTGTGAAGAGTTTGAAGTACCAGTTCATTGAAATTGAGTGGTTAGTTCACACTTCACTGGAGTGAAGCGTTCATTTAAACGACTCATTCACGAGCTCCCCATCACTAACTGGAACATTCTACCGCAAGAACTCCTACAGCCAGGAAGTGAGCTCGTTGCAGAGCTAACACTGCCGTCCTCGACCACATGTCCTATTGAGGACCACGTTCCGCCACTTGTGACATCCAGGGGACCATCATGAACCGCGGTGACTTCAGCGTAATTATTGTCTTTCAATAAAAGTTGAAGGGAGTCTACTAGAGCTCACCTGTATGTAGCACCCAAGCACGATAGTAATATTAATGTAAACTAAAATAAAACTAGTGCATTACGAGGGTCACTCCAAAAGAAATGCACACCATTTTTGTAAAAATACGGTTTTCATTCTGCATGTGTGAAAGTTTTACAGTGTGTAGATACATCCTTCCCACTTGTTTTCAAACTTAGTTCAACCTGTTCCCGTGAGTGGCGCCATCGCAGCATGTCTTCAAGATGGCTGCTACACTTGACGTTCGTCAGAAGCAACGTGCTGTCATAGGATTCTTGTGCTGTGAAAACGAGACAGTGGGAAACATCCACAAGAGGTTGAAAAAGGTGTACGGAGATGCTGCTGCCGATCGCAGTACAGTTAGTCGTTGGGCAAGCAGGTTACGTGACGAAAGCGGGCACGGCAATATTGAGGATTGTCCTCGCAGCAGCGGGTCTCGTACTGCACATACTCCAGACAATGAGTAGAGAGTTAACGAATTGGTGACTGCTGACAGACGCATCACAGTGAACGAATTGTCACGCTACGTTGGGATAGGAGAAGGAAGTGTTTGCAGTATACTGAACGTGTTGGCGTTCAAAAGGTTTGTGCCAGGTGGGTTCCCAGGATGTTCACAGTGGCTCACAAAGAAAAAAGAAAAAACGGTATGCAGCGAACTTTTGGAACAATACATGGCTCCATCATTTTTCACCAGAGACAAAGAGGCAACCAACGGAGTGGCATCATGCAAATTCACTGAAGAAAAAAATTCAAAACCACACCTTCTGCTGGAAAAGTTAAGGCTATGGTGTTTTTAGATTCCGAAGGACTCTTGCTTGTGGACATCATGCCGAGTGGAATCATCATAAATTCTGATGCATATGTGATGAAACTGAAGAAACTTCAAGGTTGACTGAGTTGTGTTTGACCACATCGGCAAAAGCAAAATGTTTTGCTGTTGCACAACAATGCACGGCCACATGTCAGTCAAAAAACCGTGGAAGCAATCACAAAACTCGGATGGACAACACTGAAACACCCGCCTTACAATCCTGACCTGCCTCCATGTGACTATCATCTCTTTGGGAAACTGAAAGAATCTCTTCGTGGAACAAAGTTTGTAGATGATGACACTCTGCCAAACAGTGGCTCCAACAGGTTGGTCCAGAATTTTACCATGCGAGTATACAGGCGACGGTTTCAAGATGGCGTAAGGCAGTTGAGAGGGATGGAAATTATGTGGAAAAATGAAAATATTGTTCGTAAAGGATGTATCTACGCACTGTAAAACTTTCAAACATGTAGAATAAAAGATGGATTAAAAAAATAGTGTGCATTCCTTTTTGGAGTGACCCTCATACAAACGATGGATTCTCTAATAGGCTTTATATTGTTGATCGCTGACTGTGCACGACCGCAGCGCCAAAGATGCTGCTTCTGATCTGAGATAGTAGTGTTGAAGTAAGAGAGCACTGCACGCATCGTGATAGACACCTGTCTGTGAGTGAAAGAGGATGGTGTAGGCAGTTTTTGTGGTGTGCTCTGTGAAGCCACCAAATGTTAGATTAACGTAGGCATAACGAAAACATGGAAGCAGAAGTCTTCATGCAATGAAGGAAAAGATGTTAAATAATTATGATTTTCGTTTTGCCAGTGCATTAGTATAGATGAGTTGACTGATAATTTGTAATTGTTGATAACCCCATAATGTACGTAAACTGATTGATAAAAAAGCTAATTGGATATTTCACTTTTGTCATGGTTCTAAGACTTGTTAACAGAGATATATGTAATTTCATGATTTGCGTTTATGCTGGATTAGCGAGCTTAGATAATATATGCTGTAAAAATCTCATTGTTTATGGGGCAATTGGTAAATATGATATATTCTGTTTTTTGACCAATGTAACTTCAGTTGTCAAATGCTTTTGAAAAACCAAACTTACCTTGCAATATGTGTTGTTGTGGTCTTCAGTCCTGAGACTGGTTTGATGCAGCTTTCCATGCTACTCTATCCTGTGCAAGCTTCTTCATCTCCCAGTACCTACTGCAACCTACATCCTTCTGAATCAGTTTAGTGTATTCATCTCTCGGTCTCCCTCTACGATTTTTACCTTCCACGTTGCCCTCCAATACTAAATTGGTGATCCCTTGATGCCTCGGAACATGTCCTACCAACCGCTCCCTTCTTCTAGTCAAATTGTGCCGCAAACTTCTCTTCTCTCTAATTCTAGTCAATACCTCCTCATTACTTATGTGATCTACCCACCTAATCTTCAGCACCCCCCCCCACCCCTTGCGTGCCTCAGCGACACAGATAGCCGTACCGTAGGTGCAACCACAACGGAGGGGTATCTGTTGAGAGGCCAGACAAACGTGTGGTTCCTGAAGAGGGGCAGCAGCCTTTTCAGTAGTTGCAAGGGCAACAGTCTGGATGATTGACTGATCTGGCCTTGTAACACAAACCAAAACGGCCTTGCTGTGCTGGTACTGTGAACGGCTGAAAGCAAGGGGAAACTGCGGCCGTAATTTTTCTCGAGGGCATGCAGATTTACTGTATGGTTAAATGATGATGGCGTCCTCTTGGGTAAAATATTCCGGAGGTAAAATAGTCCCCCATTCGGACCTCCGGGCGGGGACTACTCAAGAGGATGTCGTTATCAGGAGAAAGAAAACTGGCGTTATACGGATCGGAGCGTGGAATGTCAGATCCGTTAATCGGGCAGGTAGGTTACAAAATTTAAAAAGGGAAATGGGTAGGTTAAAGTTAGATATAGTGGGAATTAGTGAAGTTCGGTGGAAAGAGGAACAAGATTTTGGTCAGGCGACTCCAGAGTTATAAACACAAAATCAAATTGGGGTAATGCAGGAGTAGGAGTAATAATGAATAGGAAAATAGGAATGCGGGTAAGCTACTACAAACAGCATAGTGAACGCATTATTGTGGCCAAGATAGATACGAAGCCCACGCCTACTACAGCAGTACAAGTTTATATGCCAACTAGCTCTGCAGATGACGAAGAAATTGAAGAAATGTATGATGAAATAAAAGAAATTATTCTGACTGTGAAGGGAGACGAAAATTTAATAGTCATGGGTGACTGGAACTCGGTAGTAGGAAAAGGGAGAGAAGGAAACGTAGTAGGTGAATATGGATTGGGGGTAAGAAATGAAAGAGGAAGCCGTCTGGTAGAATTTTGCACAGAGCACAACTTAATCATAGCTAACGCTTGGTTCAAGAATCATAAAAGAAGGTTGTATACATGGAAGAAGCCTGGAGATGCTGACAGGTTTCAGATAAATTATTTAATGGTAAGACAGAGATTTGGGAACCAAGCTTTAAATTTTAAGACATTCCCAGGGGCAGATGTGGATTCTGACCACAATCTATTGGTTATGAACTGTAGATTAAAACTGAAGAAACTGCAAAAAGGTGGGATTTTAAGGAGATTGGACCTGGATAAACTGAAAGAACCAGAGGTTGTACAGAGTTTCAGGGAGAGCATAAGGGAACAATTGACAGGAATGGGGGAAAGAAAGAAGAAGAATGGGTAGCTTTGAGGGATGAAGTAGTGAAGGCAGCAGAGGATCAAGTAGGTAAAAAGACGAAGGCTAGTAGAAATCCTTGGGTAACGGAAGATATATTGAATTTAATTGATGAAAGGAGAAAATATAAAAATGCAGTAGATGAAGCAGACAAAAAGGAATACAAACGTCTCAAAAATGAGATCGACAGGAAGTGCAAAATGGCTAAGCAGGGATGGCTAGAGGACAAATGTAAGGATGTAGAGGTTTATCTCACTAGGGGTAAGATAGATACAGCCTACAGGAAAATTAGAGACCTTCAGAGAAAAGAGAACCACTTGTATGAATATCAAAAGCTCAGATGGAAACCCAGTTCTAAGCAAAGAAGGGAAAGCAGAAAGGTGGAAGGAGTATATAGAGGGTCTATACAAGGGCGATGTACTTGAGGACTATATTATGGAAATGGAAGAGAATGTAGATGAAGATGAAATGGGAGATACGATACTGCGTGAGGAGTTTGACGGAGCACTGAGAGACCTGAGTCGTACAAGGCCCCGGGAGTAGACAACATTCCATTAGAAATGTTCAAATGTGTGTGAAATCTTATGGGACTTAACTGCTAAGGTCATCAGTTCCTAAGCTTACACACCACTTAACCTAAATTATCCTAAGGACAAACACATCCATGCCCGACGGAGGACTCGAACCTCCGCCGGGACCAGCCACATTCCATTAGAACTACTGCCAGCCTTGGGAGAGCCAATCCTGACAAAACTCTACCATCTTGTGAGCAAGATGTATGAAACAGGCGAAATACCCACAGACTTCAAGAAGAATATAATAATTCCAATCCCAAAGAAAGCAGGTGTTGACAAATGTGAAAATTACCGAACTATCAGTTTAATAAGTCACGGCTGCAAAATACTAACGCGAATTCTTTACAGGCGAATGGAAAAACTAGTAGCAGCCAACCTCGTGAAAGATCAGTTTGGATTCCGTAGAAATGTTGGAACACGTGAGGCAATACTGACCCTATGACTTATCTTAGAAGCTAGATTAAGGAAAGGCAAACCTACGTTTCTAGCATTTGTAGACTTAGAGAAAGCTTTTGACAATGTTGACTGGAATACTCTCTTCCAAATTCTGAAGGTGGCAGGGGTAAAATACAGGGAGCGAAAGGCTATTTACAATTTGCACAGAAACCAGATGGCAGTTATAAGAATCGAGGGTCATGAAAGGAAAGCAGTGGTTGGGATGGGAGTGAGACAGGGTTTTAGTCTCTCCCCGATGTTATTCAATCTGTATATTGAGCAAGCAGCGAAGGAAACAAAAGAAAAATTTGGAGTAGGTATTAAAATCCATGGAGAAGAAATAAAAACTTTGAGGTTCGCCGATGACATTGTAATTATGTCAGAGACAGCAAAGGACTTGGAAGAGCAGTTGAATGGAATGGATAGTGTCTTGAATGGAGGGTATAAGATGAACATCAACAAAAGCAAAACGAGGATAATGGAATGTAGTCGAATTAAGTTGGGTCATCACAACAACGTTTCAGCAGGCAACGCCGGTCAACTGCTGTTTGTGTATGAGAAATCGGTTGGAAACTTTCCTCATGCAGCACGTTGTAGGTGTCGCCACCGGCGCCAACCTCGTGTGAATGCTCTGAAAAGATAATCGTTTGCATATCACAGCATCTTCTTCCTGTCGATTAAATTTCGCGTCTGTAGCACGTCATCTTCGTGGTGTAGCAATTTTAATGGCCAGTAGTGTAGTACCTCGTAGTGCATGCGGGTTGGCAAGGAGGAGGTAATTCTGTTCGAGACATCACATTGCCTCTGAGTTCAGAACATATTCCGAAGTCTGGCTTACGCTGGACAGGCGATCATTGTAGGCAAAACTACCCCTTCCTTCCGCCTCCTTGATTTCTATCTCACCGTCTATGGCCGTCCTATCGCCCTCACTCCCACCCTTAAGTACCTTGGCGTCACCCTCGACCGTCGCCTCTCCTGGACTCCCATCTCCAGACAATCCAAGCCAAGGCACGTTCCCGACTCCGTCTCCTCAAGCCCCTTTCCGGCCGCACGTTGGGTCTGGACCCCTCCACAATTCTCCACACCTATAAATCCCTCATCCGCCCTATCCTTTGTTACGCCCATCCAGCCTGGATCTCCGCCCCCCCTCCCTTTTATAAATCCCTCCAAATTCTTGAACGCCATGCTCTCTGCCTTGCCTATCGCATCCGTCTCCCCTCCCCCACGCGGATCCTGTATGATCTCATCCCCTTCCCCCACCTCCTCCTTTTCCTTGAAAGGATACGGATCCTGTACACCTCCCATAAGCTTGATCCTCCTCACCTGCTCGCATCCCCGATCCTCTCCCACCCCCGCCCGCTGCTGCGCCTGCATTCTCACGTCCCACCCGGTCTCCATCTCTCCACCCTCCTTACCCTCTCCCAAGGTGGCTTCCGCCAGCTCCCCCTCCCTGATGATGTCCTCGTCCCCTCCATCTACCCCTCCTATCAACTTTGATCCTGCCCCACCCCCCACTTCCGGTGTCCTTTCCTTTCGGCACCCTCCCTCCCTTTTCTTCTCTTCCCTTCTCTTTCCTTTTCCCCCATCCCCTCCCTCCACTCCTCTTCCCCCGGGCTTCCCCTCCCCCTTCCTCCCTCCCCCCTATCTCCCCTGCCCATGGCATCCCTGCTCTCCCCTCTCGCTCTCCCACACCCCTTCCTCCTTCTCCTCTCTTGGCAGGTCCCCGGACTCGCACACGCATAGTGAACATTCGCGCGCCGGAGATCGATTCATCAGTGTTCTGTGCGCCGTGCCAACGTGTTTTCAGCGTTGTTATCATCACGTGTGAATGACTCCGTGTTTTTTGTGTCTCTGTAACCTCTCTCTTTTGCCCGTCACTATGTTCATTATCATTCTCCCTTCTTATACTATTGTAAACACTATGGCTGAAGAACGGCGTAGTGTGCCGCTGCCAGCTTACCTTATTTGTATTGTAATTAAAATAACAATAAAGTAAAAAAAAATTACGCCAGAGCGAACACAAACGAACAATAATTATGTCTGATTTAAACTGTTTCCGAGCGCTAGCGGATTGCATTCGGTCGTGTTTTGTTCGTATTCGTTGGTGCTCGCCCATGTTACGCTGCCTGTCGGTCTTTTAGCGAATCATCAGGGGAAGTTAGCGTCCTCTCCGCTTCGGCGTTAGCAGTAGATTGAGCGTTCATCTGTTATCTCGTTTGTGAACTGCCTTTGCTCTCACATGAGTTGCATAAGCGATGAATTTGTCTGATATTGATGATATAATAATACAGATATCATAGATGCTTGCGGAATCCAAGAGATCTGCAGTAAAAATGCCGAAGGAAAAGAAATGCGATTGTCAGAAATTTGCCAAAGCCGCCAAAGGTCCAACTGGGGATACATGCAGGAGTTTTCATCATCATAAACTAAAGGCTGTGCCTTGTCGATTTAGCCACGTCCCTCTCTCCACTGTCATCCTCTTCAATTCTTCATACGATTTTACATCCCCATATCTTCTTTGATGTTATTAAAATACGTTGCACTTGGCCTGCCTCTTAGTTTTTTCCCTAAATTTTCCCTCAAATACATTCTTTAGGAACTGGTTGTGTCCTCATTATGTGCAATATCATTTTTTATTTTCTTCTGCCTACATAATTTAGCAGCGTTCTGTTCTCATTCACTTCGCTGCAGACCTGTTCATTACTTTTTCTATCTACCGAGCTTGCTTTCGTCATTCTTCTCCATATCCACATTTCCATTGCTTCCAGTCTCTTTTTCTCTACCTTTCCCAGAGTCCACGCTTCTCATTCGTATATTAAGACCCTCCAGACAAAAGTTTTGGCAAACTTTTTCCTACTTTCTAGGCTTATATGATTGTCTGTTAGTAAATTCCTTTTATTCTGGAAAGCTTGCTTTGCCACGGCTATGCTTCTCCTTATGTCTGTGATACATTTATTGTTGTCAGTGATTGTGCTCCCCAAATAAGAGAAGTTCTCATCCTGCTCTAGAACATCATCTTCTTATTTAATATTAACTTGACCATTTTCTTTTGTCTTCCCTACTACCATATTCTCCTTATTTATTTTTCGATTAAATTCTCTTAGGATTTTGGCAAATTTTAGCAACATAAACTCCATTTCCTTTACTGAGGCAGCAAGTACTACTATATCATCTGCAAAACGCATACAGTCTATTCGTTCCCCGTTAATTTTAATTCCTTTGGTAATTCTTTTCCATTTTTCACTGGTTTTTTCAGTAAATAGGTTGAACAAATATGGTGGTAATGGGCATCCTTGCCTTACAACCTTCCTTATTTTTGCTTTCTTCTTCACATCATTCACTTCTATCTCTGCTTCCTGCCTTTTACACAGGTTCCAGATTAATCTTCTGTCCCTCCAATCAAGATTTATTTCCTTCATTGTTCGGAATAACAATTTCCAATTAACCATGTCAAATGCTTTTTGTAAATCTATAAAAGTCAGGTAGGTTCTACTATTAACTCCAATTCGTCTTTCTAATGCCATCCTCAGAGCTAGTATTGCCTCTCTATTTCCTTTTACGGATCTGAAACCAAATCGGTCTTCGCCTAGGTTTGCCTCAATTTTCTTTTTTATTCGATTTTTTATTATGTTTAACATTATTTTGGAATTGTGGGATAGTAAGGAAATAGTTCTGTAGTTCTCACAGTCCAGAGTATTCCCTTTTTTTGGGATTATTACTGTTTTGCTGTCAAGCAAATCTGTAGGATTATTTTCACTCAAAAATCGGTCAGAATTATTTTATGCCTTTTTTTCGCATTGGGATCAAATGAAATACATTGTTTAACCTGAATTGTATTATTATTTACAAAATGTAAATACAGACTATTACAATATACCTTTATTCTGTCTCAAACTGTTGTTTGTCGTTTACTTCGTCATCTTTGCCTTCCTGTATAATTTCGTCGCTGTCAGTTTCATCCGGAGGAAAAGACGGTGGGATTGGTATCATTAGACTGAATGCCTGTTGCAGAAATGGGACACTTTTCCTATGATGCCTTTGTTTGCTACAACTTAAATATGGTGTCCCGTGAATATCAGGAATCCGATAAAACATCAAATCTCCGACATCGCTGCTGCCGGAAAAAGATGCTGTAAAAACGGGACCAACAACGACTGAAGAGATTCATTCAACAGGCAGAAGTGCAACCCTTCCGCAAATTGTTGCAGGTGTCAATGCTGGGCCATCAACAAGCGTCAGCGTGCGAACCATTCAACGAAACATCATCCATATGGGCTTTCGGAGCCGAACGCCCACTCGTGTACCCTTGATGACTGCGCGACACAAAGCATTACGCCTCGCCTCGGCCCGTTAACACCGCCATTGGACTGTTGACGACCGGAAACACGTTCCTGCTCGGATGCGTTTCGTTTGAAACTGTGCGAGTGGACGGTCGTGTACGGATATGGAGACTACATCATGAATCCATCGACCCTGCATGTCTGCAGGGGACTGTTCAAGCCGGTCGAGACGCTGTAATGGTTTGGGGGCGTGTTCAGTTGGAGTAATATGGGACCCCTGTTACGTCTCTAACAGGTGACACATACGCAAGCTTCCTCATCACCTGCATCCATTCATTTCTATTGTGCATTCCAACGGATTTGGGCCATTCCAGCAGGACAGTGTGACACCCCACAAGTCCCGAATGGCTACAGAGTGGCTCCAGGAAACCTCTTCTGAGTTTAAACATTTTCGCTGGTCACCAAACTCCCGAGACATGAACATTATTGAGCATATCTGGGATGCCTTGCAACGTGCTTTCAGAAGAGATCTCCACCCCTTCGTACTCTTACGAATTTATGGACAGCCCTGCAGGAATCATGGTGTCATTTCTCTCCACCACTACTCCAGACATTAGTCAAGTCCGCGCCACGTCTTATTGCGGAACTTCTGCATGCTCACTGAGACCGTAGACGATATTAGGCAGGTGTACCAGTTTCTTTAGCTCTTCATAGTACAACTTCCACGCCTAATTCTGCCATTGGACCTGACTAAGAGGTTACTGCACCTTATGTCTAATATGGGTGCTGGTTACATTAATGTGAGTAGACTGTGTGTCTGTTTCTTCGAACATGAGGTGGTGCTACTCCCGTTACTTCCGATGTAAAGGGAGACTTAAAAGCCGCAGTAACGATCAGACTTGTTGGTCAAATACGCTGTTCCCCATCCATAGGTTTCTTAAACAAGCACGCAGATGAATCAACAAACTTTGTCAAATTTAACCTCCATTGAAGCATTCTCACTGTGTCGCAAAGTATTTTGACACTCGCGGGAAAGGCTGTTCATGCAGACAAAGCATTTATTTCCCTGTCTTTGCACTGTGTGTAAAGAAGAAAAAATAAAATAAGTCGCTGCTTCAGGAAATGGTTGAAACTCAGACAAATACGTCCAAAAAATCTGCTAAACGAAATATTGAGTTCATTAAAATACTACAACGTGCAGTAATGTCCCTTGTCATGTGAGAATATTATCTATATTTTGAACGTTGACGTGCTGTGTGCAATAATTACGATCTTTGCTGCATATGGCGAACAATCATGGAATGTATAACTACGATCTCGTATTAACTCTATGCACTCAACGGCCTATCTTAAGATTTATAGTGATCTGTATCACAAAATACTCACTCTTTTTCTGGTGCTCGATTAGAAAGGTACGATGTAATCATATGCTGTGATAAATATCATATTACGTAATCCCTGCTTTCATTCCAGTAGCCCATAAAGCTTAGTTGGATTCTATGAGACGTAATTAGTTATTTATGAAACGTAGCAATTCTTATTACTGCACGACCGAAATACGTAAGCTAAATATCTCTAAATATATAAATATTAAAGCAGATACTGTTTATTACCTGGTCTGGTATCAATTTTAGTGATGAACTCTAATGTTCGTAATAATTAGCGATATACTGTAGTTAGAACGAATAGTTCTATTTTTCTGATTTTTTGTCCGGTAGCATTGTCGAACAAAGAGATTCCTAATCAGTTACTGCGGAGACGACGCGAGACGTGCGAATATTGCAGTTGCACGTTCCGTTCGTAAAATAAGCAGTGACATTAAATGAAACAACAAGTTTACTGTTACCAGTCACCGTTTTATTTTATTTTTTCCACGACGCGTTTCGAAGGTTTAAACCTCCATCATCGGGTGGATTTACATTAGTTAGTATTACATATGTGTGTATGTTGTGTTACAATTTTGGAGGAACTTGTGGCACTGCCTCCAGTAAACAAATTTGTTTACAAATGTGGCAGTATACATGTGATGTGTTACGACAGAAAAAGGAACCTGTGACCACTGGAGGCAGTGCCACAAGTTCCTCCAAAATTGTAACACAACATACACACATATGTAATACTAACTAATGTAAATCCACCCGATGATGGAGGTTTAAACCTACGAAACGCGTCGTGGAAAAAATAAAATAAAACGGTGACTGGCAACATTAAACTTGTTGTTTCATTTAATGTCAGTAACAGTCACGGTAAAGCCTAACCTAAAAATGTTCGCATTTAAAGCAGTGACATACTTTACTGCGAACATTAACATCGTCTGCGGAAGAACCAAGGCCCTTCTATTTTTTTTTTTTTTATTGAACTCTCGCTTACATGTTGAGGGTAGAGCACTGTTCTTCCTCCTAAAATTTTCCTGCGTAATATGTGCCTGCGAACGACGAAACACATCATTTTGATAAATTCCTATGCTCTTTTATATGGATAAAACACTCTTTTGATAGTAGTTTACCAGCGGAAAAAAAGAACATTATCGCTAAATAAACATGCGTAGCGAAATATCAACGCGAATAACGTCCGCCACCTTGTCAATTTGACGTCAATCAAAAATTCTCTCACACACAACGGACATTTGACAAACACGTCAAATTGCACCATACACGGTCACAGTGAAGTTTGACAAATTGTTTGATAGTTTACAGCGGTCTTAAAAGCCGCTCGTAAACAATGAAGCTTGAAATTCGTTCTTATATATAATAACTGGTTTGTCAAACAATCCTGCACACGAACAAACAAAGTTTGTCAATTTAAGCTCACTTTTAAAGCAGACGCTATTCGTGTATGCTGTATTCTCGCACAAGTGGGAATGGCTACAAATGCGGATAAAACATATCTAACATTACTCTGACACTGTGTTTAAAGAATAAGAAGACAGGAAGACGCTGATCCAGGGAATGGTTTAAAATGAGACAGAAATATAGACATGAAAACTTGTTAATGGTAATGTTTATACTCGGACCTGATAAGTCCAACAACTGTCGGCGAATGGACAGTAAACTTTTTTATAACTTGATCGGAGTTACTTCGCTCAAACATTGAAACAGAAGGTACAAATACAGGGTGCGAAAATTTATTTTCGTCTTCATGGTACTCAAATGACAGTTCATTAAAATAACGTGGGAACATATAACGTACACCGTCCGTGAAAGAATAAGAAAACTTCGACGTTTTTTGCTTTATTACACCCAACATGTATGTTGTGCGCGGAATATTGAATGTTTCTTAAACTCTTCCTGAGTAATACATGGCTGGGAAAGATGTGACGCATCTTCCGTTTTGGTAACTGCAAGTCCTATTTTGTATTTATCGTTGATCATAAATTCTCAGTGAGAAAAACTGTAATAAAATTATTTGTCGCTGAACACATGCTGTGAAACGTTAACACCAACAATGTCCGCTATCATGTACCATGGCAAACTTTCCGTCAGTTAAAATTTACCAAACGTACGGATCACAATATGCTTTACAATCACGTAAAACAGCATCGTTCACAATCAAATACTCTACTGGCCATTAAAATTGCTACACCAAGAAGAAATGCAGATGATAAACAGGTATTCATTGGACAAATATATTATACTAGAACTGACATGTGATTACATTTTCACGCAGTTTGGATGCATAGATCCTGAAAAATCAGTACCCAAAACAACCACCTCTGGCAGTAATAACGGCCTTGATACGCCTGGGCATTGAGTCAAACAGAGCTGGGATGGCGTGTACAGGTACAGCTGCCCATGCAGCTTCAACACGACTCCACAGTTCATCAAGAGTAGTGACTCGCGTACTGTGACGAGCCAGTTGCTCGGCCACCATTAACCAGGCGTTTTCAATTGGTGAGAGATCTGGAGAATGTGCTGGCCAGGGCAGCAGTCGAACATTTTGTGTATCCAGAAAGGCCCGTACAGGACCTGCAACATGCGGTCGTGCATTATGCTGCTGAAATGAAGGGTTTCGCAGGGATCGAATCAAGGGTAGAGCCACGGATCGTAACACATCTGAAATGTAATGCCCACTGTTCAAAGTGCGTCAATGCGAACAAGAGGTGAGCGAGACGTGTAACCAATGGCACCGCATACCATCACGTCGGGTGATATGGCGATGACGAATACACGCTTCCAATGTGCGTTCACCGTGATGTCGTCAAACACGGATGCGACCATCCTGATGCTGTAAACAGAACCTGGATTCATCCGAAAAATGACGTTTTGCCATTCGTGCACCCAGGTTCGTCATCGAGTACACCATCGCAGGCGCTCCTGTCTGTGATGCAGCGTCAAGGGTAACCGCAGCCATGGTTTCCGAACTGATAGTCCATGCTGATGCAAACGTCGTCGAACTGTTCGTGCAGATGGTTGTTGTCTTGCAAACGTCCCCATCCGTTGACTCAGGAATCGAGACGTGGCTGCACGATCCGTTACAGCCAAGCGGATAAGATTCCTGTCATCTCGACTGCTAGTGAAACGAGGCCGCTGGGATCCAGCACGGCGTTCCGTATTACCCTCCTGAACCCACCGATTCCATATTCTGCTAACAGTCATTAGATCTCGACCAAGGCGAGCAGCAATGTCGCGATACTGATAAACCACATTCGCGATAGGCTACAATCCGACCTTTATCAAAGTCGGAAACGTGATGGTACGTATTTCTCCTCCTAACACGAGGCATCGCAACAACGTTTCACCAGGCAACGCCGGTCAACTGCTGATTGTGTATGAGAAATCGGTTGGAATCTCTCCTCATGTCAGCACGTTGTAGGTGTCGCCACTGGTGCCAACCTTGTGTGAATGCTCTGATAAGCAAATCATTTACATATCACAGCATCTTCTTCCTGTCGGTTAAATTTCGTGTCTGTAGCACGTCATCTTCGTGGTGTAGCAATTTTAATGGCCAGTAGTGTATTTGGTAAACATAGTAGCATTTGACAAATTGTTTGATCGCGTATGGGGGCCTCAAACGCAAATTTGTTTGTCAAATTCGCTGTTGCGGATTTGTGAAATACGGCCGTACACGTACAAACAGATATTTTCAGTTTAACCTCACTTTGAAGCAGACACTGTTCGTGTGTGTGAGTATTTTGACAGCAGTGAGAGTGAACACAAATGCAGACAAAGCATTTCTGGCACTGGCTTTTGTACTGTGTTTAAAGAAGAAGAAAAAATAAACAGATGCTTCTCCAAGGAATGGCTGAAAATGAGAGAGAGCTTTACCCATGAAAATCCGGTAAAGGAGCCGCGCGGTGTAGCCGCGCGGTCTAGGGCGCCTAGTCACGGTCGATGCGGCTTCTCCCGTCGGAGGTTCGAGTCCTCCTTCGGGCATGGGTGTGTGTGTGTCGTCCATAGTCTAAGTTAGATTAAGTAATGTGTAGGCTTAGGGGCCGATGACCTTAGCAGTTTGGTCCCATGATACCTTACCACCACAAATTCCGCTAAAGGAAACATTACCAAAGAAACTTCCCGGCATATTAAAACTGTGTGACGGACCGAGACTCGAACTCGGGACCTTGGCCTTTCGCGGGCAAGTGCACACAATTTTAATCTGCCAGGAAATTTCATATCAGCGCACACCGCTGCAGAGTGAAAAATCTCATTCTGGAAACATTATCAAATGGTTCAAATGGCTCAGACACTATGGGACTTAACATCGGAGGTCATGAGTCCCCTAGAACTTAGAACTACTTAAACCTAATTAATCTAAGGACATCACACACATCCATGCCCGAGGGAGGATTCGAACCTGCGACCGCAGCAGTCGCGCGGTTCCGTACTCACGCCCCTAGAACCGCTCGGCCAAAACGGCTCGCTAGGAAACATTATCACTGAATCCGATGATTACATCAACTTTCTTCGAATGAGCAATGAAATTTTTAATAATTTGTTAAGATCCTCGTAAAAGAGCAAACTTGTGCGTCGAATTCGATTTCAGCTAGCCACGAATGCGTAAAAAGCCCGTACATCTACCAACAAAGATTGTCAATTTCACCTTACTTTTGAAGCAGACGCTTTTCGTGTAATTTTTTTTGTGTTGGAATGGCTACAAATGCAAATAAAGCTTTTCTAACACTGACTCTGGCACTGTGTTTAAAGAAGAAGAAAACAAGATGCTGGTCAGGGAATCGTTTAAAAGGAGAAATATACAGATAAAAACCTGTTAATGGAAATGTTACAACCCGACCAGTACATCAATTTCCTGTGGATAGTCAGTGAACTCCTAAGAAATTGTTTGGAGTTATTTAGCCCTCACAATGATAAGAAAGAAAGGACGCGTGTATGCGAAAATTTATTCTCTTAATGTATGGCTGAGAAACATGTTCAGCTCAATCATTTTGCTAACTGCCGGTGCTATTTTGTATTTATCCTCGATCGTAGTTTCCATAGTTGTGAAAACGTAAGACACAGTGAGATAAATTATAATAAAACTATTTTTCACTATACAGGGTGTTACAAAAAGGTACGGCCAAACTTTCAGGAAAAAATTCCTCACACACAAATAAAGAAAAGATGTTATGTGGACATGTGTCCGGAAACGCTTAATTTCCATGTTAGAGCTCATTTTAGTTTCGTCAGTATGTCCTGAACTTCCTCGATTCACTGCCAATTGGCCCAATTGAAGGAAGGTAATGTTGACTTCGGTGCTTGTGTTGACATGCGACTCATTGCTCCACAGTACTAGCATCAAGCACATCAGTACGTAGCATCAACAGGTTACTGTTCATCACGAACGTGGTTTTGCAGTCAGTGCAATGTTTACAAATGCGGAGTTGGCAGATGCCCATTTGATGTATGGATTAGCACGGGGCAATAGCCGTGGCGCGGTACGTTTGTATCGAGACAGATTTCCAGAACGAAGGTGTCCCGAATGGAAGACGTTCGAAGCAATTGATCGGGGTCTTAGGGAGCACGGAACATTCCAGCCTATGACTCGCGACTGGGGAAGACCTAGAACGACGAGGACACCTGCAGTGGACGAGGCAATTCTTCGTGCAGTTGACGATAACCCTAATGTCAGCGTCAGACAAGTTGCTGCTGTACAAGGTAACGTTGACCACGTCACTGTAAGGAGAGTGCTACGGGAGAACCAGTTGTTTCCGTACCATGTACAGCGTGTGCAGGCATTATCAGCAGCTGATTGGCCTCCACGGGTACACTTCTGCGAATGGTTCATCCAACAATGTGTCAATCCTCATTTCAGGCAAATGTTCTCTTTACGGATGAGGCTTCATTCCAATGTGATCAAATTGTAAATTTTCACAATCAACATGTATGCGCTGACGCGAATCCGTACGCAATTGTGCAATCACGTCATCAACACAGATTTTCTGTGAACGTTTGGGCAGGCATTGTTGGTGATGTCTTGATTGGGTCCCAAGTTCTTCCACTTACGCTCAATGGAGCAGGTTAACATGATTTCATACGGGATACTCTACCTGTGCTGCTAGAACATGTGCCTTTACAAGTACGACACAACATGTGGTTCATGCACGATGGAGCTCCTGCACATTTGAGTCGAAGTGTTCGGACGCTTCTCAACAACAGATTCGGTGACCGATGGATTGGTAGAGGCGGACCAATTCCATGGCCTCCACGCTCTCCTGACCTCAGCCCTCTTGACTTTCATTTATGGTGGCATTTGAAAGCTCTTGTCTACGCAACTCCGGTAGCAAATGTAGAGACTCTTCGTGCTCGTATTGTGGACTGCTGTGATACATTAACGCCATTCTCCAGGGCTGCATCAGCGCATCAGGGATTCCATACGATAGAGGGTGGATGCATGTATCCTCGCTAACGGAGGACATTCTGAACATATCCTGTAACAAAGTGTTTGAAGTCACGCTGGTACGTTCTGTTGCTGTGTCTTTCCATTCCATGATGGATGTGATTTGAAGAGAAATAGTAAAATGAGCTCTAACATGGAAAGTAAGCGTTTCAGGACACGTGTCCACATAACATATTTTCTTTCTATGTGTGTGAGGAATGTTTGCTGAACGTTTGGCTGTACCTTTTTGTAACACCCTGTATATGGTTCAAATAGCTCTCAGCACTATGGGACTTAACTTCTGAGGCCATCAGTCCCCTAGAATTTAGAACTACTTACAGCTAAGTAACCTAAGGACACCACACACATCCACGCCCGAGGCAGGATTCGAACCTGCGACCGTAGCGGTCGTGAGGTTCCAGACCATAGAGCCTGGAACCGCTCGGCCAGTGCGGCCGGCTATGATACAAACAACGCCCGCCCTCTTGTCAAACATTCTGTCAATCAAAATTTTCCGAAAACAAATCAAACATAATCTATGCTTGACAAACACGTGGAACAGCACCATGCACAAATGTTTGGCAGACATAGTACAGTTTGACAAATTGTGTGATCGTGTACGAGGGCCTTAAGACGCTTGCGACCGTAGCAGACGCCGCCGCTATCAAGCGGCAGGTCTCGTTATCGAGAACCGCAGGTCAGAGAACGCAGGCGACCTGGTGGGGCCGTCGCGTGGTGGTGGGGGAATCCCCTAAAGAGCTCCGCGTGCGGCCAAGCCACTCAGAGCCGCTCACACTTCGCAACTGGACGCTCACCATGGCTCTCGTCGGCGTTCTGTTGGCAGCCCTGGCCGTGGGCCTGCTGCTCTACCTGCTGCTCGTCGCCATCTCCAGGCCTGACAACTTCCCGCCAGGTGGGTCCCGTTGCGAAGTGAGAAACATCGCGGTTGCAAGCGGCTGGACTCTGTGGTCTACTGGTTGACTCCGTGATAATGTCACAAACTGTCAGGTATGATAGAGAAGGGTAAATGTATCAGTTGTAGGGAGGAACCGTGGTCCGGAAATGGGTTATTTCCAAGAGTGATTGCCAATCGAAGTCGCGGTGTCTAAACGATAGCCGGCCCTGGTGGCCGAGCGGTTCTAGGCGCTACAGTCTTGAACCGCGCGACTGCTACGGTCGCAGGTTCGAATCCTGCCTCGGGCACGGGTGTGTGTGATGTCCTTAGGTTACTTAGGTTCAAGTAGTTCTAAGTTCTAGGGGGCTGATGACCTCAGAAGTTAAGTCCCATAGTGCTCAGAGCCATTTGAACCAAAACGATACATGTCGAACGTGCGATCGTAAATCGATCATGCGACTCCGGTGGCGGGCGTTGTATGTTTACGGTGGTCGTTACAGCAACGACAAAAGAAAAGCGTCACAAAAATACTTGTAATTGCGAAGGAGACGACTTACCTTACTCGTCATCGGTGTTGTCATCATGCGAAAGTCCATTACGGTGGTCTGGATGGATAATTTGGAAGAGTCGAACCCTGTATTCTTCCTGATACTCGTTTGTTTTCCGCGCTGTCCGCAATGAAATTGTAACGGTATTTCAGCATCGAAACTTTTCTTACAAAGTTTTACTCACTTCGCACCACCACAGTCTATACAGTCCCTTCGTTCCTAGTCCGGTGGTACTCCATATTTGCGAGAAAATAACAATTTTCTGTGCTGGATAAACATGGAACTACATTTTTCCATGTGAGAGAATCCGCCGAAGAAACGTCAAGAACACCAGACATCCCACTCACTAACTACATAAATCCTCTGGGATTCCCTAGAAACTCACAAATAATTCGCGGAGGTATGTAATGTAGAGCAACTAAGGGAACGACGGGAAACAGACAAAAATGACGATCACAAATAACTGATCACAACGCCCGCCACCAGAGTCGCATGATCGATTTATGATCGCACGTTCGATATGTATCGTTTGGACTCTGCGACTTCGATAGGCAATCATTCTTGGAAATTACCCGGAAACGACAGAGTCGAAAGTTAAAACCGAAAATCGTTCTGATACATCTGACAGTACAATGCGCGAACCTGTACTGTTGTTGCTAAGATGGTAGGGCAGGCAATTTTCAGACGTGATAGCATAGATCAAGACAAGAAAAAGAAGTGCAGTAAACACGGGCTCTAAAATGCATACCTTGCGACTGAAGAGCACTTGTTCATCTTCGTTACTTTCAAATGCGTATCTTCTGCTGCAGGTGTCCATGTTTTTGTAGAACGTAGTACGGAGAAAAAAAAAAAAGTCTAAATGTGAGCTCTAAAGCACATCCCCTATAAGTCGTGGGAGCTTGTTCAGTAGAAGAGATGTCTTTCGCAGTGTCGAAGATGAACAAGTGCCCATAGCTCGTGAGATACGCATTTTTTTTGCCATATTTACTAGATTATTTTTCTTATTTTGGTCAGAGGTATCAGAATGATTTCCCCTTATGATTTTCGACTCGGCCACTTCTGGACCAGGTTTACTTACGTCAAATTGATACATTTATTCTTCTCCACAAATCCTGAAAGTTTGTAACATTGTCACGGAATCAGCCAGTATATTAACCGGCTTCTTGCTGTTAGATTGTCAGACTGGCTATTCTGCCATTGCTCTGAACATAAATACCTCAGGTAAACACGAATATTGCGCACGACGAACGTCCGATGTTTCCAGTCAAAAGACAAGGAACGGAAAAACGCCTTCGAACTAATTAATAGTACATGAAAAGTATTCGGAGTTGCGAACATGGACAGCTATCAGCTGTATAATGGTAGGAGTTTGGGTCTGGTGTTCAATCGTGCTTAAAAAAAGTGGTAAGGCGACCGTTCGCAATAAGAAGAAAATCCAGGTTCGAGTCTCGGTTTGGCATAAATTTTCACTGTCGTCATTCCATTACACAACTGATGGTCGTCCATATTCGCAAATGCGAATACATTTCATAACGGCTGCAGTAGCCGCAGTGCCTGCTCATTCAGACGTATATGCACATCCGATGAAAATTGCATCGTACTTTTGAACAGACAGACACTGTAATACTGTAATAAATAATAATTAGTGAATATTGCGAAACACCATCACTCGTCTGACAATTCTGAAAGGCTACTTTTCTTGCCTATACAACACTGCAGTACGAACTCAAGGCTATCGTAGGATTTCGTTATTTAACCCTTTCAGACCCTCTGGCTACAACTGTGTACATTAAGTTTTACTGTGTCTTAGCTGCACCAGAAGCCTTTTTTCCCAATGGAAACCTGAGATCACATTCGTGAATGATCAGCCTTTCTATCATGCAAAAGTGCTGCCAAACTGTTGGCCACCACTATGAAAATATCACGCAAGTCAATGTAACAGTGCGAAGCAGCCCCTGACCACCAGAATAGACGGATGTGGTTCGTTCGCTATATCCTACTGTGTAATTAAATATTGTTATTGTTATTGAGCATTTCAAATACTGTATGATCATTTTACTATACAGGGTGGTCCATTGATAGTGAACGGGCCAAATATCTCACGAAATAAGCGTCAAACGAAAAAACTACAAACAACGAAACTTGTCTAGCTTGAAGGGGGAAACCAGATGGCGCTATGGTTGGACCGCTAGATGGCGCTGCCTTAGGTCAAAGAGATATCAACTGCGTTTTTTTTTATTACATATTCCTGTAGTACGTGAAGAAATATGAATGTTTTAGTTCGATCACTTTTTTTCGCTTTGTGATAGATGACACTGTAATAGTCACAAACGTATAAGTACGTGGTATCACGTAACATTCCGCCAGTGTGAACGGTATTTGCTTCGTGATACATTACCCGTGTTAAAATGGGCTGTTTACCAATTGCGAAAAAGGTCGATATCGTGTTGATGTATGGCTATTGTGATCAAAATGCCCAACGGGCGTGTGCTACGTATGCTGCTCGGTATCCTGGACGACATCATCCAAGTGTCCAGACCATTCCCCGGATAGTTGCGTTATTTAAGGAAACAGGTAGTGTTCAGATACCATATTTCATGACAGGTGGATTTGTCGTCGAAGCACCATACCATGGCCCGCACGTTCACCGGATCTGACGTCCCCGGATTTCATTCTGTGGGGAATGTTGAAGGATATTTGCTATCGTGATCCACCGACAACGCCTGACAACATGCGTCAGCGCATTGTCAATGCATGTGCGAACATTACGGAAGGCGAACTAGTCGCTGTTGAGAGGAATGGCTTTACACGTATTGCCAAATGCTTTGAGGTTGACGGACATCATTTTGACCATTCATTGCATTAATGTGGTATTTACAGATAATCTCTCTGTACCATCAAGCTCAGAAATGATAAGTTCACAAAGGTACATGTATCACATTGGAACAACCGAAATAAAATGTTCAAACGAACCTACGTCCTGTATTTTAATTTTAAAAACTTACCAGTTACCAACCGTTAGTCTAAAATTGTGAGCCATATGTTTGTGACTATTACAGCGCCATCTATCACAAAGCGAAAAAAGTGGTCCAACTAAAACATTCATATTTCCTTACGTACTACACGAATCTGTAATAAAAAATAGGGGTTCCTATTTAAAAAAAAAAACGCAGTTGATATCCGTTTGACCAATGGAAGCGCCATCTAGCGGGCCAACCATAGCGCCATCTGGTTTCTCCCTTCAAGCTAGACAAGTTTCGTTCTGTGTAGTTTTTACGTTTGACGTTTACTTCGTGAGATATTTGGCCCGGTCACGATCAATGGACCACCCTGTATACCACAACAGAGAATATTTCGTAATTAGTTATTGTAGTCCATAAAATGAAGCCAATGTACAAACCATGTTTTGAAAACGGGTACATATATTTGAATAATTCTTGCACCTAAATTATTAAAAAATCGCCTAAGAGCAATACTACATAAATAAAAAATTTCCTTCCTCCTGAAAAGATTCAGGACTGAAAGGATTAAATTCGTCGCAGTCGTTTTCAGTAAAAATAGATGAAGAAGAACCACATCACACCTTAAATATACTTTTCCAGCTAATTCGCTTCATGACACTCGGCAGGGTGCCTGTTTGACGGCTTCCAGGGGCAATTTGATTTTCAGTATCTCTTATGGTTTTACAAATTGTAACATAATCACGAAAAAGTTTTCAGCGTTCCAGGAAAATATTTGCTTTATTATAATTCCCATTTTGGAGCACAATGTTTACTTGTAATCAGATAATTATTGCCGGCCGCGGTGGTCTAGCGGTTCTAGGCGCTCAGTCCGGAGCCGCGCGACTGCCACGGTCGCAGGTTCGAATCCTGCTTCGGGCATGGATGTGTGTGATGTCCTTAGATTAGTTAAACTTAAGTAGTTCTAAGTTCTAGGGGACTGAGGACCAAAGATGTTAAATCCCGTAGTGCTCAGAGCTATTTGAACCATTTAGATAATTATTTTCGGTAAGTGATGATAATCTTCAGACCTGAGTAGAACGGTTCATATAGTTATTGAACCAATATAAAAAATTTAAAATTAATGTCATAACCTACTCATTAAGAGGTATGATCTTAGGCGTTACGGACTTAACACAGTACGACAAGGATTAGAATTAGAAATGGTTCAAATGGCTCTGAGCACTATGGGACTTAACTTCTGAGGTGATCAGTCCCCTAGAACTTACCACTACGTAAACCTAACTAACCTAAGGACATCACACACATCCATGCCCGAGGCAGGATTCGAACCTCCGACCGTGGCGGTCGCGCGGTTCCAGACTGAATCGCCTAGAACCGCCCGGCCATTCCGCCCAGCCCCTTAGAATTAGAAAATGAACGTTTATGTTGAATCAGCCTAACTCAGTGTGCACAAGCACCCTGGCAATATTCGTCCAGTATTTGAGAATGGGAGCGCTGACTTGCAACAAACCTCACACGTAATTTCAAATATTTACGAAACTTCTCCTCGCTGAAACTCACCACAAATTGATGAAACTAGAAAAGTTTATCGTTTCCTACATTTTGGCGGTTCGTACAGTAAAACTGATGCGTCAGGTACGACGTTTTAATTTAATACCCCTTACCTGAAACTCTGTTCGCAACACACTTTACAGACAGTATCCACATATACCACTGAATGTACCTCCAAAATTATTACATTGTACGACACATAGTTCAAGAGAAGCCAGCCGCTGTGACCGAGCGGTTCTAGGCGCTGCAGTCCGGAACCGCGCTGCTGCTGCGGTCGCAGGCTGGAATCCTGCCTCAGGCATGGATGTGTGTGATGTCGTTAGGTTCGTTAGGTTTAAGTTGTTGTAAGTGTAGGGGACTGTTGACCTCCGATGTTAAGTCCGATAGTGCTTAAAGCCATTTGAACCAAGTTCAAGAGATATGAAATCATTTACATTGTGATGTGTGAAAGACTAGCTTTGCTTAAAACTGAACGGAAATTATCCAAACTTTATGCACTCAGCTTAGCGACTTCCGACAAACATTGAACGTAATTTCAAACCTTTGCAGGCGTTTTATGCCCCAAATGCATAGCCTCAAATATTTAACACATTAAACCTTTGTAAAATAATCAGAAGCTCGAAGCTGCTTTCTGCATGGGTCTTCGATTTTTTTAATATAGGATCGGGTGTTGTCTGGTCTCTTTCTAAAGTGGCTGTCGAGGGGCAAGTGCATCAGCGTGCCGGACAACCATCCGATTCCTCGTGTTTCGGTTCGTGCTGACAACAACAGCGCAGCCTCGAAGTCTCACTACAACACAGTCCACACCGACAGCTGAATGGTCAGCGTGACGGACTGCCGTTCTACGGGCCCGGGCTGGCTCGGGGATTTTCTCCGCTCAGGGACTGGCTGTTGTGTCGTCTTCATCATCATTTCATCCCCACCCGGCGCTCAGTTCGCCCAATATGGCGCCGAATGTAACAAGACCTGCATCAAGACGGCCAAACTTGCCCCTAAGGGGCCTCCCGGCCAATGACGCCGAACGCTCATTTCCATTACTGCAACACAAACTTTATGCCTAACTTAATGAACGTTTACGAAAACAAAACTGTTGTTGTTGTGGTCTTCAGTCCAGAGACTGGTTTGATGCAGCTCTCCATGCTACTCTATCCTGTGCAAGCTTCTTCATCTCCCAGTACCTACTGCAACCTACACCCTTCTGAATCTGTTTACTGTATTCATCTCTTGGTCTCCCTCTACGATTTTTACCCTCCACACTGCCCTCCAATACTAAACTAGTGATCCCTTGATGTCTCAGAACATACCCTACCACCCGATCCCTTCTTCAAGTCAAGTTGTCCCACAAACTCCTCTTCTCCCCAATCCTATTCAATACCTCCTCATTAGTTATGTGATCTACCCATGTAATCTTCAGCATTCTTCTGTAGCACCACATTTCAAAAGCTTCTATTCTCCTTTTGTCTAAATTATTTATCGTCGATGTTTCACTTCCAAACACGGCTACACTCCATACAAATAATTTTCAGAAACGACTTCCTGACACTTAAATCTGTACTTGATGTTAACAAATTTCTCTTCTTCAGAAACGCTTTCCTCGCCACTGCCAGTCTACATTTTATATCCTCTCTACTTCGTCCATCATCAGTAATTTTGCTCCCTAAATAGCAAAACTCTGTTACTACTTTAAGCGTCTCATTTCATAATCTAATTCCCGCAGCATCAACCGATTTAATTCGACTAGATTCCATTATCCTCGTTTTGTTTTTGTTGATGTTCATCTTATATCCACCTTTCAATGCACAAAAAACTAGCAAAGACTATGTCTACCAGAGGGGTTACTGTGGTGTCACCACCAGACACCACACTTGCTAGGTGGTAGCTTTTAAATCGGCCGCGGTCCGCTAGTATACGACGGACCCGCGTGTCGCCACTGTCAGTGATGGCAGACCGAGCGCCGCCACCCGGCACGTCTAGTGAGACGTACTAGTACTCGCCCCAGTTGGACAGCAGACTTTGCTAGCGATGCTACATTGACAAATACGCTCTCATTTGCCGAGACGATAGTTAGCATAGCCTTCAGCTACGTCATTTGCTACGACCTAGCAAGGAGCCATAGCATTTGATAATTAATATGGTGAAGCCTGCACAGTAACAAGACCGATGTACTCCAATTGTGGATTAAAGTTAAGTATTATATCAACTACGTACTTTATTTGCTACTATTAATTCCCTTAACTGTTCCAGACCTCACGCCAGTCAGCGTGTAATTAAACGCGTGCATTTCGGCCTCCTCTATCAACACAGTGTTGGCTATTCTGCCAACATTTCAGTTACAACATGTCTACTTTTTTTTGGAGTCATCAGTCTTCTGACTGGTTTGATGCGGCCCGCAACGAATTCTTCTCATGCGTCAATTTCTTAATCTCAGAGTAGCACGTGCAACCTAGGACCTCAATTATTTGCTGTATGTATCAAATGTTTCAGATGCCTCTGAGCACTATGGGACTTAACATCTGAGGTCATCAGTCCCCTGGAACTTAGAACTACTTAAACCTAACTAACCTAAGGACACCACACATCCATGCCCGAGGCAGGATTCGAACCTGCGACCGTAGCGGTCGCTCGGCTCGAGACTGAAGCGCCTAGAACCGCTCGGCCACACCGGCCTGCGAAGCAGGACAAAATCTAAGAATTTGAGATGTGGTGCTACAGAAAAATATTGAAAATTATGTCGACTGGTAGGTAAGAATTGAGGTGGTGCTCCGCAAAATTGTCAAGAATGGAGCATCAGGAAAACACTGACAATAAGAAGGGACAGGATGATAGGACATCTGTTAAGACGTGAGTGAATGACTTCCATGGTGCTAGAGGGAGCTGTAGAGGGTAAAAACTGTAGAGGAAGGCAGAGATGGCATACATCCAGCGCCGGCCGCAGTGACCGAACGGTTCTAGGCGCTTCAATCTGGAACCCCGCGACTGCTACAGTCGCAGGTTCGAATCCTGCCTCGGGCATGGATGTGTGTGATGTCCTTAGGTTTAAGTACACTCCTGGAAATTGAAATAAGAACACCGTGCATTCATTGTCCCAGGAAGGGGAAACTTTATTGACACATTCCTGGGGTCAGATACATCACATGATCACACTGACAGAACCACAGGCACATAGACACAGGCAACAGAGCATGCACAATGTCGGCACTAGTACAGTGTATATCCACCTTTCTCAGCAATGCAGGCTGCTATTCTCCCATGGAGACGATCGTAGAGATGCTGGATGTAGTCCTGTGGAACGGCTTGCCATGCCATTTCCACCTGGCGCCTCAGTTGGACCAGCGTTCGTGCTGGACGTGCAGACCGCGTGAGACGACGCTTCATCCAGTCCCAAACATGCTCAATGGGGGACAGATCCGGAGATCTTGCTGGCCAGGGTAGTTGACTTACACCTTATAGAGCACGTTGGGTGGCACGGGATACATGCGGACGTGCATTGTCCTGTTGGAACAGCAAGTTCCCTTGCCGGTCTAGGAATGGTAGAACGATGGGTTCGATGACAGTTTGGATGTACCGTGCACTATTCAGTGTCCCCTCGACGATCACCAGTGGTGTACGGACAGTGTAGGAGATCGCTCCCCACACCATGATGCCGGGTGTTGGCCCTGTGTGCCTCGGTCGTATGCAGTCCTGATTGTGGCGCTCACCTGCACGGTGCCAAACGCGCATACGACCATCATTGGCACCAAGGCAGAAGCGACTCTCATTGCTGAAGACGACACGTCTCCATTCGTCCCTCCATTCACGCCTGTCGCGACACCACTGGAGGCGGGCTGCACGATGTTGGGGCGTGAGCGGAAGACGGCCTAACGGTGTGCGGGACCGTAGCCCAGCTTCATGGAGACGGTTGCGAATGGTCCTCGCCGATACCCCAGGAGCAACAGTGTCCCTAATTTGCTGGGAAGTGGCGGTGCGGTCCCCTACGGCACTGCGTAGGATCCTACGGTCTTGGCGTGCATCCGTGCGTCGCTGCGGTCCGGTCCCAGGTCGACGGGCACGTGCACCTTCCGCCGACCACTGGCGACAACATCGATGTACTGTGGAGACCTCACGCCCCACGTGTTGAGCAATTCGGCGGTACGTCCACCCGGCCTCCCGCATGCCCACTATATGCCCTCGCTCAAAGTCCGTCAACTGCACATACGGTTCACGTCCACGCTGTCGCGGCATGCTACCAGTGTTAAAGACTGCGATGGAGCTCCGTGTGCCACGACAAACTGGCTGACACTGACGGCGGCGGTGCACAAATGCTGCGCAGCTAGCGCCATTCGACGGGCAACACCGCGGTTCCTGGTGTGTCCGCTGTGCCGTGCGTGTGATCATTGCTTGTACAGCCCTCTCGCAGCGTCCGGAGCAAGTATGGTGGGTCTGACACACCGGTGTCAATGTGTTCTTTTTTCCATTTCCAGGAGTGTAGTTCTAAGTCTAGGGTACTGATGACCTCAGATGTTATGTCCCATAGTGCTCAGAGCCAATTGAACAATTTTTTCCCTCCTGCTTCTGTTTACGCACAGGCCATGTCTAACTACCATATAATGCTGTGCTTCAAACGTACAATCTCAGAAATTACATCCTCAAATTAAGACATACGTTTGATACTCGCAGACTTCTCTTGGCCAGGAATGCCTTCTCTGCCAGTGCTAGTCAGCTGTCTGTGACCTCCTTGCTCCGTCCATCGTGATTTATTTATTTATTTATTTGCTTAGGCAGCAAAATTCGTTAACTTCGTCTACTTCGTGATCACCAGTATTTTTCGCTGTTCTCATTTCCGCTACTTCTCATTAATTTCATCATTCTTAAGTTTACTCTTAATCCATATTCTGCACTCATTAGAGTGTTCATTCCATTCAGCAGATCCTGTAATTCTTCTTCGCTTTCAGTGAGGATAGGAATACACTACTGGCCATTAGAACTGCTACACCACGAAGATGACGTGCTGCAGACGCGAAATTTAATCGACAGGAAGAAGATGCTGTGGTACGCAAATGATAAGCTTTTTAGAGCATTCACACCAGGTTGGCGATGGTGGCGACACCTACAAAGTGCTGCCTTGAGGAAAGTTTCCAACCGATTTCTCATACACAAACAGTAGTTGACCGGCGTTGCCTGGTGAAACGTTGTTGTGGTGCCTCGTGTAAGGAGGAGAAATGCGTACCATCGCGTTCCGACATTGATAAAGGTCGGATTGTAGCCTATCGCGATTGCGGTATATCGTATTGCGACATTGCTGCTCGCGTTGGTCGAGATCCAATGACTGTTAACAGAATATGGAATCGGTGGGTTCAGGAGGGTAACGCGGAACGCCGTGCTGGATGCTAACGGCCTAGTATCACTAGCAGTCGAGATGACAGGCATCTTATTCGCATGGCTGTAGCGGATCGTGCAGACACGTCTCGATCCCTGAGTCAACAGATGGGGACGTTTGCAAGACAACAACTATCTGCACGAACAGTTCGACGACTTTTGCAGCAGCATGGACTATCAGCTCGGAGACCGTGGCTGCGGTTACTCTTGACGCTGCATCACAGACAGAAGCGACTACGTTGGTGTACTCGACGACGAACCTGGCTGCATGATTGGCAAAACGTCATTTTTTCGGATGAATACAGATTCTGTTTACAGCATCAAGATGGTCGCATGCGTGTTTGGCGACATCGCGGTGAACGCACATTGGAAGCGTGTATTCGTCATCGCCATACTGGCGTACCACCCGGCGTGATGGTATGGGGTGCCATTGGTTACACGTCTCGGTCACCTCTTGTTCGCATTGACGGCACTTTGAACAGTGGACGTTACATTTCAGATGTGTTATGACCCATGGCTCTACTTTTCATTCAATCCCTGCGAAACCCTACATTTCAGCAGGATAATGCATGTTGCAGGTCCTGTAGAGGCCTTTCTGGATACAGAAAATGTTCGACTGGTGCCCTGGCCAGCATATTCTCCAGATCTCTCACCAATTGAAAACGTCTGGTGAATGGTGGCCGAGCAACTGGCTCGTCACAATACGCCAGTCACTACTCTTGATGAACTGTGGTATCGTGTTGAAGCTGCATGGGCAGCTATACCTGTACACGCCATCCAAGCTCTGTTTGACTCAATGCCCAGGCATATCAAGGCCGTTATGACGGCCAGAGGTGGTTGTTCTGGGTACTGATTTCTCAGGATCTATCCACCCAAATTGCTTAAAACTGTAATCACATGTCAGTTCTAGTATAATATATCTGTGCAATGAATACCCGTTTATCATTCGCATTTCTTCTTGGTGTAGCAATTTTAATGACCAGTAGTGTATCATCAGCGAATCTTATCATTGATATCCTTTCATCTTGAGTTTTAATACCACTCTCGAATCTTTATTTTCTTCGTTGCTTCTTCGACGTACTGCATTACATCCTTTATAATACGAGCACATCGTTCTTGATGTGCCATTCTTATTGTTCCCTCTTGGTTCTTGTACACACTGTGTATTACCATCTTTCCTATGGCTTACCTCTGCTTCCCTCAGCATTACGAAAATCTTGCTCCATTTCATATTGTGGATCGGTTTTTTAAGGTAGATAAATCCTATGAGCTTGTCTTAACTTTTCATCAGAGCTGATTCCTCTATCAACTGCAACGTCAAACTGCTCCTCTGGTACATCTACATCTAGATCTACATCTACATTTATACTCCGCAAGCCACCCAACGGTGTGTGGCGGAGGACACTTTACGTGCCACTGTCATTATCTCCCTTTCCTGTTCCAGTCGCGTATGGTTCGCGGGAAGAACGACTGTCTGAAAGCCTCTGTGCGCGCTCTAATCTCTCTAATTTTACATTCGTGATCTCCTCGGGAGGTATAAGTAGGGGGAAGCAATATATTCGATACCTCATCCAGAAACGCACCCTCTCGAAACCTGGCGAGCAAGCTACACCGCGATGCAGAGCGCCTCTCTTGCAGAGTCTGCCACTTGAGTTTGTTAAACATCTCCGTAACGCTATCACGGTTACCAAATAACCCTGTGACGAAACGCGCCGCTCTTCTTTGGATCTTCTCTATCTCCTCCGTCAACCCGATCTGGTACGGATCCCACACTGATGAGCAATACTCAAGTATAGGTCGAACGAGTGTTTTGTAAGCCACCTCCTTTGTTGATGGACTACATTTTCTAAGGACTCTCCCAATGAATCTCAACCTGGTACCCGCCTTACCAACAATTAATTTTATATGATCATTGCACTTCAAATCGTTCCGCACGCATACTCCCAGATATTTTACAGAAGTAACTGCTACCAGTGTTTGTTCCGCTATCATATAATCATACAATAAAGGATCCTTCTTTCTATGTATTCGCAATACATTACATTTGTCTATGTTAAGGGTCAGTTGCCACTCCCTACACCAAGTGCCTATCCGCTGCAGATCTTCCTGCATTTCGCTACAATTTTCTAATGCTGCAACTTCTCTGTATACTACAGCATCATCCGCGAAAAGCCGCATGGAACTTCCGACACTATCTACTAGGTCATTTATATATATTGTGAAAAGCAATGGTCCCATAACACTCCCCTGTGGCACGCCAGAGGTTACTTTAACGTCTGTAGATGTCTCTCCATTGAGAACAACATGCTGTGTTCTGTTTGCTAAAAACTCTTCAATCCAGCCACACAGCTGGTCTGATATTCCGTAGGCTCTTACTTTGTTTATCAGACGACAGCGCGAAACTGTATCGAACGCCTTCCGGAAGTCAAGGAAAATGGCATCTACCTGGGAGCCTGTATCTAATATTTTCCTTTCCCAAAACCTAACTGATCGTCATCTAACACATCCTTGATTTTCTCTCCATGTACCAAGACAGCACAAAAAGTGGCCGTGGCTGAAATATGAATTACCCGCCATGAAGAAGACTTGTGATTCTGAACATAGTAGAAGGATTAACACCTTTTTGACCTTTAGTGTTAGGACCCAACTTCTAAAAACACCTAAGTAACCTGCGCCGGATCATTCGTAGCATTGCAGACTTACTAAAGGCACGTTATTTCTTGATGTGGAGTCAAGAGCGGTAAGAAGTATCTAACTCTTAATAGCTATAGCAAAATGAATTCGTATCTCAGTGCTATAGTCGGCGGCGTAGAAGGCAACTGCCTGACGGGAAGGTTTGGTTCGTACACTATGTGATCGAAAGTATCCGGGCGACCCCAAAAACATATATTTTTCATGTTAGGTGCATTGTGCTGCCACCTAGCGCCAGGTACTCCATATAAGCCATCTGAGTAGTCACCGGACATCGTAAAAGAGCAGAATGCGGCGCTCCGCGGAACTCACGGACTTCGAACGTGGTCAGGTGGTTGGGTGCCACTTGTGTCATACGTCTGTACGCGAAATTTCCACACTCCTAAACATCCCTAGGACCATTGTTTCTGCTGTGATAGTGCAGTGGAAACGTGAAGAGACACGTACAGCACAAAAGCGACCTCGTCTGTTGACTGACAGACCACCGACAGTTCAAGAGGGCCGGCCGGTGTGGCTGAGCGGTTCTAGGCGCTTCAGTCTGGAACCGCCCGACCGCTACGGTCGCAGGTTCGAATCCTGCCTCGGGCTTGGATGTGTGTTGATGTCCTTAGGTTAGTTAGGTTTAAGTAGTTCTAAGTTCTAGGGGACTGATGACCACAGATGTTCCATTGTGCTCAGAGCCATTTGAACCATTTGAGTTCAAGAGGGTCGTAATGTGTAATAGGCAAACATCATCCAGACCATCACACAGGAATTCCAAAATGCATTAGGAGCCACTGCAAGTACTATGACAGTTAAGCGGGAGGTGAGAAACCTTGGATTTCATGGTCGAGCGGGTGGTCATAAGCCACACATCACGCCGGTAAATGCCAAATGATGCCTCGCTTGGTGTAAGGAGGGTAAACATTTGACTGTTGAACAGTGGAAAAACGTTGTGTGGAGTGACAAATTACGGTACACAATGTGGTGATCCGATCTCAGTGTGTGGGCATGGGGAAAGCCCGGTGAACGTCATCTGCCAGCGTATGTAGTGCCAGCAGTAAAATTCGGAAGCGGTGGTGTAATGATGTGGTCGTGTTTTTGATGGAGGGGGCTTGCACGCCTTGTTTTGCGTGGCACTACCACAGGCCTGCATTGATGTTTTAAGCACCTTCTTGCTTCCCACTGTTGAAGAGCAATTCTGGGATGGCGATTGCATGTTTCAACACCATCGAGCACCTGTTCATAAGGCCTGTGGCGGAATAGTTACACGACAATAACATATCTGTAATGGACTGGCCTGCACAGAGTCCTGACCTGATACCTATAGAACACCTCTGGGATGTTTTGGAACGCCGACTTCGTGCCAGGCCTCACCGACCGACATCGGTACCTCTCCTCAGTGCAGCACTCCGTGAAGAATGGGCTGCCATTCCCCAAGATTGAACGTATGCCTGCGAGAGTAAAAGCTGTTATCAAGGCTAAGGGTGGGGCAACACCATATTGAATTCCAGCATTACCAATGGTGGGCGCCACGAACTCGTAAGTCGTTTTCAGCCAGATGTCCGGATGCTTTCAAACCACTGTAGAAATAACACGACTGGTCAGAATGACATCAAATTGCAACGGAATATTATCGGAGTACGAGGAAAACGTATGGCAGATGAAAAATAAATAGTTACAAAATGTAGCAACAGATGGCACTATAAGCATCGTAATTTAATAGTGGTCGTCTACAAATGACAAATGAATCACACAACAATGCCTAAGGTGTACGTTTGACGTTAAACAAACTGTATTACTCAGTGTACATGGGTGCACAGGTGTGATACTGTTACGGAAGCCCATTTACCACGGCAAGGTCATATCAAATAGGATGGGAAAAATCGATTTTTAATCGTCCTGAGGCCAAAAACCGCATAGAAAGCATCAATCAAAATCAAATCGGCTTATTAATTTCTGTGTGACTGACCGAAATTATGCTGTCCACCGTTTTCTGCAACATGTTGAAATCAAGAAATAGCAGGTTCCACAACTTATCGAAGTTTCTCCGCAGGCCGGAGTGGCCGAGCGGTTCTAGGCGCTTCAGTCTGGAACCGCGTGACCGCTACGGCCGCATGTTGGAATCCTGCTTCGGACATGGATGTGTGTGATGCAGTTAGGTCAGTTAGGTTTAAGTAGTCCCAAGTTCAGAAGTGAAACGTTCGCAGTGCAACACATTCTGAGCTATAATTCCAGTATTCATTATGTCACTCAATATTAAATTGAGTCACTCGCAAAGTATATAACTAAGATCTGTTCATTTTTTCTCGTTCCCTGACCAGAGGGGAAGGTGCGGCGTGGAAACGGTAGCAATGAGCAGGGCTGATTTTCGGCGGTATCGTCGGAGCTTCTGCCGTACGAAGCGGCAGGTCATAGGACCGCAAGTCACTTACATATAAATGCTTTTCTTCATTAAACAGAAAAAAGTGTATAATGTGCCAGTGTCTATTCAGTGTCCATAGTACATAACAGAAAAACGGCTATAGTTAGATATCGAGAAGGCGTGCTTTGTGGCATGTCACAACTACAATTTATGGCTCAGAACAAATAGTTCTGAAAGAACTTTCACCTATTAGCCTATTGCGAAATGTAACAGTTAAATTGTAAATGTAATTGTTGGAACGCAGTGTGAAATACGACGGAACTGGAGAAAGAGTTCGTGCAATCAATTTAGTTCCTTCAGCTCCAAAACAAGGTGTGATATTTTCCGTATTTTGTTAATATTAATATCTATTAATTATGGTTTCAGCGTGTAGAAGGGGAGGCGAATGGGAGATACCTTAAAAAGAGTCACAGACGAAGCAAAAAAAAAAAAAAAAATTATTTAGAGGAGGGTAGCAAGAAGAAGACAAATGTAAATTGCATTAATTGCAAATCCGAAGGAGAGGAAGTGATGGGGGAAGGATGCCATGAATATATGCCTCTTAATCACATTGTCTCACTGTGGCGTAGTGGTAACACCGGTTCCCGTATGATCATCGAAGTTAAGCGCTGACAGGCTTCCCCAGCACTTGGATGGTGACCATCCGATCTGCCGATTGCTGTTGGCAAACGGGGCGCACTCAGACCTTGTGAGGCAAACTGAGGAGTTACTCGATTGAGAAGTAAAGGCTCCGGTCACTAAAACTGACAACAGCGGGGAAAGCGATTTATTCGCTTCTGTAGGGCCTTCCAAGCTGACGTACGAACTTTTCAAGTATTCTGTAGACGCGTAGTAGAAACTGAGCTGGCAACAGCGCTACTAGAAAGTTTTAATACTGTATTTTGAAAGACGCACACCCAAGTCCAGGGCTTCATTTCACAATACTGTAGACAATTTCCAGTAGGAAATTACGTTTTATGGATGATTTGTATTTCCAACTTAAACTCACACTTCTTCATTTACGCAAAATTTCACTGTCTTGTTTAACAGTAATATCACAAATTGAGTCCGCCTTGATGCAAAACACCTTGTTACTCGTTTAGCCCGCATCTCGTGGTCGTGCGGTAGCGTTCTCGCTTCCCACGCCCGGGTTCCCGGGTTCGATTCCCGGCGGGGTCAGGGATTTTCTCTGCCTCGTGATGGCTGGGTGTTGTGTGCTGTCCTTAGGTTAGTTAGGTTTAAGTAGTTCTAAGTTCTACGGGACTGATGACCATAGATGTTAAGTCCCATAGTGCTCAGAGCCATTTTTTTGTTACTCGTTTATTTCTTTGCACTCTTTACACTCTGAGAGAACTAACCAAGAACACAGAACAGAAAGCACACACACGCAAAAGAACCACTTCCCCATAACACACAGAGACACAAATAATGAACAGAAGTCGTCGTAATGTGCGCTACAGTTTTTCATAGCCTTTCTCGCCACTTGCGATACGTCTCTCGCGACACACGCGAACAGCAAGATGGCGTAATATTCTGAATCAGAAACAAAGTGCGAATAGTTTTGTTTTTCTGTGTAAAAAGCAGCCAAACACCATCCAACGAAGGTGAGTACACGAATAGCTGAGCAACAGCTAAATACACACCAAAATAACTTGTTTCCACAACACTACCACAACCCCAAGTATACAGGGTGTTACAAAAAGGTACGGCCAAACTTTCAGGAAACATTCCTCACACACAAATAAAGAAAAGATGTTATGTGGACAAGTGTCCGGAAACGCTTGTTTTCCATGTTTGAGCTCATTTTAGTTTCGTCAGTATGTTCTTCCACCTACGCTCAATGGAGCACGTTATGATTTCATACAGGATACTCTACCTGTGCTGCTAGAACATGTGCCTTTACAAGTACGATACAACATGTGGTTCATGCACGATGGAGCTCCTGCACATTTCAGTCGAAGTGTTCGTACGCTTCTCAACAACAGATTCGGTGACCGATGGATTGGTAGAGGCGGACCAATTCCACGGCCTCCACGCTCTCCTGCCCTCAACCCTCTTGACTTTCATTTATGGCGGCATTTGGAAGCTCTTGTCTACGCAACCCCGGTGCCAAATGTAGAGACTCTTCGTGCTCGTATTGTGGACTGCTGTGATACAATACGCCATTCTCCGGGGCTGCATCAGCGCATCAGGGATTCCATGCGACGGAGGGCGGATGCATGTATCCTCGCTAACGGAGGACATTTTGAACATTTCCTGTAACAAAGCGTTTGAAGTCACGCTGGTATGTTCTGTTGCTGTGTGTTTCCATTCCACGATTAATGTGATTTGAAGAGAAGTAATAAAATGAGATCTAACATGGAAAGTAAGCGTTTCCGGACACATGTCCACATAACATACACTCCTGGAAATGGAAAAAAGAACACATTGACACCGGTGTGTCAGACCCACCATACTTGCTCCGGACACTGCGAGAGGGCTGTACAAGCAATGATCACACGCACGGCACAGCGGACACACCAGGAACCGCGGTGTTGCCCGTCGAATGGCGCTAGCTGCGCAGCATTTGTGCACCGCCGCCGTCAGTGTCTGCCAGTTTGCCGTGGCATACGGAGCTCCATCGCAGTCTTTAACACTGGTAGCATGCCGCGACAGCGTGGACGTGAACCGTATGTGCAGTTGACGGACTTTGAGCGAGGGCGTATAGTGGGCATGCGGGAGGCCGGGTGGACGTACCGCCGAATTGCTCAACACGTGGGGCGTGAGGTCTCCACAGTACATCGATGTTGTCGCCAGTGGTCGGCGGAAGGTGCACGTGCCCGTCGACCTGGGACCGGACCACAGCGACGCACGGATGCACGCCAAGACCGTAGGATCCTACGCAGTGCCGTAGGGGACCGCACCGCCACTTCCCAGCAAATTATGGACACTGTTGCTCCTGGGGTATCGGCGAGGATCATTCGCAACCGTCTCCATGAAGCTGGGCTACGGTCCCGCACACCGTTAGGCCGTCTTCCGCTCACGCCCCAACATCGTGCAGCCCGCCTCCAGTGGTGTCGCGACAGGCGTGAATGGAGGGACGAATGGAGACGTGTCGTCTTCAGCGATGAGAGTCGCTTCTGCCTTGGTGCCAATGATGGTCGTATGCGTGTTTGGCGCCGTGCAGGTGAGCGCCACAATCGGGACTGCATACGACCGAGGCACACAGGGCCAACACCCGGCATCATGGTGTGGGGAGCGATCTCCTACACTGGCCGTACACCACTGGTGATCGTCGAGGGGACACTGAATAGTGCACGGTACATGCAAACCGTCATCGAACCCATCGTTCTACAATTCCTAGACCGGCAAGGGAACTTGCTGTTCCAACAGAACAATGCACGTCCGCATGTATCCCGTGCCACCCAACGTGCTCTAGAAGGTGTAAGTCAACTACCCTGGTCAGCAAGATCTCCGGATCTGTCCCCCATTGAGCATGTTTGGGACTGGATGAAGCGTCGTCTCACGCGGTCTGCACGTCCAGCACGAACGCTGGTCCAACTGAGGCGCCAGGTGGAAATGGCATGGCAAGCCGTTCCACAGGACTACATCGAGCATCTCTACGATCGTCTCCATGGGAGAATAGCAGCCTGCATTGCTGCGAAAGGTGGATATACACTGTACTAGTGCCGACATTGTGCATGCACTGTTGCCTGTATCTATGTGCCTGTGGTTCTGTCAGTGTGATCGTGTGATGTATCTGACCCCAGGAATGTGTCAATAAAGTTTCCCCTTCCTGGGACAATGAATTCACGGTGTTCTTATTTCAATTTCCAGGACTGTATTTTCTTTCTTTGTGTGTGAGGAATGTTTCCTGTGTGATTTCCCCAAATCACTCCAGGCAAATGCCGGGATGGTTCCTCTGAAAGGGCACGGCCGACTTCCTTCCCAATCCTTCCCTAATCTGATGAGACCGATGACCATGCTGTCTGGTCTCCTTCCCCAAAACAACCAACCAACCAATGTTTCCTGAATGTTTGGCCGTACCTTTTTGTAACACCCTGTATACTGCTGACATACGAAGTTCACCTTTGAGTATTTGATTACTAACAGCCGCTCACATGGTTGCAGATGACATGATGTTCGCTAAGTAAAAAGGACGGCAACAGAAAAAAAGAGCACAGAAAATATGTTACAAAGATCCCCAATAATTGCTTAAAACATGCTGTAGCATACAATAAATAAGGTAGTCTGAAAGTATCGATATAAAACTATGTTTCAAAAGACGATTTGTAAAAATGTAATAATGTTTTACTGTGTTTGTACAACCATACCATTTTCTGCATGTTTTAGATTAAAAAAAACTTGTTTGGGATAATAAAGAAATAAACGAATAACAAGGTGTTCTGCATCAAGACGGGCTCAGTTTGTGATATTACTGTTTTTCTATGCAAACACGGACCAAATGGAAGAGTTCCCAGATAATATTACTGTCTTATTTAATTTATCCTTTGGGAACCACATCGCATCCGGTCACCCCTAAAACTTTGAACGTTCCTAGATACTTAACTCAAGTTCATAGAACTTTGGTTTGAATTGGTTTGTTCACAGTTGGTTTACACACATCAGCTACACGATAAAAATGTTTTTATATACCTTCACTCTTACATAGAAGATAACACTGCTATTTATTTATTTAAATAGCGTCGTTACCGGGTTCGAACCGAGAGGTTCAACTTGAGACAGCTAGTTCAGGTTTTCAATTAGTTTCGCCTTTTGTTTCCCCAGCTGACGAAATTTCCTTGGTGTGGTGGTGCCGGTGAAAAATTCGCGCCATCATGTTGCAGTGCAGAGTGCTTATAATCTTGCAGCAGCGGAAACTGCATGATGAACTTTTTTATGAATATGTATGCACATAATGTAAAGCACCACTCACACACTAAGAAGTTTCATCACATGGAGGTTTGTATACAAAGATGGCAATATTACAACCTGCTTTACATTATGTGCACACATATCCATAAAAAAAAGTCCCGCATTGTACGCATAAGGTCCAGATTTGGACCAAAGCGTTATTAACTTGCTCAGTGTGCGGAACTCTTCTCTTGACTAAATCATCCATTTTTTTTCTGAAATTGTAATCGTTTGTTTGTCTGTACATGTATATAACATCTACAGCTTTCCATCTCTTTTTGTGATGCGCTTGTTTTTTGGTCTTAGTTTGTGTGGTATTCGTTCGTTACGGAAATATTTAGAAAAGCGTTAGCTGTCTAGCTCTGTGTGTTTGTGTGTGTGTGTGTGTGTGTGTGTGTCTGTGTGCGTGAGAGAGAGAAAGAGAGAGAGACTTGACGTAATCTACTAGGGTCGTGTCATCCTAACCATGGCTACAGTGTGTATTAATATATGACAGACATAAGGAAATTAATTCTGCTTATTTCAGCAAGCAAATATTGCGACAAACGAACCGCTTCGGTCATCCGTCAGTTATCGTGTGACCGCCGGGGCGTGTCGATCGTAAATTGAATGATAGCAGTGTTGTCGCGGACTTTAACCAGTGTGACGCGATATCGGCCCTGGGAACTTCCAGAGATTTGTTGACATTCTTATCGGCGTTCGCGTGCAGCAAGTTTGTAAACTCTGTTGTACTGGGTTGTTTTGCTACCAAATATGGTTCAAATGGTTCAAATGGCTCTCAGCACTATGGGACTTAACATCTATGATCATCAGTCCCCTAGAAATTAGAACTACTTAAACCTAACTAACCTAAGGACATCACACAACACCCAGTCATCACGAGGCAGAGAAAATCCCTGACCCCGCCGGGAATCGAACCCGGGAGCGGGAAGCGAGAACGCTACCTCACGACCACGAGCTGCGGACACCAAATATGGTTTCAAGTGGGAGATAAGCTTTGCGCAACGCATTCTCAAATGTACCATTTTTCACTCGGTGACAATCCATTCGCCGGCTGCCAATGAACATTTTTCAAAAAAATTTCATCTTACTTCACCTACACTATGTGATCAAAAGTATCCGGACACCTGGCTGAAAATGACTTACAAGTTCGTGGCGCAATCCATCAGTAATGCTGGAATTCAATATGGTGTTGGCCCATCCTTAGCCTAGATGACAGCTTCCACTCTCGCAGGCGGACGTTCAGTCAGGTGCTGGGAGAGGTGTGCTGCATTGAGGAGAGGTATCGAAGAAAGATTAAGGAAACCTACGTTTCTAGCATTTGTAGACTTAGAGAAAGCTTTTGACAATGTTGACTGGAATACTCTCTTTCAAATTCTGAAGGTGGCAGGTGTAAAATATAGGGAGCGAAAGGCTATTTACAATTTGTACAAAAACCAGATGGCAGTTATAAGAGTCGAGGGACATGAAAGGGAAGCAGTGGTTGGAAAGGGAGTGAGACAGGGTTGTAGCCTATCTCCGATGTTATTCAGTCTGTATATTGAGCAAGCAGTAAAGGAAACAAAAGAAAAATTCGGGGTAGGTATTAAAATCCATGGAGAAGAAGTAAAAACTTTGAGGTTCGCCGATGACATTGTAATTCTGTCAGAGACAGCAAAGGACTTGGAAGAGCAGTTGAACGGAATGGATGGTGTCTTGAAGGGAGGATATAAGATGAACATCAACAAAAACAAAACGAGAATAATGGAATGTAGTCGAATTAAGTCGGGTGATGTTGAGGGTATTAGATTAGGAACTGAGACACTTAAAGTAGTGAAGGAGTTTTGCTATTTGGGGAGCAAAATAACTGATGATGGTCGAAGTAGAGAGGATATAAAATGTAGACTGGCAATGGCAAGGAAAGCGTTTCTGAAGAAGAGAAATTTGTTAACATCGAGTATAGATTTAAGTGTCAGGAAGTCGTTTCTGAAAGTATTTGTATGGAGTGTAGCCATGTATGGAAGTGAAACATGGACGGTAAATAGTTTGGACAAGAAGAGAATAGAAGCTTTCGAAATGTGGTGCTACAGAATAATGCTGAAGATTAGATGGGTAGATCACATAACTAATGAAGTATTGAATAGGATTGGGGAGAAGAGAAGTTTGTGGCACAACTTGACCAGAAGAAGGGATCGGTTGGTAGGACATGTTCTGAGGCATCAAGGGATCACCAATTTAGTATTGGAGGGCAGCGTGGAGGGTAATAATCGTAGGGGGGACCCAGAGATGAATACACTTAGCAGATTCAGAAGGATGTAGGCTGCAGTAGGTACTGGGAGATGAAGAAGCTTGCACAGGATAGAGTAGCATGGAGAGCTGCATCAAACCAGTCTCAGGACTGAAGACCACAACAACAACAACATCGAAGTGACCTGCCGCGGTGGTCTAGCGGTTCTGGCGCTGCAGTCCGGAACCCCGGGACTGCTACGGTCGCAGGTTCGAATCCTGCCTCGGGCATGGGTGTGCGTGATGTCTTTAGGTTAGTTAGGTTTAAGTAGTTCTAAGTTCTAGGGGACTTATGACCTAAGATGTTGAGTCCCATAGTGCTCAGAGCCATTTGAACCATTTGAGCCAAGGTATCGAAGTTGGTCGGTGAGGCCTGGCACGAAGTCGGCGTTACCAAACATCGCAGAGGTGTTCTGTAGGATTCAGGTCAGGACTCTATGCAGGCCAGTCCATTACAGGGAGTTATTGTCGTGTAACCACTCCGCCACAGGCTGTGCATTATGAACACGTGCTCGATCGCGTTGAAAGGTGCAATCGGCATCGCTCTTCAACAGTCGGAAGGAAGAAGGCGGTTAAAACAGCTATGTAGGCCGGTGCTGTGATAGTGCCACGCAAACCCCCACCATGAAAAATACAGCCACACCATAACACCACCACTTCCGAATTTTACTGTTGGCACGTTCACCGAGTATTCCCCGTGCCCACACCCTGCCATCGGATCACTACATTGTGTACCGTGATTCGCCACTCCGCACCACGTTTTTCCACTGTTCAATCGTCCAATGTTTACGCTCCTTACACCAGGCGAGGCGTCGTTTGGCATTTACCGGCGTGATGTGTGGCTTATGAGCAGCCGTTCGACCATGAAAGCCAAGTTTTGCCACCTCCCGCCTAACTGTCATAGTACTTGCAGTGGATCATGGTGCAGTTTGGAATTTTTGTGTGATGGTCTGGATAGATGTCTGCCTATTATACATTACGATCATCTTCAACTGTCGGCGGTTTCTGTCAGTCAACAGACGAGGTCGGCCTGTACGCTTTTGTGCTGTGCGTGTCCCTTCACGTTTCCACTTCACTATCACATCGGAAACAGTGGACTTAGCGATGTTTAGGAGTGTGGAAATCTCGCGTGCAGACGTATGACGCAAGTGACACCCAATCACCTGATTCACGATGTCTAGTGGCTACTGACGTCGCTGATATGGAGTACCTGGCAGTAGGTGGCAGCGCAATGCACCTATTATGAAAAACGTATGTTTTGGGGGTGTCCGGATACTTTTGATCACACAGTGTATATCTAGATGATGACCAGGGAAAACTTAGCATCGGTTCAAAGGCAGAAGTGCAAAAACACATAAACACATTCGACTTTTGCCGTCTCTCTGCGTCACTAACCTGCAATTATACACCCTAAAGGATGCCTCCGAAACCTTCACCCAGTTTCACAGCACTACATCTTCTATATCAATGGACTTAAAAAGTTGGAGTTAATTTTGTCTTACACACGACAACAAAGTCGTTACGGTGGAAGGTACCATCCGCTTTTACAAGCGTATATCTGTTGTTGTTTGCATGCCCACACACTATCTGATCAGAAGTCTCAGACATTCGTATGGGGTGTGTCCATTCTTCAGCTTCACGGCGGCTTGAATTGTGATGAGGATACTATCAGTGAGGCTTCTGAATGTCTGTGGAGAAATGGCAGCCCATACTTCCTCAACTCCCAGACCATAAAAGGTAATGATTTGGACGCTGCCGTCTGGAGCGAAATGACGGTCTGACCCATCGGGAAGGTCTTCGGTTGGAATCAGGCCAGGACCATAGTCCCACATATGCTGCTTTATGACACAGTGCATTGTCACACCGGTACAAGCAATCATCGTTTCCGAACTCTTCCCCTAATGTATGCATGCACAATGCCGTAAAATGTATTCATATCCTTCTACATTTAGCTTTTTCTTAAGCAAAATAATGGAATCACACCCTACCCTCGAAAACCATCCCCATACCGTAACTTCATCTCCGTACATCACTGTTAGCAAAAAAAGGGTTTTAATGACTCTGAGCACTATGGGACTTAACATCTGAGGTCATCAGTCCGCTAGACTTAGAACTACTTAAACCTAACTAACCTAAGGACATCACACACATCCATGCCCGAGGCAGGATTAGAACCTGCGGACGGAGCGGCCGCACGGTGCCAGACTGAAGAGCCTAGAACCCCTCGGCCACAGCGGCCGGCACTGTTAGCACACCACACGATGGCAGCTAAAACGGAGGTGGCTTAGAAAACACTCGTTCGACCTATACTTGAGTATTGCTCATCAGTGTGGGATCCGTACCAGGTCGGGTTGACAGAGAGAGAAGATCCAAAGAAGATTGGTTCAAATGGCTCTTAGCACTATGGGACTCAACATCTGTGGTCATCAGTCCCCTAGAACTTAGAACTACTTAAACCTAACTAACCTATGGACATAACACACATCCATGCCCGAGGCAGGATTCGAACCTGCGACCGTAGCGGTCACGCGGTTCCAGACTGACGCGCCTAGAACCGCACGGCCACACCGGCCGGCTCCAAAGAAGAGCGACGCGTTTCGTCACAGGGTTATCTGTTAAACGTGATAGCGTTACGGAGATGTTTAGCAAACTCAAGTGGTAGACCCTGCAAGAGAGGCGCTCTGCATCGCGGTGTAGCTTGCTGTCCAGGTTTAGAGAGGGTGCGTTTCTGGATGAGGTATCGAATATATTGCTTCCCCCTACTTACACCTCCTGAGGAGATCACGAATGTAAAATTAGAGAGATTCGAGCGCGCACGGAGGCTTTCCGGCAGTCGTTCTTCCCGCGAACCATACGCGACTTGAAGAGGACTGGAAGGCATGTAATGACAGTGGCACGTAAAGTGCCCACCGCCACACACCGTTGGGTGGCTTCCGGAGTACAAATGTAGATGTAGATGTACGACCTGCAGGTATTCGTAGCCTTCCATCGGCTTGCCACAGGCTACAGCTTGATTTCATCACTCCAAGTTACTCGGTTGCAGTCATCCAATGTCCAGTGGCGTTGCGCGCGGAATGCCCGCGCGGTTAGAGGCGCCTTGCCTCGGTTCGCACTCTCCCCTCTTCCCCCCCCCCCCCATTTTATTGCTTCTCTTCAAATCACATTAATCATGAAATGGAAACACACAGCAACAGAACGTACCAGCGTGACTTCAAACACTTTGTTACAGGAAATGTTCAAAATGTCCTCCGTTAGCGAGGATACATGCATCCACCCTCCGTCGCATGGAATCCCTGATGCGCTGATGCAGCCCTGGAGAATGGCGTATTGTATCACAGCCGTCCACAATACGAGCACGAAGAGTCTCTACATTTGGTACCGGGGTTGCGTAGACAAGAGCTTTCAAATGCCCCCATAAATGAAAGTCAAGAGGGTTGAGGTCAGGAGAGCGTGGAGGCCATGGAATTGGTCCGCCTCTACCAATCCATCGGTCACCGAATCTGTTGTTGAGAAGCGTACGAACGCTTCGACTGAAATGTGCATGAACCACATGTTGTATTTGTAAAGGCACATGTTCTAGCAGCACAGGTAGAGTATCCCGTATGAAATCGTGATAACGTGCTCCATTGAGCGTAGGTCGAAGAACATGGGGCCCAATCAAGACATCACCAAAATCTGTGTTGATGACGTGATTGCACAATTGCGTGCGGATTCTCGTCAGCCCACACACATGGGATTGAAGCCTCATCCGTAAAGAGAACATTTGGACTGAAATGAGGATTGACACATTGTTGGATGAACCATTCGCAGAAGTGTACCCGTGGAGGCCAATCAGCTGCTGATAGTGCCTGCACACGCTGTACATGGTACGGAAACAACTGGTTCTCCCGTAGCACTCTCCTTACAGTGACGTGGCAACGTTACCTTGTACAGCAGAAACTTCTCTGACGCTGACATTAGGGTTATCGTAAACTGCACGAAGAATTGCCTCGTCCATTGCAGGTGTCCTCGTCGTTCTAGGTCTTCCCCAGTCGCGAGTCATAGGCTGGAATGTTCCGTGCTCCCTAAGACGCCGATCAATTGCTTCGAACGTCTTCCTGTCGGGACACCTTCGTTCTGGAAATCTGTCTCGATACAAACGTACCGCGCCACGGCTATTGCCCCGTGCTAGTCCATACATCAAATGGGCATCTGCCAACTCCGCATTTGTAAACATTGCACTGACTGCAAAACCAAGTTCGTGATGAACACTAACCTGTTGATGCTACGTACTGATGTGCTTGATGCTAGTACTGTAGAGCAATGAGTCGCATGTCAACACAAGCACCGAAGTCAACATTACCTTCCTTCAATTGGGGCAACAGCCGGTGAATCCAGGAAGTACAGTTCATACTGACGAAACTAAAATGAGCTCTAACATAGAAATTAAGCGTTTCCGGACACATGTCCACATAACATCTTTTCTTTATTTGTGTGTGAGGAATGTTTCCTGAAAGTTTGGCAGTACCTTTTTGTAACACCCTGTATAATGGCGGACCATTTCCCGTAACACCTAGCGGTTAGGTCCGTATTACGTAATGGTGTCTGATTACTTCTCATCAGACAGTGCGTGACTGATTAACGACTATGTCATATGATACTACATATACATCCAAATCTACATGGATACTCTGCAAATTACATTTAAGTGCCTGGCAGAGGGTTCATCGATTACCTTCACATTTCTCTATTATTCCAATCTCGTATAGCGCGCGGAAAGAATGAACACCTATATCTTTCCGTACGAGCTCTGATTTCCCTTATTTTATCGTGGTGATCGTTTTTGTAGGTCGGTGTCAACAAAATATTTTCGCATTCGGAGAAGAAAGTTGGTGATTGGGATTTCGTGAGAAGATTCCGTCGCAACGAAAAACACCTTTCTTTTAATGATTTCCAGCCCAAATCCTATATCATTACTGTGATTCACTTTCCCATATTTCGCGATAATACAAAACGTGCTGCCTTTCTTTGAACGTTTTCGATCTACTCCGTCAGTCCTATCTGGCAAGGATCCTCACACCGCGCAGCAGTAGTCTAGAAGAGGACGGACAAGCGTAGTGTATGCAGCCTCCTTTGTAGGTATGTTACATGTTCTAAGTGTCTTGCCAATAAAACGCAGTCTTTGGTTAGCTTTCCCCACAACATTTTCTACGTGTTCCTTCCAATTTAAGTTGTTCGTAATTGTAATACTTAGGCATTTAGTTGAATTTACGGCTTTTAGATTAGATTCAAATGGTTCAAATGGCTCTGAGCACTATGGGACTTAACATCTATGGTCATCAGTCCCCTAGAACTTAGAACTACTTAAACCTAACTAACCTAAGGACATCACACAACACCCAGTCATCACGAGGCAGAGAAAATCCCTGACCCCGTGTTAGATTAGACTGATTTATCGTGTAACTGAAGTTTAACGAGATCCTTTTAGCACTCATGTGGATGACCTCACACTTTTCGTCATTCAGGATCAACTGCCACTTTTCGCGCCATTCACATATCTTTTCTAAATCGTTTTGCAGTTTGTTTTGATCTTCTGATGACTTTATTAGTCGATAACCGACAGCGTCATCTGCAAACAACCGAAGACGGCTGCTCAGATTGTCGACCTATAACACTTCCTTAGGGAACGCCAGAAATCACTTCCGTTTTACTCGATGACTTTCCGTCAGTTACTACGAACTGTGATCTCTCATGATTTACTTTGCATTTGTACGAAATATCTGTTAATCCACACATGTGCGTATAGGGTGACAGTTACTAAACTACAAGAAATAAAGGCCTCTTAAAGTCAGACCGGTTTGCGTTAGGACGTTCAAACTGCACTGTTGGCCACGGGGCATGACGAGAATTAAAAAACGCTTTCAGTCACAATTTTTCGTGTTTTATTTAGTACATGATGCATATGTCTTAATACATAATTTATTTGTTGTCTTGAATGAGATGAAATGCATATTCCTGTCACGAAAAGGTTTCATGTTAGGTTACGAACTTCGTAACCTAACATGAAACCTTTTCGTGACAGGAATATGAATTTCATCTCATTCAAGAGAACAAATAAATTATGTATTAAGACCAATTACAAAATGGTTCAAATGGCTCTGAGCACTATGGGACTTAAAATCTATGGTCATCAGTCCCCTAGAACTTAGAACTACTTAAACCTAACTAACCTAAGGACATCACACAACACCCAGTCATCACGAGGCAGAGAAAATCCCTGACCCCGCCGGAAATCGAACCCGGGAACCCGGGCGTGGGAAGCGAAAACGCTACCGCACGACCACGAGCTGCGGACTAAGACCAATTACACCTGAAGATGGACGCACAGGGTCCGAAATGCGTCGTGTACTAAATAAAACACGAAAAATTGTGACTGAAGGCGTTTTTTAATTCATGCCTCGAGTGTATTGAGTACAGTCACGTTTCCAGCTGCAAAATGCGGATAAAATTAAAATGATGGGAATTAGTATGCGTATGCATCATTTGGTTTAGCGACGAAGCTCACCTTCATTTGGATGGGTTCGTTAATAAGCAAAACTGGCGCATCTTGGGAACAGAGAAGCCGCATATCGCGATCGAAAAGCAGCTTCACCCTCAACGAGTGACTGTGTGCTGCGCAGTGTCCAGTCACGGAATAGTCGGTGCGATATTCCTTGATGGCACGGGGACTACCGAACGGTACGTGAAGGTTTTGTAAGATGACTTCATTGTCATTATCCAAAGTGACCCTGATTTCGACAAGATGTGGTTCATGGAAAACGAAACTCAGCACCGTCGAAGCAGGAGAATGTTTAATGTCCTGGAGGAGCACTTTGAGGACCGCATTCCGGCTCTGGGGTACCAGGAGGCCGCTGGTATGGGCCTCGACCCGCCGCCATAGTCTCCAGATCTGAACATACGCGACTCCTTTTTGTGGGGCTATACTAAAGACAAGGTGTACAGTAATAACCCCAAAACCATCGCTGAGCCGAAAACAGCCATTCAGGAGGTCATCGACAGCATCGATGTTCCGACACTTTGGCGATCAGGCAGTATTTCGGAATTCGTGTGTGCCACATCGTCGTGGCCGTGCGGTTCTAGGCGCTTCAGTCTGGAACCGCGCGCCCGCTACCGTCGCAGGTTCGAATCCTGCCTCGGGCATGGATGTGTGTGATGTCCTTAGTTAGGTTCAAGTAACTTCCTGGCAGATTAAAACTGTGTACTGGACCGAGACTCGAACTCGGGACCTTTGCTTTCGCGGGCAAGTGCTCTACCATCTCAGCTACCGAAGCAAGAGTCACGCCCCGTCCTCACAGCTTTACTTCTGCCAGTACCTCGTCTCCTACCTTCCAGACTTTTCAGAAGCTCTCCTGCGAACCTTGCAGAACTAGCACTTCTGAAAGAAAGGATATTGCGGTCCTGAGTTCGAGTCTCGGTCCAGCACATAGTTTTAATCTGCCAGGAAGTTTCATATCAGCGTACACTCCGCTGCAGAGTGAAAATCTCATTCTAGGTTTAAGTAGTTCTAAGTTCTAGAGGACTGACGACCTCAGATGTTAATTCCCATAGTGCTCAGACCCATTTGAACCACATCATCGGCAATGATGGCAGGTGTGTCGAACATGTCATAACCTGAATCCGAATATCTGTAGTGACGTTTACACGTTGAATAAAGTGTGTGCACGCCGTAGTTAGTAACTAATTTACGTTTTTCTTTCATATGGTTCAACAATAGTTACCCTGTATGTCTCTACGTTCCACACCTGCTCCTACACCACTGCACCGATTTCAACTACACTTATTACACACATCCCTTACCGTCAGGCAACGATCGATGTATGGGTAAGAACCACCTTCCCCGTTACAGTTCAGGAGATATAACGTCATAAACAATGATATAAGTGAAAAACCGATGCATCAAGCATGCCGTTTAAATTTATTGCTTCTGTGCTATTAACTCTATTCGCAATAAGTTTCGTGGACAGTAACCGTATATGCCGCTAAATGTACCTGCAGAATTAAAGCATAGTGCAACACACGATTTAGGAGAAAATACGTCATAAACGCTTAAAAGATAAAGAACAGAAAATTCTGTTACGCAGTCGGAGAGATTGTCACGGCACGCGGCTGTATTTTTCTTTCTGTTTTTTATCTGTAGGCGCCGATGATACGGGCAGATAAATACATGGACCTCTGTCCCATGAACGTTGTTCTGTAGTCGTCCGATCCTTGGGAAAGCTGTGAATACTAATTACCGATCTTAAAATGAGAGATATGCCTATCACTGTCGTACAGCCTTCTGACAACACCAGACAGATCGACAACGGTAGAAAGAGATAACATGAGAAACGGAGGCCATGTTTTAACTGAGATTATCTACAGACATGCGAAATTAACATATTGCCCTACAGAGGCTGTAGCTAAATGTGTGAATTCTTGAGTGAGAACAGATTAACGAAACAAACATTTTACTAAATTGGGAAAAGAAATCGACTGCAGCTTGTATCAGAGAAATAAGAAAGAAATCCACAACGCTGCAATGTCCTAGAATCGGAAACATCAGAGATAAATTTTAAGAATGATATACTAAATGTAGCAACGGTGGTAACATTAAGAGTACAACGGGAACTGTTAAATGCAGAGGAGAGAGCAGATAGGTGGAAAGAATACATTGAAAGCCTCTATGAGGGTGAAGATTTGTCTGATGTGATAGAAGAAGAAACAGGAGCCGATTTAGAAGAGATAGGGGATCCAGTATTAGAATCGGAATTTAAAAGAGCTTTGGAGGACTTACGGTCAAATAAGGCAGAAGGGATAGATAACATTCCATCAGAATTTCTAAAATCATTGGGGGAAGTGGCAACAAAACGACTATTCACGTTGGTGTGTAGAATATATGAGTCTGGCGATGTACCATCTGACTTTCGGAAAAGCATCATCCACACAATTCCGAAGACGGCAAGAGCTGACAAGTGCGAAAATTATCGCACAATCAGCTTAACAGCTCATGCATCGAAGCTGCTTACAAGAATAATCTACAGAAGAATGGAAAAGAAAATTGAGAATGCGCTAGGTGACGATCAGTTTGGCTTTAGGAAAAGTAAAGGGACGAGAGAAGCAATTCTCACGTTACGGCTAATAATGGAAGCAAGGCTAAAGAAAAATCAAGACACTTTCATACGATTTGTCGACCTGGAAAAAACGTTCGACAATATAAAATGGTGCAAGCTGTTCGAGATTCTGAAAAAAGTAGGGGTAAGTTATAGGGAGAGACGGGTCATATACAATATATACAACAACCAAGAGGGAATAATAAGAGTGGACGATCAAGAACGAAGTGCTCGTATTAAGAAGGGTGTAAGACAAGGCTGTAGCCTTTCGCCCCTACTCTTCAATCTGTACATCGAGGAAGCAATGATGGAAATAAAAGAAAGGTTCAGGAGTGGAATTAAAATACAAGGTGAAAGGATATCAATGATACGATTCGCTGATGACATTGCTATCCTGAGTGAAAGTGAAGAAGAATTAAATGATCTGCTGAACGGTTGGTTGGTTGGTTGTTTGGGGAAGGAGACCAGACAGCGTGGTCATCGGTCTCATCGGATTAGGGAAGGATGGGGAAGGAAGTCGGCCGTGCCCTTTCAGAGGAACCATCCCGGCATTTGCCTGGAGTGATTTAGGGAAATCACGGAAAACCTAAATCAGGATGGCCGGACGCGGGATTGAACCGTCGTCCTCCCGAATGCGAGTCCAGTGTCTAACCACTGCGCCACCTCGCTCGGTGCTGAACGGAATGAACAGTCTAATGAGTACACAGTATGGTTTGAGAGTAAATCGGAGAAAGACGAAGGTAATGAGAAGTAGTAGAAATGAGAACATCAGGATTGAAGGTCACGAAGTCAATGAAGTTAAGGAATTGTGCTACCTAGGCAGTAAAATAACCAATGACGGACGGAGCAAGGAGGACATCAATAGCAGACTCGCTATGGCAAAAAGGCATTTCTACCCAAGAGAAGTCTACTAATATCACATACCGGCCTTAATTTGAGGAAGAAATTTCTAAGGATGTACGTCTGGAGTACAGCATTGTATGGTAGTGAAACATGGACTGTGGGAAAACCGGAACAGAAGAGAAATGAAGCATTTGAGATATGGTGCTATAGACGAATGTTGAAAATTAGGTGGACTGATAAGGTAAGGAATGAGGAGGTTCTACGCAGAATCGGAGAGGAAAGGAATATGTGGAAAACACTGATAAGGAGAAGGGACAGGATGATAGGACACCTGCTAAGACGTGAGGGAATGACTTCCATGGTACTAGAGGGAGCTGTAGAGGGCAAAAACTGTAGAGGAAGACAGAGATTGGAATACGTCAAGCAAATAATTGAGGACGTAGGTTGCAAGTGCTACTCTGAGATGAAGAGGTTAGCACACGAAAGGAATTCGTGGCGGGCCGCATCAAACCAGTCAGTAGACTGATGACCCAAAGGAGGAGAATGATAGCTAAACAGAAAAAAAGGTTAGCATCAGAATCAAGGGAAAAAGGACGGTGAAAGCAGGATTAGAAGATGAGACAATGTACTAAACACAGGGTAAAAGAAAAAACTGGTCATGCGCGAGTAGGACTCGCGCACTGAGGGTTCGTGTTCCGTACAAACTTAATTACGTTAAGAGACAGTTTATCCATTCCGGGAATCGAGTAAACTGAGGATTTTTGCCTGTTATCGACATAGATACAGGCAAGAAAAAATGGTTCAAATGGCTCTGAGCACTATAGGACTTAACTTCTAAGGTCATCAGTCCCCTAGAACTTAGAACTACTTAAACCTAACTAACCTAAGGACATCACACACATCCATGCCCGAGGCAGGATTCGAACCTGCGACCGTAGTAGCAGTGGGGTTCCGGACTGAAGCGCCTAAAACCGCTTTTTTTCAGTTTGTTCGTTGTTCATCGTTTTGTTTGATCGTTGCGGACGTCACACGACATCTGTTCAAGTTCGTTGTTGATCCTTTCACTCTGGTTTTTATTACAAAAGTCAACCAGCTCTCTGACCGAACACGCTGAACTACCGTGCCGGCCTAACCCGTCTGTATTTACGAGCTATCAGAAATCCCCACCCACTGTTCTTTCAAGAATCGAACTCTCCATGTATAAAACGTCATATATTCCAAGCTATACTCCGTTCACCGTAAGAATAAACCTGATGTAAACAAACACAAACGCAATGATTGGTCAGAAGCCGTGGCACACGTACATTGCTGTTACGCTCTTGGAAGTAGGTCCTACTTATGTATTACATACATTCTTACTTAGTTAAGTTAAATGAAACTTTAAGATATTCACATGCATTAGCAGCCATCAATGTTTTTCATACTCAAGCTTTAGTTATACAGTTCTTATTTTAAAATTCGTGTATAGTCACAGCCTCTACACTGTTGTACCCTGATTGTCGGGCTGTTAACGCGCATTATGAAAATGGCTAAGGCTACTTCCTGTTCCGTGGTGAAGCAGGCGTGTGGAACACGGTTAAAAAGTGCTGAGAAATAGGTTTTTCTTAATGTTTGTCATAAATTTACAGAGATAATCGGTTTTGAAGTTTTTCATGGGACTGCTCAAATGGTTCAAAAGGCTCTGAGTACTATGGGACTTAACATCTGAGGTCATCAGTCCCCTAGAACTTAGAACTACTTAAACCTAACTAACCTAAGGACACCACACACGTCCATGCCGAGGCAGGATTCGAACCTGCGACGGTAGCGGTCACGCGGTTCCAGACTGAAGCGCCTAGAACCGCTCGGCCACAGCGGCCGGTCATGGGAATGTATTAGATACAGGTGGGTCACAAACGCTCAGTCGTGGATAGCGGAATCGGTAGCGTAATAGCTAGATTACGAGAGAAAAAAAAATAAAAGAAATAAAACAAAAAAAATTGCCGTTAACGGTTCGCTGGTTCATGACTCTCCAATGTCTCTTTTTTTTCTCGTTCAATTTTAGTTACCTACATCTTGTAATTATAAAATTAATCATCATTTTTATGAATAGAACACGTGTTCTTGTTTTTAATTGCATACTGCACGCGAAATTCCTGTTTTCATTTCAAATATAAATTCTCAATCATAGATATTTTGTGAAAGACTTTTAGTAAGGAGTGCTTAAATTAAGAAAACATAACAATGTAATTTTTGAGGCAAAAATGAAAAACTAAATAATCTTTATTTGGACTATGTCCATTGTTTTGTTTCAAAGATGTAGATATGTGTCGTATAAATGTGAAAAATAATCATTTTCACAGCATCGAGAACACCATACAAATGCTGCATTTTTACATTTGCCGCTCTACCATTACAATACGAACCCAAGACAGCTATTCTGGAGCCATGTTAAATGATTTGGCCCGAGAAAAGGAAAACTGTTAAACTGCCGGGCGTACAGGACCTAACGCACGCAGCTTTTTCACATGTCACTGCCATCGTTGGTGGAGTACACAAAGGCACGTCATAAAAGAAGAGGAGAAAATGTGGCGCCTGAGTGATTTGTGGATTTTGTTGTTGAGCGACTCGTTATCAATGTAGCAAATGGCAGGTCCAGTACTGAAATGTATTTCTCGGATTCGAGTAAGGAAGAAGCTAAGAGAGTACCAGACAACTGACTGTAATTAATACCCTTAGTGGCTTCAGTACCCAACTTCTTTCACTTGTGCCTTTTCCCACAGTTAGGCAGGGTCGGCGTTGTTACAACGGATTTGGCAATGTTAGTTTAAGGGGTGGCCGGATGCCCTTCCTGCCGCCACCCCTTACCCCGCGGGACAGAATTAGTGTACCCCAACTGTGTAATCCATGGAATAGTGCGATAGTATTCAAATGTCTGCGAGCCGTGTAGCTGAGGCGGGATGTGGGGACCAGCCCGGTATTCACCTAGGGGGATGTGGAAAACCGCCTAAAAACCACATTCAGGCTGCCCGGCACACCGGCCGTCGTCGTTAATTCGCCGAGCGGATTCGATCTGGGGCCAGCGGGCCTACCCGAGTCCAGGAAGCAGCTCGACTAACCTGGCGGGTCTGGCTTCAGTATCCAACAATACAGTGAAATCCCTCCAGTAAGCTTTTGCACCACACATAGCTCTCTCAGAAAAATTACCCTGTGTTTAAGTTAGGAATTTTCATCACTCTTGTTTGTAATTATAATATTATGTCACGTGAGAACGAGAGCATTTTATGCTTTCCGTATGGTCCCCTAAGAAGCGTGCAGTAGTGCTAGAGTTTTGCCGAATATTATTTCATTCTCTTTAAAAATTAAATCACATTCGAAGCCATATTGTTTCTTTGCCCGTCTCTTTTTATGTCTGAACTACAACTACTCACATCACTGAAGGCTAGTTGGACCGCTGGTTGGCAGGTGCTGACCAAGTTTAATACGCCAGTATATCTGTTTTCCCGCGCATTACCGCTCAGTCTATGTGCGTGTAATACAGCATAAAACGTATCCTTATAATCAGACTTCACTGTATTCGTCAGAACTTGGCTTCCGCTCCACGTCAAACGAATTACAATAAGATTCAAGTAAACGCCTTCCCGAGAGACAATTTCCACTCCTTCCAAATTAATAATATAAGTGTAGACCAGATGTGGCTTAAATTCAAAGAAATAGGATCAGAAGCAATTGAGAGATATATACCAAATAAATTAACAAACGACGGAGCTGATCCTCCTTGGTACACAAAACGGATCAGAACACTCGCACAAACAACGAAACAAACATGCCAAATTCAAACAGACGCAAAATCCCCAAGATTGGCGATCTTTTACAGACGCTCGAAATTTAGCGCCGACTTCAACGCGAGATGCCCAAACAGTTTCCACAACGAAACTTTGTCACGAAACCTGGAAGAAAATCCAAAGAGATTCTGGTCGTATGTGAAGTATGTTAGCGGCAAGAAACAATCAATGCCGGCCGGAGTGGCCGAGCGGTTCTAGGCGCTTCAGTCTGGAACCGCGCGACTGCTACGGTCGCAGGTTCGAATCCTGTCTCGGGCATTGATGTGTGTGAAGTCCTTAGGTTAGTTAGGTATAAGTAGTTCTAAGTATAGGGGACTGATGACCTAAGATGTTAAGTCCCATAGTGCTCAGAGACATTTGAACCATCAACGCCTTCTCTGCACGATAGCAACGGAGATACTATCGAAGACTGTGCTGCCAAAGCAGAGTTACAAAGCACAGACTTCCGAAATGCCTTCACAAAAGAAGATGAAGCAAATATTACAGAATTCGAATCGAGAACAGCTGCCAACATGAGTAACGTAGAAGTAAATATCCTGGGAGTAGTGAAGCAACTTAAATGAATAAAAGCAAGTCTTCTGGTCCAGACTGTATACCAATTAGGTTCAAAAAAATAGCTCTGAGCACTATGGGACTCAACTGCTGAGGTTATTAGTCCCCTAGAACTTAGAACTAGTTAAACCTAACTAACCTAAGGACATCACACACATCCATGCCCGAGGCAGGATTCGAACCTGCGACCGTAGCGATCTCGCGGTTCCAGACTGCAGCGCCAGAACCGCGCGGCCACTTCGGCCGGCCCAATTAGGTTACTTTCGGAGTATGCTGATACATTAGCTCAATATTTAACAACAGTTCGCTCGACGAAAGATCCGTACCCAAAGACTGGAAAGTTGCACAGGTCACACCAATATTCAAGAAAGATTGTAGGAGTAATACACTAAATTACAGGCCCATATCGTTAAACGTCGATATGCAGCAGGATTTTAGAACATATATTGTGTTCGAAAATAATGAGTTACCTCGAAGAAAACGGTATATTGACACACAGTCAACATGGGTTTAGAAAACATCGTTCTTGTGAAACACAACTAGCTCTTTATTCACATGAAGTACTGAGTGCTATTGACAAGGGATTTCAGATCGATTCCGTATTTCTGGATTTTCGGAAGGCTTTTGACACAGTACCACACAAGCGCCTCGTAGTCAAATTGTGTGCTTATGGAATATCGTGTGATTTCCTGTCAGAGAGGTCACAGTTCGTAGTAATTGACGGAAAGTCATCGAGTAAAACAGAAGTGATTTCTGGCGTTCCCCAAGATAGTTTTATAGGCTTTGCTGTTCCTTATCTGTACAAACGATTTGGGAGACAATCTGAGCAGCCGTCTTCGGTTGTTTGCAGATGACGCTGTCGTTTATCGACTAATAAAGTCATCAGAAGATCAAAACAAACTGCAAAACGATTTAGAAAAGATATATGAATGGTGCGAAAAGTGGCAGTTGACCTTGAATAACTAAAAGTGTGAGGTCATCCACATGAGTTCTAAAAGGGACTCGTTAAACTTCGGTTACACGATAAATCAGTATAATCTAAAAGCCGTAAATTCAACTAAATACCTAGGTATAACAATTACGAACAACTTAAATTGGAAGGAACACATAAAAAATGTTGTGGGGAAGGCTAACCAAACACTCAGTTTTATTTGCAGGACACTTAGAAAATGTAACAGACCTACTACGGAGACTACAATTTTCCGTCCTCTTTTAGAATACTGCTGCGCGGTGTGGGATCCTTACCAGATAGGACTGACGAAGTACATCGAAAAAGTTCAAAGAGAGGCAGCACGTTTTGTATTATCGCGAAATATGGGAGAGAGTGTCACAGAAATTATACGTGATTTGGGATGGACATCATTAAAAGAAAGGCGTTTTTCGTTGCGACGGAATCTTCTCACGAGATTCCAATCAACAACTTTTTCCTCCGAATGCGAAAATATTTTGTTGACACCGACTTAACATAGGGAGGACCGATCACAAAGATAAAATATGAGAAATCAGAGCTCGTACGGAAAGATATAGATGTTCATTCTTTCCGCGCGCTATACGAGATCGGAATAATAGAGAATTGAGTAGGTGGTTCGATGAACCCTCTGCCATGCACTTAAATGTGATTTGTAGAGTATCCATGTAGATGTAGATGTACATGGCGTAATGCTTACATCAGGTTTATTCTTATCAGGAACAGAGGGTATGTGTCGTACAATGATATAGTTTTGCAGATGCATCACGGCTGCGCAATGTGTTTGGAAGAGAGTTAGGAGTAATGAGGCAATAAAATGGTTCAATTGGCTCTGAGCACTATGGGACTCAACATCTGAGGTCATCAGTCCCCTAGAACTTAGAACTACTTAAACCTAACTAACCTAAGGACATCACACACACCCATGCCCGAGGCAGGATTCAAACGTGCGACCGTAGCGGTCACGCGGGTCCAGACTGAGGCGCCTAGAACCGCACTGAAGGGGAATAAATTAAAACATGATGCCTAATGCTGTAGTTTTACTGCATCAACAACGAAAATGTAAGCGATAAACTTTTTACGATATTGCAGCGCCTGTGTTGTTAAGAAGAACGATGTAGTGTTGCTTCCAACATACACAGACGTCCAAAGGAGCAGGTACTGCGGCGACTAGAGCCGTTATGAAATAACTGAAATGTATTCGCAGTTGCGAATGCGAACAACCATCAGCTGTATAAGGGGATGACGAGTATGAAAATTTGCGCCCTACCGGGAGTCGAACGCAGACTTCCCGCTTTACACGAGCGGTCGCCTTAACCGCATCGGCTATCCGTGCACGGCCGACTTCAGAGACTAGCGACTTTAATTAAAATGTCCTCCCCTGTACAGGAATCTCATAACGTGCGTACGAGTACGGTGTGTGACGCAAGAACGACGACGTACGGAAATTTGAGTCTTGCCGCTCGTGCACAGGTAGCCAAAGCGGTTAAGTGGACCACTCACGTAAAATGGGAAATCCGGGTTCAAGTCCTCGCCCAGTTTTTACTATTGTCATTCCCTTATGCAGTTGATGGTTGGTCGTATTCGCAACTGCGAATACATTTCATGATAGACTTCTTTTCCTTTCATCATTTTTTGGACGGGTGTCAAAGAGCAAACATAAAAGCTTGAAAAAAAGTAAAGTTTGTTGGAAGTCGCTAAGTGGTGTCATTCATAAATACTGGATGAATAACATGAGGGTAACCTCTCGCAGCTTCTAGCTGTAATATCTGACTTTTGAGTTACACCTTTAACATAAGATAACAGCCTTTAATGAGAAGGTTGTGACAGAATTTAAATTTTTAAAGTCGTTCAATAACTGTGTTAAATATTGAAAACAAATTTTTTGTTGCCCCTGAAATCTGTTAGACAGGCGCCGGCCGCTATGGCCGATCGGTTCTAGGCGCTTTAGTCCGGACCAGCGCTGCTGCTACGGTCGCAGATTCGAATCCTGCCTCGGGCATGGGTGCGTGTGATGTCCTTAGGTTAGCTACGTTTAAGTAGTTCCACTAACAAGGGGAGGCCGCCAATTGTGAAATTCAGATTCGATTCATACTGCACATAATAAAAGCTCATGGCCAGAGGTGTAATGTGGCAAAGCACCAAGATGCACTTCTCAGCCGTTGTCGAGAAAATCGACAGTTAAAAGAAACCGTTGCGGTGAAATACTCACTACGATTTATAATTTCCTACAGCGTCGTAGCGAAGCGGTAAGGAACCTGTAATTAATTTTAGTTTGTTTTATTACTTTTAAATGTCAGTTGAAAAGTATGTACTACTGTGGAATGTTATGACTAATTAAAGAAAATGTAAGCGCTCGGTTTCGTAATCCGAAGGTCGCCGGATCGAATCTCGAGCCATGCAACCTTTTTTTTTAGTATTTGTTTTTGTAATATTATATATATATATATATATATATATATATATATATATATATATATAGTGGGGTCTACTCTAATTCGAACGTTTGACTTACACTATACGTATTCGTTTTGGAATATCGTTTCTACGTCTTCCGTTAACTACACGTGTAAACATTATGAAGACAATAACATTTGTGAAATACAACTTTGTTTGCGGAAAACATAATCATGTTCGAAGTCCCAGTTTTTCCAGGACAAACGACTTTCATCAACTTATTATATGCATAATTGTTGCAACTGATTGCCGGGAGTTATATATATATATATATATATATATATATATATATATATATATATTTGAATTACAAAAAACAAATACAAAAAAAAAGAGTTGCATGGGCCGAGATTCAATCCAGCGACTTTGCAGTTACGAACCCGAGCGCTTACCGCTGCGCCACGACGCTGTATGAAACTGTAACTCGTACAGAGTATTTCAGCACAACGGTTTCTTTTAACTGTCGATTTTCTCAACCACGGCTGAGAAGTGCATCTTTGTGCTTTGCCACATTACACCTCTGGCCATGAGCTTTTATTATGCGCAATATGAATCGAATCTGAATTTCACAATTGGCGGCCTCCCCTTGTAAGTCTAGGGGACTGATGACCTCATATGTTAAGTCTCTAGTGCTCAGAGCTATTTGATTTGAATCTAAGAGGGTCTTCAGGCAAATCGCTGTTCATCGGGATTCACTTCGAAGCAGGGCTCAAAACTGAAGACAAATCTACTCCACTCAATGGGATACCAGGCCTAATGTGTCCGACACAACTGCTGAACGGACCGTAAGCTCAGCCCCCTTTCTGTGAGCCGCCGTTTAGTGGTCCTTGTGGTCAGTGAAGCGCCAGTTGCACGTCAGATCGATGACACTGATGAACCGGGGGCTCTTAGTACCTCTCTGACGATTGCTTGGTCCTCACGTTCTGTCCTATCTAGGTCGACTGCTTACTTCTTGACGCTGTGTTCGGCCGCGGCTCAACCATCGCTGCCAACATCGTCGAATGGTTGTATCGCTCTAATTTCGAGCGACTCCTTGATTACTGCAGCCAGCTTGTTTGAGCTCAACTACGCGTCCTCTCTCAAATGCTGCGTGTACTGTCCACGCGCCTCTCTGCGAGTCGTAGTTACTGTCCAGCTGAACACACGGAATGAAATTCGCACTGAATTTATGCTCTGGTATCGACACATTCATTGTGTAAGTAGGCTGTTTATGTTTTCTTATTGGCAACGTTACGTAGCGCTCTGTATGAAAATCACTGGCTGTGCTGTGTGCAGTCTGTGGCTAGTTTGCATTGTTGTCTGCCATTGTAGTGTTAGGCAGCGGCAGCTGGATGTGAACAGCGCGTAGCGTTGCGCAGTAGGAGGTGAGCCGCCAGCAGTGTTGGATGTGAGGAGAGAAATGGAGGAGATTTGAAATTTGTAAGGCTGGATGACATATATATTATGATTATTAAGGTAAATACATTGCTTGTTCTCTATTAAAATCTTTCATTTGCTAACTATGCCTATCAGTAGTAGTTAGTGCCTTCAGTAGTTTGAATCTTTTATTTAGCTGGCAGTAGTGGCGCTCGCTGTATTGCAGTAGTTCGAGTAACGAAGATTTTTGGTGAGGTAAGTGTTTTGTGAAAGGTATAGGTTAATGTTAGCCAGGGCCATTCTTTTGTAGGGATTTTTGAAAGTCAGATTGCGTTGCGCTAAAAAATATTGTGTGTCAGTTTAAGCACAGTCATGTATAATTGTTCTAAGGGGACTTTTCAACTGTTTACTGTCCTTGCCAGATGAGAGATGAAACTGCGCAGCAGCGCACATATTGATCTATCGGTCGCCAAAGTTTACAGTTTTGCATTTTCCGCTGATACCTGTATCAATATCGATTTGTGACCAGTTTTCATAACTCCTTTGTGGTAAGTTTTCTTTTCTTCATTTTTTTTTCTCACGAGGAGAGGACGGCAACTGCCATCATCCGGGTTCCCAGGAACTTCGCTCAGCGGCAGTCGAAATAAGCGAACACGTGTCTCGACTTATCCGTAGGTACTCGACTGCTTCTGAAGAAAAATTATGGTCAAACTTTGTGCCTCTTACCACGCAGTATCCTGATACGAAACGGCGGGTCTGTGGTTACAGTCGTAGCTTCTCAGTTTCGCGCCCGTGTTGGAAACCCGATTATTGTTTTTATTTATTTTATTTTTATTGCCTTCATTTACGTACATATGTCTGTAGAAGGTTACTACACCAATGTTTCTTATCAAACTACACTACAAGGCTCTATATGAACTATAAAATTACAATTGGAGTTCGCAATAAATATCACACATTTATTTTATAATACTATGTGTTTATGGTATGTTAAGGGGTTGGACACTTTTTAAATTCTTATATTCTGATATTTAATTCTCATTTAAATTCTTATTTTAATTCTTATAGTTTATTCATATGTTTTTTCTACAGAAAGATTTGGTACATTTCCTTGGATGATAACTACTGTAGAAACATTCGAACACCACGAGCAGGCAGTTTTGCCACAGTGACATTTTTTCACACAAATCCCATTCGGGAAGAAAGGTCGTTAACATTGCTGAATATTTCCGACGTTGACAAAAATTTCGTTGTAAAGCACGCATAACGGATCACTTTTCCGCAAACTGGAGCTTGCAGTTGATTGTTCAAAAATGGTTCAAATGGCTCTGAGCACTATGGGACTTAACATCTCAGGTCATCAGTCCCCTAGAACTTAGAACTACTTAAACCTAACTAACCTAAGGACATCACACACTACCCAGTCATCACGAGGCAGAGAAAATCCCTGACCCCACCGGGAATCGAACCTGGGAACCCGAGCGCTGGAAGCGAGAACGATACCGCACGACCACGAGCTGCGGACGAAGTTGATTGTGACTCAAGATACACTACAGGAATTTCACCGAAAACAGTTTCAAATAATATTCTCATTCTTTTTTTTTTTTAAGTCATTCATCTGGAATGCAATCAGTAGACGACTAAGGAGAACATTATATCAATATACACTGGGACACATTCATGTAGTAATTTTCAACAGACGTGGGTATATACACTATGTGATCAAAAGTATCCGGACACCCCCAAAAACATACGTTTTTCATACTAGGTGCATTGTGCTGCCACCTACTGCCAGGTACTCCATATCAGCGAGCTCAGTAGTCATTAGACATCGTGAGAGAGCAGAATGGGGCGCTCCGCGGAACTCACGGACTTCGAAAGTGGTCAGGTGATTGGGTGTCACTTGTGTCATACGTCCGTGTTGTGGCGTTGCAAGACAGCCACGCCACTCGGAAGTAGCCGAAATGCACGCGTTAACTCACGCCGGCTTGCGTGAGGTCTGAAACAGGATACGTTATGAATGCTATAAAGAAAAGTACGTAGCTGCGGTTATACTTAACTTTAATTCATCTTTGTGGTACATCGCTCTTGATAATACAAGTGAGACTCTCAGATATGGTTAATGGCGCCTTGCTAGGTCGTAGCCATGGACTTAGCTGAAGGCTATTCTAACTGTCTCTCGGCAAATGAGAGAAAGGCTTCGTCAGTGTAGTCGCTAGCAAAGTCGTCGTACAACTGGGGCGAGTGCTAGTACGTCTCTCTAGACCTGCCGTGTGGTGGCGCTCGGTCTGCAATTACTGACAGTGGCGACACGCGGGTCCAACATGTACTAATGGACCGCGGCCGATTTAAAGCTACCACCTAGCAAGTGTGGTGTCTGGCGGTGACACCACAGTCCGTATGCGAGATTTCCACACTCCTAAACATCCCTTGGTCCACTGTTTCCGATGTGCTAGTGAATTCGAAACGTGAAGGGACACGTACAGCACAAAATCGTTCAAACTGGCCTCGTCTGTCGACTGACAGAGACCGCCGACAGTTGAAGAGGGTCGTAATGTGTAATAGGCAGACATCTATCCAGACCACCACAGAGGAATTAAAAACTGCATCAGGATCCACTGCAAGTACTATGACAGTTCGGCAGGAGGTGAGAAAACTTTGATTTAATGGTCGAGCGGCTGCTCATAAGCCACACATCACGCCGGTAAACGCCAAACGACGCCTCGCTTGGTGTAAGAGCGTAAACATTGGACGATTGAACAGTGGAAAAACGTTGTGTGGAGCGACGAATAACGGTACACAATGTGGTGATCCGATGGCAGGGTGTGGGCATGGGGAATACGCGGTGAACGTCATCTGCCAGCGTATGTAGTACCAGCAGTAAAATTCGCAAGCGAGGGTGTAATGATGTGGTCGTGTTTTTGATGGAGGGGGCTTACACTCCTTGTTGTTTTGCGTGGAACTACCACAGGCCTGCATTGATGTTTTAAGCATCTTTTTGCTTCCCACTGCCGAAGAGCAATTCGGGGATTGCATCTTTCAACATGATCAAGCACCTGTTCATAAGGCACGGCCTGTGGTGGAGAGATTACACGACAATAACATCCCTGTAATAGACTGGCCTGCACAGAGTCCTGACCTGTGTCTATAGAACACCTTCGGGATGTTTTGGAACGCCGACCCCGTGCCAGGCCTCACCGACCGACATCGATACCTCTCCTCTGCGCAGCATTCCGTGAAGAATGGACTACCATTCCCCAAGAAACCTTCCCGCACCTCATAAATCGTATGCCTGCGAGAGTGGAAGCTGTCATCAAGGCTAAGGGTGGGTCAAAACCATGCTGAATTCCAGCATTACCGATGGAGAGCGCCACGAAAAAAAACAAAAGAATAAAAGCAATAATCGAGTTTCGAGCACGGGACGAAAATTAACAAACTGTAACGCGAACCACTGTGCCAGCATTTCGTCTCAGGAAATCGTACTGTAAAAAGCACATAATGTACCTGTAAAAGGTTGGTTGGTTTGGGGAAAGAGACCAGACAGCGTGGTCATCGGTCTCATCGGATTAGGGAAGGAGTGGAAAGGAAGTCGGCCGTGCCCTTTCAGAGGAACCATCCCGGCATTTGCCTGGAGCGATTTAGGGAAATCACGGAAAACCTAAATCAGGATGGCCGGACGCGGGATTGAACCGTCGTCCTCCCGAATGCGAGTCCAGTGTCTAACCACTGCGCCAACCCGCTCGGTAATGTACCTGTAAAAATTATTCGAAAACTTTGACCGTCGTTTTTTCAGAAACGGTCGAGTATCTACGGATAAGCCGAGACAGGTGATCGCTTAATGTGTCTCCTCTTCCGCTGAGCGTAGTTCCAAGGAAATTGGGTTACGACTCTTCCCGTGTTCTAGTCGTTAGAGTGTATGACTGACTGACTTCCATGGAGAGTGTCGGTAGCAGCTGCTATCCAGATGTGTGAGCTGCGTTGGATGCCTTCGGGCGATTTTCTGGGACGAGAACGTGTCCTGACATTCTGCCCGCATGTTGCAGGTCCGCCCCCGATGCCGATATGGGGCAACTACGTGCAGATGCTGCTGATCAACTACAAGTACCCGTACAAGGTGCTGGACCTCATGACGCGCTTCTACAAGAGCAAAGTGATCGGCTTCTACTTCGGGGACTCGCCTGCCATCGCCGCCTGCGACTACCAGTCGGTGAAGGAGGCGCTCAACAATCCGCACCTCCAGGGCCGCGTCGTCAACATCGGGCTCAAGCACCGCATGTTCGGCAAGGAACTTGGTAAGTAGATCTTCATAACCCCACCCCCTATATCTACATCGGCATATACAGGGTGGTCCATTGATAGTGACCGGGCCAAATATTTCACGAAGGGGGAAACCAGATAGCGCTATGGTTGGCCCGCTAGATGGCGCTGCCATAGTTCAAACGGATATCAACTGCGTTTTTTTTTTTTTTTAAATAGGAATCCCCATTTTTTATTACATATTCATGTAGTACGTAAAAATGGTTCAAATGGCTCTGAGCACTATGGGACTTAACTTTTAAGGTCATCAGTCCCCTAGAACTTAGAACTGCTTAAACCTAACTAACCTAAGGACATCACATACATGCCCGAGGCAGGATTCGAACCCGCGACCGTAGCAGTCGCGCGGTTCCAGACTGAAGCGCCTAGAACCGCTCGGCCACACCGGCCGGCCACGTAGTACGTAACAAAATATGAATGTTTTAGTTGGAACACTTTTTTCGCTTTGTTACAGATGGCGCTGTAGTAGCCACAAACGTATACGTACGTGGTATCACGTAACATTTCACCAGTGCGGACGGTACTTGCTTCGTGATACATTACCAGTGTTAAAATGGACCGTTTACCAACTGCGGAAAAGGTCGATATCGTGTTGATGTATGGCTGTTGTCATCAAAATGCCCAACGGGCATGTGCTATGTATGCTGCTCAGTATCCTGGACGACATCATCCAAGTGTCTGGACCGTTCGCCGGATAGTTACGTTATTTAGGCAAACAGGAAGTGTTCAGCCATATCTGAAACCTCAACCACGACCTGCAACAAATGATGATGCCCAAGTAGGTGTTTTCGCTGCTGTCGCGGCTAATCCGCACATCAGTAGCAGACAAAGTGCGGGAGAATCGGGAATCTCAAAAATGGCGGTGTTGACAATGCTACATCAATATCGATTGCACGCGTACCATATTTCTATGCACCAGGAATTGCATGGCGACGACTTTGAACGTCGTGTACATTTCTGCCACTTGGCACAAGAGAAATTACGGGACGATGACAGATTTTTTGCACGCGTTCTGTTTAGCGACGAAGCGTCATTCACCAAGAGCGATAACGTAAACCGGCATAATATTCACTATTAGGCAACGGAAAATCCACGATGGCTGCGACAAGTGGAACATCAGCGACCTTGGCGGGTTAATGTATGGTGCAGCATTATGGGAGGAAGGATAATTGGCCCCCATTTTATCGGTGGCAATCTAACAGGTGCAATGTATGCTGATTTCCTACGTAATGTTCTACCGATGTTACTACAAGATCTTTCACTGCATGACAGAATGGCGATGTACTACCAACATGATGGACGTCCGGCACATAGCTCGCGTGCGGTTGAAGTGGTACTGAATAGTTTATATATCATGACAGGAGGATTGGTCATCGAAGCACCGTACTATGGCCCGCACGTTCACCGGATCTGACGTCCCAAGATTTCTTTCTGTGGGGAAAGTTGAAGGATATTTGCTATCGTGATCCACCGACAACGCCTGACAACATGCGTCAGCGCATTGTCAATGCATGTGCGAACATTATGTAAGGCAAACTACGCGCTATTGAGAGGAATGCCGTTACAAATACTGCCAAATGCATTGACTTTTACGGACCCCATTTTGAGCATTTACTGCATTAATGTGGTATTTACAGGTGAAACGTCCTCTTTGAAAAATTATACATGACTGTGCTTAAACTGACACACAATATTTTTAGCGCAACGGAATCTGACTTTCGAAAATCTCTACAAAAGAATGGCCCTGACTAACATTAACCTATACGTTTCACAAATCACTTACCTCACAAAAATCTTGGTTACTCGAACTACTGCAATACAGCGAGCGCCACTACTGCCAGCTAAATAAAAGTTTCAAACTATGGAAGGCACTAACTACTGATAGGCATAGTTAGCAAATGAAAGATTTTTATAGAGAACAAACAATGTATTTACCTTAATAGTCATCAAAAGTCATAATATATATAGCAGTTCATGACATGCAGTCTTACAAATTTCAAAACTCCGCCATTTCTCTCCCCACATCCACCACTGCTGGTGGCTCACCTCCAACTGCGCAACGCTTCAAGCTGTTCACATCCAGCTGCCCAACACTACAATGGCAGATACAATGCAAACTAGCCACAGACTGCACACAGCACAGCCAGTGATTTTCATACAGAGCGCTACGTAACGTTGCCAATAAGAAAACATAAACAGCCTACTTACACAGGTAATCACGGTGTAACAGTATGCGTTCTCAGAAATGATAAGTTCACGGTACATGTATCACATCGGAACAACCGAAATAAAATGTTCAAACGTACCCACGTTCTGTATTTTAATTTAAAAAACCTACCTGTTACCAACTGTTCGTCTAACATTGCGAGCCAATATGTTTGTGACTGTTACAGCGCCATCTGTCACAAAGTGAAAAAAATGGTCCAACTGAAACATTCATATTTCTTTACGTGCTACACGAATATGTAATAAAAATGGGGGTTCCTATTAAAAAAAAAAAAACGAAGTTGATACCCGTTTGACCTATGGCAGCGTCATCTAGCGGGCCAACCATAGCGCCATCTGGTTTCCCCCTTCAAGCTAGACGAGTTTCGTTCTTTGTAGTTCTTTTTCGTTTGACGCTTATCTCGTGAGATACGTGGCCCGGTCACGATCAATGCACCACCCTGTATACTCCGCAAGCCAACGTACAGTGCGTGGCAGAGAGTACACTGTACCACTACCGCTCATTTCTTTCCCTGCTCTACCCGAAAATAGCGCGAGGGGAAAACGACTGCCTACACGCCTGTGTATGAACCCTAATTTCTTCTTAGTCGTCCTTAAATGAGATATATGTAGAATCTTTCTACAGACAGCTTCACATGCCAGTTCTCTAATCTTTCTAAGTGTTGCTGGAAAAGAACGTCGTCTTCACTCCAGCGATTCCCATTTGAGTTCCTGAACCTATGCCGTAACACTTGCATGTTGTTCGAACCTGTTGTTGTCAGTCCAGAGACTAGTTTGATGCAGCTCTCTGTGCTGCTCTATCCTGTGCAAGCTCCTTTATCTCCAAGTAACTACTGCAACCTACATCCTTCTGAATCTGTTTCGTGTATACATGCTCGCTTACAGAAAGATTCGTACCTAAAGACTGGAAAATTGCTCAAGTCACACCAATACCCAAAAAGGGAAGTAGGAGTAATCCGCTGAATTACAGGCCTATATCACTAATGTCGATTTGCAGTAGGGTTTTGGAACATATACTGTATTCGAACATTATGAAGTACCTCGAATAAAACTATTTATTGACGCATAGTCAGCACGGTTTCAGAAAATATGGTTGTTGTGAAACACAACTAGCTCTTTATACTCATGATGTAATAAGTCCTATCGACAGGAGATGTCAACCTCATTCCATATTTTTAGATTTCCAGAACGCTTTCGACACCGTTCCTTACAAGCGTCTTCTAACCAAACTGCGTGCCTACGGAGTATCGCCTTAGTTGTGCAACTGGATTCGTGATTTCCTGGAAGAAAGGTCACAGTTCGTAGTAATAGACGGAAAGTCATCGAGTAAAACAGAAGTAATATCCGGCGTTCCCCAAGGAAGTGTTACAGGCTATATTGTCTGTCTATATTAACGACATAGGAGACAATCTGAGTAGCTCTCTTAGACTCTTTGCGGATGATGCTGTCATTTACCGTCCTGTAAAGTCATCAGATGAGCAACAGGAATTGAACAATTATTTAAATAAGATATCTGTATGGTGCGAAAAGTGGCAATTGATCCTGAATAAGGAAAAGTGTGAAGTTATTCACATGAGTACTAAAACAAATCAGCTAAATTTCGATTACGCGGTAAGTCATACAAATCTGAAGGCTGTAAATTCAACTAAGTGATTACAATTACAAATAACCTAAATTGGAACGATAACATAGATAATATTGTGGGTGAGCAAACCAAAGACTGCGATTCATTGACCGAACACTTAGAAGGTGGAACAGGTCTATTAAAGAGACTGCTTACACCACGCTTTTCCGCCCTATTCTGGAGTATTGCTGTGCGGTGTGGGATCCGCATCAGGTGGGACTGACGGATGACACCGAAAAAGAAGGGCAGCTCGTTTTGTATTATCACTAAATGGGGGGGGGGGGGGTAGTGCAACAGACATTATACGTGAATTGGAGTGGCAATCATTAAAAAAAAGACGTTTTTCGTTGCGACGGGATCTTCTCATGAAATTTCAATCACCAGTTTTCTCCTCCGATTGCGAAAACATTCTGTTGGCACCCACCTACATAGGGAGAAATGATCACCACGATAAAATAAGAGAAATCAGGGCTCGCACAGAAAAATTTAAGTGCTCGTTTTCCCCGCGTGCCGTTCGAGAGTGGAACGGCAGAGAGACAGCTTGAAGGTGGTTCACTGAACCCTCTGCCGGGCACTTTATTGTGAATAGCAGAGTAATCACGTAGATGTAGATGTAGATGATTTTAAATGTCTCCACGGAGAAAAAGAGGTACAACATCAGGGGATAACGGGCCATTCGATAGGACCCCTCCTATCCATCCAGTGACCTCCAAACTGTTTATACTGCGGAGTCAACAGCGTTGGTAGCACATAATCAAGGACCATGTTAAGAAGTTGTTGTGGTCTTCAGTCCTCAGACTGATTTGATGCAGCTCTCCATGCTGCTCTATCCTGTGCAAGCTTCATCTCCCAGTACCTACTGCAACCTACATCTTTCTGAATCTGCTTGGTGTATTCATCTCTTGGTCTCCTACGATTTTTACCCTCCACGCTGCCCTCCAATACTAAATTGGTGATCCCTTGATGCCTTAGAACATGTCCTACCAACCGATCCCTTCTTCTGGTCAAGTTGTGCCACAAACTTCTCTTCTCCCCAATCTAATTCAATACTTCCACATTAGTTATGTGATCTACCCATCTAATCTTCAGCATTGTTCTGTTGCACCACATTTCGAAAGCTTCTATTCTCTTCTTGTCCAAACTATTTACCGTCCATGTTTCACTTCCATACATGGATACACTCCATACCAATACTTTCAGAAATGACTTCCTGACACTTAAATCTATATTCGATGTTAACAAATTTCTCTTCTTCAGAAACGCTTTCCTTGCCATTACAAGTCTACATCTTATATCCTCTCTACTGCGACCATCATCAGTTATTTTGCTCCCCAAATACCAAAACTCCTTCACTACTTTAAGTGTCTCATTTCCTAATCTAATACCCTCAACATCATCCGACTTAATTCGACTACATTCCATTATCCTAGTTTTGCTTTGGTGATCCCTTGATGCCCCAGAACGTTCCTACCAGCCGATCCTATCTTATAGTCAAGTTGTGCCACAAATTTCTCTTCTCCCCAATTCTATTCAGCACCTCCTCAATAGTTACGTCATCTACCCATCTAATCTTCACCATTATTCTGTAGCACCACATTTGGAAAGCTTCTATTCTCTTCTTGTCTAAATTATTTATCTTCCTTGTTTCACTTCCATACACGGCTACACTCCTACCGGTAGCAGCCCGCCTCTGAACTATTTTGATGTCCTTCAATCCCACCTAGCACGGATCCCAAACACTCGAGCGGTATTCAAGAGTAGGTCGCACCACGTCGTATATGCTTTCTGCGAACTAGGCCATTACCCTTTCCTATCATAATCCTTACATGCTCGTTCCATCTCATAACGATTAGCAACGCTACATCCAGGTATCTAAACGACGCGCCTGTGTCAAGCAGAACATTACTTATGATGCTGTGTCCGATCAATAAAGGTTGGTTTTTCTTACTCAACCGCATTAACTCACATATTTCCACATTTAGAACTAGCTGCTATTCACCACAACAACTAGGAATCTTTTCCGAGTTATCTTGTGTATTATAGTCACTTAAACTTTGACAGCTTCCCGTACGCCACTGAACCATCGGCAAACAACCGCAGACTGCTGCCCGCCAGATCATTTACGTAAATACACTACTGGCCATTAAAATTGCTACACCACGAAGATGACGTGCTACAGACGCGAAATTTAACCGACTGGAATAAGATGCTGTGATATGCAAATGCTTAGCTTTTCATAGCATTCGCACAAGGTTGGCGCCGGTGGCGACACCTACAACGTGCTCACATGAGGATAGTTTCCAACCGATTTCTCATACACAAACAGCAGTTGCCCGGCGTTGCCGGTGAAACGTTGTTGTGATGCCTCGTGTAAGGAGGAGAAATGCGTACCATGTTTCCGACTTTGATAAAGGTCGGATTGTAGCCCATCGCGATTGCGGTTTATCGTATCGCGACATCGTTGCTCGCGTCGGTCGAGATCCAATGACTGTTAGCAGAATATGGAATCGGTGGGTTAGGGAGGGTAATACGGAACGTTGTGCTGGGTCCCAACGGCCTCGTATCACTAGCAGTCGAGATGACAGCCATCTTATCCGCACGGCTGTAACGGATCGTGCAGCCACGTCTCGATCCCTGAGTCAACAGATGGGGACGTTTGCAAGACGACAACCATCTGCACGAACAGTTCGACGACGCTTGCAGCAGCATGGACTATCAGCTCGGAGACCACGGCTGCGGTTACCCTTGACGCTGCATCACAATAAAATGTGTGTGGAATCTTATGGGAGTTAACTGCTAGGGTCATCAGACCCTAATCTTACACCCTACTTAACCTAAATTATCCTAAAGACAAACACACACACCCATGCCCAAGGGAGGACTCCGCCGGAACCAGCCGCACAGTCCATGACTGCAGCGCCCGAGACCGCTCGGCTAATCCCGCGCGGCCTGCATCACAGACAGGAGCGCCTGCAATGGTGTACTCAACGACGAACTTGGGTGCACGAATGGCAAAACGTCATTTTTTCGGATGAATACAGATTCTGTTGAGAGCATCATGATGGTCGCATCCGTGTTTGGCGACATCCCGGTGAACGCACATTGGAAGCGTGCATTCGTCATCGCCATACTGGCGTATCACCCGGCGTGATGGTATGGAGTGCCGTTGGTTACACATCTCGGTCACCTCTTGTTCGGATTGACGGCACTTTGAACAGTGGACGTTACATTTCAGATGTGTTACGACCCGTGGCTCTACCCTTCATTCGATCCCTGCGAAACCCTACATTTCAGCAGGATAATGCACGACCGCACGTTGCACATCCTGTACGGGCCTTTCTGGATACAGAAAATGTTCGACTGCTGCCGTGGCCAGCACATTCTCCAGATCTCTCACCAATTGAAAACGCCCGGTCAATGGTGGCCGCGCACTACTCTTGATGAACTGTGGTATCGTGTTGAAGCTGCATGGACAGCTGTCGCTGTACACGCCATCCCAGCTCTGTTTGACGCAATGCCCAGGCGTATCAAGGCCGTTATTACGGCCAGAGGTGGTTGTTCTGGGTACTGATTTCTCAGGATCTGTGCACCCAAATTGCGTGAAAATTTAATCACATGCCAGTTCTAGTATAATATATTTGTCCAATGAATACCCGTTTATCATCTGCATTTCTTCTTGGTGTAGCAATTTTAATGGCCAGTAGTGCCGAAAATAATAGCAGTCCTGTCACACTTCCCTGTCGCACTGCTGACGATAAACTGATCTCTGATCAACAGTCTGCGTCGATGGCATCGTACTGGGTTCTATTAGTGAAGAAGTCTTCGAGCCACTCACATATCTGCCAACCTAATCCATATGCTCATACGTTCGTTAAAAGTCTGCAGTGGAGCCTCGAGTAAAATGCCTTCTAGACATCTAGAAATATGGAATTTGCCTGTTGCTGCTCTTCAATCACGGTTTGCAAGGTACCAGGTGAGATAAGGAAAAAGCCTTCTTCCACGTTCTGTAGACCTCATAGAGAGGGTTAATTTCGTGTTCCTATACTCCTACAAGGCGCTTGATATAGTTTTGCACTGTCACCTGATGAGAAACACATGGGCGTGGAGCCAGCCGCGGTGACCGAGCGGTTCTAGGCGCTTTTGTCCGGAACCGCGCGACTGCTACGGTCGCAGATCCGAATCCTGCCTCGGGCATAGATGTGTGTGTTGTCCTTAGGTTAGTTAGGTATAAGTAATTCTAAGTCTAGGGGACTGATGACCTCGATGTTACGTCCCATAGAGCTCAGAGCCATTTGAACCATGGGCGTGGTGGAGCATCAGGTGGTGCTTGGAAACCGCGTTCAGACTATTGTGTAAAGAGCTTGGGAAAAGTGAAGTTACATTTTTCCGAACGAGCTCTTATTTCCTTATTTTATTACGATGATCATTTCTCCCAATGTAGGCCGGCAGCAATAAAATATTTCCACATTCACAGGAAAGTTGATGACTGAAATTTTGTGAGATCTCGCTGCAGCGAACAACGCCTTTGTTTTAATGATTCCCACTCCAATTCAGGTATCATACACTCCGGGAAATGGAAAAAAAACACATTGACACCGGTGTGTCAGACCCACCATACTTGCTCCGGACACTGCGAGAGGGCTGTACAAGCAATGATCACACGCACGGCACAGCGGACACACCAGGAACCGCGGTGTTGGCCGTCGAATGGCGCTAGCTGCGCAGCATTTGTGCACCGCCGCCGTCAGTGTCAGCCAGTTTGCCGTGGCATACGGAGCTACATCGCAGTCTTTAACACTGGTAGCATGCCGCGACAGCGTGGACGTGAACCGTATGTGCAGTTGACGGACTATGAGCGAGGGCGTATAGTGGGCATGCGGGAGGCCGGGTGGACGTACCACCGAATTGCTCAACACGTGGGGTGTGGGGTCTCCACAGTACATCGATGTTGTCGCCAGTGGTCGGCGGAAGGTGCACGTGCCCGTCGACCTGGGACCGGACCGCAGCGACGCACGGATGCACGCCAAGACCGTAGGATCCTACGCAGTGCCGTAGGGTACCGCACCGCCACTTCCCAGCAAATTAGGGACACTGTTGCTCCTGGGGTATCGGCGAGGACCATTCGCAACCGTCTCCATGAAGCTGGGCTACGGTCCCGCACACCGTTAGGCCGTCTTCCGCTCACGCCCCAACATCGTGCAGCCCGCCTCCAGTGGTGTCGCGACAGGCGTGAATGGAGGGACGAATAGAGACGTGTCGTCTTCAGCGATGAGAGTCGCTTCTGCCTTGGTGCCAATGATGGTCGTATGTGTGTTTGGCGCCGTGCAGGTGAGCGCCACAATCAGGACTGCATACGACCGAGGCACACAGGGCCAACACCCGGCATCATGGTGTGGGGAGCGATCTCCTACACTGGCCGTACACCACTGGTGATCGTCGAGGGGACACTGAATAGTGCACGGTACATCCAAACCGTCATCGAACCCATCGTTCTACCATTCCTAGACCGGCAAGGGAACTTGCTGTTCCAACAGGACAATGCACGTCCGCATGTATCCCGTGCCACCCAACGTGCTCTAGAAGGTGTAAGTCAACTACCCTGGCCAGCAAGATCTCCGGATCTGTCCCCCATTGAGCATGTTTGGGACTGGATGAAGCGTCGTCTCACGCGGTCTGCACGTCCAGCACGAACGCTGGTCCAACTGAGGCGCCATGTGGAAATGGCATGGCAAGCCGTTCCACAGGACTACATCCAGCATCTCTACGATCGTCTCCATGGGAGAATAGCAGCCTGCATTGCTGCGAAAGGTGGATATACACTGTACTAGTGCCGACATTGTGCATGCTCTGTTGCCTGTGTCTATGTGCCTGTGGTTCTGTCAGTGTGATCATGTGATGTATCTGACCCCAGGAATGTGTCAATAAAGTTTCCCCTTCCTGGGACAATGAATTCACGGTGTTCTTATTTCAATTTCCAGGAGTGTATTTGTGACACTCTCTCACCTGTTTCGCGGTAATACAAAAGGAGCTGGCCTTCTTTGGAGTTTTTCGATGTCCTCCGTCAATCTGATGCGGATCCCACACCGCACAGCAATACTCCAAAAGACGGCAGACAAGCGTAGTGTAAGCAGTCTCTTTAGTACTCATGTTGTATCATCTAATTGTTCTGCCAATAAGTCGCAGTCTTTGGTTTGCTTTCCAAAGAATATTATCCATGCGATCGTTCCAATTTAAGTTATTCGTACTTGTAATTCTGAAGTATTTAGTTGAATTTACAGCCTTTAGATATGTGTGATTTATCGTGTAACTGAAATTTCAAGGATTTCATTTCGTACTCGTGTGGAGAAACTCAACACTTTCCCTCACTGAGAGACAATTGCCTCTTTTCGCATCATTCAGATTCATGTCTACGTCATTCCACGATTCGTTTTGATTTTCTGATGACTTAAACTGACAGCGAATAACAGCGTCATCTGCACAGTCTAAGAGGGCTGCTCATATTGCCTCCTAGGTCGTTCATGTACATAGATTATGAACAGCAGAGGACCTGTAACATTTCCCTGTGGAACCGCAGATATCGCTTCTGTTTTGCTCGATTACGACGTACTGCAAGCTTTCTGACATGGAATCACGCATCTAGTCCCACAATTGAAGCGATACTCCATATATACGCAATATGATTAGAAGAGCTTTGGGTGGAACAGTGTCAAATCACCTGTCGATTGCACTAATTACTTCGTGCAAATAAAGAGCTCATTGAGTTTCACTAGAACGATATTGTCTGAGCCGGCCGTAGTGGCCGAGCGGTTCTAGGCGCTTCAGTCTGGAACCGTGCGACCGCTACGGTCGCAGGTTCGAATCCTGCCTCGGGCATGGTTGTGTGTGATGTCCTTAGGTTAGTTAGGTTTAAGTAGTTCTAAGTCTAGGGGACTGATGACCTCAGATGTTAAGTCCCATATTGCTCAGAGCCATTTGAATTTGATATTGTCTGAATCCGTGCTATGCGTCAACAGACCGTTACCTACGAGGTAACTAATAATATTCGCACACAGTATACGAGGGTGGTTTGAAAACTTCTCGGAACGGAATAGAAAAAAGTACTTACATCACTGAAACTTTTTTTTTATTTTTCAATGTAGTTTCCTTGTAGATTAATGCACTTGATTCCAGTGCCTTGATCCCATCTCGAAAATGAGTTTCCTCCAAGCCTGCAAAATAGTTGTCAACTCCGGCTACCAATTCTTCGTTTGAATTGAATCTTCGTCCAAGAAAAATGTTCAGTTTTGAGAAGAGATGGAAGTCTGACGGAGCCATATCAGGTGAATAAGGCAACAATTCATCCTTTAGTTTGTGTAATTTTGCCATGCCGACGGCACTTGTGTGCGGGCGCGCATTGTCTTCATGGAAGATAACTTCCTTCCTTGCTAAATCTGGCCTTTTTTCGCGTATCTTTTGTTGCAGTTTGTCCCAGTGGGGAGATAATCTATAAACAGAATCCCCCTCGCATCCCAGAACACTGATGCCATGACCTTTCCCACCGAAGGAATTGTCTTTGCTTTCTTTGGTGGCGGACAATCAGCATGTTTCCACTGCTTTGACTGTTGTTTTATCTCTGGGGTACAGTAGTACACAAAAGTTTCATCTGTGGTCACAAACGGGCGCAAAAAATCTTGTTCTTTTCTCCTAAAACGGGCCAAACATTGTTCCGATATGTCCATTCTCTTGCGTTTTTAATACAGCATCAAGAGTAGCGGCACCCATCTAGCAGATAATTTTTTCATTTCTAATTCTTCAGTTAAAATGTGAGATATCCTTTCAGATGACATCTGGCAAGCGTGAGTAATTTCACGCACTTTCAATCGGCGATCCTCCATCACCATTTTGTGCACTTTTTCAGTGATTTCTGGAGTAGTGACAAATCTTGGCCGACCACTGAGCGGATCATTATCTAAGCTCTCCCAACCAAATTTAAATTCATTTGTCCACTTGGCAACAGTTGAATATGAAGGAGCAGAGTCCGCCTGTGTATTCTGGAAATCGGCATAAATGTCCTTTGCTTCCATACCTTTCTTTACGAAGTATTTAATGACTGCCCGAATCTCGATTTTTTTCTATCTTCGCAAATCACGCCACCTCCACGCCACCTCCACAACTCTCTTACAAGAGCACGGACGTGGAACGTGTTTACAGGCAACAGTCCAATGAAACACATTATGTTCGAGTATAATGACTTTTCTGGAGACTAGAAATGTACTCTGTAGGAATCAGCATGGGTTTCGAAAAACACGGTCGTGTGAAACCCAGCTCGCGCTATTCGTCCACGAGACTCAGAGGGCCATAGACACGGGTTCACAGGTAGATGCCGTGTTTCTTGACTTCCGCAAGGCGTTCGATACAGTTCCCCACAGTCGTTTAATGAACAAAGTAAGAGCATATGGACTATCAGACCAATTGTGTGATTGTATTGAGGAGTTCCTAGATAACAGAACGCAGCATGTCATTCTCAATGGACTCAATGGAAAGAAGCCTTCCGAAGTAAGTGTGATTTCAGGTGTGCCACAGGGGAGTGTCATGGGACCGTTGCTGTTCACAATATACATAAATGACCTGGTGGATGACATCTGAAGTTCGCTGAGGCTTTTTGCGCGGATGATGCTGTGGTGTATCGAGAGGTTGTAACAATGGAAAATTGTACTGAAATGCAGGAGGATCTGCAACGAATTGACGCATGGTGCAGGGAATGACAATTGAATCTCAATGTAGACAAGTGTAATGTGCTGCGAATACATAGAAAGATAGATCCCTTATCATTTAGCTACAAAATAGCAAGTCAGCAACTGGAAGCAGTTAATTCCATAAATTATCTGGGAGTACGCATTAGGAGTGATTTAAAATGGAATGATCATATAAAGTTGATCATTGGTAAAGCAGATGCCAGACAAATATTCATTGGAAGAATCCTAAGGAAATGCAATCTGAGCACAAAGGAAGTAGGTTACAGTACGCTTGTTCGCCCACTGCTTGAATACTGCTCAGCAGTGTGGGATCCGTACCAGACAGAGTTGATAGGAGAGATAGAGAAGATCCAACGGGGAGCAGCGCGCTTCGTTTCAGGATCATTTAGTAATCGCGAAAGCGTTACGGAGATGATAGATAAACTCCAGTGGAAGACTCTGCAGGAGAGACGCTCAGTAGCTCGGGACGGGCTTCTGATAAAGTTTCGAGAACATACCTTCACCGAAGAGTCAAGCAGTATATTGCTCCCTTCTACGTATATCTCGCGAAGAGAGCATGAGGATAAAATCAGAGAGATTAGAGCCCACACAGAAGCATACCGACAATCCTTCTTTCCACGAACAATACGAGACTAGAACAGAAGGGAGAACCGATAGAGGTACTCAGGGTACCCTCCGCCACACACCGTCAGGTGGCTTGCGGAGTATGGATGTAGATGTAGATGTAGAAAATCACGTGAACAATGCGCTGACCTCTCGTGGTGATTTCGAGAACTTTTCAAAACACCCTCGTATGTTCCAAATCCCACTGAAAATCGACATTAGTGATGTGTGTGTGTAATTAAGCGGATTACTCCTATTTTAGTTCTTGAGTATTGGTATTACCCGTGCAATTTACCAGTCTCTTGCTATGCATCTTTCGTCAATCGAGCGGTTGTACATGATTGCAAAGTGTGGGACTAATGTACACTCCTGGAAATGGAAAAAAGAACACATTGACACCGGTGTGTCAGACCCACCATGCTTGCTCCGGACACTGCGAGAGGGCTGTACAAGCAATGATCACACGCACGGCACAGCGGACACACCAGGAACCGCGGTGTTGGCCGTCGAATGGCGCTAGCTGCGCAGCATTTGTGCACCGCCGCCGTCAGTGTCAGCCAGTTTGCCGTGGCATACGGAGCTCCATCGCAGTCTTTAACACTGGTAGCATGCCGCGACAGCGTGGACGTGAACCGTATGTGCAGTTGACGGACTTTGAGCGAGGGCGTATAGTGGGCATGCGGGAGGCCGGGTGGACGTACCGCCGAATTGCTCAACACGTGGGGCGTGAGGTCTCCACAGTACATCGATGTTGTCGCCAGTGGTCGGCGGAAGGTGCACGTGGCCGTCGACCTGGGACCGGACCGCAGCGACGCACGGATGCACGCCAAGACCGTAGGATCCTACGCAGTGCCGCAGGGGACCGCACCGCCACTTCTCAGCAAATTAGGGACACTGTTGCTCCTGGGGTATCGGCGAGGACCATTCGCAACCGTCTCCATGAAGCTGGGCTACGGTCCCGCACACCGTTAGGCCGTCTCCCGCTCACGTCCCAACATCGTGCAGCTCGCCTCCAGTGGTGTCGCGACAGGCGTGAATGGAGGGACGAATGGAGACGTGTCGTCTTCAGCGATGAGAGTCGCTTCTGCCTTGGTGCCAATGATGGTCGTATGCGTGTTTGGCGCCGTGCAGGTGAGCGCCACAATCAGGACTGCATACGACCGAGGCACACAGGGCCAACACCCGGCATCATGGTGTGGGGAGCGATCTCCTACACTGGCCGTACACCACTGGTGATCGTCGAGGGGACACTGAATAGTGCACGGTACATCCAAACCGTCTTCGAACCCATCGTTCTACCATTCCTAGACCGGCAAGGGAACTTGCTGTTCCAACAGGACAATGCACGTCCGCATGTATCCCGTGCCACCCAACGTGCTCTAGAAGGTGTAAGTCAACTACCCTGGCCAGCACGATCTCCGGATCTGTCCCCCATTGAGCATGTTTGGGACTGGATGAAGCGTCGTCTCACGCAGTCTGCACGTCCAGCACGAACGCTGGTCCAACTGAGGCGCCAGGTGGAAATGGCATGGCAAGCCGTTCCACAGGACTACATCCAGCATCTCTACGATCGTCTCCATGGGAGAATAGCAGCCTGCATTGCTGCGAAAGGTGGATATACACTGTACTAGTGCCGACATTGTGCATGCTCTGTTGCCTGTGTCTATGTGTCTGTGGTTCTGTCAGTGTGATCATGTGATGTATCTGACCCCAGGAATGTGTCAATAAAGTTTCCCCTTCCTGGGACAATGAATTCACGGTGTTCTTATTTCAATTTCCAGGAGTGTATTAGCTTACTCTCAAAGGAACCTAAGTGGTATCCAACGTGGAATAAAGTCAAATCTTCATTAAGTGCTTTAAGCTGCTTCGGTACACCATGGGTATCAACTTCTAAGTTACTTAGTTGGTAGTTGTTCTTGACTGGAATTCTGAAATATTTATGTCGTCTTCTTTTATTAAGTAATTGCACAAAATTGTTTAGTAACTCTTCTTTAGGGGTGTTGCCATCAGTAGTACTACCATTAGTATTAGTGAAGGTGATGCTTGTGTTTTGCCACTGGTGTAGTTTACATACGACCAGAGAGCTGACTCAAAAGTTCCTAGCAGACATAGCAAAAAATGATTCAAATGGCTCTGAGCACTATGCGATTTCACTTCTGAGGTCATCGGTCGCCAAGAACTAGTTAAACCTAACTAACCCAAGGACATCACACACATCCGTGCCCGAGGCAGGATTCGAACCTGCGACCGTAGCGGTCGCTCGGTTCCAGACTGTAGCGCCTAGAACCGCACGGCCACTCCGGCCGGCCAGACTTAGCAGAGCATGTCATCCGCAACGGAGGGAAATCTTCAGACCTAAAAGTATCTTGGGTGTACTCAAGTGAGCTTTATGGGACCGTTAGTTTTAACAATATACAAGTTGTGTCTGAAAAGTTCGGTGAGTGGTCTCCGAAAATAAAGGAAACAGGAGTTACAACAAAATACGTTTACTGGCCTTCAAAGCAATTACCATCAGCTACAACACACATCTGTCATCGGTTGTAAAGCTGTTGGAAACGCAGATAATGCTCAGTTACAAAACAAGGCTGCTACTTGTTTGCTATTGGCAACTTAACATATACTTGATTACATCGGCGTTTTTCAACGAAGTGGTTACCTACATCTCTAAATATGAAATTCTGTTTACGGTGCATTAATATTTCTCATGCTACTTCGTAACAGTCACTGAAATTGCCAAGTAGCTAAATGAACTTTGCAATCTTGGAAATCGCTCGAAGCACCGTGGTCATGCGTTGTTGGATATCGGCATCATCACGGGAGATGAGGCCAGGTGCTAGCAATACGATCCAAACATCAAGCGACAACCAATGGCATCGTATTTATCATCTTCTCCGGCTCTCTCAGGTAGAAGTTCGTGATGAATCATGCCCTTGCTGTCAAAAAAGACGATCAACATCGTCTTAATCTTGGGGTTAGCGATTACTGATTAGTTTGAAGGCCAGTACATCTACATCTACATGATTACTCTGCAATTTACATGTAAGTGCTTGGCAGAGGGTTCATCGAACCACAATCATACTATCTCCCTACCATTCCACTCCCGAACAGCGCGCGGGAAAAACGAACACCTAAACCTTTCTGTTCGAGCTCTGATTTCTCTTATTTTATTTTGATGATCATTCCTACCTATGTAGGTTGGGCTCAACAAAATATTTTCGCATTCGGAAGAGTAAGTTGGTGACTGAAATTTCGTAAATAGATCTCGCCGCGACGAAAAACGTCTTTGCTTTAATGACTTCCATCCCAACTCGCATATCATATCTGCAACACTCTCAACCCTATTACGTGATAATACAAAACGAGCTGCCCTTTTTTGCGCCCTTTCGATGTCCTCCGTCAATCCCACCTGGTAAGGATCCCACAGCGCTCAGCAATATTCTAACAGAGGACGAACGAGTGTAGTGTAAGCTGTCTCTTTAGTGGACTTGTTGCATCTTCTAAGTGTCCTGCCAATGAAACACATCCTTTGGCTCGCCTTCCCCACAACATTATCTATGTGGTCTTTCCAACTGAAGTTGTTCGTAATTTTTACACCCAGGTACTTAGTTGAATTGACAGCCTTGAGAATTGTACCATTTATAACGGATTTCTTTTGGAACTCATGTGGATCACCTCACACTTTTCGTTATTTAGCGTCAACTGCCATCTGCCACACCATACGGCAATCTTTTCTAAATCGCTTTGCAACTGATACTGGTCTTCGGATGACCTTACTAGACGGTAAATTACAGCATCATCTGCGAACAACCTAAGAGAACTGCTCAGATTGTCACCCAGGTCATTTCTATAGATCAGGAACAGCAGGGGTCCCAGGACGCTTCCCTGGGGAACACCTGATATCACTTCAGTTTTACTCGATGAAATAAAATGTCGTGTAACGAGGGCCTCCCGTCGGGTAGACCGTTCGCCTGGTGCAAGTCTTTCTATTTGACGCCACTTTGGCGACTTGCGCGTCGATGGGGATGAAATGATGATGATTAGGACAACACAACACCCAGTCCCTGAGTGGAGAAAATCTCCGACCCAGCCGGGAATCGAACCCGGGCCCTTTGGATTGACAGTCTGTCGCGCTGACCACTCAGCTACCGGGGCGGACCTGATTTGCCGTCTGTTACTACGAACTGCGACCTTCCTGACAGAAAATCACGAATCCACTCGCACAACTGAGACGATACCCCGTAGGCCCGCAGCTTGATTAGAAGTCGCTTGTGAGGAACGGTGTCAAAAGCTTTCCGGAAATCTAGAAATACGGAATCAACTTGAGATCCCCTGTCGATAGCGGCCATTTCTCCTTGCGAATAAAGAGCTAGCTGCGTTGCAGCTACTACTCTGAAGCGCCAAAGAAACTGGTGTAGAGATGCGTATTCAAATACAGAGATATGTAAACAGGTAGAATACGGCGCTGCAGTCGGCAACGCCTATATAGGACAACAAGTGTTTGACGCACTTGTTAGATCGGTTACTGCTGCTACAATGGCAGGTTATCAAGTTTTAAGTGTGTTTGAACGTGGTGTTACAGTCGGCGCACGAGCGATGGGACACATCATCTCCGAGGTAGCGATGAAGTGTGGTTTTTCCCGTACCGTCATTTCACGAGTGTGCCGTGAATATCAGGGATCTGGTAAAACATCAAATCTCTGACACCGCTGCTGCCGGAAAAACATCCTGCAAGAACGGATCCAACGGCGACTGAAGAGAATCGTTCAACGTGCAGAAGTGAAACACTTCCACAAATTGCTGCATATTTGAAAGCTGGGCCATCAACAAGTGTCAGCGTGCGAACCATTCAACGAAACATCATTGATATGAGCTTTCGGAGCCGAAGGCCCACTGGTGTACCCTTGATGACTGCACGACACAAAGCTTTACGCCTCGCCTGGGCCCGTCAATACCGACACTGGACTGGTAATAACTGGGAACATGCTGTCTGGTCGGACGAGTCTCTTTGCAAATTGTATCAAGCGGATGAACGTGTACGGGTATGGAGACAACCTCATGAATCCAAGGGCCGTGCATGTCAGCAGGGAACTGTTAGAGCTAGTGGAGCTGTAATGGTGTGGGGCGTGTGCAGTTGGAGTGATATAAGACCCCTAATAGGTCTAGATACGACTCTGACAGGTGATACGTACGTAAGCGTCCTGTCTGCTCACCTGCATCCATTCATGTCCATTGTGCATTTCTACGGACTTGGGCAATTCCAGCAGGACAATGCGACACCCCACACGTCGAGAATTGCTACAGAGTGGCTCCAGCAACACTCTTCTGAGTTTAAACACTTCCGCTGGCCACTAAACTTCCCAGAGATTGATCATATCTGGGACGCCTTGCAACATGCTGTTCAGGAGAGATCTCCATGCCGGCCGCGGTGGTCTAGCGGTTCTAGGCGCTCAGTCCGGAACCGCGCGACTGCTACGGTCGCAGGTTCGAATCCTGCCTCGGGCATGGGTGTGTGTGGTGTCCTTAGGTTAGTTAGGTTTAAGTAGTTCTAAGTTCTAGGGGACTGATGACCACAGATGTTAAGTCCCATAGTGCTCAGAGCCATTTGAACCATTTTTGAAGATCTCCACCCCCTCGTACTCTTACGGATCTATGGACAGCCCTGCAGCATTGATGGTGCCAATTCCCTCCAACACTACTTCAGACATTAGACTTGTCCATGCCACGTATAGCTACGGCACTTCTGCGTGGTCGCGGGGGCCTTAGATGATATTAGGCAGGTGTACAAGTTTCTTTGGCTCTTCACTGTGGTATATAAATGACCTAGTGGATAACGTCTGAAATCCCATGAGGCTTTTCTCTTATGATGCTGTTGTGTACAGAGAAGCCGCAACGCTAGAAAATTGTAGCGAAATGCAGGAAGACCTGCAAAAGAACGACACTTGGTGTATGGACCGGCAATTGATACTTAATATAAACAAATGTATTACACAGAATGACACATTACTGCGTGGTTACACGATTGCAGAACAACGACTGGAAACAGTCAAATCCGTAAAATATCTCGGAGTACGTATATGGAACGTTTTAAGTGGAACGGATACTTAAAATTAAACGCAGGTAATGCAGATGCCACACTGAGATTCATTGCAAGATTCCTCAGGAAATGTAAAACGACCACAAATGAGTTAGCTTACAATATCGTGTTCGACCAATACTTGAATATTGCTCGTCAGACTGGGATCCGTACCAGATAGGACTGGCTCTACGCACTATGAGACTTTACATCTGAGATCATTAGTCCCCTAGACTTAGAACTGCTTAAACCTAAGCAACCTAAGGACATCACACACATCCATGCCCGAGGCAGAATTCGAACTTACGGCCGTATCAGCAGCGCGGTTGCGGACTGAAGCGCCTAGAACAGCTCGACGACCGCGGCCACCAAGACGCTGCGACGGAGGCGATCTGCATCACTGAGTGATTCACAGTTAAAAATCAGAGAACCTACTAGAAGAGTCTACAATTGCATTGCTTCCTCCTAAGTACAACTCGCGAGAAGACCACGAAGATAAAATGAGAGATTCAAGTCACACAGAGGCTTACCAACAGCATTTCTTCCCGTGAACCATTCGCGAATGGAACAGCGTCAGAGGGAAGTGTCACTGGTACACAAGGTACCCTCCGCCACACATCGCAACGTGGCTTGCAGAGAATAGATTTGGATTAGAGGAAGAACCTCTACGCTATTAAACAAATCGAAGTATACATCAATGAATGAAAAGCAAATCACAAACCGTCAACATGCTGCTAAGTGTTATTCATTGTTGTTGTTGTTGTTTTTGTTGTTGTTGTTATTGTTGTTGTGGTCTTCAGTCCAGAGACTGGTGTGATGGAGCTCTCCATGCTACTCTATCCTGTGCAAGCTGTTTCATCTCCCAGTACCAACTGCAATCTACATACTTCTGAATCTGCTTAGTGTACTCATCCCTTGGTCTCCCTATACGATTTGTACCCTCCACGCTGCCATCCAATACTAAATTGGTGATCCCTTGATGCCTCACAATATGCCCTGCCAACCGATGCCTTCTTCTAGTCAAGTTGTGCCACAAATTTCTCTTCTCCCCAATTCTATTCAATACCTCATCATTAGTTATGTGATCTACCCGTCTAATCTTCAGCATTCTTCTGTAGCACCACATTTCGAAAGCTTCCATTCTCTTCTTGTCTAAATTATTTATCGTCCACGTTTCACTTCCATACATGGCTTCCCTCCATACAAATATTTTCAGAAACGACTTCCTGACATTTAAATCTAAACTCGATGTTAACAAAATTCAAAAGGTTCAAATGGCTCTGAGCACTATGGGACTTAACATCTATGGTCATCAGTCCCCTAGAACTTAGAACTACTTAAACCTAACTAACCTAAGGACATCACACACATCCATGCCCGAGGCAGGATTCGAACCTGCGACCGAAGCAGTCCCGCGGTTCCGGACTGAGCGCCTAGAACCGCTAGACCACCGCGGCCGGCACGATGTTAACAAAAAATGGCTCTGAGCACTATGCGACTTAACTTCTGAGGTCATCAGTCGCCTAGAACTTAGAACTAATTAAACCTACCTAACCTAAGGACTTCACACACATCCATGCCCGAGGCAGGATTCGAATCTGCAACCGTAGCGGTCGCTCGGCTCCAGACTGTAGCGCCCAGAACCGCACGGCCATTCCGGCCGGCTCGATGTTAACAAATTCCTCTTCTTCAGAAACGCTCTCCTTGCCATTGTGTGTGTGAAATCCTGTGGGACTTAACTGCTAATGTCATCAGTCCCTAAACTTACATACTATTTGACCTAAATTATCCTAAGGACAAACACACACACTCATGCCCGAGGGAGGACTCGAACCTCCGCCGGGACCAGCCGCACAGTCCATGACTGCAGCGCCCGAGACCGCTCGGCTAATGCCGCGCGGCTTTCCTTGCCATTGCCAGTCTACATTTTATATCCTCTCTACTTCGACCATCATCGGTTATTTTGCTTCCCAAATAGCAAAACTCCTTTACTGCTTTAAGTGTCTCATTTCCTAATCTAATTCCCTCAGCATCACCCGATTTAATTCGACTACATTCCATTATCCTCGTTTTGCTTTTGTTGATGCTCATATTATATGCTCCTTTCAAGACACTGTCCATTCCGTTCAACTGCTCTTCCAGGTCCGCCGGCCGCTGTGGCCGTGCGGTTCTAGGCGCTTCAGTCTGGAACCGCGTGACCGCTACGGTCGCAGGTTCGAATCCTGCCTCGGGCATGGATGTGTGTGATGTCCTTAGGTTAGTATGGTTTAATTAGTTCTAAGTTCTAGGGGACTGATCACCACAGATGTTAAGTCCCATAGTGCTCAGAGCCATTTTCTTCCAGGTCCTTTACTGTCTCTGACAGAATTACAATGTCATCGGCGAACCTCAAAGTTTTTATTTCTTCTCCATGGATTTTAATACCTACTCCATATTTTTCTTTTGTTTCCTTGACTGCTTGGTCAATATACAGATTGAATAACATCGGTAATAGGCTACAACCCTGTCTCACTTCCTTCCCAACCACTGCTCCCCTTTCATGCCCCTCGACTCTTATAACTGCCATCTGGTTTCTGTACAAATTGTGAATAGCCTTCATTCATTCTTACGTCGGCAAAATTTAATCGAGTAAATTAGTAAGAAAGTTCCTACTTCGGAAAATCAGCTGGCTGCTCAGTTACAAAACAAGGCTGCTGCTTGTTCTCTATTGGCAACTTAACATTTACCTGGTTACATCAGCATTTTTCAACGAAAGTGGTTACCTACGTCGTTAAATATGAAATTCTGTTTACGGTGCATTAAAATTTCTCATGCTACTTCGTAACAAACACTGATGTTGCCAAGTAGCTAAATGAACTTTGCATTTCTTGGATCTATAAGAGATAGACAATACGACCAATCGCGGTTCCACTCAAAAGTAATCATCAAACGCGTTAAGAAATGTACCCCACTGGGAGACGAGACGATCAATTCCTCTTCCTAGAACGCGGCCGGCCGCTGACGAATCCACACCGGCACCCACTCTTGCAAAACATGATTCAAATGGCTCTGAGCACTATGGGACTTAACATCGGAGGTCATCAGTCCCCTAGACGTGGAACTACTTAAACCTAAGTAACATAAGGACATCACACACACCCATGCCCGAGGCAGGTTTCGAACCTGCGACCATAGGGGTCGCGCAGTTCCAGACTGAAGCGCCGAGAACCGCTCGGCCACAGCGGCCGGTCCACTCTTGCACTTCCTCATTCGACTAAAACCGATGTCCACGTACGTCTTTCTTCAGGTCGCAAAAATGTGAGAATCACACTGTCAATGATCCAGGCTGAACGCAGGATTTCTCAGTGCTTCCAAACCAAATGTCACAGGGATATTTTAAATGCCGTAACACTTCAGTTGGCCAAGCATATCTTTTTGTTTTGTACTTGCAGTGTTTTATTTTTGAAATATAGTACGTGACTTCGATGTTTCTGACAGTGTAGAGCATTTGAAAGTATCTGCGGTAATTGAGTTTCAAAACTTGACAACTACCTCTTCTCTCAATAACACAGAGCAATCTGTGTCTGACTAGGACAAGCTACTGTAATCGTAGGAATTATCCTTCTTTTATCCTCGCTTCTGTTCAGTTCTACGGTTATTTGTTTTAGAAGAACATGCGACTAAACCTGCTGTAGGCACGTATTTAAGAAAGAGTAAAATTTCCCACGTGCATTGTCTTCTTTATAAATTCCTTCCCACCGTTATTTGATGCAATGAATTTGTCTAGGTTTATCACGATGGCCGAATAGCGAGATGTCCTGTACTGAGCACGCATAAAACTATTATATCAGTTCCAAAAAGGTAGTTAACACAGCCGCTGAGAGGCGATTCTGAACAAAAGTTCACAACATTTATTACTGGCTAGATTGTACACAGTGTCGAACTCTCGTTTGAAGAGCGCCGGCGTCTACTCGCCTGACCCCTGCTGTTTAGGCAACCCCTCTGCCTCTGCTGTACGGCGTGGAGCCTCTGCCCCTGTGGATACAGCAACGCGAATGTCGTCGGAAGTAACACACTCCTTATCTCCTCTCGAATGTGGGCACTCTGGATTTTGAGAGTGAGGTGTCCATGGTGCACACGGCCTGTCTTTTTCCATCACTGCAGGTTCTTGAGGGTATCTGTGACGCAGACAGTCAGAGACATGAGTCCAAGGTTTTTTAAAATGGAGTGTCTGCACAGTAGTTTGACTAGACGCTGTTGGAATGCGTGGAAGAACATGCATAAATAAGCACCTGTTGATCTTTGTAGCCACCTGCCCCGGGTTTGCTCAGGCAATACTCACTATCTATAGCACGACGACTTGTCTCGTGTAGCGGCAATCAATGCTTCCATACTAATAGTATAAATGTGAAAGTAACTCAATCTGTTACGTTTTCCTGACTAAACTGCTGAACCGATTTCAGTGAAATTTGACGCGTGGATAGCTACAAACGTCAATCGGAGTAGTTCGCTGTCGTAATAAAGAAGAATCAGCTAGCATTCAAAAGAGGATACAGCAAGGTTGCTACCTACTCGCAAACTTCCCATACTTATTTAATCTGAAGGCAATCCACAGGGTGAGAGAAGAAGTAAACATAGGAGTAACAACTTATGGAGATACGGTAAACATGCTGAGATTTGCCGATGATATACGAGCACTAACTGCAGAAAGTGAAGGACACCCGCAAAAAAACCCAAACACAATGGATAGAATAACGGAGGAGGAATTCCATATGACAATAAACGCGCTTAAAGCAAAAGTTCTAGTCTGGAGTGAAAACAGAGAAAGCAAGACAGCGGTTAAGTTGAAAAATGAAACAACTGAGGGAATAACCGAATTTACGAGGGTTGACTGAAAAGCAATGTCTCCACCTTCGTAACTCTTCAACAGTTGGCAACATTGGTATGTGGCAGGTTCTGGCTTGTTCCGTAGCCTCTTCTCTACACCTCCAGTTGGCAGGAAGCCTTAGTATTGAACGGTAGTGTTGTTACAGTGTAAAGTATGGAATCTATATTAACAATTTGGGAGACAATCTAAGCAGCCGTCTTCGGTTGTTTGCAGATGACGCTGTCGTTTATTGACTAATAAAGTCATCAGAAGATGAAAACAAACTCCAAAACCATTTAGAAGAAATATCGGAATGGTGCGAAAAGTGGCACTTGACTCTAAATAACGAAAATTGTGAGGTCATCCACGTGAGTGCTAAAAGGAACTCGTTAAACTTCGGTTACACGATAAATCAGTCTAATCTAAAAGCCGTAAATTCAACTAAATACCTAGGTATTACAATTATGATAGCACTGCTAAATTTCAGACAGTTTCCCATGTTCACGGATGAGACATCTCTCAGATGAGATAGTGCTTCCAACTATCACTACACCCATGTCTGGAGTGACGAAAATTCATTTGCTATTATCCTCACAGATCACCTGGAACAGTTATTTATTAACTTGTGGACTGGGATTGTACACGAGCAAGTAATAGGATTAGCAATGCCTGCTTTCCCAGCGCTTTAAATGTATAAAGCCGTCATAGGTTACCAGGCAACTCGCGGCGTCGTGTCGTCGCAACATTTCGACGAGTTTCCTGCACATCACCTTCAGGCAAAGTGTTGGGTTCATGTTCAGTTCGTTTCGATATTGTCACTGGACCACAGACTCCTCTGCAAAGGTCCACCAGGTGAGACAGTCGTGTGCCTCTGGAAGAGTGTAGGGAGTGGCTTTTGGAGAATGTATGGGTGTCGAGTCTTGGTGTGGGATAGGCAGGCAGTACCAGCAATCGAGGCTCAGATCCCCTCCACCCTCCATCCCTTTACCGCCACCAGCCTTGACACATCTTCTGGAGTCACGTAACTGCTCCACCCGTTGGGCCGTCAGCAGAGGACACTTTACCTGAAGAAGACTAGCATGACATTCGTCGAAATGTTGCGACGACACAACGCCACACTTCGTCTGGTAATCCGAGGAGATTTCATCAACAAACTAACGGGAGATCATTTGCCGACACCCCATCTGAACGGTGCATGTTACCTGGTGTTCATCTGATGCGTGTTGTTCTCAGAGACACTCTGCAGTGGAATGTGTTCTGTCTCCAAGGTAAGCTACTGCCATTAGGTGTTCAGGGGAGCTTTTGAGAAGTCTGGATCATAGGAGAGAGAGATGTACTGGCGTCCTCACGAAAAGGAAGGTTGCTGGTTCAAATCCAGGTTTGGGCAGCTGTTTTAAGCTGCCAGGAAGATTCCAACTCTCAGTTTTTAAATAGTTTAGGTATTAAATCTTCTCACTACCACGAATCAAAACTCGTAATATACAGTGCTTGAAAGATTTTCTTTTCAAACACACTTGAAATCAGTTTTAAAAAAGGCACTGCAGATCATATTTACTCCTGTGTTTATTTAGTTTGTAGCCCATCTTGTCATTGTCTTCAGTTGCCCAAAATATAATACAATTTATATTAATTTACAGTTAATTTGTGCTATTTTCTGATGTGTCGTGGTATGGGAAAACTTAACATAAACGTAAGGTAAGCAGAGCTCAAAGGCTGCAGGGAGTGAAAGCGTTGACCCAAATGAGGTTACAGTTTCAAACACAATTTAAGATTCAACATCACGGTCTGAAGGACCCAACACCTTTGATTAATTATTGAGCAATACAATAAGTTACTGAAAGGAATAACTTTAATCATTCGGCCAGAAGGGCCAATCAAATATAACCACAAATCTTGTTTCGATAATGCTACAAGAATGCAAAACCAACAGTTAATTTACTTCGTCCAAAGGAGCAGTAAAGACCAAAAGACAAATTCATATACCAAAGGTTTTTTTTAATGAAACAAGCTAACAAGATAAAATTAATAACCAAAAAGGGGTAGTGACGTCGCCACTCGGCCTGAAGGCCCTGAATATCAGTAGTAATAAATATTTGAGAATGGTTGAAGTTAGTGAGTTAGCACTTAAAACCAGCCCGTGCTCCTCACCACTAGGAAAAATTTACTATCAGCTGTGCTAGGACTGCCTGCTTTAGCAATATGGCACAGACCAGCAGAACAACTAGAAACTTCACCAACGTGGCGAATCGTGCACACAGGGCATAACAGCAACTCTCTATAACACATGAAATAAAAATTACTAAACATTGAAACACATGGTTCAAAATATAACGCCTATCGAGGCAGGAACTGTTAATGACGCCCACTGGCCTTCGTAAATCTTCGACTCAGTAAATGTGACGGCCAGCACTAAATAATAATACCACTCAACAAATTGTAAAATACAAGGTCGTTATTGCACTTGGGTCAGAATAAAATTTCAATGACAGGTAATATTTTAGATTCAATTATTAAGGCATAGAGAGTTAACACTATTTTCTAGTGATAGTTACACTTGACAATATAACAGCAGATCATTGAATCGGGATTTCGGGCACGCCTGAGCCTACTAAAATTGCGAAACACCATGGCACACGACCTTAGAGCAAAACGCACCCGACGACACGGGCAGAAATTGAGTAAGACACATCAAGTCAAGAAATTCTCACCGTTAGTCCAGAAGGCAGAGAAGCATTCGGCGACAGGTTGAATCAGCACCAACTCGAGTTATGACAATCGCCCCAGTTCCGCCATAGCAACGCGGACACGCCGCGTCAACAGTTGCCACGCCGAGCTTCCTTATCACATAGCCGTCCAGAACGACTGCCGCCGTCCCGAGTACACACGCTCGTAGCAAATCACGTGCGTTCACAGGAAGTTATACCACCTTTCCCGCAACATTACGCTGCCACACGACCGGAAACTAAACTCCCCGTCTCACTCCTGCAGCAGCACTCGATACTCTCGTCGTCAGCAGGTCTCTCCACAGAACGCAGCGCCGTCCGAAATTTAAAAGCAAACGGACCAATTGCGGCAGAGCAAAGCCAAGGCTCCGGAAGACGACACACCATACATAGGCAAAGATGAAGATGGCACGGTTAATTTTCATTTCTACTCGTATTTGTAGATCATTCACTATTCTAATTGATTTTCAACCCTACTACTAAATTTCACCTACGAGGTCCTGCCATAAGTTGATGAAATTTGTCTGCTCTAAAGGTGAATAACGCATTGTCATATCTTGCTCCCTGTTGCGCTCTTCAGTATGAAAACTCGTTTGACGCATCCCCCGAAGCAAGTCCATACTCTGCCCAACTTTTCATCTCTGTAGAAGTTTTGCAACCTACATCCATTTGAACCTGCTTACTGTAATCAGGGTTTGGCGTCCCTCTACAGTTACAGCCCCCTCCACCTCCCTTACCAAACTATTTTTTGATGCCCCATCGAGTACCCTATCAACTGATCTCTTCTTTCAATCAATTTGGGTCTTAATTTGTTTATTCCCAATTCGATTCAATGCCTCTTCATTAGTGACCCAATCCACCTATCTAATCGTCAACATTCTTCGACAGCGCCACATTTTTCTTATTGTCTGCTGTTTATCGACATTTAATTTCCATATAAGGCTTCACTTCTTATAAATACCTTCAGAAAAGACTTCCTAGTACGAGGGTAATCTTAAAAGTAAGGTCTCCTATTTTTTTTTATAAGTGCAGAAGTCTGTTTGTGTGGCAGTTGGTCACACTGTTATGAAGAGTGCTTCACGCGCTAAGTGTAAACATGCGCACGCCGCGCTGAGGCGCTCAGTCTTGGCTTGGCAGCCGTTGAGAATGGAGCTCCCGTTGGATGTTGGCGCAAAGTGCGAATTGCGCACAGTTATTCGGTTTTTGAACGCAAAGGGCACTGCGCCGATTGAAATCCATCGCCAATTGACGGAAGTGTATGGTGAGTCGTGCATGGATGTCAAAAATGTTCGTAAGTGGTGTAGAGAGTTTGCAGCTGGTCGGACCGAAATTCACGACGAACAAAGGAGCGGGAGACAGTCAACTTCTGAGGAGACAGTGTTGAAGGTTGAGCAAAGCATGCGTGAAGATCGGCGGACGGCCCTGGATGATCTCTGCACGTTGGTTCCTGAGGTTTCGCAAAGCACCGCTCACAGAATTTTAAAGGAGGTTCATAACTTTCTGAAAAGCATGGCCGCGAGCTGATATGACATGGACATACAAAAACTGCCACAGCGTCTACAAAAATGCATCGACAGAAATGGTGATTCTGTCGAAAAATAGCTAAATGTTCAAGCTGTAAACTGATGTAAACCATTGTAGAAATAAACAGGTCTATGTACTTATAAAAAAATAGGAGACCTTACTTTTGGGATTACCTCGTAGCTACAAAGGGCGTGCAATAAATAATGCAACGCATCTTTTTCCGAAAGCAGGTTGGCTTTATTCAGGATTCACCATATTATTCCCCACTCTTTTTGCTACAAAACCCTATTTTTCAATATAACCTCCGTCCAATGCGACTGCCTTGCGCTACTTTATTGGGAGAGCCTACGTGCCTGCATGATGGTACCCTACTGGTCCACGTCAGAGTCAACATCTTGCTGCATCAATAACCACCCCAAATCGATGTTCTGCGCCGGCCGATGTGGTCGAGCGGTTCTAGGCGCTCTAGTCTGGAACCGCGCGACCGCCACGGTGGCAGGTTGGAATCCTGCCTTGGGCTTGGATGTGTGTGATGTCCTTAGGTTAGTTTGGTTTAAGTAGATCTAAGTTCTAGGGGACTGATGACCTCAGATGTTAAGTCCCATAGTGCTCAGAGCCATTTGCACCATTCTTTTTCGATGTTCTGCTTTCCACAGAGTGCAACCTTCATTGAGCAAAACAGATAGAAATCTGAAGGTGCGAGATCCGGGCTGAATTACAACTTTTGCAGGCGAAACTGGCCGAGAAGAAAAAGTGTTGCATTACTTATCGAAAGTCTCTCGTAAATTCATATTCAGTGTTGACAAATTTCTCTTTTTCAGAAATGCTTTACTTGGTATTGTCAAACTATGTTTGATGTCTTTATTTCGGTCACTGTCTATTATTTTTTCAATTGAAATAACAAACGTCGTGTACTACTTCTATTATCCCTTTTCCCAAACTTCATTTCATTTGATTGAACTACATTCTATTATGGTCGTTTTACTTTTGCTGATGTTCAAAAATGGTTCAAATGGCTCTGAGCACTATGGGACTTAACATCTGAGGTCATCAGTCCCCTAGAAGTTAGAGGTACTTAAATCTAACTAACGTAAGGACATCATACACATCCATGCCCGAGGCAGGATTCGAACCTGCGACCGTAGCGGTCGTGCGGTTCCAGACTGAAACGCCTAGAACCGCTGGGCCACTGCTGATGTCCATCTTATAACCTATTTTTAAGACACTATACAGTCTACTCAAGTGGTATTCCAACTCATTTGCTTCTCTGACAGAGTTTCAGTGTCACAGACAAGCTTCGCAGTTTTAACTACTTCTCCCTGCACTTGAATCAACTTTCCAAGTTTCTCTGTGGTTTCGTTTACTGCTTGCCCAATGGACATAGTGAGCAAAATTGGGGACAGGCTACAACTCTGGCTCGGTACCTTCTCAACCAGTTCTTTCTTATTATATCCTTCGATGCTCGTAACCCTGCAGTCTAAAATGTTTAAAGACCTTTTATTTTTAGTGACAACTAACTTCCAGAACGCCTGTTGCGAGCACGTTTGTCGCCTTTCCGCAGGCATCTTCTTCACGGAGGGCCCCCGCTGGCTGGAGCAGAAGCGCTTCTCGCTGAGAAACATGCGGGACTTCGGGTTCGGCCGCCGCTCTGAGAAGCTGGAGGCGGAGATCGCGGCGGAGCTGCGAGACCTGGTGGAGCTGATCCGTGGAGGCCGCGAGGACCAGGTGCGTCTGGAGCCCAGCCTGTCCATCTGGTTGCCAAGCTACTCAGCAGTGTCCCTCTGTTACGATGCCCAAAGTTTTTCAAGTTGCTTTGACGTCAGATCCTCGGTGTCGCCAATGAATGTGCCAACAATTTAAAAAATATGGAACTTTCAGCATTGCACCGTGTCAGCAATCTTAAGTATTGAAATAATTATGAAAAATCCGCCTCGATTGCACACACAACCTGGTGTTTACCTAGGTTTCAGCTTGGGTAACCACGCCTTCTTCAGAACAAATATAAAACAGCTTGCCTAGTATCGAAATAATTATGAAAAATCCGCCTCGATTGCACAAACTACCTGGTGTTTACCTAGGTTTCAGCGCGGGTAACCACGCCTTCTCAGATCAAATATAAAACAGCTTGCCTAGTATCGAAATAATTATGAAAAATCCGCCTCGATTGCACAAACTACCTGGTGTTTACCTAGGTTTCAGCGCGGGTAACCACGCCTTCTCAGATCAAATATAAAACAGCTTGCCTAAATAGGCATAGTCAAAGGCTAAAATCAACACCTACAGCGGTAAGACCCCATAAAATTTTTTTTTACAAATACACAGGCTCTCCACCGAACTGAGGCACCATAGGCTGCTCACATGCGCGGCTATCGAAATCACGCGCACGCGCGCGGCCAGGAAACTCTCTTCTTATGCATGGGAGCGGGATTACAAAGTTAACACGGATCGGGAACTAATTGATTGCCCAAAGTTGTCGCTCAAAAAGCAAATTGATCAAATGATAAAAGCAATGATGCGGGAATTGACACATATTTAATAGCAACGCACGACAAACTTTGTGCACGGATGCTAAATCAGCGCCGGCATAAGTGGCCGTGCGGTTCTAGGCGCTGCAGTCTGGAACCGCGAGACCGCTATGGTCGCAGGTTCGAATCTTGCCTCGGGCATGGATGTGTGTGATGTCCTTAGGTTAGTTAGGTTTAACTAGTTCTAAGTTCTAGGGCACTAATGACCTCAGAAGTTGAGTCCCATAGTGCTCAGAGCCATTTGAACCATTTTCTTGCTATATCAGCCACAAGCGAATATGGAGGCCCTAGAATTAAGTAGAAATTACAACTAATCTAAAAGGATAGCTACACTAAGGACGTTATTGTTAACGGATAAAACCGCACTAATAATATCTGAAGCAGAAACAACCATAGTCGCTACATCCCCATAATACTAAGCGGCCGACCAGGCCGTAATCAGAAGACGTTAAAGATTTATAACATACCTTGGCTCCATGATCTTATAATTAGATAGAAGCTGTAGAGTTGCTCTTGGGGGACGAAAATAAAAAGAATTTTTTACTTTTTTTGTCGAAAAAGTGAATATTTTGGTGGGCCACTTGGCAACAGAATCAGGGATTGATTACACTATTATAATAACATACATTGAGCATTAAATACCTGAATAAGAGCAGCATATTGATATATATATTTGAGATCGTTCGGAAGAAACATTATCATTTCTGTGCATTTTTATAGTCGCGATGTAGTCATACCCGGATCAACACTAAGGGACCAGAAGATTTATGGGCTTTAAAAGAAATGCAACACTACACAATTAAAAAAAAATTGGCTCAGAAATAATAGGAAAACGATAATGTTCCTTCTGCCTCATGCTGCGTCCGGCCCGTCAGCGTGATCGTAATTTCTGGTGATGAACTAACACAAATTAATTATCAATTGATTGAATGAGGAGATGGAAATAATCAAGGTTAATTTACTAAAATAAGCTCACTTACATGTAACCGTACCTTTTCATATTAAATTACAGTAGATGACCATTGTGGTTAAATACTTTATACATAACAGTCAAAATGTCCTCGTGATGCTGCCTGTTCGTAATCAGTTACCAGAAACTACATGCATTCTGATTGAAAAAAAATAACATTTAGCATTTTCACTCAATATTTTCACATAGAATATAAAATACAGTTGCGGAACGCAGCAAGTCCGCGTCCGCCTCTCATGGAATACAAACAGTAAAAGGTGAGGCGCCAAACGCATCATTTGTCTTGAAACAACAGAATTCTTTTTTATACCATTAATCGATACATGTACATAGAGATTTACAGGCACCGCGCAAGAACGGCAAAGATAAAGAATAATAGATTCTGTCGCTGCTATGCGATGGTTCATTTCTTTTACTTTACAATTGTTCGATAACTTTAGGCCATCAGGCGTTTACTATTGAGCGTATATTAATGTTTGTGAGGCGAAAATTACTAATATTACAAAGCCAACGAAGATACATAAAATACCTCCTAAAAGCCTGCAGCAATGAGAAAATACAAATGGTGTTCTTCTTGACTATGCTTATTTAGGCAAGCTGTTTTATATTTGTTCTGAAGAAAGCATGGTTACCCACGCTGAAACCAGGTAAACACCAGGTAGTTTGTGCAATCGAGGCGTACTTTTCATAATGATTTAAAAATATGGTATTTTCGATTTCAGCCGTAAGCTGCACCCGTGGGCGTACGCAGAAATTTTTCCAAGAGATTGTTCTAAAACGGCCATCATCGACACATTAATGAGCCAAACGATTACAACCATTTGCCAAGCTGCGACACTGTCGCGAATAAAACCGTGACCCGTATATACAATAAGTTTCCTTTAACTTACGCCTATGGTCACAAACGTTTTGTTAGCAGATTACCGGTTTCGGTCTATAATGACCATCATCAAATCTGCAGCAAAAATGGGAAAAAACATAAATACAATCGCAGATTGTCTACAGCTTAAAAACAGTACATCGACCATAATGAAAAGTACTACTGACAAATACATGCATTTGTGCGCCTGAAGTATGAAGAGGCATACCTGTTTTATAAAAACAAAGTCCTGATGTACTGCAGCCATAGTGGCATCGTCAAATGTTAAATGCAGAATCAGCACCAGCAGCGTCAAATATATATAAATAACATCATATGCACGAGTCACGTTGTCAGTAGCACTGCTGTTTAAAACAAGCTGCCGTACAGTAGCCAGAAGATGTTTGTGTTGTAAGTTCACCAGATGTCGCTAATGTCGGCATACACTAGTTTTCAATAATTAATTGAACAGCGAAAATAAAGGGTGGGGATACAATAGTTGAAGTCTCTTGCTGGCACCAGTTGGCATCACAGCAGCTGAGAAGAGTGCTCCACCTACCATCTTCGAAGGATGCCACGGGCATAACAAGTCTTATTGTATTTTATTCTTATAAGGATTTTGTCATATTTTATTGTCAATCTAGTGAGGTTTATATTACTTTCTAAATTAAATTACAGGTCTGATGATGGTCATGTGATATGACAGAAACTGGTCACCTATGTTGTTGTAGCATACGTGGTGCGATCAAGACTGAATTTTAAAAAGTAAAAGAGAATTTAGTCATCAATACCATATTCCCCTTCACTATTTACAATAGTCTACCAACGCTGGGGTAACTTTTCGGTTCTGCGACAGCAGAAATCACGTGGTCTCGAGGCGAAGAACTCGTCGAACCATGTTCGGAGCGCATTTTCAACCGGAAAGGAAGTTCTCTGAAGGTTCTTCGATACAGAGTGGGAAAGGAGAACATCTATGGGCGTAACATCAGGTGAATACGAGGTGCATTAAAGTTCTAAGGCCTCCGATTTTTTTTTTCTAATTAACTACTCACCCGAAATCGATAAAACTGGCGTTACTTCTCGACGTAATCGCTCTGCAGACGTACAATTTTTCACAACGCTGACGCCATGATTCCATGGCAGCGGCGAAGGCTTCTTTAGGAGTCTGTTTTGACCACTGGAAAATCGCTGAGGCAATAGCAGCACGGCTGTGAATGTGTGGCCACGGAGAATGTCTTTCATTGTTGGAAAACGCCAAAGGTCACTAGGAGCCAGGTCAGGTGAGTAGGGAGCATGAGAAATCACTTCAAAGTTGTTATCACGAAGAAACTGTTGCGTAACGTTAGCTCGATGTGCGGGTGCGTTGTCTTGGTGAAACAGCACACGTGCAGCCCTTCCCGGACGTTTTTGTTGGACTGCAGGAAGGAATTTGTTCTTTAAAACATTTTCGTAGGATGCACCTGTTACCGTAGTGCCCTTTGGAACGCAATGGGTAAGGATTACGCCCCCGCTGTCCCAGAACATGGACACCATCATTTTTTCAGCACTGGCAGCTACCCGAAATTTTTTTGGTGGCTGTGAATCTGTGTGCTTCCATTGAGCTGACTGGCGCTTTGTTTCTGGATTGAAAAATGGCATCCACGTCTCATCCATTGTCACAGCCGACGAAAAGAAAGTCCCATTCGTGCTGTCGTTGCGCGTCAACATTGCTTGGCAACATGCCACACGGGCAGCCATGTGGTCGTCCGTCAGCATTCGTGGCACGCACCTGGATGACACTTTTCGCATTTTCAGGTTGTCATGCTGGATTGTGTGCACAGAACCCACAGAAATGCCAACTCTGGAGACGATCTGTTCAACAGTCATTCGGCGATCCCCCAAAACAATTCTCTCCACTTTCTCGATAATGTCGTCAGACCGGCTTGTGCGAGCCCGAGGTTGTTTCGGATTGTTGTCACACGATGTTCTGCCTTCATTAAACTGTCGCACCCACGAACGCACTTTCGACACATCCATAACTCCATCACCACATGTATCCTTCAACTGTCGATGAATTTCAATTGGTTTCACACCACGTAAATTCAGAAAACGAATGATTGCACGCTTTTCAAGTAAGGAAAACGTCGCCATTTTAAGTATTTAAAACAGTTCTCATTCTCGCCGCTGGCGGTAAAATTCCATCTGCCGTACGGTGCTGCCATCTCTGGAACGTATTGACAATGAACGTGGCCTCATTTTAAAACAATGCGCATGTTTCTATCTCTTTCCAGTCCGGAGAAAAAAAATCGGAGGCCTTATAACTTGAATGCACCTCGTAAGATGGAATGACTTCCAAATCTAACCCCTGTATGGTGTTTTTTGTCAGTCTAACAGAAAGCAGTAGGGGCACTATCGTGGAGTACCATCACGCAGTCTTTCTGGTCATTGTTCTTGAACTACGCCTGCAAGGCGTCTCCGTTGTTGACAATAAACGTCAGCAGTGATAAATTACAGCTCTGGGAAGCAATTCGTAATAAACCACACCGACAGTGTTACCCCAGATGTATAACATTATATTTTGTGGATGCGCGCAAGTCTTTCTACTGGAGTTGCTGCATTGTTTGGACTCAACCATTCCTTTGTTTCCCTTATATTAGCATGACGACACCAGTTCTCGCTACTAATAACGATACAGGATAGGAATGGTCGGTGAATTCACAGAAGCTCTCCTGCGAACCTTGCTGAACTAGCACTCCTGGAAGAGAGGATATTGCGGAGACATGGCTTAGCCACAGCTTGGGGTATGTTTCCAGAATCAGCGCACACTCCGCTGCAGAGTGAAAATCTAGTGCTACTTCTGCGAGGTTCGCAGGAGAGCTTCTGTGAAGTTTGGAAAGTAGGAGACGAGGTACTGGCGGGATTAAAACTGTGAGGACGGGGCGTGAGTCGTGCTTGGGTAGCTCAGATGGTAGAGCACTTGCCCGCGAAAGGCAAAAGTCCCGAGTTCGAGTCTCGGTCCGGCACACAGTTTTAATCTTTTCGCGCGGGATTAGCCGAGCGGTCTTAGGCGCTGCAGTCATGGACTGTGCGGCTGGACCCGGCGGAGGTTCGAGTCTTCCCTCGGGCATGGGTTTGTGTGCTTGTCCGTAGGATAATTTAGGGTGTGTAAGCTTAGGGACTGATGACCTTAGCAGTTAAGTCCCATTGGATTTCACACACATTTCTTTAGTTTTAATCTGGCAGGAAGTTTCATATCAGCGCACACTTCGCTGCAGAGTGAAAATCTGATTCTGGATTCGGAGCAGTGTGCGGTTTGCAGGGGGGGGATGGGGGGGGATTCCCCCCCCCCCTCTGCATTAGACCATCCCCTCCTCTGGTCTTAGTTTATGCATCCCAACCTAGAATGTTTATTTCCCACGCACTGGAGTACGACTTTACATATAATTTAAATTTGTGGAGCCGAACACTGAAAGTTTTTAATACAGTCTTACTATTAATACTATTAATATGTTTGCTTATTAATTTTGAAAAAGTGTTATGTAGTAGTTAAGCACTTCAAAACATTTAGAACTAAATCATCATTCTCATGTCATAGTTGCTTTCGTCTAAGGTGCGTCATCCGTTTACTTGCGAGGGAACTAGTGTGGCAGTCATACCGCAGCAGTCGTATCGCAGTTGGGTGAGCTGGGGGCTGAAAGTCCCACCCCGGGCCCTGACACAGGGTGGTGACCGCCCGGTACCTGTGCGAACATTTACCGTTAGGCCACCTTTTGGCAACGGTATGGCGCGGACTAACGCGCCTGGGACGAAAGCACACATTACTAAATAACGCAACATCGTCTGCTTCTAGTTCCTAGGATACTATTTCGTGGACCTTCTTTAAATGCTCTTCTCTTCCACCATCGTTTTCTTTTCCTTTGGTTTTCATCTCCGTTGTTAGCTGCATGTGCAAGTACCAAGTAGGCCGCCGCTGCGATACTTTATCATCCTTTATACTGCAATACCGACACACGTGTGGCACAAATTCTGCTGCTTTGGTATAAATTAATCTGCCGCATGCAACATACGCCGCAAGATGTTGCCTGTTGTAGCATACTTGCTACAAGACGACGCATGCCACATTTCCGTAGCATGCCACAATGTTGCAAGATGTCGGCCCAGCGTAAACGAGGCTTTAGAGCCAGGTCTGTATTGTATGGTGGATGTGATGTGTTGCGTGCGAAACTAAAACATGCAATCAGATCCAAACGTCGTGGAAAACTGTGAAGAGGTGTCATCCTGCAGCAAGATAACGCTCGCCCACATTCTGCCCGACGCAGTAAAGGAGATTCGAGGTGCTGGAACATCCACCATACAGTACAGACCTGGCTCCAAGTGATTCTCACATGTTTGGATCCTTATCGGAAGCATTACAGGGAAGAAAATTTGAAAGTGATGAAGATGTCATTGCTGCGGTGCAAAATTGGTTACAGATGCAACCGAAAAACGTATTTTCTGATGAAATAAAAAGAAAAAAACCTCGTAAATCGTCGGGAAAACTGCATTAAACTCCAGGGAGTTTACGTAGAAAAACAACGCATGTTTGAGTTTTCTATCATGAAAATAAGTACAGCTTTTCACAAATGTGCCTTTACTTTTTGAATTCCCCGTCGTGTACTTTGTAATGGTACTTCAATTACGTAACCATTATGGTACCTCACCTGAACCTCTCGATACCAGTAATATTCTACTGTATTTCTGTTAACTACTTAACATATTTCTGAGACAACATTCAGATTTTATTTCACTTTTGATACATCGATATGTTTATATTGCAATGATATTAGTCTTATGTGTATTCTTTTTGCTACTATGATCTTTGACGTGCTTGTAACTCTGAATTTTGGGCGCGTAAGCGATTGTTAGTTAGTTGCTAAGTTGTTAGAGAGTCGGACCGTGAGAAAGTCAAGTGCTGGACGTCATGTTGGAAAGACGCATAACGTAGTTGGCTTATAAAATGTGAGGAAGATATTTTCAAGCATGTTTTGTATTGTGAAGTGATGTTTTGTGTGTCACGTGATATTGCAATAAAAGCAATTAAAAGCAAGTGTAACTTAAATTCGGAGTGCTGATTATTTTTTTACATCACCATTGTCCAGCAAAAGTGTAATCTTCAAGAATGGTTTGTGAAGCGCATCTACAAAACTTTTGAATATAGCAGAATAAAACCTAGGCCTCTTTGCATCCGAGCTTGGAATCATAACCACCTAGATTTTCAACGATTGAGCCATGATTTTACGACGAGACCAGCGTGGGAAACACAAAAAGATGAGTGCCTAGTTGTTTGATTATTACATGAAATGACTTTATTAACTGTGCTCTAATGACACCTGCCACATAATATGACTGTTGTTGCCCGAAAATGCAGTATTTAGCAGCGTGAGCAACACCACAATCGTTATAAATTCTGACCTTTGTTGTGGTAGGGTTGTTAGAACCTGTATGTAGATGATTTTGTAAATAAGCTTTATCTATAATGTACTTTTAAAGATATAACAAGGGATGGCTTTTCTGATAGTGCATACATGTGAATAGTGAGTTTCGGCATTGACATCTATTTATAAATAACTGTTTAACCATGGGTAACGCCACGGTCCAAGCTAGTAACATATGTGATTATACTAATCCCCTAAGACATCCCCCCCACTGGTAAAAGCACAAATCGCACACTGATTCGGAGGGAGCTTGATAAGATTTGAAAGTGGAATAAATTTAGGCAACTAGTTTTAAATGTTCAGAAATGTAAAAGTGTGCATATTGTAGGAAAGCAGCATACTCACGCCTTATAAAATTCACATCAGTCTTTCCATTGTGTGCCAGACTAGTCCGCTGTCTCTGACGTCATAAATATTGCGCAATACTTTAAAATGAAGTAAATAACCGGAAACGTTTCTAGCATGTTAGTAGTAATACAAAATCAATACGTGTTGGATATCAGTTCAATAACTTTAACCATTTTCGAAATTTGGATGTTTTTCTCTAAAAATCATTGGCGCAACAGAAAAGAGCTAGAAACTTAAAAATTTATATTTAGATTCCTTTTGAATAATAATTTAGTAGAAACAGTATTCTGGATCTCACAAATTAAAATTTTAGTTGAAATTCACGATTTTCTGGTTTTGTCTTAGAAATTAGGAAGCAAGATAGATTAAGTAGGCGAATAAATAAAGCTAGGATGTTTAAATTTAAGTAGAAGGGAGATCCGCTATAATCATAAATATGTGAGAAGTTTCAACTGAATAACTATAAAACTATAGCGATAGCGTATCTCCAAAGGGCAAGTTCAGAGCTCGTCTATTGCGTGTAGTGTAATTAATTATCTCGCCCAAAATATTTGAATTAGCCACGTCAGACTTTTATTATGATTACTTACCTGTGTGCTGATTGCACATTTAAACTGAGAGCTTCATCGGCCATCAGCAAAGGAAGGAATGATTTATTCGATAACTTAAAGTGGTGCATTACTAGCCCAGCGGCTAGTCAGGAGAGCAGATTTGATCAGGCGTTCTCTTAGCCGTCCGCACCGCAGCTTTATATCTAAGAACGCTGCGTGAGGAGGAGGAAGGCCCCAGTTCTCTCCAGACGCTGATTAGCGCACCACCTGTGCCGGGAGTCGCGTCGCGTCGGTATCGTTGATATAAACAGCCTCGAATGCAGTAATAAGTTACTCGGGATATGCGTAACCATGAAATCGTTTTCGAGTGAAGTGTTGATTTTGGGATGACGTTAATGATCTATCTTTAGTTTGCGTATGTCGTACTTTCACATGCCGCCACAGAACAGACATTCTACCATTATTTAGCGTGGCGTTTGATGAACATTATCATCAAATTATGGCGAGCATTCACTTAAACATTTAATTTGAACAGTTATAGTTGCATCAGCGCATTAGACTCTGAACTGCTCTGGTAGTTGGATTGTGTGGATTCTCTTTGGTCTGTGACTTTCAGAATATAGTGAACATTTTAGAGAGAATGGTTTTTGATTATGAATCCCAGACAGTCTCCTAATTCCTCAGAGCTGTAGCTATAAATGTATTTCTCAGATGAAGTGGGCACTAGGAATTCTAATTACAGGCTTCACGTTTTGCAAATCACTTTCTGGTTGCCAATGTTGTAGTTAGAGAGCCAGTGTTGAGAACGGCAAACAACAGCATTAAATAAATAATAGTAATATTAACAATTATTCCACCCGCCGCCCCACAATATCTCAAAATGAAAAAACGTTTATCCTATGACTAATGTCAGTAGCCGTGTTGTCTGGCCAGATCTGTCTTTCTTATACGCACTGCTATGGAATGAAACGCGCCGGGCGCGTGTGCGGCTGCGCTACAAGCGGCGCTGTGTGGCGTTTCGGCAGGCGGTGGTGCGGCCGTCTTCAGGCGCGAGCAGCGTGCTGCTGCCGGAGGTGCTAACGCCGGTCTTCATCAACGGCCTGCTGCCGGTGTATGCGGGGTCGCGGCTGCCGCGCTCGGCGGACGAAACGGCGCGCCAGATGGGCCGCGCCGCGCTCCAGTTCCAGAAGTCCAGCGACACCACGGGAGGCTTCCTCACGCTGCACCCCTGGCTGGCGTGGCTGGCCCCCCGCCTCTCCGGATACCTGGACCACACCGAGGGCTCCGACAAGATGCGCCGCTTCCTCGAGGTGAGTGCGGGTCCACCCGGGGCCGTTTTAACCCCACTGGCCGCTGTTCAGCGTCCCGCAACAGATTCGCACTTACCCGAGGGGAAAATTAACCGTTGGCTGAAATATGCTGACATAAAACTCTTTTTTCCAGAAAAAGAGATGAAGAAATACTAAAATGTAGTCTTTCACGGCCGGAAATGTCATGTCCATTATAATTATCCGGGCTGTTATGCCGTGGTCGATTGATGAATTCTGTGTCAATTCCCAACGTTTCGTCCCCGTCTGCGGAGGACATCTTCAAGGGGGTCTGATGCTACAGTCAGTAGCGAGCCAGTGGGTGTATTGGACCTTCCATCCAGCTACAGACCCCCTTGAAGATGTCCTCCGCAGACGGGGACGAAACGTTGGTAATTGACACAGAATTCATCAACCTACCACGGCATAACAGCCTGGATAATTATAATGGAGATGAAGAAATTTCATCAAATTATGAGGGGCATTCAAATGAAACCCGGTCGCTACTGTAAAGTAACGGTAACCATTTTATAAGCTCAAAAATGTAATTATACACAGTACACATACTCAAAAATAGTTGACAAAACTGTTGGTCCATTTATCCCATTGCGACACTAGCTGGTCGATTCCATTCATGAAGAAGCTACACTACTGGCCATTAAAATTCCTACACCAAGAAGAAATGCAGATGATAACAGGTATTCATTAGACAAATATATTATACTAGAACTGACATGTGATCACATGTTCACGCAATTTTGGTGCATAGGTCCTAGGAAAACAGTACCCAGAACAACCACCTCTGGCAGTAATAACGGCCTTGATACACCTGGGCATTGAGTCAAACAGAGCTTGCCGGCCAAAGTGGCCGCGCGGTTCTGGCGCTGCAGTCTGGAACCGCGAGACCGCTACGGTCGCAGAATCGAATCCTGCCTCGGGCATGGATTTGTGAGATGTCCTTAGGTTAGTTAGGTATAACTAGTTCTAAGTTCTAGGGGATTAATGACCTCCGCAGTTGAGTCCCATAGTGCTCAGAGCCATTTGAACCTCAAACAGAGCTTGGATGGCGTGTACAGCGACAGCTGCCCGTGCAGCTTCAACACGATACCACAGTTCATAAAGACTAGTGACTGGCGTATTGTGACGAACCAGTTGCTCGGCCACCATTGACCAGACGTTTTCGATTGGTGAGAGATCTGGAGGGCAGCTGTCGAACATTTTCTGTATGCAGAAAGGCCCGTACAGGACCTCCAACATGCAGTCGACCATTATCCTGCTGAAATGTAGGGTTTCTCAGGGATCGAATGAAGGGTAGAGCCACGGCTCGTAACACATCTTAAATGTAACGTCCACTGTTCAAAGTGCCGTCAGTGCGAACAAGAGGTGACCGAGACGTGTAACCAACGGCACTCCGTACCATCACGCCGGGTGATACGCCAGTATGGACGTGCATCAAACTAGTTGGGTTGTTTGGAGGAGACCACACAGCGAGGTCATCGCTCTCATCGGATTAGGGAAGGACGGGGATGGAAGTCGGCCATACCCTTTCAAAGGAACCATTCCGGCATTTGCCAAGAGCGATTTTGCGAAATCATTGAAAACCTAAATCAGGATGGCCGGACGCGGGATTGAACAGTCGTCCTCCCGAATGACGGCAGTATGGCGATGACGAATACACGCTTCCAATGTGCATTCACCGCGATGTCGCCATACACGGATGCGACCATCATGATGCTGTAAACAGAACCTGGATTCATCCGAAAAAATGACGTTTTGCCATTCGTGCACCCAGGTTCGTCGTCGAGTACACCATCGCAGGCGCTCCTGTCTGTGATGCAGCGTCAAGGGAATCCGCAGCCGTGGCCTCCGAGCTGATGGTCCAGGCTGCTGCAAACGTCGTCGAACTGTTCGTGCAGATGGTTGTCGTCATGCAAACGTCCCCATCTGTTGACTCAGGAATCGAGACGCGGCTGCACGGTCCGTTACAGCCATGCGGATAAGATGCCTGTCATCTCGACTGCTAGTGATACGAGGCCGTTGGGATCCAGCACGGCGTTCCGTATTATCCTCCTGAACCAACCGATTCCATATTCTGCTAAGTCATTGGATCTCTACCAATGCTATCCGCAATGTCGCGACACGATAAACCCCAATCGCGATAGGTTACAATCCGACCTTTATCAAAGTCGGAAACATGATGGTAAGCATTTCTCCTCCTTACACGAGGCATCACAACAACGTTTCACCAGGCAACGCCGGTCAACTGCTATTTGTGTATGAGAAATCGGCTGGAAAATTTCCTCATGTCAGCACGTCGTATGTGTCGCCATCGGCGCCAACCTTGCGTGAATGCTCTGAAAAGCTAATCATTTGCATATCACAGCATCTTTTCCCCGTCGGTTAAATTTCGCGTCTGTAGCTCGTCATCTTCGTGGTGTAGCAATTTTATGGCCAGTAGTTCATTTTATTGAAACTACGCTTTACAATTTCTCAAAACAACCAACTTGTCCCTTAGTGTTTAAAGCGGAGGTCTTCATATGTCATAAAGCGGAGGTCTTCATGTGTCAACAGTATTTGCTTTCAGTAACGAGAACAGATATTTAGAACAGAAGTGTCAGAACTCAGATTTTATTTGTAGATAAATGTCAAATTATTCATATATTTTTGGATTTAATCAGAGATATATATGAAATCTTGAATGGCTATTGCGTAGGGTACTGTTCACAGTTGTATCTTTTATTCACTATATTGAATGAAGGGATCCGTGCAATATGTATATTGTCTCTAAATGAATAAACTACTGCTACTGCTACTGCTACTACACTCCTGGAAATGGAAAAAAGAACACATTGACACCGGTGTGTCAGACCCACCATACTTGCTCCGGACACTGCGAGAGGGCTGTACAAGCAATGATCACACGCACGGCACAGCGGACACACCAGGAACCGCGGTGTTGGCCGTCGAATGGCGCTAGCTGCGCAGCATTTGTGCACCGCCGCCGTCAGTGTCAGCCAGTTTGCCGTGGCATACGGAGCTCCATCGCAGTCTTTAACACTGGTAGCATGCCGCGACAGCGTGGACGTGAACCGTATGTGCAGTTGATGGACTTTGAGCGAGGGCGTATAGTAGGCATGCGGGAGGCCGGGTGGACGTACCGCCGAATTGCTCAACACGTGGGGCGTGAGGTCTCCACAGTACATCGATGTTGTCGCCAGTGGTCGGCGGAAGGTGCACGTGCCCGTCGACCTGGGACCGGACCGCAGCGACGCACGGATGCACGCCAAGACCGTAGGATCCTACGCAGTGCCGTAGGGGCCCGCACCGCCACTTCCCAGCAAATTAGGGACACTGTTGCTCCTGGGGTATCGGCGAGGACCATTCGCAACCGTCTCCATGAAGCTGGGCTACGGTCCCGCACACCGTTAGGCCGTCTTCCGCTCACGCCCCAACATCGTGCAGCCCGCCTCCAGTGGTGTCGCGACAGGCGTTAATGGAGGGACGAATGGAGACGTGTCGTCTTCAGCGATGAGAGTCGCTTCTGCCTTGGTGCCAATGATGGTCGTATGCGTGTTTGGCGCCGTGCAGGTGAGCGCCACAATCAGGACTGCATACGACCGAGGCACACAGGGCCAACACCCGGCATCATGGTGTGGGGAGCGATCTCCTACACTGGCCGTACACCACTGGTGATCGTCGAGGGGACACTGAATAGTGCACGGTACATCCAAACCGTCATCGGACCCATCGTTCTACCATTCCTAGATCGGCAAGGGAACTTGCTGTTCCAACAGGACAATGCACGTCCGCATGTATCCCGTGCCACCCAACGTGCTCTAGAAGGTGTAAGTCAACTACCCTGGCCAGCAAGATCTCCGGATCTGTCCCCCATTGAACATGTTTGGGACTGGATGAAGCGTCGTCTCACGCGGTCTGCACGTCCAGCACGAACGCTGGTCCAACTGAGGCGCCAGGTGGAAATGGCATGGCAAGCCGTTCCACAGGACTACATCCAGCATCTCTACGATCGTCTCCATGGGAGAATAGCAGCCTGCATTGCTGCGAAAGGTGGATATACACTGTACTAGTGCCGACATTGTGCATGCTCTGTTGCCTGTGTCTATGTGCCTGTGGTTCTGTCAGTGTGATCATGTGATGTATCTGACCCCAGGAATGTGTCAATAAAGTTTCCCCTTCCTGGGACAATGAATTCACGGTGTTCTTATTTCAATTTCCAGGAGTGTATTTTATCTTCTGATAGAGCCTGCTTTTGTTTTATGGTTTTTCTAACTTTTGCTTATGGCATAATTTATATGTTTCGATTTTTCGCAGCCTTATATTGAGGAGCACAAGAAGACCTACTCCGACGACTACATGCGAGACTTCATCGACTCCTACCTGCGGGAAATTGGGGAGCGGGAGAAAACCGGAGAACCGACAACGTTTACCGGTAAGTTCAGAACACTTTGACACCTCGCTGCTTGATGACGTGCACGACACATATCTCACTCCGTTTTCTCGACAAATGTCACAGGAGTATGCAGATTAGGACTGCCAGCTTCTGCAGTAAATCAGTACTAGACACCATTGAGAACTCCAAATTTTTATGCCGCTGATTTGTTATTAAGGTACCGTACCACAACCACTAAAAACAGACCCCTTATAGGATCACAATGTTGAGGGTCTGTCTTTTCAAAAACCTTTCTCTCCGGAACGGTAGACATATAAAGTTGAAAATTATGTTACATACCAGGGGCGTTTGAAAAGTCCGTGCAAAAATAAAAACTACTTACGTATGTGGGGTAAACCTCTTTTATTTTTCGACAGTCTCCTTTTAGACTTATACACATTGTCCAACGCTGTTCTATATGTTGATCCCTTCCGAATAATAGGAAGTGTCCAAGTCTGCAAAATAGCTATTTGTTGCTGCAATCATCTCCTCGTTTGAATAAAATCTTTGTTCCGCCAGCCATTTCTTCAAACTGAGGGACAAATAGTAGTCCGAGGGAGCCAAGTCTGGAGAATAGAGGGGATGTGAAACGAGTTGGAATCCTATTTCCATCAATTTTGCGACCACAACTGCTGAGGTGTGTGCTGGTGCACTGTGGTGATGGAAAAGGACTTTTTTGCGGTCCAATCTCCGGCGTTTTTCTTGCAGCTCGGTTTTCAAACGGCCCAATAACGATGAATAATATTCACCTGTAATAGTTTTACGCTTTTCCAGATAGTCTATGAGAATTATCCCTTGTGAATCCCAAGCGACAGCCGCCATAACCTTTCCAGCCGAAGAAATGGTCTTCGTCGTTTTTGGTCAGATTCTCCCTTGGTAACCCATTATTTAAATTGTTGTTTGGTCTCAGGAGTATAGTAATGTATCCATGTTTCATCTACAGTGACGAAACGACGCTTAAGGTCCTACGGATTCTTGCTGAACAGCTGCAAACCATCCTTGCAACACTTCACACGATTTCGTTTCTGGTCAAGCGTGAGCAATCGCGGAACCCATCTTGCGGATAGCTTTCTCATGTCCAAATGTTTGTGCAGAATATTCTGTACCTGTTCATTCGAGACGCCCACAGCACCAGCAGTCTCACACACCGTAACTCTCTGTCATCCATCAACATACCATGGATTTTATCAATGATTTCTGCAGTCGTAACCTCCACAGGGAGTCCAGAACGTTCAGCATCACTTGTGCCCATATGACCACTTCTAAAATTTTGAAACCACTTCTGTTCTAATCGAAGGTGCAGAGTCACCGTAATGTCTATCAAGCTTCTCTTTAATCTCCTGAGGCGTTTTGCCTTTCATAAAGTAATGTTTAATCACCAAATGAAATTATTTCTTCGTACATTTTTTGAGAATCACTCCCTCGATTCACACGAATGCCAAACACAAAGAAATAGACAAATCTGGCTGAAACTTGGTGTGCGTTCTTTCCAAAGATGCTACTAACTAAACATGACCTCGATACGCGCCTGTGGTGTCATCTCTCGGACTTTACACGGACTTTTCAAACGCTCTCGTATTAAGGCCTACAGACTTTTAGCGATGTAAAACAGTGAAACATCTCAGTCAATGCAATAAAAATATACAGACAAGAAACTTCCTGGCAGATTAAAACTGTGTGCCCGACCGAGACTCGAACTCGGGACCTTTGCCTTTCGCGGGCAAGTGCTCTACCAACTGAACTACCGAAGCACGACTCACGTCCGGTACTCACAGCTTTACTTCTGCCAGTACCTCGTCTCCTACCTTCCAAACTTTACAGAAGTTCTCCTGCGAACCTTGCAGAACTAGCACTCCTGAAAGAAAGGATATTGCGGAGACATGGCTTAGCCACAGCCTGGGGGATGTTTCCAGAATGAGATTTTCACTCTGCAGCGGAGTGTGCGCTGATATGAAACTTCCTGGCAGATTAAAACTGTGTGCTCGACCGAGACTCGAACTCGGGACCTCTGCCTTTCGCGGGCAAGTGCTCTACCAACTGAGCTACCGAAGCACGACTCACGTCCGGTACTCAGAGCTTTACTTCTGCCAGTCTCGGTCGGGCACACAGTTTTAATCTGCCAGGAAGTTTCATATCAGCGCACACTCCGCTGCAGAGTGAAAATCTCATTCTGAAAATATACAGACATTTATGTCACATTTTGATACTAGCAAGCTCCCTCATCAAAACCTACAGGAAACTTCACGTTGACTTAGTATCATGAAACTTCCCAAGAAGCAAGGTTTCACACTACAATCAATTGAAAAAATCTGAAATTGCTAATATTTGAAATTATATCATAGGAAAAAAAATATTAGTCATTTGTTATCAGACTATCCGCCTGTCCGTCCATCTGTTAAGAGCTCTTCTTATTAGGAAGCGGTAGACGTATCAAGTTGAACTTGACGATGTAAGGAAGTGAAGCTTCTAAGACAGTGCCATCAAAAGATATGGCCATTTATGTCATATTTTGATACTCCTAAACTCACTAATTAAAACTTACAGGATACTTCCCCTTGACGTAGAATTATTAAATTTGACAAAAGGAAAGGTTTCAGAGTAAAAGTACAGGAAAAAATCATAAAACTGTAAATTTATAATTATGTAACACGAAAAAATATTTTATTGTCATTTGTTACCCAACTTCAAAGTTAAAATCGAAACATTCTCGAAAGTTTTGGAAGCCTGGGAACGATATCTTGCCGTATCAGTTCCGATAACAGGCAAAAAAAATCATCGATATATTCGATTCTCGGAATGGATGGATTGTGTATATAAATGATTAAGTTCGTACGGAACACAGACCTTCGGTGCGCGAGTCTTACTCCAACCTAGCGAACTTTTTATTATTGAGCGAAGGACATACAATATGTAGTAACCAGAAAATGCGTGTTAATCAATTTAGTGTGGAATACTAGTTTTGAATGTGAGCAGTACAGAGCTTGTTTAAACACTTACAAGACATTCAAAATGTTAAACATAGAACACTAATATATGTTTCCATCCTGATGCTAATCTCTGATTAAATCGTATTTCTTTTTCTATAGTCAACAGTTTCGTGTCATTCTTAACAATATATAAATAAATATATGTAGTGACAGCTGTAATTATAGCTACAGCTTATGCATTTCGCCTCGACTCAATTGTTATTGACACATGTTAGCCAAGGATATTTCTTTTCCAATTTTTCTGCATAAACACATGCCATCTAACTCACCTGTAAGGTGTATTAGGTGTTATTGCTAATTAAAGCTCAAACGCTTCTCTAATAACATTAATACAATAGGTGTACATGCATTCCAGAATATAGCGCGCACTTCCACATATAAAGATAGTGATATTAAGAAAGATATGAGCGAGTAACCTCATAAATAAAAACAGAGGTTTTTGCTTAAATTCTGGTTGAAATCCTCCTCTCTCCTTTATCAAACACCAAAGAGACAGACTTAATGCTATTTGCCCACCCGTACTGGTGACTAACAATCTCTATCGATAAGTTCTGATGTTGGTCATCTTTGGTTGTATGGTGGCGCTAGCTGTTCACGTGTGTGTATTTCTTCCTCCGTATTATGGTTCTCGGTAGGCGTAGCCCCGTCTACTGTGGTTTCAAGTTCCTTACAATGTGCTGTCTTCGTTGCACTTCTGCCTTGAAAACTATATGGTGTTCACCTGTCGAAAAATCGGCAATGTCAAAGATGACTTCCACAAGTTGTTTGAACATTAATACACTGTTAGAAACTCAAGTTTCACGCATGGAAAATTTTTACAGCTGACAAAATACCAAAGACTTGAACACAATGACCTCCTCAATGCCGTCTGTAGCCAGTGGTCTCGCGGTCGCGTTCTCGCTTCCCGAGCACGGGGTCCCGGGTTTGATTCCCGGCGGGGTCAGGGATTTTCACCTGCCTCGAGATGACTGGGTGTTATTGTGTCGTCTTCATCATCATCATTCATCCCCAGTCGGAGGAAGGCAATGGCAAACCACCTCCGCTAGAACCTTGCCTAGTCCCCTCTGCTCTGTCGAGGACTATGGGACTTCATCACCATCATCAGATGTACAGGCCTATTACAAATGATTGAAGCGATTTCATAAATTCACTGTAGCTCCATTCATTGACATATGGTCACGACACACTACAGATACGTAGAAAAACTCATAAAGTTTTATTCGGCTGAAGCCGCACTTCAGGTTTCTGCCGCCAGAGCGCTTGAGAGCGCATTGAGAAAAAATGGCGACACGAGCCGAGAAAGCGTATGTCGTGCTTGAAATGCACTCACTTCAGTCAGTCATAACACTGCAACGACACTTCAGGACGAAGTTCAACAAAGATCCACCAACTGCTAACTTCATTCGGCGACGGTATGCGCAGTTTAAAGCTTCTGGATGCCTCTGTAAGGGGAAATCAACGGGTCGACCTGCAGTGAGCGAAGAAACGGTTGAACGCGTGCGGGCAAGTTTCACGCGTAGCCCGCGGAAGTCGACGAATAAAGCAAGCAGGGAGCTAAATGTACTACAGCCGACGGTTTGGAAAGTCTTACGGAAAAGGCTAAAGCAGAAGCCTTACCGTTTACAATTGCTACAAGCCTTGACACCCGATGACAAAGTCAAACGCTTTGAATTTTCGGCGCGGTTGCAACAGCTCCTGGAAGAGGATGCGTTCAGTGCGAAACTTGTTTTCGGTGATGAAGCAACATTTTTTCTTAATGGTGAATTGAACAGACACAATGTGCGAATCTGTGCGGTAGAGAATCCTCACGCATTCGTGCAGCAAATTCGCAATTCACCAAAAGTTAACGTGTTTTGTGCAATCTCACGGTTTAAATTTTACGGCCCCTTTTTCTTCTGCGAAAAAAACGTTACAGGACACGTGTATCTGGACATGCTGGAAAATTGGCTCATGCCACAGTTGGAGACCGACAGCGCCGACTTCGTCTTTCAACAGGATGGTGCTCCACCGCACTTCCATCACGATGTTCGGCATTTCTTAAACAGGAGATTGGAAAACCGATGGATCGGTCGCGGTGGAGATCATGATCAGCAATTCATGTCACGGCCTCCATGCTCTCCCGACTTAATCCCATGCGATTTCTTTCTGTGGGGTTATGTGAAAGATTCAGTGTTTAAACCTCCTCTACCAAGAAACGTGCCACAACTGCGAGCTCGCATCAACGATGCTTTCGAACTCATTGATGGGGACATGCTGCGCCGAGTGTGGGAGGAACTTTATTATCGGCTTGATGTCTGCCGAATCACTAAAAGGGCACATATCGAACATTTGTGAATGCCTAAAAAAACTTTTTGAGTTTTTGTATGTGTGTGCAAAGCATTGTGAAAATATCTCAAATAATAAAGTTATTGTAGAGCTGTGAAATCGCTTCAATCATTTGTAATAACCCTGTATATGTAGATACACTCCTGGAAATGGAAAAAAGAACACATTGACACCGGTGTGTCAGACCCACCATACTTGCTCCGGACACTGCGAGAGGGCTGTACAAGCAATGATCACACGCACGGCACAGCGGACACACCAGGAACCGCGGTGTTGGCAGTCGAATGGCGCTAGCTGCGCAGTAGAGTTGGGCAACACGATTCTTTTTCCCGATTCGATTCCTACGATTCAATCTCACGTTGCGAATCGATTCCTACGATTCGTTCACGATTCATTCTAGTCTACGATGGCACGATTCTTACGGAATGCAAAAAGTTCTACATTTTACTCACAGATGGCAGGACATGTCTGAAATTGTCAATGGGGTTAGAATCGAACTGTGTCATGATAATATATGCCATAAATAGTTTATTTATGAGTAAACATGCAAATGACGTGACAAGTGTGATTCTCGATTTATACGTCACATTTGATTTGATTTCATCTATTGTTTTATTTCAGTGTGCTAGGAAAGAGGAGTCGATTTCTGCGAAAGGTGGTGCAAAATTACGTGGTATGCTAGTTTGGTTGTGTGGCTTGAACGTATCTAACTACGGACGTCTGTTTTATAGTAACAAAATCTAGCAGTGAGGCAGACGTGATTTGGTTGATATCATCCTATGTTTTTCTGTGCTAAGATGTCTTTCCAAGTCCACATCACTCTTGCAATTCATAACGCAGCTGACAGCCCTTCCACAAGGCAAATGCAGCTTAACTTTCATTTCCTCTAAATATGAAGCATAGGTATTTTGCTTTTAATTTGTCTGAGAACTTGCCACTGGCACAACTATTTACATGAGAAGATGACACTGCCAAGTGTCAGCTTGGTTTTCACGCGTAATATTACGGCCCACGAACTTCGTTTGTTCGTTTCGAGCTTCCTTTGTTGACACGCGTCCTCCACTTGACTGCCATCTGGCGGCCGTAATCATTCGGCACGACTCGGCATGATTCGGAAGTTGCCTTCGAAGCATAGCGTACCAAGAATCGATGAATCGTTGGAACTTGCAATCGTCACGACTCGGAAACACACAATCGTTCTTACGATTCTTTTGAACGACGATTCGTCAGTATCACGATTTGATTCTTACGATTCTTTATTTAGAGTCGTTCAAATGAACGACTCATTCACGAATCGCCACAACTCTACTGCGCAGCATTTGTGCACCGCCGCCGTCAGTGTCAGCCAGTTTGCCGTGGCATACGGAGCTCCATCGCAGTCTTTAACACTGGTAGCACGCCGCGACAGCGTGGACGTGAACCGTATGTGCAGTTGACGGGCTTTGAGCGAGGGCGTATAGTGGGCATGCGGGAGGCCGGGTGGACGTACCGCCGAATTGCTCAACACGTGGGGCGTGAGGTCTCCACAGTACATCGATGTTGTCGCCAGTGGTCGGCGGAAGGTGCACGTGCCCGTCGACCTGGGACCGGACCGCAGCGATGCACGGATGCACGCCAAGACCGTAGGATCCTACGCAGTGCCGTAGGGGACCGCACCGCCACTTCCCAGCAAATTAGGGACACTGTTGGCTCCTGGGGTATCGGCGAGGACCATTCGCAACCGTCTCCATGAAGCTGGGCTACGGTCCCGCACACCGTTAGGCCGTCTTCCGCTCACGCCCCAACATCGTGCAGCCCGCCTCCAGTGGTGTCGCGACAGGCGTGAATGGAGGGACGAATGGAGACGTGTCATCTTCAGCGATGAGAGTCGCTTCTGCCTTGGTGCCAATGATGGTCGTATGCGTGTTTGGCGCCGTGCAGGTGAGCGCCACAATCAGGACTGCATACGACCGAGGCACACAGGGCCAACACCCGGCATCATGGTGTGGGGAGCGATCTCCTACACTGGCCGTACAGCACTGGTGATCGTCGAGGGGACACTGAATAGTGCACGGTACATCCAAACCGTCATCGGACCCATCGTTCTACCATTCCTAGACCGGCAAGGGAACTTGCTGTTCCAACAGGACAATGCACGTCCGCATGTATCCCGTGCCACGCAACGTGCTCTAGAAGGTGTAAGTCAACTACCCTGGCCAGCAAGATCTCCGGATCTGTCCCCCATTGAGCATGTTTGGGACTGGATGAAGCGTCGTCTCACGCGGTCTGCACGTCCAGCACGAACGCTGGTCCAACTGAGGCGCCAGGTGGAAATGGCATGGCAAGCCGTTCCACAGGACTACATCCAGCATCTCTACGATCGTCTCCATGGGAGAATAGCAGCCTGCATTGCTGCGAAAGGTGGATATACACTGTACTAGTGCCGACATTGTGCATGCTCTGTTGCCTGTGTCTATGTGCCTGTGGTTCTGTCAATGTGATCATGTGATGTATCTGACCCCAGGAATGTGTCAATAAAGTTTCCCCTTCCTGGGACAATGAATTCACGGTGTTCTTATTTCAATTTCCAGGAGTGTATATGTCCTATCACCCTGTTCCCTCTATTTGTCCATATATTCCTTTCCTCGCGGATTCTGGGGAGCACCTCCTCATTCCTTATCTTATCAGTCCTCCTAATTTTCTACGTTCTTCTATAGCACCAAATCCCAAGTGCTCCGATTCATCCGTTCCGCTTTTCCCACAGTTCATGTTTCGCTACCATGCAATGTTGTGCTCCAAACGAACATTCTCCGAAATTCCTTCTACAAATTGCGACGTATGTTTGATAGTAGTAGACGTATCTTGGCCGGGAATGCCCTGTTCAGCAGTGCTTGTCTGATTTTTATATTCTCCTTGCTCCGTCCGTCATGGGTTATTTTGTTGACAAAGCAGCAGAATTCCTTAACGTCATCTGCTTCATAATCACCAGTTATATGTTAAGTTTCTCTCTGCTCTCCATTCTGCTGGTTCTCACTACTTTCGTCTTTCTTTCATTTTTCTAATTCATATTCTGAACTCATTAGACTCTTCATTCCAGTCAATGGGTAATTCTTCTTCACTTTCATGGAGGATAACAATGTCATCAGCGAATGTTAACGTTGATATGCTTTCACCTTGAATTTTAATCGCACTCTTGAACCTGTCCTGTTTAATCTGTGCATTTCATTCTTGGTTTTCCAGGGTCATTGTCGGCTCTTGACTCTCGTACGTATTGTATACTGCCTGTCTTTGCCTATAGCTTGGCCCTATTTTTCTCAGTATTTCGCACATCTTGTACCATTCACATACACTAAGCTGAAGGGCCAAAGAAACACCAAAGAAACTGGTATAAGCATGGGTATTCATATACAGAAATATGTGAACAGGCAGAATACGGCGCTGCGGTCGGCAACGCCTAAAATAAGATAAGTGCCTCGTGCAGTTGTTACGAGGTGCATTCAAGTTCTAAGGCCTCCGATTTTTTTTTCTAATTAACTACTCACCCGAAATCGATGAAACTGGCGTTACTTCTCGACGTAATCGGCCTGCAGACGTACACATTTTTCACAACGCTGACGCCATGATTCCATGGCAGCGGCGAAGGCTTCTTTAGGAGTCTGTTTTGACCACTGGAAAATCGCTGAGGCAATAGCAGCACGGCTGGTGAATGTGCGGCCACGGAGAGTGTCTTTCATTGTCGTAAAAAGCCAAAAGTCACTAGGAGCCAGATCAGGTGAGTAGGGAGCACGAGGAATCACTTCAAAGTTGTTATCACGAAGAAACTGTTGCGTAATTTTAGCTCGATGTACGGGTGCGTTGTCTTGGTGAAACAGCACATGTGCAGCCCTTCCCGGACGTTTTTGTTGCAGTGCAGGAAGGAATTTGTTCATCAAAACATTTTCGTAGGATGCACCTGTTACCGTAGTGCCCTTTGGAACGCAACGGGTAAGGATTACGCCCTCGCTGTCCCAGAACATGGACACCATCATTTTTTCAGCACTGGCGGTTACCCGAAATTTCTTTGGTGGCGGTGAATCTGTGTGCTTCCATTGAGCTGACTGGCACTTTGTTTCTGGATTGAAAAATGGCATCCACGTCTCATCCATTGTCACAACCGACGAAAAGAAGTCCCATTCGTGCTGTCGTTGCACGTCAACATTGCTCGGCAACATGCCACACGGACAGCCGTGTGGTCGTCCGTCAGCATTCGTGGCACCCACCTGGATGACACTTTTCGCATTTTCAGGTCGTCATGCAGGATTGTGTGCACAGAACCCACAGAAATGCCAACTCTGGAGGCGATCTGTTCGACAGTCATTCGGCGATCCCCCAAAACAATTCTCTCCACTTTCTCGATCATGTCGTCAGACCGGCTTGTGCGAGCCCGAGGTTGTTTCGGTTTGTTGTCACACGATTTTCTCCCTTCATTAAACTGTCGTACCCACGAACGCACTTTCGACACATCCATAACTCCATCACCACATCTCTCCTTCTACTGTCGATGAATTTAAATTGGTTTCACACCACGCAAATTCAGAAAACGAATGATTGCACGCTGTTCAAGTAAGGAAAACGTCGCCATTTTAAGTATTTAAAACAGTTATCATTCTCGCCGCTGGCGGTAAAATTCCATCTTCCATACGGTGCTGCCATCTCTGGGACATATTGACAATGAACGCGGCCTCATTTTAAAACAATGCGCATGTTTCTATCTCTTTCCAGTCCGGAGAAAAAAATCGGAGGCCTTAGAACTTGAATGCACCTCGTAGATCGGTTACAGCTGCTACACTCGCAGACTATCAAGATTTAAGTGAGTTTGGACGTGGTGTTATAGTCGGCGCACGAGCGATGGGACACGGCATCTCCGAGGTAGCGATGAAGTGAGGATTCTCCCGTACGACCATTTCATGTGTATACCGTGAATATCAGGAATCCAATAAAACGTCAAATCTCCGACATCGCTGAAACCAGAAAAAGATCCTCAGTAATTGTGTGGGGCGTGTGCAGTTGGAGTGATGTGGGACCACTGACACGTCTAGATATGGCTCTGAAAGGAGACACGTACGTAAGCATCCTGTCTGATCACGTGTATCCATTCATGTCTATTGCGCATTCCGACGGACTTGGGCAATTCCAGCAGGACAATGCGACACCCCATACATCCAGAATTGCTACAGAGTGGCTCCAGGGACACTCTTCTGAGTTTAAACACTTCTGCTGGCCACCAAACTCCCCAGAGATGAACATTATTGAGCATATCTGGGATGCCTTGCAACGTGCTGTTCCGAAGAGATCTCTACCCCCTCATACTCTTACGGATTCATGGACAGCCCTGCGGGATTCGTGGTGTCAGTTCCCTTCAGCACTACTTCAGACATTAGTCGAGTCCATATTACGTCATACTGCGGCACTTCTGCGTGCTCTCGGGGACCATACACAATATTAGGCAGGTGTGCCTGTTTCTTTGGCTCTTCAGTGCATGGTGATTAAAAGTACAATGTATTATAAAGATTAGTTAAGTGAATCTAATTATGACATTGTGATTAATTTTTATTTTTGAATAAAACTAATAAGTTACAGTGTTCCTTAACTGTGGTTTGTCAACAGAATTCCATTATCTGTGGTTTTCAAGTCCCCAGCTATCAGAGATAATCGAGACTCTACCGTATTTGGTAATAAGAAGCCTAACATTTATTTCGTCTTTCGTTTTCTAATCAGAGGGAAATGTAAATAACATCGAAAATTTCAGAACGTACATGTATTACATTCATAAGAATGTCCAACAATGCAAAGACTTCTAAGTTTCGTCTTTTGAGTCGGATGTCATTGTATCTGTTGAAGGCTTATAGCGTTGTGTGTCATTAACTGACATTTAACTACACTCCTGGAAATGGAAAAAAGAACACATTGACACCAGTGTGTCAGACCCACCATACTTGCTCCGGACACTGCGAGAGGGCTGTACAAGCAATGATCACACGCACGGCACAGCGGACACACCAGGAACCGCGGTGTTGGCCGTCGAATGGCGTTAGCTGCGCAGCATTTGTGCACCGCCGCCGTCAGTGTCAGCCAGTTTGCCGTGGCATACGGAGCTCCATCGCAGTCTTTAACACTGGTAGCATGCCGCGACAGCGTGGACGTGAACCGTATGTGCAGTTGACGGACTTTGAGCGAGGGCGTATAGTGGGCATGCGGGAGGCCGGGTGGACGTACCGCCGAATTGCTCAACACGTGGGGCGTGAGGTCTCCACAGTACATCGATGTTGTCGCCAGTGGTCGGCGGAAGGTGCACGTGCCCGTCGACCTGGGACCGGACCGCAGCGACGCACGGATGCACGCCAAGACCGTAGGATCCTACGCAGTGCCGTAGGGGACCGCACCGCCACTTCCCAGCAAATTAGGGACACTGTTGCTCCTGGGGTATCGGCGAGGACCATTCGCAACCGTCTCCATGAAGCTGGGCTACGGTCCCGCACACCGTTAGGCCGTCTTCCGCTCACGCCCCAACATCGTGCAGCCCGCCTCCAGTGGTGTCGCGACAGGCGTGAATGGAGGGACGAATGGAGACGTGTCGTCTTCAGCGATGAGAGTCGCTTCTGCCTTGGTGCCAATGATGGTCGTATGCGTGTTTGGCGCCGTGCAGGTGAGCGCCACAATCAGGACTGCATACGACCGAGGCACACAGGGCCAACACCCGGCATCATGGTGTGGGGAGCGATCTCCTACACTGGCCGTACACCACTGGTGATCGTCGAGGGGACACTGAATAGTGCACGGTACATCCAAACCGTCATCGAACCCATCGTTCTACCATTCCTAGACCGGCAAGGGAACTTGCTGTTCCAACAGGACAATGCACGTCCGCATGTATCCCGTGCCACCCAACGTGCTCTAGAAGGTGTAAGTCAACTACCCTGGCCAGCAAGATCTCCGGATCTGTCCCCCATTGAGCATGTTTGGGACTGGATGAAGCGTCGTCTCACGCGGTCTGCACGTCCAGCGCGAACGCTGGTCCAACTGAGGCGCCAGGTGGAAATGGAATGGCAAGCCGTTCCACAGGACTACATCCAGCATCTCTACGATCGTCTCCATGGGCGAATAGCAGCCTGCATTGCTGCGAAAGGTGGATATACACTGTACTAGTGCCGACATTGTGTATGCTCTGTTGCCTGTGTCTATGTGCCTGTGGTTCTGTCAGTGTGATCATGTGATGTATCTGACCCCAGGAATGTGTCAATAAAGTTTCCCCTTCCTGGGACAATGAATTCACGGTGTTCTTATTTCAATTTCCAGGAGTGTATAACGGTAAATGGTAACGTCCAAACAGTTGCAGGATAAAGATTTATTAAAATCCTAGACCACGGTTTCGGTATATCTAAATATACCTTCATCAGAAGTAAAATACTCTAAAAAATCACATCCTGCACTGGAGATACATAAAACAATTGTACCAAAGGCGTCGTCACTAGTTAAAATATCATCTCCATTTATACAACATAATTATGGACAGAGGGTCAATGCGAACACAGCATAGCATCATTACTTCGCCTGTGAACTCTTCATTAAGAATAAAACCATCTTTTTGAGACAGATGCTGTCCATAATTATGTTGTATAAATGGAGATGATGATGTAACTACTGACGACGCCTTTAGCACAATTTTCTTTATGTATTTCCACTGCAAGATGTGATTTTAGTGTATTGTACTTCTGATGAAGGTATATTTGGATATACCGAAACCGTGGTCAAGGATTTTAGTACATCCTTATCCTGCAACTGTTTGGCTGTTACCATTTACCGTGAAGAATTTCAACAGTTGCTGTTTCTGCCATGTTTAAAATCCTGAAATTTAATTATAAGAATGTGCTGTTACTTGAAACGCCAACTGCAAATTATAATACAAAACAGCTAAATACGCCAAAATAAATATGGCGTCCGCCGCATCGAATCAAAGATAGTACCAGTACGGTGTGGTAGCTTCGACCATAGATGCTAGTAGACTGGCCTTGCTGTGCAGAAGCTATAGGGCTGGTGTGGCTCGAACATAAACCACGAGACTGCTGGCAAAACGTGGCGGGATTTAAAATCAGCGGTTTGCCATCCTATGTTTGTATCTTATTTTACCCACATTTCTCAATTGACTGCCAAATGCTTCCAACAAAAATTACGTTTTTATTTGCGAAAAATTATGTCAGAACTACATTTTACCTGGATTTGTGTCACAGTACCATTTATAAAATCTAACAAATACATCGAACGCCCCTCTGGTGGGCAGCGGGACGAAATTACTATAAACTATCAATTAAAGTAAAATGTCGTTAAAATTGTTTTAAACAGTACGAGTGGGCTCGTGTCAAAACTTTAAATATTGGATTCGCCACGTTTTGAGCTCTATCCACTTATAAAAGAAAATGGGATATGGGAATTATGTCAATTACAGGTGCCAAAATTGTCGACTTTAGGAGCAGGTCGATTTTAGAGTATCAATTTTAGGTGCACTTCAAAGGTTCAGTTCTTACTATTTTTACAAAAGTTTAAACTATCAGTTTAAAAAAATGATATTTTAGATTAAAGGTGAGACTTTGAAGTTTCAGAAAATAATTTTGGAGCCTACATTTATTTAATAGTATTGTTGTTTTTGTTGTGGTCTTCAGTCCTGAGACTGGTTTGATGCAGCTCTCCATGCTACTCTATGCTGTGCAAGTTTCTTCATCTCCCAGTACCTACTGCAGCCTACATCCTTCTGAATCTGCTTAGTGTATTCATCTCTTGTTCTCCCTCTACGATTTTTACCCTCCACACTGCCCTCCAGTACTAAATTGCTGATCCCTTGATGCCTCAGAACATGTCCTACCAACCGGTCCCTTCTTCTGGTCAAGTTTTGCCACAAACTCCTCTTGTCCCCAATTCTATTCAATACCTCCTCATTAGTTATGTGATCTACCCATCTAATCTTCAGCATTCTTCTGTAGCACCACATTTCGAAAGCTTCTATTCTCTTCTTGTCCAAACTATTTATCGTCCACGTTTCACTTCCACACATGGCCACACTCCATACAAATACTTTCAGAAACGACTTCCTGACACTTAAATCTATACTCGATGTTAACAAATTTCTCTTCTTCAGAAACGCTTTCCTTGCCATTGCCAGTCTACATTTTATATCCTCTCTACTTCTACCATCATCAGTTATTTTACTCTCCAAATAGCAAACTCCTTTACTACTTTAAGTGTCTCATTTCCTAGTCTAATTCTCTCAGCATCACCCGAGTTAACTCGACTACATTCCATTATCCTTGTTTTGCTTTTGTTGATGTTCATCTTATACCCTCCTTTCAAGACACTGTCCATTCCGTTCAGCTGCTCTTCCAAGTCCTTTGCTGTCTCTGACAGAATTACAATGCCATCGGCGAACCTCAAAGTTTTTATTTCTTCTCCATGGATTTTAATACCTGCTCCGAATAGTATTAGAAGGTAGAAAAAAATTCTCTCCATGTGTCGACTATAGGTGCTCTTACCTTCTTATAATCTCAAGTGTATACAAAAAGGCGCGTATGTGCAGATGGACTAAAGTTTTTCCGTTTAAGGGCCTGTATCCAAAGCTGTCTTCGGTTTTCATCCTTAGGGAACCTATGAGTAGGAACGAGAAACAGTTATACTTACTTCTGTAACCGAATTATCACAGATACTTTCCAAAATGTAATATGAGTCTGACTTTACAGGCATCACTTTCAACACTCTAATTTACGTGATACTCTATTTCAAGTGTAAAAAACATATAAAAGTCACTTCAGCAGATTTCAATAAACGCATCTGCACTATCATAGAAACACACGTGAAATGTAATACCATTTCCCCCGACAAAACGCTGAGTACAGCCATAAGCGCAACACGAAGCAACCATGTTTCGCCAACATTCAGGTGACTTTAGGCCAGAGATGTTGGAGCCACGTCAGGGCCAGTCTATTATATTTATGGTCGAAGTGTGGTAGTCTCCAGCCCCACACAGCAGTGGTATGAGTGTGCCGCTAACGTATAACCATGATGCGGGCTGTTGCAGTGGAGCAGCTGTCGCTGATCCTGCTGGACTTCTTCTTCCCGGCGGCCTCCGCACTGTCGGCCACCCTCACCTGGGCGCTGATCTACGTGGTCCACCACCCGGAGGTGCGGAAAAGGGTGCAGGAGGAGCTGGACGCAGTCGTGGGCCGCGGGAGGCTGCCCACGCTAGATGACCGGCCCAAGTGAGTGAGGTTGAGCACTTTGTATTCACGAGAGTCAACCCATAACTAAGCAATCGGACATACACTTTCGATCTGTTCGGGGTGGGTTCCACTCCCCGGGCCGGCGGGAGCCTCGGCTGGCGAAAGGTTTTCCTCGCCAGCACGAAACCATCCGAATCCTGCCCGGTTATGCGGTTCCCTTCGAGTGCCGGTGTTTCCTGGTCCCCTCCCAGTGCGACGACAGGTGCTGTCGGGGTCGCTGGCTCCTCAGAGGGTGTGGAAGTGGTTGGGGTGGGGGTGGTGGAGTGCTTTTTCCCCTTGGAGTGCTTCTCCTTCTTGTCCTTCCTTACACGCCGTTGCTTGGATGTGGTGGACTTGAGTGGGGGGGGATTTGAGGAACTGGGATCGGGTAGGGGGTTGGGTGGCAGTTGCGGGTTTGGGAAGGGTTTTAGTCGGTTGACTGGACTTCTGCTTGCCATTCAGGTTGCGGATGTGGTCGGCTAGGCGGTTACAGCCGTGGGCAAGCAGGAGAGGGGAGGGAGGGGCAGGATCGCAAATCCTGACAATATATTTGTTTGTTTGCGTATTGTGTGGTTTTGCCATGTCGGTAGCGGAAAGGGGGCTTGCTGCCAGGTTACTGTCAGTTGCAACTTTTGTTGTCACCGTTGGGTTTTCCGGTTGCATTGCTGACCCTAGTATAACGATGGCAGACGCGGAATTCTGGACGGGGGCGGCGGAAAACCTTTCTGTGGTTCCGCGGCCCGCTTCCAGGTCCTGGCCTACTTTTACTTTTTCCCTATTCTTGGGGGAGGGGGGGGGAGGGAGGGCAGAGACTGACTCTGCGGCAGCTGAGGTGCTAGAGACGGCCGGCCGCGCGGCCCGCGGCAACAAGAAAGCGCGGCTCGTGTCGTCGGCGGAAAGAGACCGCCGCGACCCCAAGGCGTCACCCAAGCTCGACATACCACAACGACGAGAAGACACGACAATTCTGCCAGGCGACGCCATGCAAAATTTTCTCCAAGTGCCGTCCGTGCTAAGACCTCGGCGCAAGTGCCCGTCAATGTTTTAATAAAAACAGAGCCGGAGATCACTTCTGTTTTTACTCCCGTGCAAGCGGGGGCCTATGGCTGACAGTACGCGAGTGATAGGAGCGATGCTCAACCCTCGACTGCTACTCAGCAAGTGTGTCGGGATGCTGCTGCTGCTGCTGCTGCTGCTCCTGCTCCTTTTGTGACTTCCTCATTGTGAGGAGGTTCGAGTGGAAGTTTGTAGCCTGTTGGCCTTTACTCCCCTGGGAATCTTGTAGAGTCTTTTGTCTGTACTGTTGGTTGGATCTCTACTGGCAAGGAGTGCTGATGACCTATTTCTTGAATTTGTCGATATGACGATTTTTCTTCTTGCTTGTTGCTGAGGGCTCTCCCTCAGTTGGGATACTGTGCGTAATGTATCCTGCTTTATCATATTCTCTGTTGACCAGAGTGATGATGATACAGCGCATTTGCCACTCTGTGAAGATAGGGTAGTAATCAATCAGATTGAAATCCTCCCTAGAAAGACCAAGAAGGCCTTTTGGATACCCAAGTGGGCGATGTGGGAGTTGAGGTTTAGGATGGTTAGGTGGAACGAAGGGATAAGGGTTGTCGTGGTGGGGGTATGTACCATCGCGAAGTGAGTCAGCGATCTTCTTCGTTACAGCACCTACGCTTTACATGTCTGGAAGCGGGAGGAATGGGACTTCTTCCCACTCTTCTTCTTGCGCTGCTGCTTTGGTGTCCGTCTTGTGCTGTGTCGCCTCCCCTTCGGCAGGCTCGTCTGTCTGCGTGGCCACCGTCGCGAACTCCTCCTCACGTGGAGGAGTCGTCTGGGTGGCGGGAGCTGTTGTGGCGGGAGCTGCTTTGGCTGAGCGAAGCTCCTGCATCAGCACAGCAATCTGACGCCGAGCCTCGCCGAGTTCCGCCAGCATGGCCGCCCTCTCTTCCGCCATCGCGGATTTGAAGGCGGACACGGCTTCTTGTACAGCGTCGTTAAGGCGCCTGGTGACGACGTCTTCCGTACAAGTGACCACCTCTTCGTGTGTGGTGGTCACTTGCTTCTGCGTCTTCTTCTCCGGTCCGCGCCAATTTCTTCTGTAGGCGCAGGAACGGGCGTTGGCCGCGTGTGCGCCGCCGCAGTTGGCGCAGGTACAGGGGGTGTCCTTCCGCTTTTTGCAGTCGCGTGTGTCGTGTGCTTGCGCACACTTCAAGCACGCAACTGCTCCGCTGCAGTGCTTGGCGACGTGGCCAAGCTTTTGGCAGCGAAAGCACTGTGCTGCAGTCTTCCTCTTCTTCTTGCCGGAAGTCCCTGCTATCGTGAGCAGCAACTCCGCCAAGGCAGCAGCTTTGCGTCCACTTCCGCGTCCAGGCATCTCGAGTAGCAAGAGCAACAGCAACAATCAGCTATGCGTCACTCACCGCAGCGTGAGCGGGAATGAGCGGGAATGCTGTGTTCTGCACATCTATATAGCTGCTTGGCCGTCGACCAGTACTGTAGGCCGGCCAATCACGTTCTTCCGGAATGGGGTACTGCGGTCGGTGGTGGGGGGGCGCGGACCGACGTCGAGACCCCTTGCCTATCCAATCTGTCTGCGGACGCTGCTGCCTTCAGATCGGAGCTTTCCTGACGTATTTTGTCAATTGTGAGATTCCACGCTGCACTGAGCTGAAAACCGCTATGCCTGTTTACTAAATTGTTGTGCAGCTGTATCTCCACTGTCTCTTTGAAGATCGAGTCTCAGAAACCGTTGATGCTGCACAGCTTCTTCGTTTTTTCGAACGCGGAGGTGTGTTCCTCGATAATGCTATGTTCTGTTACAGCGGACTTGTTTGTCTGTCCTAGTCGTACGTTCCTGATGTGTTCAACATAACGCTGGGAGATACATCGTTGTGTCTGCGCGATATATTCCATCCCACATTCGCACTCAATGCCGTAAATGCCCGGCGTCCGCAGCCCCAGTTGGTCTTCGATTGAGCCAAGTATATCTTTGACTTTTTCCGGTGAGCGAAAGATGGTCGTTATTTCGCGCTTCTTTAATATTCTTGCTGTTGGCGGTCCAGCAAACGGCAGAAACGCCACACGTTTTGCTTCGTCTTCTTCTGGTTTCTCCTCCCGCCTAGAGGCAGTGGAGATACAGCTGCACAAGAATTTAGTAAAGAGGGATAGCGGTTTTCAGCTCAGTGCAGCGTGGAATCTCACAACTGACAAAATACGTCAGGAACGCTCCAATGTGAAGACAGTGGCGTCCGCAGACAGATTTCATAGGCACCAGGTGTCGACGCCGGTCCGAGCCGCGACCCCCCGCCCCACTGCCACCAACCACCACCGACGCGGCGGTAACCCCTTCCAGAGGAACGTGATTGGCCGGCCTACAGTAGCCGACGACGGCCAAGCAGCTGTATAGATGTGCAGAACACAGCCCCTGCCCAGTAGCAGTAAATGTATACCAGGCCCTGATCCGGCCGGTAATGGAGTATGCGTGCCCTGTCTGGGGATACGCGGCAAAGCAGCACCTGGACAAACTCCAGAGGCTGCAGAACCGCGCCCTCAGAAGGGCACTACATCTACCACTTGGATTCCCCACAGACGACCTGCACGCCGCAGCCGAAATCCCACTCCTGAGAGAGCGTTTCCAGGATCTGGCAAGGGCCTTCTATGAAGGTTCCTCCAGATCCGGAAATGGACTCATCCACTCCCTAGGTCGGTATGACATGTCCCGCGATAAGCACAAGCGCCCTATGACGATCTTCGACGATTAAGTCGAAGAGAAAATCCCAACACCCAATCCCTAATCCAGTTCCTTCCCATATAACACCAATACATCTCGCCTACCCCAGGCAAGCACCAGACACATTCACAACAATTCATCACATATCACAGACATCAAAAATATGTAGAAAAAACACACACACACGTACACAGGGGAGTAAAAGCCAAATGGCTACCAACTCCCCCTCACACTTCCCCAAAGAGGGGAATGTATTAGATGAGAGCAGCAGCAGACCGTAGCCGACTCGCTAGCGCCGGGTGAGGAGCCGCTGCACGTTTTGCTTGTCATTCCCGCTCAGGCTGCGGAGGTGAGCTGATCGCTGTATGTTAGCGCTAGTTCCCCAGCATGTATGGAAGACGCGGAAAGGGAGGCAAAGCTGCTGCCCTGCTGCAATTGCTGAGCCTCGTGCTCGGCGCATCAGAAGACGGGGAACGCAAGAAGACGGCGGAGCGGAAGGAGCAGTGCTATCGCTGCCAAAAACTTGGCCATGTTGCCAAGTATTGCCGTAATGCAGTGGCGTGCCTTCGCTGTGCGCAAGCACACGACTCGCGCCACTGCGCCAAGAAAGACGCCACACGCTGCTGCGCCAATTGTGACGGCCCTCGTGCGGCGAATTACAGCGGGTGCAGCTATATCAAGAACTGGAGTCGCGGCGACAAAGCTAGACGGAGACACAAGACCACCAAGAACTTGGATACAGCCGAGGCCGTTGCGTCCTCGCCACTCCCCGCCTCTGGCGGATCCGTGGTGGCCGATGACGTGGCTGTACCACCGGACGCAGTCAGCGAGGCGTGCGCCAGAGTCCGCGCCGCCGCCGATGAAGAAATTGCCGCCCTCAAAGCCGCAATGGCGGAAGAGAGGGCAACACTCCAAGCCGAACTAGCCGAGGCTCGGCTGCCGGTGCACAGTCTCCGTGATGCATTGGCCAGCCAGCCCCACACAGCACAGAAGAAGGATGCCGACACGCAGACTGCCGCCCCCGTGGAACCTGTAGTAATACAGGGTGGAAACACAAGACGCAGCCGCACAGACAATCATCGCGGCGAAGAACATGGCAACCCAAGTCATCATGGAGGAGGCTCCTCGCCCCCTCTCCAAGACGCAGTTGCAGAAGGTAGTGTCCATTCACTTGGATACTCTCAGGTCCTACAACGCCCGCCCTCCTCTCACGCCTGTTCAGTGGGAAGCTCTCTTCCTCTCAATAGCAAAACAAGAACAAGAAGAAGAGAACGCAAGCCAACAACAAGAGGCGAGGACCGCCGAAGACGCTGAAGCTGCTAACTGGGACGATGTGACACATCCCAAAGTGTCATTTGCAGACATACCACAACAAGAAAAAGAAGAAGGACAAGAAGAGGTACCCAGACGCCAGGAGGACTTAGAAGAGTCTCCTCCTCACTGCGCCCGACATCCATCATCCATCACCATCATCATCAAATATCCGCTCTGTCAGTCGCTGACTGACAGTCCCAGGCGTCGACAGGGCCAGTCAAGTAAAGGCCCCTAGCCGATGCATACTTGTCAATTCACGTGACCTATCGCCTGTCTCTGGCCGGCAATCGTATGTACCTAAACGTGCACAACCGTCCCAGTTATTCCCAAACGTCCCAGTAACTTCAACCCATCTAAGTGGAGTAAATGTCTAGCGACAACAAACTCCCCCTTAACATCCTCAAGAAGAGGAATTCATGTGCAAAGCAGCAGCAGCAACGTGCACCTCACGGCCTGCACGAAGACGGGCGTGGCACCGACCCCCACCAGTACGGGGGTAGACGCGGCAACAGAAACGACCGCCTCCCTGGCCGACGCGGCAACGCAGGTTGCTAGGGAGGTGGTCACACAGTCGGGTAAGACCACCGACAACAAGGAGACGGCACCCTGGGAAGCAGTCGTCAATCCTGTCTCTGCGGAAACGCAGACGACACAGAACGACCGTTGCTGTTCACAATATACATAAATGACCTGGTGGATGACATCGGAAGTTCACTGAGGCTTTTTGCAGATGATGCTGTGGTGTATCGAGAGGTTGTAACAATGGAAAATTGTACTGAAATGCAGGAGGATCTGCAGCGAATTGACGCATGGTGCAGGGAATGGCAACTGAATCTCAATGTAGACAAGTGTAATGTGCTGCGAATACACAGAAAGATAGATCCTTTATCATTTAGCTACAAAATAGCAGGTCAGCAACTGGAACCAGTTAATACCATAAATTATCTGGGAGTACGCATTAGGAGTGATTTAAAATGGAATGATCATATAATGTTGATCGTCGGTAAAGCAGATGCCAGACTGAGATTCATTGGAAGAATCCTAAGGAAATGCAATCCGAAAACAAAGGAAGTAGGTTACAGTACGCTTGTTCGCCCACTGCTTGAATACTGCTCAGCAGTGAGGGATCCGTACCAGATAGGGTTGATACAAGACATGGAGAGGATCCAACGGAGAGCAGCGCGCTTCGTTACAGGATCATTTAGTAATCGCGAAAGCGTTACGGAGATGATAGATAAACTACAGTGGAAGACTCTGCAGGAGAGACGCTCAGTAGCTCGGTACGGTCTTTTATCAAAGTTTCGAGAACATACCTTCACCGAAGAGTCAAGCAGTATATTGCTCCCTCCTACGTATATCTCGCGAAGAGACCACGAGGATAAAATCAGAGAGATTACAGCCCACACAGAGGCATACCGACAATCCTTCTTTCCACGAACAATACGAGACTGGAATAGAAGGGAGAACCGATAGAGGTACTGAAGGTACCCTCCGCCACACACCGTCAGGTGGCTTGCGGAGTATGGATGTAGATGTAGATGTAGAAGTGCCGATGGAGACCGAGGGAGAAGAAGAAGACGAGCCGTTGGAGTGCCTCCCCCTCCCCAACAAGAACTGTGTGAGGGAGGTGCTCACCGAGACCGCCGATTCCCTGCGAGACGGTAGCTACCCCCATCATGACCATCCTTACCCTTTCACGGTAGATAAAATCCCTCCCCTTCCTCACAAACCTTACGATTTCCACTGGGGGTGCGAACCATTAAACCAGAAGCTGCGCGGGAGGGAAATCGTCAGGCGTGGAGATCTGGAGCTCATAAACAAGCACCCGATCTTCACGGACGAGGACTGGAAATACATGACCGAGGAAGCAGTCAAGTATATCCGGACACAGACGCCGCCAGTGGACTTCTCCCGCCTGAAGAAAATAGAATTCGGGCAGCCAGGAAGCAGTAAGAAGAAGAAGAAGAAGCCGCCGGAATCAGCCGGCAGATAAGCTGCTGCATCCACAGAAACCAGAGGCCAGACCAACACGCGAAGAAAAACCATTCCAAACCGAGAGGACTTCAGGAGGAACAGCTCAAAACAGCTTAAACTCCGCTACCTCGGGCCAAGGCAGGCCCGTCATTATAGTGAGTGAGTGGTCGCGACACTTCGCCACAAGATGATGGGTACGAAACTCATTGAAACGCTGCGACAAGACTACGCCACCACTCGGCTGATAACCTGAGAAGAATTCATCAGATTGATCATTACCACTGAAATATTGTACACTATGTCATCAAAAGTATCTGGACACTTGCCTGAAAGTGATTTCGAGGTTCGTGGCGCCCTCCATCGGTAATGCTGGAATTCAATATGGCGGTGGCTCACCCTTAGCCTTGACGACAGCTTCCACTCTCGCAGGCATACTTTCAATCAGGTGCTGGGCGGTTTCTTGGGGAATTGCAACCCATTCTTCACGGAGTGCCACGCAAAACAACAAGAGGTGCAAGTCCCCTCCATGAAAAACGCGATGCTAACCATTAAACTACCACTGCACGATGGTCAACATAGCTGCACGAACTACCTAAGCTGTGCCCTCCCAACATAAATTTCAATTCATTTTTCCCTTAGATATTGTCACGATTGCCAGGGCTCTCCGATATTGGCAAGCACCCCATCATTGGACGTAATGGGTCAGTAGTGACAATATGTAAGGGAAAAATGAATTGGTGTTTGTCTTGCGGAGGGCACTCAGCTTAGGTAGTTCGTGCAGCAATGTTGACTACGGTGCAGTAATAGTGTAATGGTTACCATTCCTGCCTAGCAACCAAGAAGACCCGGGTTCGAGTGCCGGCCACAGCACAAGTTTTAATTCATTTTGTCTGCTTCAATCATTATCGATACAATAGTCCATAACTATTCATGTATGGAAAATAACTGATCTATAGAAGTCATAAAGCAAATCAACACAGCTGATACCAGGTACCACAATGTTCTTCAACTTGAATAGAATTTTCAGTGTTAGCTAGAAGTGTACAGTAAAGGCCCACATACAGAGGTGGATGAGTCTGCCGATAAATCCAACGAATGAGTCTGTCCCAACCCGTTCACTTGTATGTGTGTGTGGGTGAGTGGGGGAGGGGACGGGGGTATGGACTAAATTGTCAGATTCATGAACAACGTCTGGCGGCCTCTACCTGCTTGCCCTGAACGCTAACTGCCAGTCCCTGTGTCCACACAGAGTCGGATAGGTCAGGAAGCGAGTCAGCAGACTAGTCAGGCTGTGAATGCACGCTTTTGCATTTTCTTCTCATCAATTAACACTGTCATTACAGATCACTGCTAGAGACTGACACTGTCGGAGAAATATCACTGGGAAACTATACAAATGAGTAAACATTACTGTTTTTTATACGACTATGCCGTCTCCAGTAGAAATTTACCTATTGCCGCAGTTAGAATGAGTCGAAGGAAATGCAGGAAAAGGCAATATTTAAGAAACGAGAGAGAGAGAGATGTAGCCTATCATCGACATCATTCAGTTTGCACACCCAGAAAGTTGTGAAGAAAACGAAGGACATATTTTTGAAAAAGAATTGAAGTTCATTGAGAGGAAATAAAAACTTTCAGGTTTGCTGATAACATTGTAATTCAGTCAGAGGCAGCAAATAAATTCAAAGAGCAGTTTAACGGAGTTAATGGTGCTTTGATAAGAGTTTAAATGATGAACATCAAAAAAAGTGGAATAAGGTGATGCTGAGAAACGTATATTGGGAAATGAGATACTAAATGTAGTAGATGGGTTTAGTTACTTCGGTAGCAAGATAACACAATGGCCAAATAGAGAGAATATAACACATAGAATGACAATGATTATAAAAACATATCTGAAAAATAGATTTTAAGTGATATTAAAATCATTCTCGATACATACAGTAAGCAGGACAGAAATATAAAACATACTATTGAATATGAAAACAATGGTATTACTAGCTTCCTCCTTCTGAATATCAGTAAGGAAAACAACAGATATACCTTCAAAGTCCACAGTAAAACAGTAGGTACCAACATACACAGCTCGTCTCGCCACTCCACAACACACAAATAGGCTGCATACATAGCACTAGTTACCAGAGCCACTATTATATCATCGGGTAAATATGTGGAGAACGATGAAATGATCACAGTCAAATAGCTGTAGTAAATGGCTGTGATGACACATTTATTGACAATGTCATACAGAAAATAAAAAGCAATAACAAACCAACTGTTACCCAGATAAAAAGGAAACTGACTGCTTGCATACCATTCACAAAAAAGGCGGCGCACCACGAAGGAATTGTCCAAATGGGCTCTAAGTCAGTGGATGTTATTTTATCTGTACATGAACAAATGATTATAATTTCAGAAAAAAATGAAAGATTTATTCAAGAAAATGAGCTTTACAAATTGAGCAGTCAATAACGCGTTGGTCCAGCATCGCCCATACACAGTTACTCAGCATTATTTGACCAAGTTGTCTGATGTCCTGCTGAGAGGTATCATGCGAAATTGTGTCCAGTTGGCATGTTAGATAGCCCATTCAAAGAAATGGTACACCAATCTATCACTTCTGGTTGCCGGGCTGTATGGCGTGTGACAGTGCATTTGGTATCCCACCGCTGCCCGTGGCATCTCCAGACACGTCTTTGCTGGTCATCAAGGTTGAATTTGAAGTGGGACTTAGCACTAAAGACCATTCTAATCCAGTCAATGAAGTTCCAGGCTGAATACATCTTGAGTAGCTGTAGAATATCAATCGGACACCTCGTTTTGTTGCTCTTCATGGTAAGTCATTCTGGGCTTACATTCCAGCAAGATAATGCCCGCCCACACACGGCGAGAGTTTCTACTGCTTGTCTTCATGCTTGTCAAATCCTACCACGGCCAGCCGAGTCTCTCTCCACGTGAGGACATTTGGAGCATTATGGGCAGGGTCCCCCAGCCAGCTCGTGATTTTGACGGTCTAACGCTCTAATTGGACAGGTTTTGACACAATATTCCCCAGGAGGATATCCAACAACTCTATCAATCAATGCCAAGCTGAACAATTGCTCATGGTAGGAGTGTATCTCGTAAAGAGTAGTGTAATAAACTGTTATTTTAAAATTACATAATACTAAGGGCCAGAGGTGCATCAATGCGTTATTGACTTGCTCAATTTGTGAAGCTCTTTCTCTTGAATGAGTCATCCAATTTTTCTGAAGAAATTGTAGCCATATTTGTTTGTCTGTACACGTGCATCACTTCTACCGATTTCCATCCCATTCGGTTAATGCTTTCGCGGTGTGTCGTTTATCTTAGAGTGTATCTTCACGCTGAAAGTAATTATCATGAATTGCCATTGAATTATTGATTAACAAGTGGCAAGACAGGAAACACATCATAAACACAGTACACCTTTTGGTTTTAACGAATCCAGTGGACCGGGGCATAGAATATCTTCGACGTACTGCTGTAAGGATGCTGCGGATGAAAACCAAAGGAGTCCTGCTATGAAAAGAAATAGCACCCCAGACCATCGCTTCTGGATGTCAGGCCATACAGTGGGCAACGGTCAGGTTTGTGGCCCATCGGTGTCTGGGGCATCTCCAGGCACATGTCTGCTGTTCATCGGGGCTCAGTTCGAAGCGGAACTCTTCACTCAAGACAATTCTATGCCAGTGAGATTCCAGGCCGAATGTGCCCAACATTCACAAAGACTTTATCAGCGTGTCCCCTGTTTACTTTCCTTGTCAGCTGCGCAGTTAAATTGCACTGCAGCCTTATACACACATCCACTGACCACCAAAGTTTACAATTTTGCATTCTCCGTCGATACCTTATGAATATTTGTGACTCATTTGCTTAACTCCTTCGTGGTGCATAATCTTTTTTTTTTTTTTTTTCTCAGATTAGATTTAACACATTACAGCTCATTTGTAAATCAGTCAGAAGTGAACCTGTTTTACACAGGTGAGTTTGATTCTTTGAAGAATCGTGTGTCTGGCTACCTCGAAGCTCTTCTTTAGGGGGAGGTGGGGTAAAGTGGACACTACGAGAAACTGAGTTTTCACTAAATCACGGTCATTGATAGAACGTTGCAACTTACACTTTTTGAATCTGCATATCATATCATATATTTTCAACTGATAGAGAAAATAATACACAGGAACCATATGCATTTTTGTAAAGACTTACAAAGTAGCTACTTTCTCCTAGCAAGGGGATTATGTGGTCAGTGGCAACACAGCAGAACCCCATGTTTAATTATTCTGATTTACAATATTTTCTAGGCATCTTGATGCCCTAATATCTAAATCAATAACAAGTGCCTACAGCAAACCATTTACTATCTGAGTTTTGCACTAGGCCAAATATAACAGAACAGTGGCAGCTTTAAATAATATAAATTAATTAATTCAATATCATAACAAATGGGTAGAGTAATGGATGATAGCTTTATACATGAAAGAGTTTAGAAGTCGATCTGATCTGTAGCATTACACATTATATTTGGAAGTAAGTAACTCTTATGTGGGTAAACACCTTCAGTGGTTCACAGATGGAAGTATCAGACTGAAAAAAGCAAGAAGGAACTATATCTGATGGCAAAAGACATTGTTTAAGCTCTGATATTCCAGTTGCAAAAGAAGTGTTACTCTACATATCACTGAAGTAACCTGAATAATATAAATGACTTACCTTGCATCAGATGATTGGAAATCAGAGTAGTTTCTACTAAAGAACAATGGAACAAGGTTCCTTTGTCAAAGTCACTGACAAAAATAATGGTGTATACTAGAACTACTCTGAGCACCTCTGAGCATGCAGTATCACTGTTAAAGGCGAAAAAACATGCAATGGCCACAACCCTTTACATGTTATCTTATCCATGACTTTTCCCCAGACCTTCCCTTGAGTTCCATTTCCGCTTCTTTATCATAGCTGTGGCACTACTGCATTGCTCAAACTTTCCACAGACAAATCTTCCTACCCTTCCTTGTACACCCTACAGGTCTAAATCAGGTATAATACAAATAGATCTCATACACTGTGGTAATACTTCAGTGCTCTCAGTGAACTTGTTACCCTAATTCTTTAAGTTTACCATCAGTTACAAAATTTGAAATTCCTTTTAAATGATGTCACATGAAAACAAAAAGCTTGTTTCATCTTGCAGTCTGCCCTACACAGAAGCAACGATACGGGAGGTGATGAGGATCCGGACCCTCACTCCCATCTCTATTCCCCATAAGGCCATGGAAGACACTACTCTCCAGGGATACAGTGTGCCCAAAGTAAGTCTTTCTTGTTTGTTTAATTTTGCTGGAGTATGTTGACCAAAAAACTACACATCAGCTGAAATTTTACAATTTTAGATAAATATAACAAAATGTACTTTAAAATCACACATGTGTATAATACTGAATATTTCTCCAAATTAATTCACTAATTTATGTGGTGGACTAATGAAACACTGAGATGGTACAGATAGCTTACCTAATACACAGTTCAGCTCTAACTGAAATATGTATTTGACTACCAATAATGGAAATTCCTGTATGGAGTATTCTATTGAAATACCCCCTCTGTGTTCATACATATCTCATAATTTTATATTGTATGTAACAATTCACAATTTATTCTATCTTGATTTGACATTTAATAACAAACTGCAATGGGGACTTGATGTGCGAAGCATGATAAAGAAGATCATATTTTGATCTGCTGGCATTGTAAACAGAGAGTCAAACTGTTCTTTTGCAAGCCTCATGTCAGGCAGAAATTCTTTTAACACAAAACTGCTGGAGTACAGAAAGTCATTAGTCAAATCAGGTGGCAGCCTTCATTCGTATCTATGTAATTACGTTTGTAAAGGGAATAAAAGTTCAGTGTGAATAAATAAAAAATTTGATGGTGAAATTTTCACTCTGCAGTGGAGTGCACCCTGATATGAAACTACCTGACAGAGTAAAACTGTGTGCTAGACAGAGACTCGAACTCAGGACCATTGCTTTTCACAGGAAATTTCTCTTCACTACATGAGGCTAACAAAAAAGAGTTTCCTCTCTATTAACAGCATTTGCCTGCAGAAGGCAAAGGTCCCAAGTTCAAGTCTCGGTCAGGCATATAGTTTTAATCTGTCAGGTAGTTTCAAAAAATTGGAGGCTGTTTCAAAAACCTTACGGTTGCCGATGACATTGCAGATCTGTCAAAGAGGTCAAAGTACTTGAAAAAGCAGTTGAACTGAATGGATAGTGTCTTAAGGAAAGGTTATAAGATGAGCACCAATAAAAGTAAAACAAGGTTAATGGAATGGAGTCAAATTAAATAAAATGGCAGTAAGAGAATGGGGTTAGAAAATGAGCCACTAAAAGTAGTAAATGAGTTATGATGTTTAAGCTGCAAAATAATGCAAGACAACTAAAACATAGGGGATATAAAGAACACATTACTAATAGCAAAAAAAGCATTTCTGTAAAAGAGCGATTTGTTAACTTCCAATACAAATTTAAGTTTTAGCGATATTTTTAGGTATTATGTCTGGAGTGTAGTTTGTACAGAAGTAAAATGTCTGTCTTAAGACGTTCAGACAAGAATATGAAGATATTGAAATGTGGTGCTACAGAAGAATGCTGAAGGTTAGATGGGCAGATAGCCTAACTAGTGAAGAGGTACTGAATAGGACTGGGAAAAAAGAAATTTATGGCACAAATTGACTAAAAGAAGGGATCAGTTGACAGAATACATCCTGTGGCATCAAGGAACTATCTACATCTACATTTATACTCCGCAAGCCACCCAACGGTGTGTGGTGGAGGGCACTTTACGTGCCACTGTCATTACCTCCCTTTCCTGTTCCAGTCGCGTATGGTTCGCAGGAAGAACGACTGTCTGAAAGCCTCCGTGCTCTAATCTCTCTAATTTTACATTCGTGATCTGCTCGGGAGGTATAAGTAGGGGGAAGCAATATATTCGATACCTCATCCAGAAACGCACCCTCTCGAAACCTGGCGAGCAAGCTATACCCCGATGCAGAGCGCCTCTCTTGCAGAGTCTGCCACTTGAGTTTGTTAAACATCTCCGTAACACTATCACGGTTACCAAATAATCCTGTGACGAAACGCGCGGCTATTCTTTCGATCTTCTCTATCTCCTCCGTCAACCCGATCTGGTATGGATCCCACACTGATGAGCAATACTCAAGTATAGGTCGAACGAGTGTTTTGTAAGCCACCTCCTTTGTTGATGGACTACATTTTCTAAGGACTCTCCCAATGAATCTCAACCTGGTACCCGCCTTACCAACAATTAATTTTATATGATCATTCCACCAAACCGTACCGCACGCATACTCCCAGATATTTTACAGAAGTAACTGCTACCAGTGTTTGTTCCACTATCATATAATCATACAATAAAGGATCCTTCTTTCTATGTATTCGCAATACATTACATTTGTCTATGTTAAGGGTCAGTTGCCTCTACCTGCACCAAGTGCCTATCCGCTGCAGATCCTCCTGCATCCCGCTACAATTTTCGAATGCTGCAACTTTTCTGTATACTACAGCATCATCCGCAAAAAGCCGCATGGAACTTCCGACACTATCTACTAGGTCATTTATATATATTGTGAAAAGCAATGGTCCCATAACACTCCCCTGTGATGCGCCAGAGGTTACTTTAACGTCTGTAGACGTCTCTCCATTGATAACAACATGCTGTGTTCTGTTTGCTAAAAACTCTTCAATCCAGTCACACAGCTGGTCTGATATTCCATAGGCTCTTCCTCGGTTTATCAGGCGACAGTGCGGAACTGTATCGAACGCCTTCTGGAAGTCAAGAAAAACAGCATCTACCTGGGAGCCTGTATGTAATATTTTCTGGGTCTCATGAGCAAATAAAGTGAGTTGGGTCTCACACGATCGCTGTTTCCGGAATCCATGTTGATTCCTACATAGTAGATTCTGGGTTTCCAAAAACGACATGATACGCGAGCAAAAAACATGTTCTAAAATTCTACAACAGATCGACGTCAGAGATATGTGTATATAGTTTTGCGCATCTGCTCGACGACCCTTCTTGAAGACTGGGACTACCTGTGCTCTTTTCCAATCATTTGGAACCTTCCGTTCCTCTAGAGACTTGCGGTACACGGCTGTTAGAACGGGGGCAAGTTCTTTCGCGTACTCTGTGTAGAATTGAATTGGTATCCCGTCAGGTCCAGTGGACTTGCCTCTGTTGAGTGATTCCAGTTGCTTTTATATTCCTTGGACACTTATTTCGATGTCAGTCACTTTTTCGTTTGTGTGAGGATTTAGAGAAGGAACTGCAGTGCGGTCTTCCTCTGTGAAACAGCTTTGGAAAAAGGTGTTTAGTATTTCAGCTTTACGCGTGTCATCCTCTGTTTCAATGCCTTCATCATCCCGGAGTGTCTGGATATGCTGTTTCGAGCCACTTACTGATTTAACATAAGACCAGAACTTCCTAGGATTTTCTGTCAAGTCGGTACATAGAATTTTACTTTCGAATTCACTGAACGCTTCTCGCATAGCCCTCCTTACGCTAACTTTTACATCGTTTAGCTTTTGTTTGTCTGAGAGGTTTTGGCTGCGTTTAAACTTGGAGTGAAGCTGTCTTTGCTTTCGCAGTAGTTTCCTAACTTTGTTGTTGTACCACGGTGTGTTTTTCCCATCCCTCACAGTTTTACTCGGCACGTACCTGTCTAAAACGCATTTTATGATTGCCTTGAACATTTTCCATAAAAACTCAACATTGTCAGTGTCGGAACAGAAATTTCCGTTTTGATCTGCCTTCTCTTACTCTTGCTAAACAGATAAACCTTCCTCCCTTTTTTTATATTCCTATTAACTTCCATATTCAGGGATGCTGCAACGGCCTGATTCCCTGTTCTGCACATACAGAGTCGAAAAGTTCGGGTCTCTTTGTTATCAGTAGGTCCAAGATGTTATCTCCACGAGTCGGTTCTCTGTTTAATTGCTCGAGGTAATTTTCGGATAGTTCACTCAGTATAATGTCACTCGATGCTCTGTCCCTACCACCCGTCCTAAACATCTGAGTGTCCCAGTCTATATCTGGTAAATTGAAATCTCCACCTAAGACTATAACATGCTGAGAGAATTTATGTGAGATGTATTCCAAATTTTCTCTCAGTTGTTCTGCCACTAATGCTGCTGAGTCGGGAGGTCGGTAAAAGGAGCCAATTATTAACCTAGCTCGGTTGTTGAGTGTAACCTCCACCCATAATAATTCACAGGAACTATTCACTTATACTTCACTACAGGATAAACTACTACTAACAGCGATGAACACCCCACCACCGGTTGTATGCAATCTATCCTTTCTAAACACCGTCTGTACCTTTGTAAAAATTTTGGCAGAATTTATCTCTGGCTTCAGCCAGCTTTCTGTACCTATAACGATTTCAGCTTCGGTGCTTTCTATCAGCGCTTGAAGTTCCGGTACTTTACCAACGCAGCTTCGGCAGTTTACAATTACAATACCAATTGCTGCTTGGTCCCCGCATGTCCTGACTTTGCCCCGCACCCGTGGAGGCTGTTGCCCTTTCTGTACTTGCCCAAGGCCATCTAACCTAAAAAACCGCCCAGCCCATGCCACACAACCCCTGCTACCCGTGTAGCCGCTTGTTGCATGTAGTAGACTCCTGACCTATCCAGCGCCCATCCGAAACCCCACCACGCTATGGCGCAAGTCGAGGAATCTGCAACCCACACGGTCGCAGAACCATCTCAGCCTCTGATTCAGACCCTCCACTCGGCTCTGTACCAAAGGTCCACAGTCAGTCCTGTTGACGATGCTGCAGTTGGTGAGCTCTGCTTTCATCCCGCTAGCAAGACTGGCAGTCTTCACCAAATCAGATAGCCGCCGGAAGCCAGAGAGGATTTCCTCCGATCCATAGCGACACACATCATTGGTGCCGACATGAGCGACCACCTGCAGATGGGTGCACCCTGTACCCTTCATGGCATCCGGAAAGACCCTTTCCACATCTGGAATGACTCCCCCTGGTATGCACACGGAGTGCACTTTGGTTTTCTTCCCCTCCCTTGCTGCCATATCCCTAAGGAGCCCCATTACGCGCCTGACGTTGGAGCTCCCAACTACCAGTAAGGCCACCCTCTGCGACCACCCAGATCTTGCAGACTGAGGGGCAACCTCTGGAACAGGACAAGCAGCCATGTCAGGCCGAAGATCAGTATCAGCCTGAGACACTATCAGTGTGGTAATAGAAGGAAGTGTGGAGAACAAAATTGTAGAAGGAGACCAAGGCATGAATAGAGTAAGTATGTTCAAGCGCATACAGGTTGCATTAGTTATGTAGAGATGAAGAGACTTGCATAGAGTAGACTAGTAAGGTGAGCTGCAGGAAACTAACCTTGAGGCTGAAAACCACAACAACAACAAAGAAGTAGCATAATCCTAATGTAAGAAAGTATAATTACCTTTTCAAAGAGACTCTTGATGTAAATTAGCCACACTCATTGTTGCAGTTAGTACTTTCATTTTTGAATTCTGAGTAATCAAATTGTGTATACAAATATTAATAATTAGGATAATATTTAAATGAATTCACCTATTCTGTATCCATTGATATTTGTGATTTATTCAGAGTCATTCTAATAAGAGGTCAGCTTCACAGACTGACTATACAGCTTATTACTCGTTGACTGACTATACAGCTTATTACTCGTTGCAGGCTAAACCGAGACTGACTTTACAAAACATTTCTAATTGAATGCTAAACACCTATTCTGAGATTGACTATTACATTTGGTAACTATGAAGATAGCCTTTGGCACCATGTACCATGCCTAACTATGAAGACAGCCTGTGGCACTGTATACCATGCCTAGTTAAAAGTTGGCATAGGAAAGACTGCACCAAAATATCAATATACAGAGTTACATATTCAGCAGCGACATAAAAGATAGAAAACTTTAGTAATACTTTTACACATTAAGTCATCAAGTTATTTTGAATGGTAAGTGCCATTACGTTCTAGAAATGGCTTTTACAGTAGGCTCTATTTTTATGAGTGAATTCTGGGGGCACTCTTTTCTCCGCAAATTTCCAGAAACCCAAATTTTATATTTGAAATATTTCATTGACTAATATGTTTTGCAGTAAAATGTTGCATTGTTGCAAACAGACAGATTAGGGCTACAAAACAGTAACTGAATTTTTGGAACAATTACATTCCTTAATAGTCAGACACTCTTGAATTCTTACTGCAACAATAATTTTGAATAAATATGTTTCTTAAATTACACAGGGCACACCAAAGAAAAGATTTTTTTCCTTTATAAAGAAGGAATTCAGAACTTTCAAATAGGATATATCAGTCCCAAAACAAAAAATTATTTCTGGGATCAGATTTTTACGTACACAAAGTTTATGTGAGTCTTCAGTTATGAATATTTCCTTAACTTAACAATTTATAATCAACAATATGAATTAGGATGGATTGTTAATAGTCCCACAGAGGAATTGTTGAGCAGCAGACAGGCACATTTGAAAGTGAACTACGCTATTGGACAAAGTCCGCCATTAGATTTAGAGAAACACACATGTATTCATACATGCACAACTCACTTTCATATGATGACTGTCGTCTCAGAGCCCACGCAACACCTCCTCTGTAACGCTACTGCCCACCCCAATGGAGATCACTACTCCCTGAAGAGGAGCCTCAGCGCCTTGAGATGATGGTTGCCGTGTGTGTGCGCGCAAGTTGTGCATTACTAAATTTGACTGGTAGCTGAATCTACTTTTAAAAGTGTCTGTCTGCCAATCAATGTTTCTTTTATATGCTGTGTAGTAATCTATCCTCATTCATTCTGTTGTTACTCCATACCAGATTTTACATTGTTTCTAAACAAATTACTCATAATCAAACAATGGCAAATCCAGGTTGGAATGTAACAATATTATGGAGAAGGAAAGTTGCTACTCACCATATAGCGGAAATCCCGAGTCACAGATAGGCACTTACAAACAGACTCACACAATTAAAGCTTTTGGCCACTGGCCTTCGTCAACAATAGACACACATATGCACACACAAACACTCATGCAAACGCAACTCATATATACGACTGAAGTCTTAGGCAACTGAAACCACAATGTGAGCAGCAGCACCAGTGCGTGATGGTAGTGGCAACGGGGAAGCCTGTGGGGGAGGGGGGTAAGGAGGAGGCTGGGGCAGAGAGGGGGAGGGATAGTATGGTGGGGGTGGTGTACAGTGGAGTGCTTGCTGCAGGTTAGATGGAGGGCAAGGGAATGGTGGGAAGGGGGAGCGGGGGAAGTAGTCGAAAAGGAGAGAAATAAAAAGACTGGGTGTGGTGGTGGAATGATGGTTGTGTAGTGCTGGAATGGGAACAGGGAAGGGGCTGGATGGGTGATGACAGTAAGCAATGAAGGATGAGGCCAGGAGGGTTATGGGAACATAGGACGCATAGCAAGGAAAGTTCCCACCTGCGAAATCCAGAAAATCTGGTTAGTGGGAAGGATCCATTTGGCACAGGCTGTGAAGCAATCACTGAAATGAAAGATATCATGTTTGGCAGCGTATTCAGCAACAGGTGGTCAACTTGTTTCTTGGCTACAGTTTGTCAGAGACCATTCATGCAGATAGACAGCTTGTTGGTTATCATGCCTACATAGATTGCAGCACAGTGGTTGCAGCTCAGCTTGTAGACCACAGGTAGCCCTGCCTTTGATGAGACAGGTGATGTTAGTAACCGGACTGGAGTAGGTGATGGTGGGAGGATATATGGGAAAGGTCTTGCTGTCAGGATTCTAATATCAGTTATATAATGAACAATGAAGGGCCAAATTTTTGTAGTACTGTACACATGGCTGCATCTTTTTTATGTAAGAAACATTTGTGTATTTCAATATCAGAATAATGTATTTTTGGTCATCATGGGTTAGTTTACTTGCTGATCCAGTGCATTTTGTATAAATTTGTATATTGTTGGTTTTGGTCCTTTTTATGACATTCTTTGAACAACATTTATAGAAACTAACACGACCCAGGGAATTACATTACAAGCTTGTGTGTATAGCAAGAGCCTGATGGTGCCTCACCTTCATTTGACTTTTATGTCAAAATACTAATTTCTCACTTGTATACAAGGTGCACATTAATAAACAGTGTGAATAAACTGAACATGTGATTTTCTTGTTGCAGGGTACCGTTGTGATAACCTGCTTATATAGCATGCACATGGATGGAGATCTATGGGGTGACCCGAAGACCTTCAGGCCTGAGAGGTTCTTGGATGGCAATGGAAAACTCAGCAAGAAAGACTTTACTCTGCCATTTGGGGCTGGTGTGTATACTGCTTCTTTAGTCCTACTTTTTTTTTTAGATTTTTCAAGAATATGATACGGTACAACTGCTACCCATTGACAAAAGCAGTAGAGCAAGAAAGGTATTACAAGCTCTGTTTAAGAGAGAGCGATTACTCACTACCAGTAAAGATGTTTATGTCACAACAAACTGGCCCAAATTAGATCTATAGACAAGCAAAGAACTAAAGTAATCTGCCTCTGGTAAAAAATTATCCCATTGTAATCACTAATTGTGAACAATAACCTACAACTTTGTTCAGCATGTATTTAATATGTATTAAATAGTGGATGTCATATTAGTACAAACTTCAACACTAAGTTTGTTCATACCTCAAAATTCAGTATGACATTTCTCATATTTTTTATATCTCAAAGTTTTTTTTGCATTCTGTACCTCAATTGGTAAAAATAGAACTCTTATAGAATCACTTCACTTCATTGTCCATCTATCTGTCCGACTGTAAAAATCCTTTTCATCAGGAACAGGTAAACATATGTTGAAATGTACACCACAGTCCTTTGCTGGTGTAAAAAATTGAAGCTTCTAAGTCAATGCAATCAAAACTTATGGCCATTTATGTCATATTTTCATACTTGAAAACTCACTTATCGAAACCTACTGTGTTCTCCCCGTTGAGCTAGAATCAGAAAAATTGGCAAGAAGGTTTCACAGTGAAAGTAAAGGAAGAGATCTGGAAAGTATTAATTTGTAATAATATCACACAAAAATGAATATTTCTTTTGTGAATTGTTGTCCAACTGTCTGTGTGTCCGTACGTCTATTAAGATCCCTTTTACTCAGGAATGGGTGGACACATCACGTTGAAATTTATGCCACACACTTAGGTCTATGGTCCGTTAGTGGTGTAAAAATAGTTCAGCTTCTAAGTTAATGCAGTCAAAAGAATACAATGGACAAAAATATCATGTTCTGATGCTCTTGGGCCTGTGGTTCACGTAAATAATAAATTATAACACTGAAGTTAACGTAACATTGATGCATTTTATGATTGTTGCAAGCATATGCATCACTCACTTAGAGATTCTGTATTGCAAAATGAGCTTTAGCTTTAGTTGTACTTCAAATTTAAGTTCTTGCCTGCAAAATCTGTCACGTTGACACCGCAACTTTTGATCTGTACCTTACTGTATGTCATCTGAGACATGCTAGACATTCGCCCAGAATGGAAGAAGAGTATGTCCACATGTCCCCTCATGTTGCAGGTAAGCGGCTGTGTGCCGGAGAGACTTTTGCCCGGCAGAATTTGTTCCTCACGTTCTCGACACTCATGCAGAACTTCTCAATCAAGTCAGATGGTGTGCCCCTGCCAGACAGCAACATTCCTGGCATCATTGAGACGGCTCCCGCATTTTGGGCACAGTTCGAGTCTCGCTGAACGAACACTGTAAGTTATCTAACCTGGTACTTAGTCCTCTCTTGGCCTCTTGCTGTTACCCTCCTGTTGTTAATGGATTTGACAAACATATGTTAAATAAAGTAAATTGAATTGCAGTAGCTGATATTTTATCTTTTTGTATTTATTCACAAACAATGCTGTCTGTCAGATGATCAGCTATGTAACAAGCTAGGGTCTAAGTATTGCAACCAGTTTAGCAAGTTACATAATAAGCATCATATCACAAAGTTCTCTAATGGCAAACAGACACATTAATTTACACTATCTGGATATGGGTTCCACATTCTGATAGCTAAATAAAGACTGAGAACATGATGTTGGCAATGACTACTGAACTGCAATTTGCATATGGTTACATTTTGATATCTAAATGTACTGACCTTGGCATGGTGTGCCATGCCCATTTTTTAGATGAGTTTAATAACAGAAAAGAAGAAACTTTGAGGTTCGCCGATGACATTGTAATTCTGTCAGAGACAGCAAAGGACCTGGAAGAGCAGCTGAACGGAATGTCTTGAAAGGAGGATGTAAGATGAACATCATCAAAAGCAATGAGGATAATGGAATGTAGTCGAATTAAATCGGGTGATGCTGAGGTAATTAGATTAGGAAATGAGACACTTAAAGTAGTAAAGGAGTTTTGCTATTTGGGGCGCAAAATAACTGATGATGGTCAAAGCAGAGAGGAGACTGGCAATGGCAAGGAAAGCGTTTTTGAAGAAGAGAAATTTGTTAACATTGAGTATAGATTTAAGTGTCAGGAAGTCATTTCTGAAAGTATTTGTATCGAGTGTAGCCATGTATGGAAGTTAAACATGGACAATAAATAGTTTGGACAAGAAGATAATAGAAGCCTTTGAAACGTGGTGCTACAGAAGAATGCTGAAGATTAGATGGGTAGATCACATAACTAATGAGGAAGTATTGAATAGGATTGGGGAGAAGAGAAGTTTGTGGCACAACTTGACTAGAAGAAGGGATTGGTTGGTAGGACATGTTCTGAGGCATCAAGGGATCACCAATTTAGTATTGGGGGGCAGTGTGGAGGGTAAAAATCGTAGAGGGAGACCAAGAGATGAATACACTAAGCAGATTCAGAGGGTTGTAGGTTGCAGTAGGTACTGGGAGATCAAGAAGCTTGCACTGGATAGAGTAGCATGGAGAGCTGCATCAAACCAGTCTCAAGACTGAAGACCACAACAACAACAATATCAGAAATCACAAAATGGTAAAATTTATTTCTTATTACATGTTAAGTAATAACATACAAACAGGAAAATTAAAAGATTCAAAGACACAATAGACATTGACAAAAGATCAGCATACCCAGAAAATGGCAAATATAATAGTTACTATTTTGTAAGGTACACAGGAATTGTCAAAGCCCACCAAAAAGTTTTGAGAATGTTAAATTGTCTAATTGGAATAATCAGCAAACTAACAACTTAACTTATTTTAATAAAAGTAGGCATTTTTGGAATCAGAAAAATAAGTATTGCAAAGCTATGGTACTGAATTTGGAAAATAAGCACCATTTAAGATTAGAACTTTCTGGAGCATGGTAAGTTTTAATACATGTGACTTTTAAACTTTAAGGTTCTTGGAAAAAATAAAACATCTATTGGAAAGAAGAGAACAGGGCTTGCCAAAGAACTATACCAACTTATAAATAACAACTATTTGTTCACTGAAAATATTGCCTTCATGTGGTTTGCAAGTATAGTAATCACTAATATTTCTTTAAAGAAAGTTTTCAGATGAACTAATATTATTGTTATTAATAATCTAAATTTGAAAAACCAGGGCCAAATGCAAATCAGAGTCCCAGAAGAAGTTGACAAACCAATTTGTGAAGATAAAAACAATAAATCTCCAGGGAAAGTTCGAATACTAGCAGAATGTGGAAAATAAGTGGTAGAAGCTTCACTTACAAAATTCGTAAAGTTCTTCCAGATATTTGGCCAGAGGGAACAATCCCTAAGGAATGACAGTATACCGTAATCCGCCCATTACACAGGCCAACAACGGAAAAACTTTTTTTCTGAAATTACCTTATTATTATGTTTTTTAGGGTGGGAAATCCAAATGATACTTAAAAACTGTATCACCCACCATTTCTTTACATTTGACAGTTAAATTCATTAAATTAAGTGATTTTTTAAAAGAATTTAGCAACTTTTATACAGTTAAAATAATTTAAAAAGGAGGTGTAATGAATGTAGATTATGTTGGTACCACTGCTGAAAAACATTTTCTGACAAAAAAAGGTCGATTCTTTTTTGTGTTAACAGATGGTGTTTTGTTAATTGTCAACCTAACATCACTTTCCCCTTTCCTGTACATGTGCTCAGTACAATGTCTAATCATGGTTGTAAAAACTCTGCTGACAGTTTTTGTTATATTTGTGGTGAATTTGTGATTAAAAAACACCAAAGAAACATTACAGACTTTGTGAAAAAGGTTTATCTATCATACTTTGGATCTAAACTTGCTGATAATGATAAATCTTGGGTGCTGCAAAAGATATGTTATGTGTGTGTTGAAGATTTGAGAAAATGGTCCAAAAAGGAGGAAAAAGCCATTAGATTTTCTGTTCTTACGATATTGAGGGAGCCAAGAAATCATTCCGATGATTGCTACTTTTGCAGTGTTGATATTACTGGTCATAATTCGAAAAACAAGAAGGTAATAAGCTACCCTAACCTTCCGTCCACCATCTGACCAGTAGGGCATGGTGTAGATTTTCCGGTTCCTGAACCACCAGATGATTTAAATTTTATTCCAACAGAAGTATTTTCTGATATACAATGTGATTTAGATGAACCAGATGATGATGAATTCCATTGTGATACAGAAAGTCTAGAGCCCAAATTGTTTACGATTTGGTTAGGGTTCTAGGCTCAACAAAAGAAAAAGCTAAATTACTTGGCTCTAGATTAAAATAAAAGAACTTACTGGCAGTTGAACCAGCATATAAATGTATAGAAAGAGAGAGCAGCAATTTTCCAAGTTGTTTCAACAAGAGGGTGATTTAGTGTACTGCTCAGACATTCCTGGTCTGAAGAATGAGTTTGGTATTGAATACGAAACAGAAGACTGAAGGCAGTTTATCGATTCATCCTCAACTAGTTTAAAGGCTGTTTTATTACACAATGGTAACATGCATGCATCTATACCTGTTGCTTATTCTGTACATATAAAAGAAAGCTATGAAAACTTAGAAGTAGTGCTAAATATAATAGGTTATTCTGCTCATGGTTGGATGATATGTGGCAGTCTAAAAGTAACATGCATGCTCCTTGGTCAGCAAGGTGGCTTCATCAAATTTCCATGTTTCTTGTGGGAATGCAACACTAGGGCTAGGGATAAACACTGGTGCAGAAAGAACTGGCCTGTGAGGGAGTCTTTAAAACATGGTGAGAAGGACATTCTATGCAAAAACCTTGTAGATCCAAAACATGTACTCGCACCACCTCTACATATAAAGTTAGGCCTAATGAAACAGTTTGTAAAGGCTTTGCCTAAAGATGGACCATGTTTTAAGTATCTCTATCAAGAGTTTCCACACCTTTCAGAAGCTAAACTAAAAGAAGGCGGCTATGTCAGATCTGACATTAGAAAACTGATGTTTGATGTTAACTTTGAATCCACAATGACCTTAAATGAGAAAGAAGCATGGGTATCATTTAAGCAAGTCATTACGAAGTTCTTAGGACATGAAAAATACCCAGAATATGTTTCTATTATAGCTACAATGTTAAAGAAGTTTAAAACTTTAGGATGTTTGATGAGACTGAAAGTTCACTTTTTGGACAGTCACCTTGATTACGTCCTGGACAATATAGGAGATGTTAGTGAGGAGCAAGGAGAACGTTTTCACCAGGACATTAAAGTGATGGAAAAAACCTATTAAGGCCGCTGGAACACCAACATGCTGGGGGATTATTGTTGGTCACTTCACCAAGAAGATCAGCAAGCAACTCTTCATAGAAAAAGCTACACAAAAAGCTTCAAAGAAAAAAGAGAAAGAAAATACAAACCAATCCCAGATGACAAGTGAAACCTCTATTGACACATATCATTGTCTTAAGTAGCTTACTGTAAATACAAACCATGCTTATGTTGTAACAAAGTGTTTCATTAATTTCCCCATTTACCGTATAGTACAGGATTTTTATACTTTATGCTTAGTACATATTGCTTGAAAACTATGGGTGATACAAAAAAACTAAGGCTAGATTTGGATTCAGCTCATAAAAATCTATAAAGATCAGCTATCAAAGTAAAAAAGTTTTTCAAAAAATTTTTTTGTTGGCCTGTGTTACACAAGAAAGGTGATAGGACTGACATAAAATAACTACAGACAGATTTCATAGGTGCCAGTTACTTACACAATCATTTCAAAAATAATATTTGAAAAGTTGGAAGCTCAAACAGACCATTTAATTAGCAAATATCAAGCTGTTTTAGAAAAGGTAGATCCTGTTTGGAACAAACTCTTTATCTCAAGATGGTCTTACAAAACCACAAAGGCAGGCAAATCGTGATCACCTTTGTATACTTCAAAAATCATGTGATTCAATAGATATACGCCCATTGTTTAATATGATAGAAAAGCTTAAAGTGGATAGAAAGACAAACAGTTGATTAAACAAACATTAACTGATACCACCTCAAAGGTTAAATTCCAAGGTGAAATGTCTGAACCTTTTGATACAAAAACCGGAGTTCAAAAGGGAGATAGTCTATCTCTCTTACAATTCAGTCTTGTACTAGAAAAAGTAAGTAGGACATCATGAAAAGGAGTAAAAGGAAACTAAAACTCATTTATGATGTTTATCTTGCGCAGATGAGCTAAAATTTCTTGTTGAAAAAAAATAATACATGGAAGGTTCTCCTCAGTACCTGGATAATAATAATTTTGTGTGGAAAAATGGCCTGGTGCAAGTCTCAGTTGGGCACTGCTTCAGCGAGTTGCATATCCCAAGTCCTGCAGTTCTCAACCCTATGGTGCAAGTCTAGAAAATCACAGCCTAACTTGCTATAGAGTCTCCATCGTCTCTGGTTAAAGCCTTACACTACACCCAGAACCAGTGGGCCTGCCTACGTCTTTCATCTTCTCAAAGAAGCTATGAAGTTTCTCCATCTTCTTTTCATAGAAGTATTTTTAAAAAAAGAACTAAGAAAAAGGATGAAGGATATAAAACTGTACTTCAGCTGGAAATAAGTGTGAAATTTGCATTAGACCTCAGAAAGATGCTACAATATGGTTATTTGATGAGAATACTTTTGAATAATATCCCAAAAGAATATCCAGATGCTAATGGGCAAAACACACAGAGGAAGACATCATGATGTCTGAAGGAGCAAACCCTTTAAAGAGGTGTGCATGTGTATATTGCTATTGTCTTTATTGTCTTCTAAATATCATAACACAAATTTTATTTTCACAGGGTGACTATAATGCCCCCACGGAGATACTCAGGATTCTGTAGGATCCACCAATGCAGGAGTATGCACTCATCTATTTGCTTTATATACAGGATACTGGCACTCGCATGATGATGTGTGTGGGTGTTCAACACAAAGACTGCAACCCAGGACAATATTAATGTAAAATTAACACAAAGTAGTGCGAATATATTCTTGGACACGATGAAGCCAACAGTTTTTATAGGTTTATTTAGCTTTCTTAGTGGATAAAACTATTTTGAGAGGACAAACCTCATGAACTATCAAAGGACGACTGTCACATTGGTGAAGAACTATTCTATTTGTGTTTCTAACAGTCATACATTTGCAGCATTTGTGATTGAAGGTTGGAAGCACCAAAATGTTCATGTTCAGTGTAACTGGCATTATCTTGATCAACGTTATCGCTGCTACGAGAGCAAGTACTTCACAAAAAGTTTGCCACTGATTTACTGATTTTCTGGTAACTCATTTTCTATCTGGAATCAACACACTGTATTCAAAGTGTAACCTTTATGTTAGATATGATATCACATATGATACATGAGGCATAAATTTTCAAGAAAGAGACAGAGGTTAGATGGGTAGTAACAAGTGTTAGTGCATCGTATGGCTTCCTTTCTCCAAATCAGGTGTGAGTGTACATTACGTTTACAGGACAAGTTGCAAAATTTTTGGTAGCTTATGAAGGACAGGCATCTACTTTGTTTCCTGTTTCTGAGGGATATCAGAAAATGTGAGTGCTATTGTGTGTTCTATGAGCTATGAACCTTTAATATAGATTACTAATGAGACTAGAGCTAGACAGACAACTGACTGCAATAGTTACCAGGTATATAAGAGACAAGCAAGTGGGGAAAATTCTTTGTTGTAAAAAGATTATAACACCTCCTTGAATGTACAGACCCTAAGACCGCGTTATCAATTGAAATTTAATACTCAAGAAATCATGCAATTCTTAATATGCTCAGACAAAATTCTCCAGCTCACAAATGAAGTAGAGTATGTTCACACACAGCACACTCACCAGTGTTGTTGGAAGTTACATAGCAGCCAGGAAAGAGAACCACAGGTAACCAGCTGCAACACAGGGGGTTAGATTCATTGCACTATGCACAAAATGTGTACAACCATGAAATTTTTCTCTCAAAAAGTTAATACCTAATAAGTAAGATAATTAGTTTGCAAAAGATGTTATCTGTTCTTAATAACTAGCATTATTTGCAGTGATTGGCTGTTTCTTTTACTATCTGTGAGATTTTACCTGTAAAATAACTTATTTTCACCACAGTGTTTGTGAAACAGTGTCAGTAACCTTAAAGGCCAATACTGAATTTCGTATTTTAGTAAATTGTTTTCCTAAGATAGAGCATTATATTTTACTGTCTAGTACATGTTTCTTATAAGCTACAAATAAAATGTCAGTTTTAGATAAATAAAGTGATTGTGAATACATGACACGTCTCTTCTTCATTAATCCTCAATTAAAAATCTCATCTGGTTCATCATCAGAATTATTGTGTAGTTCTCCTTTAAATTGTTAATTTGACACTAAGTGAATTTGAAAATAAGAACACAGTCTCTTTTTGACTGTATCCCCTATGACATCTTACTAACCAAACTACAGTATTATGGAACAAATGGCACAGCAGTAGAAATAATTTTTTTCCAAATAATAGGAGGCTATTCATGTTAATTCAAAATAGGCATTCTTCCTTGAAGAAAGTTACATCAGGTGTGCCTCAGGGCTCTGTCCTTTGACTATTTTTCTTCACTGTTGCAATCACCGATTTGCCACATTATGACGGGATCAGTCAGTTATTTGCTATGCTGATGATACAATTTTAATCACCGCAGATCAAGCTATGTCAAGGTCATGCTGGAAATCACAGGATGCTCTCTCTGTAACACTAAACAGGTTGTTATCTAACAAACTACTATGTTATGCAGAGAAAACTCGGCATCTGCAGATGTGACTAGTTAAAAACATAAAATCTAAATCTCTAAAACTGCTTGGAATACATACTGGCTCCAAACTAAACTGGCAACCTCACATCAACCATGTCTGCAAAAAGATATCACAGGTGTCCTATCTCATATGAAAATAAATATCTTTGGAATTCTTCAATCTCACATATATTATGGGCTGTTGCTAGGGTCACTTCTGTCATGCAGTGATGTGCTACTGATTCTGAAAATGGTACTATGATTAATGTGTAAAGTTGATCCAAGGGAACACTGCCGTTTTTTATTCACTAAGATCAAAAGCTTTATATCAAAGTATCTCAGATCTATGCTACAAACAACATAACATAGTTTAACACTAGAGTACTGTTATGACATCAGAAAGAAATAGAGTATTGACATTCCTAGGCATAGGCTGACAAAAACAAGCAACTCTTACAAAGTGAACTATTTGAAATTATTTAATAAACTGCACTGAATACATCTCTGAATAATTTTAAAAATAAGTTATATAACTGGCTCATAGACAATCCATTCCCTAGTTTATGAGAATTCTTGGATACTTTTATTGCATAAATTGAATTTCAAGATTATGATTGCAATTCTGTGCAACTGGTTAATGTAGAATAAATAATTGCACATGTCATGTGAACATTAATTAATATAGTGCTTGCTATTGTATCATGTCATCAATGTAAACCCTATTCCACTACATGTTCGTGAATGGTAAATAAAGAATCTGAATATGAAACTAATGGAAAGTAGCATTTCAAGTGTGTTTTGAAATTTTTGCAGTAACAGAATATTTTTCCACTTCCAGATTTACATGCATGCAAGAATTAATAACACACTTTATCTACATAGTAAACAGCCGTTTGATTCAAAGAGAACTATTACGTTCTGTGTACTAGATTAACTCACTTATACTGATACACTGTTACGTTGAAATATTATGACAACCCACATAACAACGTGTTGGTTCACCTACAGAATGCAGTACAGCAGTGGTTGTGTGTGGCATGGATTCGACAGATCCTTGGAAGATTACCGGAGGTAAATGGCACTAGATGTCTACGCACAAATGAAACACTTCCCATAATTTACAGGTTGGTGGTTTATGGATGAGGAGCTGTCATCCGATAGTAGTCCAGATCTATCCACAGGGTTTTGGTCAAGCAAATTTCATCACCAAGGCGTCAATGTAAGATCACTATTGCGCTCCTGAAACTACTGTAGCATGATTCTGGCCTTTTGACAAGGGCCATTAATCTCCTGGAAGATATCATTGCCATTCGGGAAAACATCAGTCACAAAAGGACATATGTGTTCTGCAATAATGTTCACATCGTCCACAGCTGTAATGGTGCCTTTGATTACTAGTATATGTCCCATGGAATCCCAGGTGAATGCCCCATAGCATTATATTGTCTTTAGACGACAAGTGGTCTCAACCGCCAGACGTTGCACTCAGATTATACGCGGTTTACTGCTTGATCCAATCGTAGACATTGCAGAATGCTTCGACCGGAACACAAGACTTCCACCAGGAACTGCCGCAGACTACATTGTTACCAGATAATCAGTCTTGTATTATATCGTACTGTATGTTAACCGGGGACCTAGAAACGACGGAGAGGCTCTGTCCTCACCGCAGCCGCAGTGGTCCACAACCCCACGACGACTACAGCTGTCCTCTTCACCCCTCCGCCGCCCCACATCAAACCCAGGGTTACTGTGCGGTTCGGCCCCTGGTGAACCCCCCAGGGAACGTCTCACACCAGACGAGTGTAACTGCGTGGTAGGGTAATAGTGGTGTACGTGTACGTGGAGAACTTGTTTGTGCAGCAATCGCCAACATAGTGTAACTGAGGCGGAGTAAGAGGAACCAGGCCCCATTCGCCGAGGCAGATGGAAAACCGCCTAAAAACCATCCACAGGCTGGCTGGTTCACCGGACCTCGACACAAATCTGCCGGGGACCAGGCGCTCCTTCCCGCCCGGAAAGCCGTGCGTTAGACCGCACGGCCAACCGGGCGGGCTTAACCAATCTTAGAGGATTATCATCAAGGGCAGGTTATTTGTCTCTTGTCGCGATCAGCGCGATCTTAAGACTTTGCGGCGGCCAGCCACCGTCCAGGTTTAGTGTCAAATGGTGTACATAATATCCAGGTCGAAATATAAAAAGTCCCGCTGTATGTAGTAAAAAAAGTGCTAAACACGTTTGCAGAAAGTAAGACAATGTTTGCACAAGGCGAAATATCTCCCCAATTTTTCATCACATAAAATACAGTGCCAATAAAAGTTCTTCTTAAGTAACCACTAACAATACATAACCTTGGAATCATTATCAGCTGGAAGCAATGTCCCAACAGGAGAAATGCGGCAACGTTCGTATGAGAAATTATGCACAGAATGACAAGATGAAGGTGTAACGTCTGTTCCGAAATAATTTTTCGGGCTAGTAGTAATTCTCTGCAAAATGTCTGCAACTGCTTCCATATTGCAAACTGAAGGTGTGCGGTTATGCTTCTTATTGGAGATCTCGCCACTGGTCTGTCACTTTGTTATCGACTTCTTAAGACGTGTGTGGAGAAATCTTTGAGATCAGGAATTGTTCATGAAAAATTTTACGAATCTTGTTATATCAAATAGTACGGATTAGCTTCACCTAAAACATCCCTTCAACGGTTCAAATGGCTCTGAGCACTATGGGACTTAACATCTGAGGTCATCAGTCCCCTAGACTTAGAACTACTTAAACCTAACTAACCTAAGGACATCACGCACATCCATGCCCGAGGCAGGATCCGAACCTGCGACCGTAGCGGTCACGTGGTTCCAGACTGAAGCGCCTAGAACCGCACGGCCACACCAGCCGGCAAATTCCCTTCATTCACAGAATACGAAAGAGTTACCATGAACATCTCAGAGTACAATAAAAGACATTAATAAAACATTCTCGGGTTTCATGCCGCGTCAAGTGGTTTACTGCCCACGAGCTTTCGGCAGAGATCTCCTCTGCCATTGTCAAGTGGATGACTGTCGTGTGGTTGTCATTGCCGTGCCTATATAGTCGCCCGTGACGTCATTGGTGCTCGGTCCCGCACCATATATGGTAATGTTTTGGCCGCGCGACTGCCGGGCCCGCTTCAATTCCCTCTACACCGGATACCACGCTGTACTCAGCTGCAATCCACCGTCTCTATTGGTTGTCAGAAATTCTAATCTCTATGGCCTCGTTTATCACGCTATCCCAAAAGCCATTAGTCCGTTTAATAATAGACGTCTCATCGAATGCAATTCGGTGTCCGTTTTCCAGAGCATGTTCTGCTACAGCTGACTTTTCGGGATAGCGCAGACGGTAACACCTTTCATGTTCTATGCGGCGCTGTTCAATAGTGCGAACAGTCTGGCCGACATAGAACTGCCCACATCCACACGGTATCTTGTAAATTCCTGCCGTTCTGAGGCCTACATCGTCTTTCACAGATTTCATTAGTTGCCGGATCTTTGCCGGAGGCCTGAAGATTGTGTCTATTTTATGCCTCTTCAGGAGCCGACTAATCTTCCCTGTTATCGAACCACAAAACGGTAAGAATGCAACCTGCATGGTGTCTTCTTCAGAGGTCTTATTCGTTTGAGGCTCGGATGACACTGCTTTTGAGATTTGTTTGTTGTAACGTTGCGTAAGTGGCTCAATTCTCTCGGCAAGTTTTCAGCGTCTTGAGACGGTTTCAGCTCGATGTACTGAGGTCCTCAGAACTGACTGTTTCTGTGCTGGGTGACGGAAGCTGGTGACGTGCAGACACCGATCCGTGTGGATGGGCTTGCGGTAAACGATACGACCTAGAGAGTTGAGCGAGTTGAAGCGGGCCCGGCAGTCGCGCGGACGAAACATTACCATATATGGTGTGGGACCGAGCACCAGTGACGTCAAGAGAGACGGCGCTGCTATATAAGCACGGCAATGACAACGACGCGACAGTCATCCACTTGCCAACGGCAGAGGAGATCTCTGCCGAAAGCTCGTGGGCAATAAACCACTTCACGCGACTTGAAACCCGAGAATGTTTTACTAACGGATATCGCGGCGAAAGCATGCATTCGTAAATAAAAGACATTTAATGGTTATGAGTTCACCTACTATGACTGAGACGCAAATGAATTACTCAGTCAATTATCCTCGCTGTTATCATTTCCGTATCAGCAGACAAAAGAGACACTACCTGCAAATCTTCTGTCTGCTGATCGTAGAGACATTCGACTGCTTCTCTTACTACAGATATTCTGGTGGCGTAATATACTGAAGTGACACAAGTAATGTGACAACAATGCGCACATATACAGGGTGTTCAAAAAGTCTCTCCACAGTGCCGTATGACTGTTAGCCGCGCGTGCCATATGCCGCAGTGAATATACCGAAATGAAACTCGAAAAACAAGTTATTAATTTATTGAATATTCATTTTTTCTTACAAATTTTCACATTAAATGTTGAAAGTGTCCCCCCTGTTGCTGAATACAAAATTCAATTCGTCTAATCAAGTTTCCAAACACAAGCTGTAACATTTCTTCAGTCGGCCGGTGTGGTCGAGCGGTTCTAGGCGCTTCCGTCTGGAACCGCGCGATCGCTACGGTCGCAGGTTCGAATCCTGCCTCGGGCATGGATGTGTGTGATGTCCTTAGGGTAGTTAGGTTTAAGTAGTTCTAAGTTCTAGGGAACTGCTGACCTCAACTGTTAAGTCCCATAGTGCTCAGAGCCATTTGAACCATTTGAACATTTCTTCTGTAAAACAAGCAGTGAAAGTGGATATTGCAGTTTTCGATGGATTTTGGTCGGCTTTTATAGACAGTTGCTTTCGCTGCACCCAAGAAGAAAAAGTCGGGTGGTGTTAGGTCAGGCGACCGTTGAGGCCAAAGTCACTGTGTAATTATGCGATCACCAAAAACATCTGCAAGAAGTGACATTGAAACACGAGCTGTATGCGCTTGCACCATCTGTTGAAAGTTACGGTTCACTTTTTCACTTAACGCAAGTTCAGCTATGAATGGGTACAGAATGTCACTGCAGTATCGTTGTGGGTTAATTGTTTCATTCAAAAATATGTAACCCACAATCCGACGTCTAAAAATTTCAATCCAAACTCCTATTTTCACAGAATGAGTACACAATGGAGTTGCAGTACTCCACATACGGGTATTTTGCGAGTTCATGTAGCCGAATATATATATATATATGGCTCTGAGCACTATGGGACTTAACATCTATGGTCATCAGTCCCCTAGAACTTAGAACTACTTAAACCTAACTAACCTAAGGACAGCACACAACACCCAGCCATCACGAGGCAGAGAAAATCCCTGACCCCGCCGGGAATCGAACCCGGAAACCCGGGCGTGGGAAGCGAGAACGCTACCGCACGACCACGAGATGCGGGCATAGCCGAATAAATGAAACCACGCCTCATCAGTGAAAAACGTTTCATTAAGAATATCTCTTCCATTCTGTTGAAAGAAATTTTTGAACCATTGAGAATAATGCAGTCTCTTGCCATGAACAGTATTTTTCAGTTCTTGCACTGTCACTTTGTATGGGAAAAGTTCTAATTTTTTGTTTACAGCTGTGTGGGCCATTCCAACACTAACATCGATTTCCTGGGCGAGTTTTCTTACTGACTTGTTCGGACTCGTGGACATTTTATACAAAATATCGTGTAGTTTATCCTCAAACAAAACGCTAGGACGACTACTTCTCGGTGCATCTGTCGCTGAACCCGTACTTCGAAATTTGTTAATCAAATCTCGCACAGTATCGCGATGTGGGAGTGTTGTCTCAGGGAAAACTGAATTAAATGTTTGACGAACTGCAACTGTGTATTTACCGCCAGCTTTGAACACTTGTTCGACTAAAAACACACGTTCTTCAATGGTTCGCATTTTAACCGTAACAAAAACGAAACAAACGAACAAAGGAACTAAACTTGAACGTTCACGTCAACACGTAACTACACGCACCAACAACACTACTAACGCTGGCTGAGATAAACGAAACATTGGAATGTTGGGAGAGTCCACTTGAAGGGAAGTAACCCAGGCAGGCGAACAATCTTACGGCACGCGCGGCTAACTATCATACGGCACTGCAGAGAGACTTTTTGAACACCCCGTACAAATGGCCAGTGCTTAATTTCTAAACTTTTAGGTGCCGGAACGCCCCCCCCCCCCCCCTCCTTCCCCCCTGGGAAGGTAGTGAGACAGGGTTGTAGCCTCTCCCCGATGTTATTCAATCCGTATATTGAGCAAGCAGTAAAGGAAACAAAAGAAAAATTCGGAGTAGGTTTTAAAATCCATGGAGAAGAAATAAAAACGTTGAGGTTCGCCGATGACATTGTAATTCTGTCAGAGACAGCAAAGGACCTGGAAGAGCAGCTGAACGGAATGGACAGTGTCTTGAAAGGAGGATATAAGATGAACATCAACAAAAGCAAAACGACAATAATGGAATGTAGTCGAATTAAATCGGGTGATGCTGCGGGAATTAGATTAGGAAATGAGACACTTGATGCTGCGGGAATTATATTAGGAAATGAGACACTTAAAGTAGTAAAGGAGTTTTGCTATTTGGGGAGCAAACTAACTGATGATGGTCGAAGTAGAGAGGATATAAAATATAGACTGCCACTGGCAAGGGAAGCGTTTCTGAAGAAGAGAAATTTGTTAACATCGAGTATAGATTTAAGTGTCAGGAAGTCGTTTCTGAAAGTATTTGTATGGAGTGTGGCCATGTGTGGAAGTGAAACGTGGACAATAAATAGTTTGGACAAGAAGAGAATAGAAGCTTTCGAAATGTGGTGCTGCAGAAGAAGATTAGATGGGTAGACGTCATAAATAATAAGGAGGTATTGAATAGAATTAAGGAGAAGAGAAATTTGTGGCACACCTTGATTAGAAGAAGGGATCGGTTGGTAGGACATGTTCTGAGGCATCAAGGGATCACCAATTTAGTAATATAGTATTTTTAATATTGTTAAACAACTTGCTAGTTCAAATAAGCCTTAAGAACGAAATTCGGCAATACAAATTTGGACTGAATGGAAATTTAGTGGCTCTGAGCACCATGGGACTTAACAGCTATGGTCATCAGTCCCCTAAAACTTAGAACTACTTAAACCTAACTAACCAAGGACGTAACACAACACCCAGTCATCACGAGGCAGAGAAAATCCCTGACCCCGCCGGGAATGGAAATTTAACGCTGGCTTTTTGTCTGGTATCTTCTGATTGTTCAAAATATTTTGAAGTAAGCTGTCAAGACGGCAATCTACGATACAAGGTTTGAAACATTATTCCGAGAATGTTGTTGGCTTCTACTTAACCCTACCTTATTTTCCCCGTGAAAATACCGGGACACCTGGAAAGCTGTGATAAGCTTATCAGCACTTTCTTAAATACTGTTACATGTGTGGGCCTCAGTATGTAAAAGCCGACTCTACTTAAATTTCTTGTGGAAATTACGGGGAAGTATCAAGTCAACCCTCCATTACTGCAAATAATGTGATAGTTCTGTGGTCCTCAATATCTGAGCTTGCTGTATCAAATATGCGTTGTTCTTCGTGCGATTTGTGATAATTAACTGTCATTTAATGACATATCGGTGATTAAAACCTTTAAAGGGATGATGTAATGTGAGACATGTTTGGGTGGAAATTTACGGTAGTGTAGCGGATACAGGTGTGGACTTATAATGTCAAAGTTAATCGCCGCGCGGGATTAGCCGAGCGGTCTCAGGTGCTGCAGTCGTGGACTGTGCGGCTGGTCCCGGCGGAGGTTCGAGTCCTCCCTCGGGCGTGGGTGTGTGTGTTTGTCCTTGGGATAATTTAGATCAATTAGTGTGTAAGCTTAGGGACTGATGACCTTAGCAGTTAAGTCCCATAAGATTTCACACACGTTTTGACATTTTTTGGAAAGTTAATCGATTCACATCCTGCTTTCTTTAAACATTTTATTCCCCTTCGTGTTTTGAGAAAGATTTTCGCAGTTTCTTATTAATTTAGTACAAGTTCTACATCACACGTTCTGTTCATATGAAGGGCTTATTTCAATAGTGGTACAAGGCCATTTTTGTTCATATTGAGATACAGAGTCCTAAAGTCAAATGAGCGCTGAAAAATCTGCAGTTCAGATACCAGAAATATTCAAGCATATGGCTTCTTGCTAGAGATGAACCTTTCTTTTTGTTTCTTTGGCTCATTAATTCCAGAAGCATTATAGACAGAAAAGTGGAGTTGTACCACTATTGAAATAAGCCCTTCATATAAGAACTCTTCACAGAATATAGACCAACGAATTGGAAGGTTTTTTTCTATGTCTCTTCCTGATTCTAGCGCAATTCATTACTTATTTATTCATCCAGTTGTTACTGTAACAGCACAAGACCTCTGACGGAAAAATCACTGCTTTGTTGCAAAAACTCGTAAACGCTGCAGCCTGAACACATTCAAAATATTAAACGTCATAAGTTTAGAACTGAAATAACCTATCAGGACGGCAATATACAATACAATGTTTGAAACGTTATTATTCCGAGAATGTTGTCGGCTTCTACTTACCCCTACCTTATTTTCACCGGGAAAATACGGGAACCCCTGAAAAGCTGTGATAAACTAATCACAAAACTGGGCAAAAACATTAAGCATGCATCGAAGCTAACATACAGATTTCTGTAAAACAGTAGTAGATTGTGATACTGTGTCGCCGCCATTTCCCTCGCCAGAAATCTTTGTGGTGACTGACTGGTCTGTGTCGTGACCCGAGGCCTTGCTTAGTTCTGACTGATAACTGTCGCAGCCTTCTGCACTACGGAAGCCACGAGCCACGCCTGCTTACAATTTCAGACAACAAGCAACAACTGATGCTAATGCAATTAACCACACACTTCAGGTGATCGAAAGCTCGGGCTAGTAGGAAACAGGTAAATCACTTGGTTGCTTACGGAGCGAAGACGCTTCTATTTCCAACACATTGTACAGGTGGATCTACATGATTTCTCTGCAGTTCACGCATACCTGACTCGCAGGGGTTGTTGGTGGGGGGAGGTAGGTGGAGGGGGGGGGGGACATGATACCACGTTCGATGTACGAGCGGCGTTCAATAAGTAGTGCAACAAATTTTTTCTCCTGCAGTTTCTGTTGAAAAAATTCAGAATTTGCTGTGGGACATTGTGGAATATTTCCGCTTCAGCCCATATACACTACTGGCCATTAAAATTGCTACACCACGAAGATGACGTGCTACAGACGCGAAATTTAACCGACAGGAAGAAGATGCTGTGATATGCAAATGATTAGCTTTTCAGAGCATTCACACAAGGTTGGCGCCGGTGGCGACACCTACAACGTGCTGACATGACGAAAGTTTCCAACCGGTTTCTCATACACAAACAGCAGTTGACCGGCTTTGCCTGGTGAAACGTTGTTGTGATGCCTCGTGTAAGGAAGGGAAATGCGTACCATCACGTTTCCGACTTTGATAAAGGTCGGATTGTAGAGTATCGCGATTGCGGTCTATCGTATCGCGACATTGCTGCTCGCGTTGGTCGAGATCCAATGACTGTTAGCAGAATATGGAATCGGTGGGTTCAGGAGGGTAATACGGAACGCCGTGCTGGATCCCAACGGCCTCGTATCACTAGCAGTCGAGATGACAGGCATATCATCCGCATGGCTGTAACGGATAGTGCAGCCGCGTCTCGATTCCTGAGTCAACAGATGGGGACGTTTGCATGACGACAACCATCTGCACGAACAGTTCGACGACACTTCCAGGAGCATGGACTATCAGCTCGGAGACCAAAGCTGCGGTTACCCTTGACGCTGCATCACAGACAGGAGCGCCTGCTATGGTGTACTCCACGACGAACCTGGGTGCACGAATGGCAAAACGTCATTTTTTCAGATGAATGCAGGTTCTGTTTACAGCGTCACGATGGTCGCATCCGTGTTTGGCAACATCGCGGTGAACGCACGTTGGAAGCGTGTATTCGTCATCGCCATACTGGCGTATCACCCGGCGTGATGGTATGGGGTGCCATTGGTTACACGTCTCAGTCACCTGTTGTTCGTATTGACGGCACTCTGAACAGTGGACGTTACATTTCAGATGTGTTACGACCCTTGGCTCTACCCTTCATTCGATCCCTGCGAAACCCAACATTTTAGCAGGATAATGCACGACCGCATGTTGCAGGTCCTGTACGGGCCTTTCCAGAAACAGAAAATGTTCGACTGCTGCCCTGGCCAGCACATTCTGCAGATTTCTCACCAACTGAAATCCTCTGGTCAATGGTGGCCGAGCAACTGGCTCGTCACAATACGCCAGTCACTTCTCTTTATGGCCGGCCGCGGTGGTCTAGCGGTTCTAGGCACTCAGTCCGGAACCGCGCGACTGCTACGGTCGCAGGTTCGAAACCTGCCTCGGGCATGGTTGTGTGTGATGTCCTTAGGTTAGTTACGTTTAATCAGTTCTAAGTTCCAGGCGACTGATGACCTCAGAAGTTAAGTCGCATAGTGCTCAGAGTCATTTGAACAATTTAAACTACCTGTCCTGTCCTGCAGGTTTAGAAGGCGTGTCAACTGTGTCTTCCAGAATGACGATATCATCCAGAGAATGCCACGAAAACATTCCCCAGTACATTACGCTCCCTCCTCCGGCCTGGGTCCTTCCGATTGTTGAACGACCGTTCTCGCTTAAGGCCAACTGTACGATTAAGCACCAAAAGTAATTCGTCTGAATACGCCACTTGTCCCCAGTCAGTGGATGTCCACTTGCGGTATCGGCGTGCAAAATCCATCCATCGTCGCCGATACACAGTAGTCAGCATGGGTAGATGAACCAGGTACCTGTTGAGGAGGCCCACACGTAGCAACGTTCACTGAAGAGTCGTTGAGGAGACACTGTTGGTAGCCGCTTGGTGCATCTGGACGGTCAGTTGCTCCACAGTTGTACGTCTAATCACCCGCACACATCTCCTAAGCTGTCGTTGATTCCTGTCATCTATGGTCGTGCTCAAATGGTTGAAATGGCTCTGAGCACTATGGGTCTTAACATCCGAGGTCATCAGTCCCCTAGACTTTGAAAGTAACATTGATAAGATGGTTGTAAATTAATTATTCAGTAAACCTGCATCTGACTGCGACTGTGAACTTGTTTCTTGCACTCCTTCATTTTGCCAGAAATGCAACATGTATTTGACTCAGCAATAAAATTTAAGAGAATAATGCCGTTTGTGCAATGTCATTAAGATGGTACTGGAAAATTAACTTTTGGCCCTGATGTTTACTTGGTTCTTTCATTGGTGGGTAACTTTACTCTACTACTCATTTTCAAAAATGGTTCAAATGGCTCTGAGCACTATGGGACTTAACTTCTGTGGTCATCAGTCCCCTAGAACTTAGAACTACTTAAACCTAACTAACCTAAGGACATCACACACATCCATGCCCGAGGCAGGATTCGAACCTGCGACCGTAGCAGTCCCGCGGTTCCGGACTCCGCGCCTAGAACCACTAGACCACCGCGGCCGGCTACTCATTTTCATATTCAGTTTAAGCAAAGGATTTGGATTATGATTCAGGCTGTGAGAGACACAATGTTGATCTCAATATATATGTTGTTCAAATTTTAAGTCATACACAAAACCTACCATAGCACGAAACACTCTTACAAAAATTTTACCAAACGCTTACTGTGTCAAGCCTTGGACATACAAATCTTAACTCTGAATATTATCTACCAAAACCAATTTCAAATCATTATACTGTATATGTTCTCTCATTTACGTGCTAAGGTTTGGTATGGGGCAGCGAGCGCGACCTACCTTACTGTCACCACACGTCTGTTTCCTCCAGGCACCTAGCTGCGACTCCTCGGTTTTTTACTGCCCGCACCCGGCTCTCTTAACCATCAAAGAACCTCCTACTCGAAGATATTATATTCGTTCAATCTTGCGGTTGGACCGACTATTTTCTGGAGCTACCCTGATCAGACCTTATCACATACCTTTCAACTTAGAACTACTTAACTTACATCCATACACGAGGCAGGATTCGAACCTGCGACTGTAGCAGCCGCACGGTTCTGGACTGAAGTGCCTAGAACCACTTGGTCACCGGGGCAGCATCTATGGTCGTGGTGCATCGCTAGTTCTACGAGGTGCATTCAAGTTCTAAGGCCTCCGATTTTTTTTCTCCAGACTGGAAAGAGATAGAAACATGCGCATTGTTTTAAAATGAGACCGCGTTCATTGTCAATATGTCCCAGAGATGGCAGCACTATACGGCAGATGGAATTTTACCGCCAGCGGCGAGAATGAGAACTGTTTTAAATACTTAAAATGGCGACGTTTTCCTTTTTTCCTTACTTGAACAGTGTGCAATCATTCGTTTTCTGAATTTGCGTGGTGTGAAACCAATTGAAATTCATCGACAGTTGAAGGAGACATGTGGTGATGGAGTTATGGATGTGTCGAAAGTGCGTTCGTGGGTGCGACAGTTTAATGAAGGCAGAACATCGTGTGACAACAAACCGAAACAACCTCGGGCTCGCACAAGTCGCTCTGACGACACGATCGAGAAACTGGAGAGAATTGTTTTGGGGGATCGCCGAATGACTGTTGAACAGATCGCCTACAGAGTTGGCATTTCTGTGGGTTCTGTGCACACAATCCTGCATGACGACCTGAAAATGCGAAAAGTGTCATCCAGGTGGGTGCCACGAATGCTGACGGACGACCACACGGCTGCCCGTGTGGCATGTTGCCGAGCAATGTTGACGCGGAACGACAGCATGAATGGGACTTTCTTTTCGTCGGTTGTGACAATGGATGAGACGTGGATGCCATTTTTCAATCCAGAAACAAAGCGCCAGTCAGCACAATGGAAGCACACAGATTCACCGTCACCAAAAAAATTTCGGGTAACCGCCAGTGCTGAAAACATGATGGTGTCCATGTTCTGGGACAGGGAGGGCGTAATCCTTACCCATTGCGTTCCAAAGGGCACTACGTTAACAGGTGCATCCTACGAAAATGTTTTGAAGAACAAATTCCTTCCTTCACTGCAACAGAAACGTCCGGGAAGGGCTGCGCGTGTGCTGTTTCACCAAGACAACGCACCCGCACATCGAGCTAACGTTACGCAACAGTTTCTTCGTGATAACAACTTTGAAGTGATTCCTCATGCTCCCTACTCACCTGACCTGGCTCCTAGTGACTTTTGGCTTTTTCCAACAATGAAAGACACTCTCCGTGGCCGCACATTCACCAGCCGTGCTGCTATTGCGTCAGCGATTTTCCAGTGGTCAAAACAGACTCCTAAAGAAGCCTTCGCCGCTGCCATGGAATCATGGCGTTAGCGTTGTGAAAAATGTGTATGTCTGCAGGGCGATTACGTCGAGAAGTAACGCCAGTTTCATCGATTTCGGGTGAGTAGTTAATTAGAAAAAAAATCGGAGGCCTTAGAACTTGAATGCACCTCGTAGATAGTGCCATTTTATTGATTGGCGACTCCATGTTGTCTTGTGCACTACGACCAGATAACAGGTATACTTGAAAAAAGAGACAGGTTTGTTTCTAACAAGTGTTATGTTCATATGCAGATGTAATTGTGATTTTCTATGTTGTACTCTCTGATCGTAATGTGAAAAAATTTCTAACTTCTAGCACTGAAGATGGTCACTCAGTGACAGAAAATCGATTTTGCGATAGTAAAAAATACACGACCAATGTAGTGCCATTTTGCCATGTACAGTATACTTTAATCATGGCCCCACGCGAACAGTTAGACGTTCCGAAAATGTTTGCACCCTCACCTAGAAAGCCAACGATCATGACACATGGCGTCAGATAAACCACTCTGTTTCAGCATTACGACTACGACTGCACTGTTTTCCACTTCCTTCCGACACGCTTTATAGAGGGTGTCACTAGCTATTGCGACCTAGAATAACTCCGAAAGTATGATGCTATGAAACGTCCCCTTAGAAAAATTTATGAATGACTGTGCTGATAAACCTCTTACATTGTTTGCTTTTCAAACAGCTGAGCAAAACTGAACGTACTCAGACATTACTCTCTTTGCTTATTCTGATCAACACTGAACTGACACACAATATTTTTAGCGCAACGCAATCTGACTTTCAATAATCCCTACAAAAGAATGGCCCTGACTAACAATAACCTATACCTTTCATGAATGACTTACCTCACAAAAATCTTTGTTACTCGAACTACTGAAATACAGCGAGCGCCACTACTGCCAGCTAAATAAAAGATTCTAACTACTGAAGGTACTAACTACTGATAGGCATAGTTAGCAAATGAAAGATTTTGATAGAGAATAAACAATGTATTTACCTAAATAGTGTTCAAAACTTATATATATAAGTTCATGACTGCCCAACACTACAATAGCGAATATTACAACAATGCTAACCAGCCACAGACTGCACACAGCACAGCCAATGATTTTCATACAGAGCGCTACTTGGCGTTACCAATATAAAAACCTAAACAGCCTACTTATAATACTAGATGAAAAGTTTATTGGCCAAATGTTGCATGGGACAACGGAGGCCATAATATGACGTTGGTTTGTTGCTGCTTTTTTTTTTAATGGTATGTGTTGTAACTGACAATTTAAAAGTTTTTACAGCACAACATTTATTCGTGTGAGTCTACATGGAAATGACTGAATAACAACGTAATGTCACAATCACAAAGCCAGTAAGAATTTCCTACTAGAGGCAACAAAAGATAACTTCTAAGTTTCCCCACAAGAGTCCGAGGTAACACACACACACGCACACACACTTTATTCCAAGTCCTATTCCGATGGCGAAGACGTATTCTTCCGTGGAGACGTCCTTGAGGTCGGTATTCGGAGTGAACTGACATTGGGCTGGTTCTAGCCTTTAAATAGTATTGGCCAGCCAATCAGATGTTGGTGTAGTAATACTTCCTGCAGGCCATCTCGAACTCCCTCTGCGGGAAGTAGTACGCGGAATGTGTTTCCAAAACCGCCGATGTTTACCATTGCTTACGCCTTGGGTATAGACAACCTCGGTCCTGTGTGGTGTTAGATGTGTTGCCGGCCCGCAGGGGCTACTTTTGCTACGGCGCAACAGTATGCTATAGTTTGGTACTTATTTTCTGATAGCGCCTGTCGAGACGAATCCAATGATGTGTAACAGTAAGATCGCTGAAGGTCAACGAAGGTAAAAAAGGTGGCATGAACGTCCATTTACATAAGCTGTTCGAAACAATGACCATTGGTATCAGTGCAGGGCTGTAATCTTCTTATAATGGACTGACTGGTATTCCTTATGAAACGTCCCCTTAGAACAATTATACACGACTGTGCTTAAACTGACACAATATTTTTAGCGCAACGCAATCTGACTTTCAAAAATCCCTACAAAAGAATGGCCCAGACTAACATTAACCTATACGTTTCACAAATCACTTACCTCACCAAAAATCTTCCTTACTCGAACTACTGCAATACAGCGAGCGCCACTACTGCCAGCTAAATAAAAGATTCAAACTACGGAAGGCACTAACTACTGATAGGGATAGTTAGCAAATGAAAGATTTTAATAGAGAACAAACAATGTATTTACCTTAATATCATCAAAAGTCATAATATATGTAATTTCAAAACTCCGCAATCTCTCTCCCCACATCCACCACTGCTGGCAGCTCACCTCCAACAGTTTTTCTGAATTATTCTGGAAAATAAAACATGTTTTAGTAGTAACTTTTGTGGTATAGCTACAAGGAGACAGCCTCTTTCGTAGCACAACAATACCTTACAGCACAGTACTTTCTTCATCATAACAATAAGCGTAATAACTAAGATATCTATACGCAAAGCATTTGACTTTTGTTTATCATGAGGTAAGTACATTGGCTTCTGCAGAACTTAGCTTTCGGAGGACAATAACTACGACACTTCCACAGAGATTATCTTACAGCAAGACGCACATTTAGCGCTACAGGACACGCATTTGAGTGATTAATTTTGTACTTAAGTCATTTATTTTTAAAGATATTTGAAGTACAATGATACAAAGGTTTTCCGTAATACATTTCACTCCATTCTTGTAATCTGTAACACCTGAGGTTATAATTACATTAATCCTCAGCGGGGTACACGCTTACTTTGTGTATCCTGTGTGTGGCAAGCACAAGGAGCCCTAGCTAATATGGTATTTGCTTATACAACTTTACACATCGGTACCATATTTCTCAAACACACAAATTACACAGCTATCTGATCATTTAACTGAGAGACAAACATTTTTTTACTACATCAGTGACAGATGTTTACGTAATTACACAGTTGGATAACTTCACACTTATGAGACGTCCCCTTAGAACAATTATACATGATTGTGCTTAAACTGACACAATATTTTTAGCGCAACGCAATCTGACTTTCAAAAATCCCTACAAAAGAATGGCCCTGACTAACATTAACCTATACGTTTCACAAATCACTTACCTCACCAAAAATCTTCCTTACTCGAACTACTGCAATACAGCGAGCGCCACTACTGCCAGCTAAATAAAAGATTCAAACTACGGAAGGCACTAACTACTGATAGGGATAGTTAGCAAATGAAAGATTTTAATAGAGAACAAACAATGTATTTACCTTAATATCATCAAAAGTCATAATATATGTAATTTCAAAACTCCGCCATCTCTCTCCCCACATCTACCACCGCTGGCGGCTCACCTCCAACTGCGCAACGCTACGCGCTGTTCACATCCAGCTGCCGCTGCCCAACACTACAATGGCAGACAACAATGCAAACTAGCCACAGACTGCACACAGCACAACCAGTGATTTTCATACAGAGAGCGCTACGTGGCGGCGGCGTTACCAATATAAGAACCTAAATAGCCTACTTACACTTATCACTTCGGCACTTATCGAAGCAGCTCTGACACTTCTCTCCCGTATATCGTGCAAATAGTAAATATTCGCTGAATACAGTGTATCCATCTAACGTGCCATTGACATGTAAACACCATTCGACGGTTTCGCAATAAAACACTGATACGAACGGTAAGACTAAGATCGTCGAATCAAGCGAATGTGAATGATGTGTTCCTTCGAAGAACAAGTCGATATGTTCTCATTTACGGAGAATGCCAACGAAATTCAGTGAGAGCTAGAGACTTATACGCTCAAAGATGTCCTCAACGTACTCACCCTACACGTCGTACATTTAAATATGTGTATGATAAATTGAGAACAACAGGATCTTCAACGCATCGGGAACATATCCGGCAAAGGAAAGTTACTAACGAGGAAACAGAAATTGGTACTCTTGCCACTGTGGCTCGCGATCGTGTTAGCCCGCGTCAAATCGCAAGGGAATCTGGCATGAGCCAGAGTAGTGTTGTTCGTGTTCTGCATCGCCATAAATATCATCCTTACCACATCAGTCTCCGCCAAGAATTAACTGGTACGGATTGTATGCGACGCATTGAATTCTGCCGATGGGCTCAACTACAGATTCACAGAGATGACACATTTATTAATTTGATTTTATTTACTGACGAGGCTACATTAATGAACCGCGGAAATGTTAATTTGCATAACATGCATTATTGGGTAACAAAATCCATGCTGGCAGCGGCAAGTTGCACACGAAAACCCGTGGTCTGTGAAGATATGGTACGGGATTCTGGGGGACAGAATTATAGGCCCCTATTTCATCGAAGGAAATCTTAATGGTAGGAAGTACACCACATTCTTGCAAGCAACATTAGGTCTGTTATTGGAATAAATACCTTTAGGAACACGGAACAGAATGTGGTATCAACACGATGGGTCTCCGGCTCATTTTTCGCTGATGGCTAGAAATGAGTTGCAGAGACAATTCCTAAATCGTTGGATTGGATGCGGAGGAGATGTTCCGCGACCGGCTCGTTCGCCAGACTTGACGCCTCTGGATTTTTTCTTGTTTATAAAGACGTTCCAACTACACCTGCAGATATGCAAGAGAGAATTGTCAGAGCATGTGCTTCAATAAGTGCCGACGTGATAAGGAATACCATTCAATCCACGATAAGAAGATAGCATCACTGCATTGATGCCAGTGGTCATCACTTCGAACACCTTCTATAAATGGACGTTCATGCCACCTTTGTGACCTTCAAAGACCTTACTGTTACACATCATTGGATTCGTCTCGATAGCCGCTATCTGATTTAGTGAATTCAACGCTCTCTCATTAAACAAGTCTGCTTAAAAAAAAGTTGATATTGTTATCTCTGAAGCGACCCCACCCAGCAACAAAAAACCAACGTCATATTATGCGGCCTGTTGCTCCATGCAACTTTTGTCCCAGAAACTTTTCAACTCCTATCATACTTTAGGAGTTAGTCTAGGTAGCAATATTTAGTGACTCACCCTGTGTACCCTCCACTGCTAGTGCTGCCATCTGCCGGCTGTGGGAGGTTATTGCACGTTGACGTGGAACGTAGGCGGTGGTCTCGCTAATGTGACTGGACAGTATATATCATTTTGTGGAGGTTCCGTCTCCTCCTGTATTAATAATAGAGCAAAGTGAGCTTTGAAAATGACACCTCGGGATGCATAAAACTTTCGAATTTGAGGGGTAAGAAAGTCGATAATTTGTCGATTCTCCTGTCTCGAGCTCCTTTCGAAATTGTTTTGGCACATGAGAAAAAGCTTCGTATTCAAAGATGCGAGGAATTCCAACTAAGGGCTCTCGTCCGATCCATTACTTATTTGGACTTTTAATGTAGGTTAATTCTTACAAAGAAGAAGACAGCAACCAGCCACTATTAATACTATTAGGTAAATAGCGCCGTTACCGGTTTAGAACTGGTAAGTTCATCATCAGACGGCTGTTCGCATGATTTTCAAGATACACTTTACATTAGCGTCCGTTTTCAATTTCTATTCTTCCACTGTGGCGAAGTATTTGTGGTGTATTGCTGCCCTACGGTAGAAAACTGTGATAGAAGCGCCCTATGTAAAATAACTAACCTCCAACCGATGAAATACAGAGTAAATAAATATGTGAGGTTAAGTGGTTATGGTACTTACGCCGAAAATTCCGCGCTATTTTGTAGCGAAGTTGCAGGATTGTATTTTTTCGAATATTCCAAAATATATCCATGTAATTTGTACATCACCATATTGCGCAAAGCACCACACACACACACGAAAAAGAATTTGCCACATGTGAAGTTATCACAAAGATTGCAGATTTACAAATACAACAGTGCCAGAGACGTTCTCTCTCAGAGACATCACAATATACAGATTACTTTCACTTCACGGTATGACTGTTTTTAAAGAACAATGTAACAAAGTGAAAATTAAAACACAAAGATAAACCTTACATTATGAGCATATAATATTACAGATGAAGTTGACAGATGTAGTAACCAGCTTGTGTGAATCCTACTTATATGGTATTATGTAAATACTGTGCTATATACAAGGAGCAACATAGAGGTGAGATAAAATGAATAATATGACAGTAGCAATTATATTAACATCTATGGGGCATTGAAATTTTGAATCAAGCAGTAAAGTTTTTTTCTGCCTCCTGCAAGGCATCAAGGTAGCATTACAAGTACTTATGTTACAAAGAGTACCATATTCAGTGAGATTAATTACAAATAAATTGGGAAAATGTAATGGCCAGTTGTATGAATGTTACTTATATGGTATGTATGGAATTTGAACTTTGTTTCAAACTGCGTTTCGCTGGAGTCGTATTTGATACGTAGACAGCAATGTTAACTGCTTATGCCCATAACAACTTCTGAAGAGAGAGAATATTGGGCATTCAACCATCGTTCCACTGTCTCGCTCGGATCGGTTGTTCTGTTCTGGTGTGAATGGAGCGGTCGTTTCCAAGTGGATTCCAAGGTTTCTGAGAAGCTGTTTCATGTCACCGTTAATATACTCAGTACCATTGTGTACACGCAACGTTTTGAGTCGTTAACCAGACGTTTAACGAGAGAGCGTTGAATTCACTAAATCGATCAATGACATCAGATTTGTGGTACATGAAATAAAGGGTTGGGAAGGAAAGGGAAAGGGTGGTTGGAAAACTAGTGACTTCCAGCCACACAGGGCATCGTGGAAATGCCAAATGTCGAGAGAAGAAAATCTGTATCGGACCGGAACTCTATCTTGGATTCACTTCTCATGAGCGGTTTCCTTAACCGCTTCCGCCATCCGGAAACGGTATCTGACCGACCCAATTTTCCAACTTATCATACGTTGCAAAGCATAATCCTACGTACGTTAAGCCCTACTCGCAAATTATTTATTCCCGTAGGGGCTTGAACGATATTAGTGCATCTGCACTGAAGCAAATGTCATGGAGCCCTCACGAATTTACAGAAATGCACCCATCTATAGGAGTAGTGTCTGTTCTGTCGGACATGTTACTCGCTAGACTTCATTTTGCCGCGACCAACAACCTATAAATACACTACTGGACATTAAAATTGCTACACCACGAAGTTGACGTGCTACAGACGCGAAATTTAACCAACAGGAAGAAGATGCTATCATATGCAAATAATTAGCATTTCAGAGCATTCACACAAGGTTGGCGCCGCTGGCGAACCTACAACGTGCTGACCTGAGGAATGTTTCCAACCGATTTCTCATCCACAAACAGCAGTTGACCGGTGTTTCCTGGTGAAACGTTGTTGTGATGCCTCGTGTAAGGAGGACAAATGTGTACCATCACGTTTCCGACTTTGATAAAGGTCGGATTCTAGCCTATCGCGATTGCGGTTTATCGTATCGCGACATTGCTGCTCGCGTTGGTCGAGATCCAATGACTGTTAGCAGAATATGGAATCGGTGGGTTCAGGAGGGTAATACGCAACGCCGTGCTGGGTCCCAACGGCCTCGTATCACTAGCGGTCGAGATGACAGGCATCTTATCCGCATGGCTGTAACGGATCGTGCAGCCTCGTCTCGATCTCTAAGTCAAGAGATGGAGACGTTTGCAAGACAACAACCATCTGCACGAACAGTTCGACGACATTTGCAGCAGCATGCACTATCAGCTCGGAAACCGTGGCTGCGGTTACCCTTGACGCTGCATCACAGACAAGAGCGCCTGCGATGGTGTATTCAACGACGAACCTGGGTGCACGAATGGCAAAACGTCATTTTTTAGGATGAATCCAGGTTCTGTTTACAGCATCATGATGGTCGCATCCGTGTTTGGCGACATCGCGGTGAACGCACATAGGAAGCATGTATTCGTCATCGCCATACTGGCGTATCACCCGGCGTGATGGTGTGGAGTGCCATTGGTTACACATCTCGATGACCTCTTTGTTCGCATTGACGGCACTCTGAACAGTGGACGAAACATTTCAGATGTGTTACGACCCGTGGCTCTACCCTTCATTCGATCCCCGCGAAACCCTACATTTCAGCAGGATAATGCACGACCGCATGTTGCAGGTCCTGTACGGGCCTTTCTGGATACAGAAAATGTTCGACTGCTGCCTTGGCCAGCACATTCTCCAGATCTCTCACCAAGTGAAAACGTCTGGTCAATGGTGGTCGAGCAACTGGCTCGTCACAATACGCCAGTCACTACTCTTGATGAACTGTGGTATCGTGTTGAAGCTGCATGGGCAGCTGTACCTGTACACGCCATGCAACGTCTGTTTCACTCAATGCCCAGGCGAATCAAGGCCGTTATTACTGCCAGAGGTGGTTGTTCTGGGTACTGTTTTCCTAGGATCTATGTACCCAAATTGCGTGAAAATGTAATCACATGTCAGTTCTAGTATAATACACTCCTGGAAATGGAAAAAAGAACACATTGACACCGGTGTGTCTGACCCACCATACTTGCTCCGGACACTGCGAGAGGGCTGTACAAGCAATGATCACACGCACGGCACAGCGGACACACCAGGAACCGCGGTGTTGGCCGTCGAATGGCGCTAGCTGCGCAGCATTTGTGCACCGCCGCCGTCAGTGTCAGCCAGTTTGCCGTGGCATACGGAGCTCCATCGCAGTCTTTAACACTGGTAGCATGCCGCGACAGCGTGGACGTGAACCGTATGTGCAGTTGACAGACTATGAGCGAGGGCGTATAGTGGTCATGCGGGAGGCCGGGTGGACGTACCGCCGAATTGCCCAACACGTGGGGCGTGAGGTCTCCACAGTACATCGATGTTGTCGCCAGTGGTCGGCGGAAGGTGCACGTGCCCGTCGACCTGGGACCGGACCGCAGCGACGCACGGATGCACGCCAAGACCGTAGGATCCTACGCAGTGCCGTAGGGGACCGCACCGCCACTTCCCAGCAAATTAGGGACACTGTTGCTCCTGGGGTATCGGCGAGGACCATTCGCAACCGTCTCCATGAAGCTGGGCTACGGTCCCGCACACCGTTAGGCCGTCTTCCGCTCACGCCCCAACATCGTGCAGCCCGCCTCCAGTGGTGTCGCGACAGGCGTGAATGGAGGGACGAATGGAGACGTGTCGTCTTCAGCGATGAGAGTCGCTTCTGCCTTGGTGCCAATGATGGTCGTATGCATGTTTGGCGCCGTGCAGGTGAGCGCCACAATAAGGACTGCATACGACCGAGGCACACCGGGCCAACACCCGGCATCATGGTGTGGGGAGCGATCTCCTACACTGGCCGTACACCACTGGTGATCGTCGAGGGGACACTGAATAGTGCACGGTACATCCAAACCGTCATCGAACCCATCGTTCTACCATTCCTAGACCGGCAAGGAAACTTGCTGTTCCAACAGGACAATGCACGTCCGCATGTATCCCGTGCCACCCAACGTGCTCTAGAAGGTGTAAGTCAACTACCCTGGCCAGCAAGATCTCCGGATCTGTCCCCCATTGAGCATGTTTGGGACTGGATGAAGCGTCGTCTCACGCAGTCTGCACGTCCAGCACGAACGCTGGTCCAACTGAGGCGCCAGGTGGAAATGGCATGGCAAGCCGTTCCACAGGACTACGTCCAGCATCTCTACGATCGTCTCCATGGGAGAATAGCAGCCTGCATTGCTGCGAAAGGTGGATATACACTGTACTAGTGCCGACATTGTGCATGCTCTGTTGCCTGTGTCTATGTGCCTGTGGTTCTGTCAGTGTGATCATGTGATGTATCTGACCCCAGGAATGTGTCAATAAAGTTTCCCCTTCCTGGGACAATGAATTCACGGTGTTCTTATTTCAATTTCCAGGAGTGTATATTTGTCCAATGAATACCCGTTTATCATCTGCATTTCTTCTTGGTATAGCAAATTTAATGGCCAGTAGCGTATGTTGCAGAATGTGCTCATACAAAAAAGGACATTCTGTAAAATTTTAATTGTACTTTAGGTTCCAGTGTAACCACATTCTCGGAAAGCGGAACATTTGAAAATACCCCATAAAGTTTTAGAAACGATCACTGGGCTACGCTACAGATCAGTCCGTCCCCCATTCAATTTTCCCCCAGTCACATACATTGGCTTCGCCAACTGAAAACCAAACTATAACATTGGGATACGAAAGAATAGCCCTACAAATCCTGTCTTACTCCGAGAAATATATAGTACAATACATAAGAAATCCAGTAACCAAATTTATAATCTATAATAGCCAGATCAATAATAGTCAATCTCGCTATGTCCATCTCGGAAACAAAAGTAATCAGCTCGCATCTGTGTCATTAGATTCAGCGATTCTCATTGGCTACTGTATACTACTCACCCGATTGCCCACGAATTGTCAAAGCAGCTTGCAGCCGAAGAGCTGCTTACACCGTAAGTGCACTTTAACTAAAATCAGAATCATAACCTTGGCGTTTTCTCTTATCTATGCTTTCATTGCGGCATCGTTGGTTTTAGCCAGCAAAACTCGTATTCCAACTACAGCATCAAAAACTCCGCAGGCATTGAGAACTACAGTGCTTTAAAATTTACAAGCTAGATAATTTTTCCCTTCTAATTTTACGATATATCGCGCAGAAATTTTTTCAGCCATTGTAGATTACTTTCCGCCCGAACAAACCGCGACCGCCGTAACGAAAGTTCGCCTAGTAATGGCGGCTGACAACGTTATTTTCTGAGTAATCTTTCACAACACAACTCGTTCAATTCCCTCATACTAACCACGCGATGCCTGGGCCCATAACGTGATGAGATAGTGAAGATTTATAGGGAGAAATAAGATTTTCGTATCAAATAAATTGCTCATTTATTTGACTTAGCTTGCATACTTAATAATGAGTGACTCATGACGAATAACGCACATAATGATAAGAAACAAAGGATAAATTCGTGCGCACCTTTGAAAATTAGGGACTATCTCTAACCACACTCAAACTAAATGCAAGCGCAATGAACGTATTCAGCAAGTCGTCTCCTGTGGTTCTTGTGAAGAACTAGGACGGTACATGGCGTTTCTGCGTCGTCTACCGAAGGCTAATCAAAATCACGAATAACGTCTACCCACTGACGTACATGGATTACATCCTAGACAGTTTGAAAAATGCAAAGTATTTTTCATTTACGAACATGCAAACATGCTACTGGTATGAAACTTCGTGGCAGATTAAAACTGTGTTCCGGACCGAAACTCGAGCTCGGGACCTCTGCCTTTCGCGGGCAAGTGCTCTGCCACCTGAGCTACCCAAGCACGACTCACGCCCCGTCCTCACAGCTTTACTTCTGTCATTACCAGCGCACACTCCGCTGCAGAGTGAAAATCTCATTCTGGATGCTACTGGTAACTTGAGGCTCACGATGCTGGCCAGGGAAAGACAACCTTAATGAAACCTGGTGCTCTAGTTATGCCATATAGACTATGGAACACTCCAGCCACCTTCCAGCGTATGATAGATAACCAGCTTCGACACCTTAAATGGACGATGTGTGTATGCAATCTGCATGAGACCGTCAGTTTTTCTAAAACATATGAACATATGAACATATGAACACACTCAACAACCGAGCTAGGTTAATAATTGGCTCCTTTTACCGACCCCCCGGTTAAGCAGCATTAGTGGCAGAACAACTGAGAGAAAATTTGGAATACATTTCACATAAATTTTCTCAGCATGTTATGGTCTTAGGTGGAGATTTCAATTTACCAGATATAGACTGGGACATTCAGATGTTTAGGACGGGTGGTAGGGACAGAGCATCGAGTGACATTATACTGAGTGCACTATCCGAAAATTACCTCGAGCAATTAAACAGAGAACCGACTCGTGGAGATAACATCTTGGACCTACTGATAACAAACAGACCCGAACTTTTCGACTCTGTAAGTGCAGAACAGGGAATCAGTGATCATAAGGCCGTTGCAGCATCCCTGAATATGGAAGTTAATAGGAATATAAAAAAAGGGAGGAAGGTTTATCTGTTTAGCAAGAGTAATAGAAGGCAGATTTCAGACTACTTAACAGATCAAAACGAAAATTTCTGTTCCGACACTGACAATGTTGAGTGTTTATGGAAAAAGTTCAAGGCAATCGTAAAATGCGTTTTAGACAGGTACGTGCCGAGTAAAACTGTGAGGGACGGGAAAAACCCACCGTGGTACAACAACAAAGTTAGGAAACTACTGCGAAAGCAAAGAGAGCTTCACTCCAAGTTTAAACGCAGCCAAAACCTCTCAGACAAACAGAAGCTAAACGATGTCAAAGTTAGCGTAAGGAGGGCTATGCGTGAAGCGTTCAGTGAATTCGAAAGTAAAATACTAGGTACCGACTTGACAGAAAATCCTAGGAAGTTCTGGTCTTACGTTAAATCAGTAAGTGGCTCAAAACATCATGTCCAGACACTTCGGGATGATGATGGCATTGAAACAGAGGATGACAAGCGTAAAGCTGAAATACTAAACACCTTTTTCCAAAGCTGTTTCACAGAGGAAGACCGCACTGCAGTTCCTTCTCTAAATCCTCGCACCAACGAAAAAATGGCTGACATCGAAATAAGTGTCCAAGGAATAGAAAAGCAACTGGAATCACTCAACAGAGGAAAGTCCACTGGACCTGACGGGATACCAATTCGAGTCTACACAGAGTACGCGAAAGAACTTGCCCCCCTTCTAACAGCCGTGTACCGCAAGTCTCTAGAGGAACAGAAGGTTCCAAATGATTGGAAAAGAGCACAGGTAGTCCCAGTCTTCAAGAAGGGTCGTCGAGCAGATGCGCAAAACTATAGACCTATATCTCTGACGTCGATCTGTTGTAGAATTTTAGAACATGTGTTTTGCTCGAGTATCATGTCGTTTTTGGAAACTCAGAATCTACTATGTAGGAATCAACATGGATTCCGGAAACAGCGATCGTGTGAAACCCAACTCGCTTTATTTGTTCATGAGACCCAGAAAATATTAGATACAGGCTCCCAGGTAGATGCTATTTTTCTTGACTTCCGGAAGGCGTTCGATACAGTTCCGCACTGTCGCCTGATAAACAAAGTAAGAGCCTACGGAATATCAGACCAGCTGTGTGGCTGGATTGAAGAGTTTTTAGCAAACAGAACACAGCATGTTGTTATCAACGGAGAGACGTCTACAGACATTAAAGTAACCTCTGGCGTGCCACAGGGGAGTGTTATGGGACCATTGCTTTTCACAATATATATAAATGACCTAGTAGATAGTGTCGGAAGTTCCATGCGGCTTTTCGCGGATGATGCTGTAGTATACAGAGAAGTTGCAGCATTAGAAAATTGTAGCGAAATGCAGGAAGATCTGCAGCGGATAGGCACTTGGTGCAGGGAGTGGCAACTGACCCTTAACATAGACAAATGTAATGTATTGCGAATACATAGAAAGAAGAATCCTTTATTGTATGATTATATGATAGCGGAACAAACACTGGTAGCAGTTACTTCTGTAAAATATCTGGGAGTATGCGTGCGGAACGATTTGAAGTGGAATGATCATATAAAATTAATTGTTGGTAAGGCGGGTACCAGGTTGAGATTCATTGGGAGAGTCCTTAGAAAATGTAGTCCATCAACAAAGGAGGTGGCTTACAAAACACTCGTTCGACCTATACTTGAGTATTGCTCATCAGTGTGGGATCCGTACCAGATCGGGTTGACGGAGGAGATAGAGAAGATCCAAAGGAGAGCGGCGCGTTTCGTCACAGGGTTATTTGGTAACCGTGATAGCGTTACGGAGATGTCTAACAAACTCAAGTGGCAGACTCTGCAAGAGAGGCGCTCTGCATCGCGGTGTAGCTTGCTCGCCAGGTTTCGAGAGGGTGCGTTTCTGGATGAGGTGTCGAATATATTGCTTCCCCCTACTTATACCTCCCGAGGAGATCACGAATGTAAAATTAGAGAGATTAGAGCGCGCACAGAGGCTTTCAGACAGTCGTTCTTCCCGCGAACCTTACGCGACAGGAACAGGAAAGGGAGGTAATGACAGTGGCACGTAAAGTGCCCTCCTCCACACACCGTTGGGTGGCTTGCGGAGTATAAATGTAGATGTAGATGTAGATGTAGATCTAAGCCGTATGACAACCATACTGAAGTGTGTTCAGACTGCAGGCCTCCGCCCTAATCCGGGAAAGTGCTTTTTCGTCGCTCAAGAAATAAAAATCTTGGTGCACTTAGTTAATGGCGACGGAGTCCGTCCCATTCCAGACAAAATATGATCAGTCACAGATTTTCCGACTCCTCAGCGCAGTCTGCAGCTTCTCTTAGAGCATGCTGAAGAAGTAGACCACAGACCTTGGTTTTATCTATCCACCTGGTCGCTGCTCTCTTCCTGTCTCGTGCGCTCTATCTTCCCTTCCATAATTATTTTCTTTGGCTTCTCTCCATCTCTTTCCATAGTACAGCCAAAGAATTGGAGAATTTTTGGTTGACATGTGATGAAAGACGTCTGGAGGTATTCAGTTGCTCAATAATGGACACATTTATTCTTCTTTCGATCTATTTCATGTGCAGCATCCCGTGGGAGCACCAGAGCTCAAATGCATCAATACGCCGCTTGTCTCTGGCCTTAAGGGTCCAAGTTTCGCAACCACAAAATAAGACAGAAAATATGAGTGTTTCAAAAATGTTCAAATGTGTGTGAAATCTTATGAGACTTAACTGCTAAGGTCATCACTCCCCAAGCTTATACACTGCTTAACCTAAATTATCCTAAGGACAAACACACACACCCATGCCCGAGGGAGGATTCGAACCTCCGCCGGAATCAGCTGCACAGTCCGTGACTGCAGCGCCCAGACCGCTCGGCTAATCCCGCGCGGCAGTGTTTCAAGCAGCCGGATGTTTGTAGTCCTATCGCTCTGTTCTGCCAATCTTCGTGAAGGTTCTTCGTAGCCTGTCGCCCTAGCCTGATCCATCTTATCTCCACAGCTTCCCAAGTCGAAGATGGTTGACCCAAGATAGGTGAAAGAATGCACGACTTCCAGTTTCCTTAATCTACCTGCGAATTGGACCTCTTTTCCTCGATGAATTATCATGCGTTTGGACTTGCTGATGTTAGTGTCTACTCGACTGAGAGACTAATGTCCTTTACTTTCGTTAGCAGGTCGGAAAGTTCATCTTCGCTGAGTCGACCGAAGTGGCCGTGCGGTTAAAGGCGCTGCAGTGTGGAACCGCAAGACCGCTACGGTCGCAGGTTCGAATCCTGCCTCGGGCATGGATGCTTGTGATGTCCTTAGGTTAGTTAGGTTTAACTAGTTCTAAGTTCTAGGGGACTAATGACCTCAGCAGTTGAGTCCCATAGTGCTCAGAGCCATTTGAACCATTTGAACCGTCACCTTCGCTGTTGGCGCGTTGTTAACAGCAGATCGGGGGTTGATAGCTTTGTCACCTATTTGATGTCTTAGTCCAGCCATGAAGAGCACTTCTAATGACAAGTTGAAACGGTACAGTAGTTTCCGCTCCTTAAGCAGCAGGTTTCGCTGCTCGCTCGCACCGGGAAATACAAACGGAGGCGGCTCCGCCGCCAATTTTATTGCACGACGCGGCCTGCCGCGGGTGCAACAGAACCCATGTGGACGGGTGGAAAGAAATGTGTCAGGCTTCATAATACATATTTATATGTGTCGTGTATTATGCATTTCTTGTATGTGAATGTGAATCTGCACCTGAACTTTCCTAATCCTCGTCACACCTTTCCATAAAGCGTGCACAAATCTTAGTTGGGAAGTAGTTCTGTAGTACAGTAGTGCCAACCTTACTCCTGGGTAGGGGATCAGAGAGACAGCACAGGCAGGAAAAAGTCAAAGACTTTCCATTGTCATAAGATCTGGGGTGGCGAGGTTGGTCACGGCCAAGTGGTTCGACCATCCCCTCCACCGGCGCCCAGGAAGACCTCTGGGTGCCCGCCATATTCTGGGAGTGTTACAGAAGAGCCGGGTAAGTGAGCAGACGTGCCCTCAGTGCGTCTGTCTCAATGTTCACGCGTGGAAGAGAGCTATTTGAATAATTGCACTAACTCTTTTATTTCCAGCTTCGGCTTGTGTAAGGAAATGAATGTTCTCGTTCAATTTTGGAAATTTGACCCCCCTGTGTTAATGTATCTGGTCCCCAGTTTGCCCGTTATCCTCCTCCCATAGTGGATGTCCCATGTAAAATAATGGGAGACTTTGGTGGTATACATTTTGCCAACGCAATTCCGTCTTACCCGAAGAAATGTACGTACAGATTAGTATGTAATATACCTGAGCTATAAGTTGTAAAATAGTAATATCTGTAAACTGGATCAATTGCTGCAATCGCTGTGATAATGTTTAAAATAAATAAATAATCAATTTTTATCAATCTTTAACATACCCTAAAAATCGCAAAGGAGTCAAGTTAAGGAATTCATTTGAAGTAAAAGATATACACTTCTGGAAATGGAAAAAAGAACACATTGACACCGGTGTGTCAGACCCACCATACTTGCTCCGGACACTGCGAGAGGGCTGTACAAGCAATGATCACACGCACGGCACAGCGGACACACCAGGAACCGCGGTGTTGGCCGTCGAATGGCGCTAGCTGCGCAGCATTTGTGCACCGCCGCCGTCAGTGTCAGCCATGTTGCTCCTGGGGTATCGGCGAAGACCATTCGCAACCGTCTCCATGAAGCTGGGCTACGGTCCCGCACACCGTTAGGCCGTCTTCCGCTCACGCCCCAACATCGTGCAGCCCGCCTCCAGTGGTGTCGCGACAGGCGTGAATGGAGGGACGAATGGAGACGTGTCGTCTTCAGCGATGAGAGTCGCTTCTGCCTTGGTGCCAATGTGGTCGTATGCGTGTTTGGCGCCGTGCAGGTGAGCGCCACAATCAGGACTGCATACGACCGAGGCACACAGGGTCAACACCCGGCATCATGGTGTGGGGAGCGATCTCCTACACTGGCCGTACACCACTGGTGATCGTCGAGGGGACACTGAATAGTGCACGGTACATCCAAACCGTCATCGAACCCATCGTTCTACCATTCCTAGACCGGCAAGGGAACTTGCTGTTCCAACAGGACAATGCACGTCCGCATGTATCCCGTGCCACCCAACGTGCTCTAGAAGGTGTAAGTCAACTACCCTGGCCAGCAAGATCTCCGGATCTGTCCCCCATTGAGCATGTTTGGGACTGGATGAAGCGTCGTCTCACGCGGTCTGCACGTCCAGCACGAACGCTGGTCCAACTGAGGCGCCAGGTGGAAATGGCATGGCAAGCCGTTCCACAGGACTACATCCAGCATCTCTACGATCGTCTCCATGGGAGAATAGCAGCCTGCATTGCTGCGAAAGGTGGATATACACTGTACTGGTGCCGACATTGTGCATGCTCTGTTGCCTGTGTCTATGTGCCTGTGGTTCTGTCAGTGTGATCATGTCATGTATCTGACCCCAGGAATGTGTCAATAAAGTTTCCCCTTCCTGGGACAATGAATTCACGGTGTTCTTATTTCAATTTCCAGGAGTGTAGAATCCAGGGACCCACACATCAGCGTGTGAGCTATCCAGCCCCTTGCCTAGTATCGTACAGAAAGGGCACGCTGTCTAGGTAGCGCTCCCAAGCTCCCCTCCCCAGTTATCCGTTGCGCAATTTTCCTTCAGGGCTTGACGACATCAGCTTTCATCTGGCGTCCCTAGGCAAGGAGGTTTGACGGTAATCTTTCAAAGTTCTCCATAGATCTTGTGTAACGGGGGGGGGGGGGGGGGGGCGGAACACAGCCCTGTTTGATTCCTTTCAATACACTGAAGAAATCAGGTATGCCAGCACTCTTCTTCACAGTTGTGAGGTCATTATTGTATAGACTTCTAACCAGTGCTGTTAAGTGTGTTGGAACATCGAACTCTGCAAACACCTGCGATAACTTTACCCAGAACATAAACTACGAAGAACTACGAAGAATGCAAGTAACTTTTACCAAATGTTTAAGGGTAGCGAATTCATAAGACGGATATTCAGCACTAAACGGGTAAACTTTTGTGTTAAGCTTTAAGCACTGCACTTGAATTATTCCCGCCGTCAACTTTCAACTGAAATATCTGTATTTCCCACGCTTTTCCCTTGCGTACCGTCAGCCTTAAAACACACAACAAAGTTTTTCATCAAAAACTACATGATAGAAAATTTAGGGGTATGGGCAGGACCATTAAGGGCCGAGCGATCATTCTCTTGGGGCGCCCAGTTGAGACGGGCAACCATGTGCAAGAGTTGTACACAGTGCGACCACAGTTAGCAGTGACAACTGACAGGGGTGAAAGTGTGCGAGGAAAAAGTGGGAGGCAGACGCCGCCGAAAGATAAGTCGCTTGTGTGGAAAAATGTTCTCGAACCTGTCCTGGGTATGGGACGGCCTTAACAAGGAGTGAATGGATTTTCCGTTATTCACTCTTCTTATTCACTCACAGTGCATGTGCATTGCGAATAGGTCCTCTCAGGACCATTCTTCGTTCTTTGTTCTTTTCTTTTCTTCCGTGCTTTCATCTGTTCACTATGTTTCTTCTTTCTCTTCAGACCATTCTAACCCAGTCCTTTTAGCTAATCTGCCTCTGAATCCATCCATTTTCAGTACCTTTTCCCGAAAGACTTATCTGTTGCTTTATATTTTCTGTTTTCATATTGTTGCTTTCTAAATCCTTTTTTACTTCGTTGATCATGCTTATAGTGGACCTCTTATCCCACAAATATTTCAAAATCTTAATCCACTGTCTTGCATTCGAAGTAAATGTTCAAGAAAGATGAGTCTTCTTTTTCTCATTACGTTTGAAATATTTTTTTATATTTTGGTATATTTTTCCATTTATTTATTTATCATCCCTTTCAAATCGCATTGTGACTTCAATATCACACTGCTGAAATACTCAATTTGCATATTATATTGCAGACGACAACTTATGACTTCCGTTGCACTGACTCAGTTCATCTGATCAGCTATAACCGGCCGCTGTGACCGAGCGGTTCTAGGCGCTACAGCCTGGGACCGCGCGACCGCTACGGTCGCAGGTTCGAATCCTGCCTCGGGCATGGATGTGTGTGATGTCCTCATGTTAGTTGGGTTTAAGTAGTTCTAAGTTCTAGGGGACTGATGACCTCAGATGTTAAGTCCCATAGTGCTCAGAGTCATTTGAACCATTTGATCAGCTATATCTGTTAGCAGATACTAATAAGCCCTTGATTGTTCAAAAAATCGAACGTCCATGTACAAAAGAGATTCAAACGTTTGATCTCTTTACAGATGAGTTAATGTGTTAGACAGCGTTTCTCGGCGCGGCGAGACCTTTTCACGAAATTTCAGTCACCAAGTTTCTCTTCTGAACGCGAAAATATTTTACTGTCGACAACCTACATAGAGAGAAATGATCGTCATAGTCAAATAAGAAAAATTAGAACTCATACATAAAAAGTTAGGCGTTCTTTTTACCCCACGGGCTGTTAGCGGGCGGAACGATAGATAAATAGTCTGAGGGTGGTTCGCTGAATCCTCTGCCAGGCACTAAAGTGTGAACTGCGGAGTAATCATGTAGGTGTAGAACGGCAGCTCCGTCAGTGTCCAGGATACGAAAGACCAGTTACAACAGTTGTGGGCTAGCTTGCGTGAGGAGTAGATACGTTGGGCTTTATGACATCCCTCCCAACCGAATCAGTTCGTAAATCTAAGTTAGAGGAGCAGATATAGACTCAGATCGCAATTTAGTAGTGAACAAGAGTAGGCTGAAGTTCAAGAGGTTAGGCAGGAAGAATCAATACACAAAGAAGTGGGATACGGAATTACTATGGAATGACGAGACACGCTGTAAGTTCTCTAAGGGTATAGATACAGCAATAAGAATATCCCAGTGAGCAGTACAGCTGAAGAGGAATGGGCATTGCTAAAAATGGCAATCACAGAGGTTGGAAAGAAAAACATGTACAATAACCAAGAGGGAACAATAAGAATGGAAGCTCAAGAATGTCGTGCTCGGATTAAACAGAATATTACGCAGGGATGTAGTCTTTCCCTCCTGCAGTTCAATCTGTACGTCGAAGAAGCAATGACGGAAAAAAAAGAAAGGTTCAAGGGTGGTATTAAAATTCGAGGTGAAAAGGTATTAATGACACGATTCACTGATGACATTTCTGTCCTGAATGAAAGTGAAGAAGAATTACATGATCTGCTGAACGGAATGCACAATCCAATGAGTGCAAAATATGGACTGAGAGTAAATCGAAGTAAGACTATAGTAATGAGAAGTAGCAGAAATGAGAACAGCGAGAAATTTAACATCAGGATTGATGGTCACGAAGTAGATGAAGTTAACGAATTCTGCTGCCTAGCCAATGACGGACGGTGCAAGCAAGACATCAAAAGCAGAGTAACACTGGCAAAAAAGGCACTCCTGGCCAAGAGAAGTCTACTGGAAGAAATTTCTGAGAATGTACGTTTGAAGCACAGAATTGTATGGTAGTGAAACATGGACTATGGGAAAACCGGAACAGAAGAGAACCGAAGCATTTGAGATGTGGTGCTACAGAACAATGTTGAAAATTAGGTGGACTGATAAGGTAAGGAATGAGGAGGTTCTACGCAGAATCGGAGAGGAAAGGAATATGTGGAAAACACTGATAAGGAGAAGGGACAGGATGATAGGACATCTGCTAAGACATGAAGGAATGACTTCCATGGTACTAGAGGGAGCTGCAGAGGGCAAAAACTGTAGAGGAAGACAGAGATTGGAATACGTCAAGCAAATAATTGAGGACGTAGGTTGCAAGTACTACTCTGAGATGAAGAGGTTAGCACAGGAAAGGAATTCGTGGCGGGCCGCATCAAACCACTCAGTAGACTGATGACCAAAAAAAAAAAAATGTTTGATTTCTTGTGTCGGACTCTTTTTTAAGGCTCATATGAATGACTTCAAACTTTTCCTGATTTAGAGTCAATCGCCACTTTTTGCACCATACTTTGTAAAATACCTTGTCTAAATCATTTTGCAATTCGATTTGATCATCTAATCACTTCACATGACGGTAAACGACAGCATCACCTGCAAACAATCTAAGAGCGCTGCTCAGATTGTTTCCTAAGTCGGTTATGTAGATCAGGAGCAACAGAGGTGCTGTAACACTCTTTGGGTAACGCCAGATAATTCTTCTGTTTTACACGATGTCTTTCCGTCAGTTGTTAAAAACTGTGACCTTTATGACAGTAAATCACGAATCCGGTCACAAAACTTTGACGACACTCCACAGGCACGAAATTTAATTGAAAGTTGCTTGTGACGAACGGTTTGGAAATCTAAAAATATGGAATCAGTTTAACATTCCGTGTCGACAGCACTCATTACTTCGTGAAATAAAAAAAATTATTAAATCTTTGAAAAATAAATGTTCTGTTGGAGTAGATGACATCTCTAACAAGTTATTAAAACAATGTGGAGCAATTACAGCTGATGTTTTGAGTCACATATATAATGCATCACTAAGCCAGGGTATTTTTCCAGACAGGTTAAAATATGCCATTGTCAGGCCTCTCTACAAAAAGGGGCAAACCACAGATGTCAATAATTACCCGCGAGTATCCTTGCTTACAGCATTTTCAAAATTATTTGAGAAAGTAATGTACTCAAGAGTGGTTAGCCATCGCAACAGTAATGGGATACTTAGTAAGCCACAGTTCGGATTTCCGAAATGCTGCTCCACTGAGACAGCAATATACTATTTCACTGTCCACATTATAAAGTCTTTAAATAGTAAAATGTCACCAGTAGGAAAATTCTGTGACTTATCCAAAGCATTTGATTTTTTTTGTTTTGGTTTTAGGGCGCAGAACTGCTATGGTCATTAGCGCCCGGTCTCTGACTTAGGAAACAGTAAAAAACCGAAAACGGAAACCAGCAGCAATGGGAACGAAAGTCATAAAATTGGAGAAACTAAAAGCAGAAGGAAGGCTTAAAAATCCACTACAGAAAGGGGTTGGTTGTCCCAAAAAAAGCTTCAAATGACTGACGTCATTTCACTGGCACTAATGAACTCTAGAACGCGATCGGCCGAGCGCGTGTCATCTGCTAAAATTGACGATATATCAGGCGACAGCTGTGGACAGGCGCGTAACGGATTAAAATAGGGGCACTCAATTAAAAGGTGTCTTACCGTCCACAGCTGAGAGCAGTGGGGACAGAGTGGGGGAGGATCGCCGCTTAAAAGATGTCGATGGCTAAAAAGACAGTGCCCTATCCGGAGTCTAGTTAAAATTACCTCCTCCCGACGACGCGTTCGGGAGGAAGAGGTCCAAGCATAAGGAAGAGGTTTCACGTCCCGCAATTTATTTTGGGGAAGTGTCGACCAATGCGCGTGCCATAAAAGAACAACACGACGACATAAAACGCTCCGTAGATCGGCGAAGGGAATCGATTGAATAGCTAGCCGAAGAAGAGAGACTGCAGCCTTGGCTGCAATATCGGCCGCCTCATTTCCGCAGATACCAACGTGTCCCGGGAGCCAGAGGAACGCCACCGAGACGCCCCCCAGGTGGAGCAAGCGCAGACAGTCCTGAATCCGGTGGACCAGAGGATGCACAGGGTAAAGAGCTTGGAGACTGAGGAGAGAGCTGAGAGAATCTGAGCAGATAACGTACTGTATCCGCCGATGGCGGCGGATGTAGTGGACAGCCTGGAGAACAGCGTAAAGCTCCGCAGTATAAACCGAACACTGGTCGGGAAGCCGAAAGTGATTTGGGGTGTCGCCAACAATATAGGCACTCCCTACACCTAACGATGTTTTCGAGCCGTCGGTGTAAATAAATGTGGCGTCCGTCATTTGTGCACATAGAGCAGCAAATGCCCGACGATAAACAAGTGAAGGGGTACCATCCTTGGGAAATCGACAAAGGTCTCGGAGCAGGCAGATCCGGGGACGGAGCCAAGGCGGTGTTGTACCCCAAGTTGTCAAGAAGGTTTTAGGAAAGCGGAAGGAAAGAGAATGGAGCAGTTGACGGAAGCGGACTCCCGGTGGTAGTAGGGAGGAGGGGCGGCCTGCATACCCTGCATCAAAGGAGGCGTCGAAAAAAAGTCATGGACTGGATTAGCAGGCATGGAAGACAGATGGCTAGCATAACGACTCAGAAGGACTGCTCGCCGATTGGACAGCGGAGGTTCAGCAGTCTCAGCATAAAGACTTTCCACAGGGCTGGTGTAAAAAGCTCCAGACACTAAACGTAGTCCACGGTGGTGGATAGAGTCGAGACGCCGAAGAATAGACGGCCGAGCAGAGGAGTAGACTATGCTTCCATAGTCCAATTTCGAGCGCACTAAGGCGCGATAGAGGCGGAGAAGGACCACTCGGTCCGCTCCCCAGGAGGTACCATTCAGGACACGGAGGGTGTTGAGGGATTGCAGACAGCGAGCCGAAAGATAGGAAACGTGGGAGGACCAGCACAGTTTTCTGTCAAACATAAGACCCAAGAATTTAGCGACGTCTGAAAACGGAAGGTTGACAGGACCTAGATGTAAGGAGGGTGGAAGAAACTCCTTACGTCGCCAAAAATTAACACAAACGGTCTTACTGGGAGAAAAACGGAAGCCGGTGTCGATGCTCCAAGAGTGGAGGCGATCGAGACATCCTTGAAGACGTCGTTCAAGAAAGCTGGTCCGTTGAGAGCTGATCGCAAAATCGTCCACAAAGAGGGAGCCCGAGACATCAGGAAGGAGACAATCCATAATTGGATTGACGGCAATGGCAAACAGTACAACACTCAGCACGGAGCCCTGGGGTACCCCGTTTTCTTGGGAGAAAGTACGGGAGAGAGTAGTGTTCACCCGCACCCTAAATGTGCGCTCTGCCATAAATTCGCGAAGAAAAAGGGGCAGCCGACCTCGAAAGCCCCAAGAGAATAGTGTGCGGAGGATGCCTGTCCTCCAACAGGTATCGTATGCTCTCTCCAGATCAAAAAATATTGCTACTGTTTGAAGTTTCAGGAGAAAATTATTCATGATATAAGTGGAGAGAGCAACAAGATGGTCAACTGCAGAACGATGCTTTCGGAATCCGCATTGGGCAGGTGTTAAAAGACTGCGGGATTCCAGCCACCAAGCTAAACGGTAATTCACCATACGCTCCAAAACCTTACAGACACTACTCGTGAGAGAAATGGGGCGATAGCTAGAGGGGAGATGTTTGTCCTTTCCAGGTTTCGGAACAGGAACGACGATAGCTTCCCGCCATCGTCTGGGAAAAGTACTGTCGGTCCAAATTCGATTATAAAGGCGAAGGAGGTAACGCAGACTATGGGTTGATAATTGCAGCAACATGTGGACGTGGATACCATCCGGTCCTGGGGCGGAGGAGCGAGAAGAAGAGAGTGCATGTTGGAGTTCCCGCATGGAGAAAACAGTATTGTAGCTCTCGCGATTTTGAGAGGAGAAAGCAAGAGGTCGCACTTCCGCTGCACGTTTCTTCGGGAGAAACGCTGGCGGGTAATTTGAAGAGCTCGAAATCTCAGCAAAGTGCTGACCTAATGAGTTAGAAATTGCGACGGGGTCCACTAATGTATCATGCGCGACAGTGAGCCCAGAGACCGGGGAGAAACTAGGCGCGCCTGAGAACCGTCGAAGCCGACTCCAAACTTCCGAGGAGGGAGTGAAGGTGTTAAATGAGCTAATAAAGAATTTCCAGCTTGCCTTCTTGCTGTCGCGGATGACACGACGGCATCGCGCTCGGAACTGCTTATAGCGGATACAATTGGCCAAAGTAGGATGGTGGCGGAAAACGCGTCACGGCATGCCTCGTTCCACCAAGGAACTGGGGGGGGGGGGGGGGGGGCGCCGGGGCAATCCGGAGGTGCGTGGTACTGAACGTTCCGCAGCTGTAAGAATAACGTCGGTACTATGTGTGACCTCATCGTCGACGCTGGGAAAGTGACCGTCATCGAATGTCGCTAGAGACGAAAAAAGTGTCCAGTCGGCCTGGGCAAACTTCCAGCGTCTCGGGCGCATATATGGCAGTTGAGGCTGCAGTCTAAGGACACATGGAAAGTGGTCACTCGAGTGTGTATCATCAAGGGCGAACCATTCTAAGCGCCGACCTAGCGGAACAGTACCGACCGCAAGGTCCAAATGAGATAAATTTGTCGTGGAGGCAGACAAAAATGTAGGGACCCCAGTGTTGAGGCAAACTAGATCCGCTTGGTGGAAGACGTCTAGCAAGAGTGAGCCACGTGGACAAGGATGTGGAGATCCCCAAAGCGGGTGGTGGGCATTGAAGCCCCCAACCAGCAAAGAGGGGGGTGGAAGCTGACCAAGAAGATGAAGGAGATCAGCTCGTGCCACTGGTGTGGACGATGGAATGTATACAGTACAAAGAGAGAACGTGTATCCAGAAAGGGAAAGACGGACGGCGACAGCTTGGAAGGAAGTGTTTAAGTGGATTGGGTGATAATGGAGAATATCATGGAGAAGAATCATGAGTCCTCCATGGGCTGGAGTGCCTTCAACAGAGGGGAGATCATATCGGACGGATTGAAAATGAGGGAGAACAAAGCGGTCATGGGGACGCAGCTTTGTTTCCTGAAGACAGAAGATGACCGGCGAGTAGGATAGTAAGAGGATAGACAATTCATCCCGATTGGCTCGAATGCCGCGGATATTCCAGTGGACAATAGACATAGGGTGAACAGAAAATGGAGGAATGTGACCAAGGGTGCCGTCAACTCAACGACTGCTCAGAGCTTGCGACCGACAGCCTGGAATGGCATTCAGCCGAAGGTAGAAGATCCTGATCCATAGGTTGGTCAGGAGCAGCTCCTGCCACCAGCGATCGGCAGGTTGATCGGCCGCCAGCAGTGCGCCTCGGCGACACAGAAGACGGCCGAGGGCGACTTCCGCCAGGTGGTGCTGTAGATGGGACACGCCTTGGCGGAGAAGGAGAGGAACTGGGTTTCTTTGTAGCCTTCTTGGAAGTATGATGTTTAGATGAAGGAGGAACTGCTGGTTGTGAAGTTGGGGTATGTAAAAAATCTTCACGAGTATGCTCTTTTTTTTGAAGTCTTGGTGTCTGACTTTTGGGCTCGAGATTTAGCAGAACCCGATGAAGGGTGAGCCAGAGAGTGGGCAGGCGAAAGTGGTGAGGTTGAACGGGCGATCTTTGCGCTGGCTGATCTGACAACCGTGGCACTAAACGTGAGGTCGCAAGTCTGCGTGGCCGCCTCCTTTGTTGGCCGAGGAGAAGCAAGGACAGGGCTGTATTTTCCTGTCTGAGGCACGGTGGGCTGTCGACTGGCGAATAATTTTCGAGCAGCAAAGGTCGACACCTTTTCCTTCACTCTGATTTCCTGGATGACCTTTTCGTCCTTAAAAACAGGGCAATCTCGAGAGGAAGCAGCGTGGTCACCCATACAGTTGATGCAGCGAGGGGATGGAGGTGGACAAGCACCCTCATGGGCATCCTTGCCACACGTTACACATTCGGCTGGATTGGAACAGGACTGGCTGGTGTGATTGAACCGCTGACACCGATAGCAATGCGTAGGGTTTGGGATATAAGGGCGAACGGAAATTATCTCATAGCCTGCTTTGATTTTGGATGGGAGTTGAACTTTGTCAAATGTCAAGAAGACAGTGCGGGTTGGAATGATGTTCATGTCAACCCTTTTCATAAGTCTATGAACAGCCGTTACGCCCTGGTCAGACAGGTAGTGCTGAATTTCTTCGTCAGACAATCCATCGAGGGAGCGTGTATAAACGACTCCACGCGAGAAATTTAAAGTGTGGTGCGCTTCAACCCGGACAGGGAAGGTGTGGAGCAGTGAAGTACGCAGCAATTTTTGTGCCTGGAGGGCACTGACTGTTTCTAACAACAGGGTGCCATTCCGTAATCTGGAACAAGACTTTACAGGACCTGCAATTGCGTCGACACCTTTCTGAATAATGAAAGGGTTGACCGTGGAGTTGTCGTGATCTTCGTCAGACCGAGAAACAACAAGGAACTGTGGCAACGATGGAAGAACTGTCTGTGGCTGAGACTCAGTGAACTTACGCTTGTGAGCAGACATAGTGGAAGGTGAGGAAACCATTGCGGAAGTATCCCCCATGATTATCGGCGTCTCCGATGGCGCGCTCCTCCCTTGTGGGGGCCCTCTCTGAGGGCACTCCCGCCTTCACACCTCAGGTCACACCTCCCGACAAACGGACGGAGGGACCAATTGGCACTTTCGGAAGGTATCAGCTCGGGTAATCACCCCTCCCTGGGCCTGGCCGTTACCAGGGGTACGTACATGTCCTACCTGTCTACCCGGGGCGGGGAATTACGCGTTACCCCGTCACCGGCTACGCACAAAAATGCGTGGGTCGGCCTTCAGACACGCACAGGGAGGAAGAAAGAGAAAGGGAAAAACAAAGAAACGGAAAGGAAAGAGGAGAGGCTCAAACGCAGCAGCGGAGAAAAGGGTAAAGAGAAGAGGTAAGGAAAAGAGAAGGACAAAGGAAGGATGAAGACATACAAGCAGAGAAGGTGAAGAATGCGGTACATTTACGAGCATCCGTCTCCGGACGTAGGCACAAACCATGCTCCCAGAGGGGGAGAAAGGGAAGGAAAGAGCCAGAGGTGAGGGGAGGAGAGGCGAAGATGGGGGAGAGGGAAGGATGCGGAAAAGGAAAGTATACAGCCCGGAAAGGAAGAAGGGCCACATTAGCTCGGGGTCCCATGGTCGCTACGCACGTATCCACAAAAGAGTTGTGGACCCCCTGGGGGGGCATTTGATTGTGTGAATCATGACATTATGTTAGATAAATTACAATTCTATGGTATAAATGGAACAGCATATGAGTGGTTTAAGCCATATCTACAGAACAGGAAGCATAAAGTCTCTTTATATGCTTCAAGTGATTCAAAGGATTTTGCCACTTCATCTAACTGGGGTGAAATTACATTAGGTGTTCCATAAGGTTCGATCATGCGGCCCCTCTTGTTCTTGATATATGTGAATGACTTCCCTTCTTATGTGAAACAAGATGCTGAACTGTTTGCTAATGATACAAGCATCATTATTCATCCAAAAAAGAAAGTCCAATAGAAAATGATACAAATAAGGTCTTTGGAAAAGTTATTAATTGGTTTTCTGCGAATGGGCTTGCTCTGAACTTTGAAAAAAACACAGTACATCCAATTTTCTGCTGCACAGTACATCCAATTTTCTGCTGCAAAAAGTATAATTCCTTGAATAAACATAACACATCAAAAGAAGTCAGTAGCCATGGTAGAGCATACTAAGTTTTTGGGTGCACATATAGATGAGAATCTTAACTGGAAAATTCATATTTTGGATCTCCTAAAGCGACCAGGTTCAGTAGCTTTTGCAATCAGAAAATTGCCAATTTTGAGGATGTAGAAATTAGTAAGCTAACATACTTTGCATACTTCCGCTCTCTGATATCATATGGAATAATATTCTGGGGCAACTCAACACTTAGGCAAAAGGTATTCACTGCTCAAAAGAAAGTAGTTAGAATAATATGTGGGGTTCATAGTCGCACATCTTGTAGGCATCTGTTTAAAAGATTAGGAATTATTACAACTGCTTCACAGTACATTTACTCAGTAATGAAATATTTTCTCAACAACATGGACCAGTTTAAAATCAACAGCGACAATCATGATTACAATACTGGAAAAAAGAAAGACCTACACTATCCTTTACTTAACCTATCTTTGGCACAGAAAGGGGTAAAATATGCTGCTATAAAACTTTTTGATAAATTACCAGATGAAATAAAATGTCTGACAGACAGCAGTAATAGTTTCAAAAAAAAATTGAAATCATACCTCCCTGACAACTCCTTCTATACCATAGATGAATTCTGGAAAATGAGTTAATGAATCTGGAGATATAATATATGCATTTTGTGCCCTTTAAGGGAATGGGATAGGTAATAGAAATATTTAGGTATAACACTATAATGTAAACAAAAAAAACTTGTTTCCTATGCGCATTTCTTGTGCATTTTACACGTTCCACATCATAACGGTTTTCTGTGCTATTGATCAATGGAACATGTAACTAACTAACTAACTAAGAATACAACGGTTAGTTGTGTTTCATAAAAACGATAATTTCTGAATCCATGTTGGCTATTTGTCAATAAATCGTTTTCTTCGAGCTGATTCACGTGTTCCAGCACAGTATCTCTTCCATAATCCTACTGCAAATCAAGGTTTTGTCAGTACGTCCAAAAGCTCGAGAAACACACAGTAAGTGCAGATATTTCTACTGGTGACTGAAGACAGTGTACTGAACATTACATCACTATTTACGTCGTTTGTAGTAATAATTATAGCTATCAGGAGCAGTATGTTTTTAGGTTGGTTAGTACCTCTAAGTAAAGGTGGCACAAGCAAGCCACTGACATTTGTCTTCCCCTGGGCAGCAGGGCTAGTGCTGAAGTGTGGACGGATGGACGCAAAACAGGTAATCTATGCTGACAGGTGTAGTCCACTTCACGGCACTGTTACAACTAAACAGGAAACATCAGGTACTAAACTTTGTGATGTGTCTGTGGAAAGGCCGTTAGACGCATAGAAAATAGAACCAACTCACTGATGTGTGTACATGTTAACATAGTTCAATAGAAATTCCCATTAAAACCTGTATAGACAAAACAATTTCATATCCTTCTTCCGATCAGTAGGAAATAGTGAACTCTTGGGAAGTTCTTGCAGCTGTATTTCCCTCTTTTTTTTTAATTCTCTTTATCGAGAGACTGGAGCAGCTATCGGTTCCTGCAACCTTCTCAAGACCAGTTTTAATGACATTTTTGCTTCCTCGTCCAACAAAAATTTAATGTATTTGCATATATTCACACGTGCGCGATTGCAAAGAACTTTTCCTCCACATTTGATGTGCAGCGGCGGTGCCGTGCTGTATAGTAAAGAGATTTGAGCAAGAACGCATTAACGAAGGTCAGCTAGCGAGAACAACTGAGGCAGCCTCCCCTTTGGAATAAAGGTATGGAACCGCCTAGCACTCTAGAACGAGAATGTGTTTCTGCACGAGTGCCACGTTACACTTCACGTGCGCTACATAGCTCTAGACATGATTCTGCATACAACACTTTAGATAACAGCACGGAGACATCTACCATCGCCGATGTGATGATCATAGATAGCCAACAAATGTGTTCCGATAGTCGAAAATGGCCTAATGTCGAAACAATACGATTGTACACGAAATACCAGCGGAAACCCAAAAGGAACAATAATTTTTCTCTGGCAGTTGGTGGAATACTAGTTCCGATTTCTCCCGTTAGATGCCTTCACTAGACACATCACCTGCCCTAGCGGCATTGGTGTGGAAACATTATTGTGCTCAGTGTGACTGTTTCAGTGGCAAACATTATAAGTACCAACGTGCCAACATCAGGTTCTGTTCCCTATAATGGCTCCCGCAAACGAGCAAACTTGTTTGTCAAATTAGCCCTTATCTAGCTGCTGATTTGTCGAACAAGCCCGTTCACTTACAAACGGACTTTGTCAGTTTAACTTCACTTTTAAGCAGACGCTGTTCGGGTTCCTGAGTGTTTCGACAGCAATGAGAATTGCTACAAATACAGAAAAAGTATTTCTGGCACTGACTTAGTCACTGTGTTCAATGAAGAACTGAACAAGGCCCTGGTCCAGGGAATGTCTTAAAATGAGAGAAATATTTACCCATAAAAGTCTGCTGAAGGAAACATTACTCTCATAACCCGACGATTACTGTAAATCAACTTTCTTCGAATGAAGAATGAAACCTTTAATAACTTGTTAAGGCCTTCCTAAAAGAACAAACATGTCTGTCACATTCTCTATTCTCTAGCCATAGATGTGCCAAATAAACCCGTATATGTACTAAGAAGCTTTGCAATTTAACCTTACTTTTGAAGCAGACCCTTTTCGTGTGTTCTGTATTTTGCAACTTGTGGGAGTGGCTGGAAAAGTAGATACAGCATTTCTAATATTTGCTGTGGCACTGTGTTTAAAGAAGAAGAAGAAGAAGAAGAAGAAGAAGAAGAAGAAGACGCCGAGGGTAATCCAGGGAATGGTTTAAAATCAGAGAGAAATATACACATGACAATCTTTTAAATGAAATGTTACACTCAGAACCTGATGATTGAATCAGCTTTCAGCGAATAGTCAGTGAAACTTTTAATGACTTGTTTAGAGCTACTTCGCCCTTGCACTGCAAAAGAAGACAAGTATGCCAAAATGTTATTACCTTCTACTTGGTCCTCTAAGGACAATTCAGCAAAATACCACAACATGGGAATATTCAGTCCACATCATCCTTGGAAGAACCGGAGAACTTCGATTTTTTTCTATTTTATAGCACTCCCATTTATATGTTACGCGTAGAATACCGATTTAATTCTTAAGCTCTTCCTGCGTAATATACGATTGGGAAAGGTACGACACCTCAACCTTTTTGGTAATTAAAATTTTTTCCACTCCAATACGCCATCTGGTACAGCACCCTTACCCTTGGTTTTTTAAAATGTTGGACAAGGAAAAGCTCCTAGGGGGTCCATCTCATGCGACGCGTGCTTCAGTACAGCACAGAACCGATTTATTGTTTTTAATATGTTGTAAAAGAAAAGTTTTAAAATACTCTGGAGATGCCCACGCAGGCGAAACGCGTTGATAATAAAAGAACAAGCTGCAACCATGACAGTTTTTAATTCAAATACTTTTGGTAATTGCCAGGGCTATTTTGTTTTTATCCTTGATCGTAGTTTCCATTGTTGTAGAATACAATCATGACGGTCAGATGTTTGGCAAACATAGTAAAGTTTGACAAATTGATTGTGTACGGAGCCCTTTAGGGAAGTGAGCAGCATAAACCGTCGCAATGCATCAAGCGCATTGTGGGGAGGAAGCTTTGAACCAGGCAAGGTTACGAGTAGTTTACACGTTTTAAAAGTGGTCAGATGTCAGCTGAACGCGAATCACGATCTGGACGTCCCTCGACTTACGAGGTGCATTCAAGTTCTAAGGCCTCCGATTTTTTTCTAATTAACTACTCACCCGAAAACGATTAAACTGGCGTTACTTCTCGACGTAATCGCCATGCAGACGTACACTTTTTCACAACACTGACGCCATGGTTCCATGGCAGCGGCGAAGGCTTCTTTAGGAGTCTGTTTTGACCACTGGAAATTCGCTGTGGCAATAGCAGCACGGCTGGTGAATGTGTGGCCACGGAGAGTGTCTTTCATTGTTGGAAAAAGCCAAAACTCACTAGGAGCCAGGTCAGGTGAGTAGGGAGCATGAGGAATCACATCAAAGTTGTTACCACGAAGAAACTGTTGTGTAACGTTAGCTCGATGTGCGGGTGCATTGTCTTGGTGAAACAGCACACGCGCAGCCCTTCCCGGACGTTTTTGTTGCAGTGCGGGAAGGAATTTGCTCTTCAAATCATTTTCGTGGGATACACCTGTTACCGTAGTGCCCTTTGGAACGCAATGGGTAAGGATTACGTCCTCGCTGTCCCAGAACATGGACACCATCATTTTTTCAGCACTGGCGGTTACCCGAAATTTTTTTGGTGGCGGTGAATATGTGTGCTTCCATTCAGCTGACTGGCGCTTTGTTTCTGGATTGAAAAATGCCATCCACGTCTCATCCATTGTCACAACCGACGAAAAGAAAGTCCCATTCATGCTGTCGTTGCGCGTCAATACTGCTTGGCAACATGCCACACGGGAAGCCATGTGGTCGTCCGTCAGCATTCATGGCACCCACCTGGATGACACTTTTCGCATTTTCAGGTCGTCATGCAGGATTGTGTGCACAGAACCCACAGAAATGCCAACTCTGGAGGCTATCTGTTCAACAGTCATTCGGCGATCCCCCAAAACAATTCTCTACACTTTCTCGATCGTGTCGTCAGACCAGCTTGTGCGTGCCCGAGGTTGTTTCGGTTTGTTGTCACACGATGTTCTGCCTTCATTAAACTGTCGCACCCACAAATGCACTTTCGACACATTCATAACTCCATCACCACATGTCTCCTTCAACTGTCGATGAATTTCTATTGGTTTCACACCACGCAAATTCATAAAACGAATGATTGCACGCTGTTCAAGTAAGGAAAACGTCACCATTTTAAGTATTTAAAACAGTTCTCATTCTCGCCGCTGGTGGTAAAATTCCATCTGCCATACGGTGCTGCCATCTCTGGGACGTATTGACAATGAACGCGGCCTCATTTTAAAACAATGTGCATGCTTCTATCTCTTTCCAGTCCGGAGGAAAAAAATTGGAGGCCTTAGAACTTGAATGCATCTGGTACATAGAGGAAGAAAAACATTGAAAACATACTTGTTGCGATCAGTTTGATCGTTGCAGAATAGCAGATGAATTGGTGGAAAAGACTGACATTTTCTGCAGTTCACGCCGATGAATATTGACCGGAACTCTGAAGACGAAACAAGCTCCAGCAAAATTGGTTTCGCGTGTGCTTTCAGACAGATTCAGGTGGTTCAAATGGCTCTAAGCACTGTGGGACTTAACATCTGAGGTCATCAGTCCCATAGACTTAGAACTATTTAAACCTAACTAACCTAAGGACATCACACACATCCATGCAACCGTAGCAGCCGCGTGGTTCCGGACTGAAGCGCCTAGAACCGCTCGGCCACCCCGGCCGGCAGACAGGGAAGACCCAATGATTAGCGCGAGTGCCGGGAACTGAAAGAAAAGTCTGCAATTAATCCGGACTTTAACGCAAAAGTCACCAAGGGCGACGAAACATAGAGTTATGATTACGACCCAGAAACCGAGCAAGAATGCAGCTACTGGAAGACTCCTTCACCATCAATGAAAGCTAGGCAGTTGGGATCCCGTGTGAAGACTACGTTGGTCTGTTTTTTCGACATCAATGGGATCTAGCACCATGAATTTGTTCCCAAAGATACCACAGTTAACCAACATTACACTTTCGGGTGCTAACACGATTGCGCGTAGCAGTAGTAAAAAGACCAGCCGCGTTGTGGCAATCAGTGGAGCGACTTTCTCGCCACCACAAAGCACATGCACACACAGCACTGAGTATCAGGCAATTTTGGGCCAAAAACCAAATGATAACGGTTTCTCTAGAACCCTGCTCACTGGCCCTGGCTCTCAGTGAACTTTTTTGTTCCTAATAATGAAAACAAACCCGAAAGAGAAGCATTTTCAAGACGTAGAAGTGAAACAAATCGCTGAAGGCATTAACGGTATAAGTTCAGACGCCTTAAAAATCTGGTTCCACCAATGGAAAAATGGTTGAGAGAAGTGTATTATGTCTTATGAACACTATTTTGAAGTACTTGTTTTGTAAATACCAGAAAGGGGTGTATATCAATTGCAGTGTAACACTTGTGGAGGCAAGTACGAGGGGCGTTTGAAAGTCCGTGCAAAAATAAAACCTGGTTATGTGTTTGGGGTAAACTTTTTTTATTTGTCGACTTAGTCACCTTTTAGACTTATACACTTCGTCCAACGCTGTTCTAATTTGTTGATCCCTTCCGAATAATAGGAATTATCCAAGTCTGCAAAATAGGTATTAGTTGCGGCAATCACCTGCTCGTTTGAATAAAATGTTTGTCCCGCCAGCCATTTCTTCAAATAGGGGAACAAAACAGTAGTCCGAGGGAGCCAAGTTTGGAGAATAGGGAGGATGTGAAACGAGTTGGAATCCTATTTCCAATAGTTTTGCGACCACAACTGCTTAGGTGTGTGCTGGTGCAGTGTGATGGAAAAAGGACTTTTTCGCGCTCCAATCGCTGGAGCTCGGTTATCAAACGGTCCAATAACGATGAATAATATGCACCTGTAATAGTTTTACCCTTTTCCACCTAGTCGATGAGGATTGTCCTTTGCGAATCCCAAATGGCAGTCGCCATAACCTTTCCGGATTTTTTGGTGCAGATTCTCCATTGGTAATCCATTGTTTAGATTGTTCTTTGGTCTCAGAAGTATAGTAATGTATCCATGTTTCATCCACGACGCTTAAAGTCCTGCAGATTCTTCCTGAACAAGTGCAAACCATCCTTTCAACACTTCACACGATTCCGTTTTTGGTCAAGCGTGAGCAATCGCGGAACCCATCTTGTGGATAACTTTTTCATGACCAAATGTTTATGCAAAATATTATGTACCCATTCATTCGAGATGCCACAGCACTAGCAATCTCACGCACCTTAACTCTTCTGTCATCCATCTCCATATCATGTATTTTATCAATGATTTCTGCAGTCGTGACCTCTACAGGGCGTCCAGAACGTTCAGCATCACTTGAGCCCATATGGCCACTACGAAAATTTTGAAACCACTTATAAACTGCTCTAATCGAAGCTGCAGAGTCACCGTAGTGTTTATCAAGCTTCTCTTTAGTGTCCTGAGGCGTTTTGCCTTTCATAAAGTAATGTTTAATCACCACACGAAATTCTTTTTCGTTCATTTTTTGACAATCACTCGACTTCCTTGATTCACACGAATGCCAAACACAAAGAAATAGACCAATATGGCCGAAACTTGGTGTCCGTTCTTTCCAAAGATGCTACTAACTAAAAACGACCTCTATACGCGCCGGTGGTGTCATCTCTCGGACTTTGCATGGACTTTTCAAGCGCCCCTCGTACATGGGAAAAACAGGTAGAACATTTGAGAACATATGAGAGCCTGGAAATATGGGACAAACCACTCGACTTTTTCAGAACACCTAAGAGAACATGACCACTAACCAGCCACTAGAGAAGATGACATGAAAATAATTAGAATCAACAATAAAAAACACCTCCTAACCCTGCAAGAAATTTACCACATATAGAAAATCAAAGCAGAAAGGAAAACCCTGTTGAATGATCAAGCACACATACCAAGCAATTCATTATTTACATTAATAGATAAAATAATAGAATAACGCTCCCAAAGAGGATTAATATAATAATACTATCCAATATAATAATAATAATACCACCCAACATCTTTACAGTCACTTATCCGTGAACCACTCCACAGAATATTGAAACGAAAAGTCGAATCAGCTGTCACCAAAGCTTTCAACCACTCGGTAATTGCTAGTACAACACCATACAATTCAAACCGCCAACAACCCCCAACAAAATAAATAAATAAAAACCACTCTTCAGCTTTCTCTCTCTCTCTCATACACAAACAAGGTATAAACATCATGAATAGAAGTTGTCTTGAAAGTATATTACTCGCGCAAAACAAAGTTGACACTCGGCGCGGTGACTGATGGGAGCGACTGTAAAGGCATTTCCCAATTGGGTAAACATGCCAAAGAGGAGAAAACACGTAATTGAGTTGCAATATTTACGTTGTGAAATACAGTGTGCGACGAAATAGTTCTATCGAGTGGCAAAAGAACAATAGTACACCACAAAAAGAAAGAGAAACATCGTGAACAGTGGGAAGAAGGTCAGAACGCAAAGTTGTGGTTATATGAAGGGCTTATTTCAATAGTGGTACAAGTCCATTTTTGTTCATTCTGAGATACAAAGTCCTAAAGTTAAATGAGTGCTGAAAAATATTCAGTTGAGATACCAGAAATATTCAAGTATAATATATACTTGAATATTTCTGGTATCTCAAATGCTTTACTTTATGACTCCGTATTTCAGAACGAACAAAAATGGACTTGTACCACTATTGAAATAGGCCCTTCATATGTCAGTACTAAAGTGGTAGTGCGACCTCCAGACCAGATGCGATAAAACTAAAATCAGCAAATCATAAGTAATTTTTTTTGCATAAAAATCGCGATGTGAACTGTTTAATAATCTAAAACTAACAAAACTGCACCGTTATAGATTCCCCTGATGACTCCTTAGCACAAGAAAACAGCGAAACGCGTCTGATTAAGTGGCAGCAAGAAAAGGCGGTTTTATTTACAAAACAAGTATTTCTATGCCTGCTGCTCAAATGGTTCAAATGGCTCTCAGCCCTATGGGACTTAACATCTGAGGTCATCAGCCCCTTGAACTCAGAACTACTTAAAGGACATCACACACACCCACGCCCGAGGCAGAATTCGAACCTGCGAACGTACTGAAGCGCCTAGAACCGCTCGGCCACTTAGGCCGGCTATGCTTGCTGCCGAGGATGGACAGGCAAACAAATTTACTATTTTCAAGGTGTGTCAGTTTTTAAACCATCCCATCAGATACACGATTTTCTGTAAAACAATTCTCATAATCCCCCCCCCCTCCGCCATTCCTACAACAACACCAAAAAGTGACAGTTGGAGGCGGAATGGAATCAATTTAAATGGAGAGAGTATGCAAATCACTTCATCCAACCGTTCGTGCGTGTTGTCATCGCGGGAGAAAGCCGTAGCCTCTGACAACTGGTTGCATCACGGTTGCGTGAACTGAACTGTCCCTCTCAGACGACATACGGAAATAAAACATGCATTGGCGGATAAAGTGTATTTGACGGCGAGGAATACATGTCGGTGGCCCGGATATGGACACGTGACATAAGTGTGATATTCTGTGTTTGAAAGGGTAGTAATATCACAAGGCTTCTGCTGATAAGCGATGCAGAGAGAAAATAACATTCTGCGCACGCCATTGTTTTCGCTGCTAGTGAATCAGCTCCCAGTACAGACGAGTAAAGAGTTGCAAAAATGTTCAAATAAATTACGGGTTTGCTGCCGGGTGACGTCATCGAACACCGCCGATATTTCGACAGGAGCACACCCTGCTATTCTCAAGGCACAAATGCAAGGAAGAGGAAATGGGCAAGGGAATTTAATACCTCGGTTCACAGAGGAGAAACAAGGAAGACACCACACACAGAACAAGTGTCAACATAGACAAGATTTTCTTCCACATTTCCTCTTCCTTGCATTTGTGCCTTGAGAATAGCAGGGTGTGCTCCTGTCGAAATATCGGCGGTGTTCGATGACGTCACCCGGCAGCAAACCCGCAAGTTATATGAACATTCGATTCGCCGGGAAAAGTTAAGGTGTCACAGTTGCAAAAATCATTGGAGTTGGCGGCAGAATTTTTAGCATCTGCATCTGCACTGTGCAAACCAACGTGCAGTGGATGGAACTGGGTGCTTCCTATTCTACTAGATATTAGTTTCATTTCCCGTTCAGTTTGTGTAAGAATGATTGCTTAAAGGCCTCTTTGTGTGCTGCAATATGTCTAATACAATATTCACAGTCCCTATGGGAGCTTCATTTAGGCATTAAAGTATTTTTCCAGATTATTCAATACTAATTCTTGAAACTTAATTGGTACTCTTTGCGGTATAGTTGGTGCGTGTCTACAAACGCCTGTTTATACTACTGGCCATAAAAATTGCTACACCACGAAGATGACGAGCTACAGACGCGAAATTTAACCGACAGGAAGAAGATGCTGTGATATCCAAATGATTAGCTTTTCAGAGCATTCACACAAGGTTGGCGCCGGTGGCGACACCTACAACGTGCTGACATGAGGAAAGTTTCCAACCGATTTCTTATACACAAACAGCACTTGACCGGCGTTGCCTGGTGAAACGCGGTTGTGATGCCTCGTGTAAGGAGGGGAAATGCGTACCATCACGTTTCCCACTTTGATAAAGGACGGATTGTAGCCTATCGCGATTGCCATTTATCGTATCGCGACATTGCTGCTCGCGTTGGTCGTGATCCAATGACTGTTAGCAGAATATGGAATCTGTAGGTTCAGGAGGGTAATACGGAACGCCGTGCTGGATCGCAACGGCCTCGTATCACTAGTAGTCGAGATGACAGGCATCTTATCTGCATGGCTGTAACGGATCGTGCAGCCACGTCTCGATCCCTGAGTGAACAGATACGGGCCGTTTGCAAGACAACAAGCATCTGCACGAACAGTTCGACGACGTTTGCAGCGGCATGGACTATAAGCTCGGAGACCGTGGCTGCGGTTACCCTTGACGCTGCATCACAGACATTAGCGCCTGCGATGGTGTACTCAACGACGAACCTGGGTACACGAATGGCAAAACGTCATTTTTTTCTGGTGAATCCAGGTTCTGTTTACAGCATCATGATGGTCGCATCCGTGTTCTGCGACATCGCGGTGAACGCACATTGGAAGCGTGTATTCGTCAACGCCATACTGGTGTATCACCAGGCGTGATGGTATGGGGTGCCATTGGTTACATGTTTTGGTCACCTCTTGTTTGCATTGACGGCACTTTGAACAGTGGACGTTACATTTCTGATGTGTTACGACTCGTGGCTCTACCCTTGTTTCGATCCCTGCGAAACCCTACATTTCGGCAGGATAATGCACGACCGCATGTTGCAGGTCCTGTACAGAAAATGTTCGACTGTTCCCCTGTCCAGCACATTCTCTAGATCTCTCACCAATTGAAAACGTCTGGTCAATGGTGGCCGAGCAACTGGCTCGTCGCAATACGCCAGTCACTACTCTTGATGAACTGTGGTATCGTGTTGAAGCTGCATGGGCAGCTGTACCTGTACACGCCATCCAAGCTCTGTTTGACTCAATGCCCAGGCGTATCAAGGCAGTTATTACGGCCAGAGGTGGTTGTTCTGGGTACTGATTTCTCAGGATCTATGCACCCAAATTGCGTGAAAATGTAATCACATGTGAGTTCTAGTATAATATATTTGTCCAATGAAGACCCGTTTATCATCTGCATTTCTTCTTGGTGTAGCAATTTTAATGACCAGTAGTGTAATTGGTAGTCTTTGCGGTATAGTTGGTGGCTATATTCAAGCATCAATTTATTTATTTATTTTTAGCTTTGGGCACCGACGACCATACATCTAACAGTAGTTCCAAAAGCGCCATATTAACGTAATTGCGGTTTTCACAGTAGAACAATTAAAAAAAAGTTCGATGTACAAACATAGGTCCTGAATTTAAAATAAAAACGCTAAAAGATTAACACCAAACAGCCAGTGGTAGTTACAACAGCGTCAAGGTAAAAAAGTACAATTTTGACAATTGAACAACGATAATAGTGTGAAGTACAAAAACAAGTTCGTTATATAATGAAAAAAGCACAAAATTACTACCCAAGGGTCGAACCAAGCCGGTTCCAGAGGAGAATAACATTCACAGAAACTTATAATTGAGAGCTAGGCAACGGCATCATTGACAAAGATAAGTTCTCAACGTAAAGTAAACAGAGGTCTCAGTTTTCGAAATGGACTGGTTCAATGGAAGGACAATATCTACGGAACTTATAGGCAAAAGCTGGATACGGCATCTTTTAAATACTTCGTGAGCTAATAAGACCATTATATATATAGATCCGGTTAAGTAAAACAGTTACACTTGTGTTGTGTACATAGTTCTCGTAGTCAGCGCGTACACAACTTTCCCACTAGAGCGCGCCCCGCTAAGCACAACAGCGCAGGCGCAGCGCTTGTCCGTCTCCGCACTACGAGATGGCGCTGCCTTAGAGACGGACCAAATTCTGCTGCCGATCCACGTATTAATATGTAACGCAGCCAATGAGACTGCTGCTAATGTAGAACCTTTTCTCCTCGCGGATCACATTCGTGCAGTGATACATGAACGCGCGAGGTATTATAACGAGTGTACAGACCTCCGATTAATCAGTCTGCATTAGTCTGCATTTGTCTGTAGTCAGGTCTCAGCCTGCGCCTAATAAGATTATCATATTCCTGTACATAGCCATGAAGATAAATGAATAGACACTTTGTCAAGTATCAGAGATATGTGAGAATAAGATTAATGTACCAAGACCAAAGGAACTCCAGACTGTCAATTGTAAACAGCATCCAGAATCAAGTTACGTAATATCTATGCTTTTTATTATTTTAATAAATGTGTGTGAAAATTAGTCAAATTCTGTTTAAAGTTGGTCACTGTCAATCTGCTACTCTAAGCATGCAAGTGGCATTTCTATCGTCTGACCTAACGGCAGAAGATAAACACGCCACGATAAGACCACGAGACATATTGCTGACACTCGCCTACTTCGTTAGAGCGACAAGTCAAATAATCTGATGGTGTGTGTACCGAAAGTCTTATAGTACGCACCCCACAACTTGTAAGGAGGCGGTATCCCCACGCAACCAAATTTTTTGTAGAAGACCGTCCATGCAGCCGAGTCAGGGTTGCCAAACATACGAGGTTCCTCGTACAAATACGACATTTGTGGTCTGCTCTACGAGGTACGGAATAGTAAGAAAGTGGGTGAGAGCATTTAAAGATGGCCGCACAAATGTTCATGATGAACAACGGAGTGGGCATCCTTCGGTCGATAATGAAAGTTTGGTGCTGGAAGAGGACAATAAGGTGAGAGAAAACAGACGCTTTACGATTTCCTCCTAGCAGGATTTCTTTCCTAATGTTTCTCGTAGTGTTTTGTATGGCATTGTGACAGAGCACTTGAATTACCGAAAATTGTCCGCACGTCGGGTACTGTAAATGTTGACGGATGTGCACAAAAGCAAACCTTTAGACATTGCATTGACTTTCCTTGAGCGGTACCACAACGACGGTGATGATTTCTTAAGCCAAATTGTTACGTGTGATGAAACATGGGTGGCCTACGTCACACCAGAATCAAAGCAACAGTCCATGGAAGTTGAGCAAGGGCATCGTTTTGATGGAAGATAATGCCCGTCCGCATGTGGCAAATCAGGCCAAAGATCTTATCACATCCTTTCGATGGGAAGCTCCAGATCATCCTCCGTACGGCCCCGATCTTGCGCCCAGTGACTATCATCTGTTCCTGCACTTGAAGAAACACCTAGGCGGTCAGCGTCTTCAAGACGATGAAGTCAAAACAGTGGTGATGCAGTGGTTAACAAGTCTGGCGGCAGACTTCTATGAGGAGGGTATTCAAAAACTGGTACAACGTTATGACAAGTGCCTCAATGTTGACAGAAATTATGTAGAAAAGTAGATTAAGGTGCAGGCTTTCATGTAAAAATAAAATTATTGAGATATCTTAGCACGTCTTTTTTTTAATTTCAAAACGGTACTTACTTAAAAAACACGCCTCGTATAATTGCAAACCCCTTCTAAACTTTTTCTTGCTTCCAATCTTAGCGCCAAATATTTAACACATAAACTCATCTGTTAAGTAATCAGAAGTTTCAAGCTGTCTTACACATGGAACTTCGTCTCTTTAAAGAATCGTGCTTTAGTATTTCCTAAAGCCTGGCTTATACCGGAGTGAATACAGGCGAACTAGCCTCGGCGAAGGAGAATTCTGTCGGGTGTAAACGGTACCTGACCGCGAACATTTACGGAGGCTTGCAGAGTCTGTATACAGATGTAGATGTGATCGGTTCGCATTAGCCGGTATTCGCTAGTGCTGGCCGGTTCTCGGTCTTTTAGCGAACCATCAATGGAAATTCGCTTTGACGGCAGCAGTACACAAATCTTTCGTCTTGTGTCTTGTTTGAGAACTACTTTTATTTGACATGTCTTGCGTAAACGATAGAGTGATCTGAAGATAATGTGATGTTAGTAATATAACAATAAAGATATCTCAGGAGCTTGTCGGATGCAAGCCATAGACTGCAAAAATGCTGAAAAAAAACTAAGATATGATTAGCACTGTCAACTGAGGATACGAGAATACGATAAGTTCTTTACATAAGCTTGTATCACGCAGGACCAGAGCGTACACTTTGTATTTCCGTTTATTAAAAAGGAGAAGTTCAACAAATATCGTTGGAATTAAACATGTGCGAAGATGAATCCATTATGATGATTCAACTTGGTAATTTGTGGTAAGTTCCTGTGCGACCAAACTGCTGAGATCATCGGACCCTAGGCTTACACACTACTTAATCTAACTTAAACTAACTTACGCTGAGGCCAAAACACACACACACACACACACACACACACACACACACACACAACAAACACACACACACACACACACATCCGTACCCGAGGGAGGACTCTTAACCTCCGACAGGGGGGAGGGGGGCGGGGAGCCGCGCGAACCGTGGCAAGGCGCCGCAGACTGCGTGGTTACCCCGAGCGGCTATGATGATTAAAATTAATAACGTAGGAAAGATCTAATCATTCTTGCTGTTTACGTTCATGGCAGCTGTAATTACAAAGCTAATTTATCACTGCTATGTACGAAATTTTTGATGGCAAACATAATTGGTTACTCAGAACCGCGATATCTGCGCTCTAAGAAACTATATAGCAGATTTTATTAAGTAGCCCGTGCGACAGTTTGTATGTATATTTCACATTTCATTGATCATATTTTATTTACATTACCTTCCTTATACATACCGTTGTTGCGGTCTTCAGCCCAAAGACTGTTTTGCTGCAGGACTCCATACTACTCTATTCTGTGCAAGCATCTGCATCACCGAATGACTACTACAACTTATATCCTTATAAGTCAACATACTGTCCCTCTCTTGGTCTCCCTCTATGATTTTTACCCCCTACAGTTCCCTCGAGTACTAAATTGATAATCCCTTGATGTCTCAGGATGTGTCCTCTCAATTTCCTTCTTGTAGTTAGGTTGTAACAAAAATTTCTTTTCTCCCCAATTCTTGTCAGTACTTACTCATTAGTTACGAGATCTACCTATCTATTGCTCAGCATTCTTTTGTAGCACTACATTTCATAGGCTTCTACTCTCTGGTTCCAGTCCATACTGGGTGCGTGGAACAGAAACGGGTTATGAATTTCTTAAAACAAGAAAGTCTCGGTTGCAAATTATTTTTTCATTTACAGGCAATGACGCGTTTCGCCGTTTTGGGGCATCATCAGATTGGCCTAGGGGTGAAAAATGACAATAGTGAGGCACTTGCAGATTAAAATAGGGAAATGGAAATATAGAAACACAAAAGAGGCGAAGTTCCATGCCGCGCAGACGTCTCTACAATTACCCATAACAGTGAACTTGCGTAAAAATTTTTGTGGAAAACCAACATTCGTCCATTAACGCTCACATACGGCATTAAGATATATTTTTATAAGGAACAGTCGTCCTGTTGTCATGGAATGAGTAAAAGCATTACGTAACGTGGCACCGGTAATACATTGTCAAGTATAACTACAATGTCTGCTGGACAGGAGAACTTTGAGAAATCAAGAAAATTTAAGAGATCTTGCGTAATGTGGAGCCTACCTCGCTCCGGCGTACACAGCATGGAGCGTTGCGTACAGCTGACAAACAGCAGATAACGCGGTCGAGCACAGGATACGTCAGCCCTCCAAGCTGGCCACACAAACATAGCCGCAGAGGCAAGATTATACCACCGCCGGATTGATGACTTCATCGTTAGGTCCGATAACCCCGTCAATTAATCAATACGACCATAGTAGAGACATTACAGGTAGGTTGCGTTGGCTAACCAACGTGCTCAAAAAAAGCAACTGCATAACTAAATTACATATGCGGAAGACAAATTAGGTAAAAACAGTGAATTATTAAAATTGATTTTAGTGCAAGAATATTAATAAAATAGGTGCAAAAACACAAAATGAGTACGGGTAAAAAGATGTCTATGAAGTGAATTTTTTTTTAAACCTGTTAACCAGTAAAACTTAAGGGGACCACACCGTGGTTCAGGTCGAAAAAAATCGATTCTCAGTTTTCATCATATTTCGATAGATCAAAGTTTTATTTAAGTACTCTGAAAAGGAATTAGCTGAAAAAATTTTTTTCGAGCATTTAAAGAGCATTTTCCTACCACATGTGTTTATGTGCCACGCCCACCTTTCTGTCACCCACTTTACTGCATATATTTTAGATCTTTATATCCCCTACATTGTGCGTTAGGGATTTCCTTTTACTCCCGAGCTATCCTTGAAATGCAACGGTCGGTATTCTTTTGTTTCTGCTGTTTGTAAACAACGCGCTTTCAATTAGAAGATGGAAAATTGTTGACCGGAGAGGGTCGGTTAACTAAAAGTGAAATAGAAAACTTGCAGGTATACTATGGTCAGGCAATTAGGAGAAGTAAAGAAAATCTGGAGGCAAAAGCCATGTCATGGATTGTGTCCATCAGGAGAAAATTCGTGGTGCAAATACAATAGGGCTCAGGCAACTAGAGTATCTTATTCTCACCAGAATTCTCTACTTGCTGTTATTATTACAGCAATTAAACCTATTTGCAGAGACTTGGCTCGTCCTGACCTTTTAAGGAAATGTCTGCATGGGCAGACACAGAACCCAATGAATGTTTCAACAGCATAATTCCGTACCGCCTTCCTAAAACTGTATTTGTAGGCATGTATACAATGAAACTAGGAGTGCATGATGCTGTTATTACATTCATTTGTGGTAATATTGGAAAGTGTTGGGTACTGAAAAAGCTGGGAATTGATCCTGGTGAAAAAATGATCACTGGGCTGCAACATTGCGATAAAATGAGGATTGCCGATGCAGACAGGTCAGCATCTAATATGGCCAAGAAAGCAAGACAAACATCCAGGAAAGTGAAAAAGAAGCTGGAAGACATTCTGGAGGCCAAAGAAGGGCCATCATATGCAGCAGGGCAGTTTTAATTAACTGTAAGTAACAAATTTCAAACGTTTTTTCTTTGAAGTCAATTTCCTGAAAACTAACATTTTCAGTACATATGCCCCATTATATCAGAAACTATCATAGATAAATGAATGAAATATTCAGAGAGTCTGCATAAAATAAAAAGCCACTTCTGTCACTACGTTCATTAACATCCCCCAACAGGAAGTTCACAAAAAAAATATTTTCTGCAGAAAAAACTTAATATTTTTTGTTAATAAACTTAAAAAAGTATTTCTTAAAAACTATAAAATGTATAAAGTAGATTTTACTACAGTTGAATATTAGCATCATGTAACATACAGTAATAATATTAAGGTCCTGCATCAAATAGGTTTTTCAGAAATGGGTGAAATACTTGCCTAAATTAATATGGGTTAGACAGGCAGGGTGTTGTCCCCTTAAAATGACGCTAAATCATTTGTCAGTGCGATAAACCCGTTAAAAGGTAAGGAATAAAAAGGACAGCGTCGCATTCACAATAAAAGCAACTGGTGGGGGAGGGGGGTGGAATAGGGGGTACCATAATATCATAATAAGACTGGTTCCTGCTAACTAATTGATCGTTCAGTAAAATACATTTCCCTGTGCCGGAGTACTTCAGAATTTCAATTTCCTCTAAAAGATTTAGCCTTTTCCCGTTGCCGGCGGTAAGGAGTACACGTAAACTGCTGAATGTCGGGGAGCGGTATCCAGTACATTCTGGATGCTCTGCAAAGGCCAAATTCTGTTTAATTTGTCCATACCCGTTAAGTAAATGTTCACTAAATCTGGTTCAAAATTTCGTACCAGTCTGGCCCACATATGAAGCTCCACAGTCGACGTACGGTATTCCGTAAACACTGGATTCAGCGTATTTGTCTTTAATAGGTATTTCATTATATTTCTACCGATGCTGGACATTGTTTGTCGACGAAAAGTCGTAGTCAACACTGTATTTTATAAATAGATTCTTGGGTATGAGACCTAATGGAAGTTTAGATTCATCGGGATTAGTTTTTTGTTGATGCAGATCATCTATAATGTTAGGGCTATATGGTTATATTCGTTGCTGGTAGAATATACTAAATAAATTAACCTACATTGGAACGATCACATAGATAATGTTGTAGGCAGAGCAAACCAAAGACTGCGATTCATTGGCAGAACACTTAGAAGGTGCAACAGGTCTACTAAAGAGACTGCATACACTACGCTTGTTCAAAAATGGTTCAAATGACTCTGAGCACTATGGGACTTAACATCTGTGGTCATCAGTCCCCTAGAACATAGAACTACTTAAACCTAACTAACCTAAGGACATCACACACATCCATGCCCGAGGCAGGATTCGAACCTGCGACCGTAGCAGTCGCGCCACTACGCTTGTCCGCCCAATTCATGAGTATTGCTGTGCGGTGTGGGATTCGCATCAGGTGGGACTGACGGATGACATCGAAAAAGTACAAAGAAGGGCAGCTCGTTTTGTATTATCGTGAAATAGGGGAGACAGTGTCACAGACATGATACGTGAATTGGAGTGGCAATCATTAAAACAAAGGCGTTTTTCATTGTGACGGGATCTTCTCATGAAATTTCAGTCACCGGTTTTCTCCTCCGATTGCGAAAACATTCTGTTGGCACCCACCTACATAGAGAGAAATGATCATCACGATAAAATAAGAGAAATCGGGGCTCGCACAGAAAAATTTAAGTGCTCGTTTTTCCCGCGTGCCGTTCGAGAGAGGAACGGTAGAGAGACAGCTGGAAGGTGGTTCATTGAACCCTCTGCCATGCACTTTATTGTGAATAGCAGAGTAATCACGTAGCTGTAGATGTAGATGCTTAATATTAGCTAGTTTTTTCTCGATGGGAGACTGACTTAGGGCAATGCGGTGAATCAGTGATTTGACGAAACTCTTCTTCTGACCGTATGAATGACAAGAGGCCGACCGGAGTGGCCGAGCGGTTCTAGGCGCTTCAGTCTGGAGCCGCGCGACCGCTACGGTCGCAGGTTCGAATCCTGCCTCGGATATGGATGTGTGCGACGTCCTTAGGTTAGTTAGGTTTAAGTAGTTCTAAGTTGTAGGGGACTGATGACCTCAGAAGTTAAGTCCCATAGTGCTCAGAGCCATTTGAACCATTTGAATGACAAGAAAAGGAATGAATAATGGAGTCGCTTGTTGTTGGTTTGCGAAAGATTTCAAATTTGACACTACGTTCCTCTAGGTGTAATTGTAGATCTAAGTAATTAATAATCTTGTTGTCTTGTCATCCATTATTTCGTGAGTGAAGGCCATCTGAAGGCGTACCGAGTTAGAATCGCCAACTAGACACGGGACTTCGTCCACAGTACCGTGAAAGATGATGAAAATCTAAATGATTAACAAAAACATCGGCAATAAAGCGCGCTAGGCCCATGTTGCTCGTCAAACCGATTGCTGAATGAAAAATAGTTATATGAAGTGATTAATTTAAGAAGTGAGACGTTTTCAGTGATCTCGTCTAATTTTTATCGTCTTTGAATGTACTGTGGACGAGGTTCACGTGCGTAGTTGAAAATTTTTAACTCGCTACATCCTCAGATGGTCTTCACTCACGTTTGCATCTAGACAGCTGGAAAACCGTAGCCTGGTCAGATGAGTCCCGATTTCAATTAGTAAGAGCTGATGTAAGGGTTCGAGTGTGACACATACCCCACAGAGTCATTGATCCAGGCTGCCAACAAAGGCACTGTGCAAACTGATGGTGGCTCCACAATGGTGTCGTCCGTGTTTACATGGAATGGACTGGGTCCTTCATTGACTGAAAATGGTTATGTTCGGCTACCTAGGGACCATCGGCAGCCATTCATGGACTTCATGTTCCCAAATAACAATGGAATTGTAATGGATAATAATGCACCATGTCACCGGCCCACTACTGTTGGCGATTGCTAAAAGAACATTCTGGACAATTCGGGCTTATGATTGGCCACCCAGATCGCCCGGCATGGTTGCCATCGAACAATTATGGGACGTAATCGAGAGCTCAGTTCGTGCACTGTCAACACTGTTGCAATTATGGACGGCTATGGAGGTAGCATGGCTCGATGTTTCTCCAGGGGACTTCCAGCGACTTGCTGAGTCCATGCCATGTGCAGTTGCTGCACTGTACTTAGCGAGTCAAGTCACACGCAAAGTTTAAGAAAGTTTTATTTAATCTGATTATACATACATACACTCTTGACATCTTCACACTTGCTACAACTAGGACTTTTTACTTATTCATTCTTCAGTCTTAATATTTCTGCTTCTGAATGTCAACTAGCTTCCCATTCGGCGAGTAGTCGGTATTGATAATGCTACGTATCGAAGATTCTCTGTACATGAAAACAGTAGAATATTCGCGTCTTCTCTCCAACAAATGCCATACACAATAGCGTATCGAGGTCACTAGAGTAGCCGTACTTTTCTTGTAGGTATGTCTTAGCGATCTACGTGGCAGACAGAAACGTATAAAATACGCGGACGCGCGTGCTACATAGGAAAGTACAACTACAGTGTGTTAACTGTAAGACGGCAAAGTTGGGTGGGTGGTGCGGGGAGAGGAGGTAGCAAGCATTGGATGGCGAGGGGAGGGGAGAGGAGCCGTTGGGGAGGGACAAGGTATGCCTACCAGTTGCAGTGCTGGCACTACACAAATTGCGCGTCATGCTTACACGAAAGCAGACGAAAGGCTTGGAAGTAAAACTCGCTTTAAATGCTGTTCTTAAACGAAACTGAAATAGTCATGTACATTAATATATATATATATTTGTCTTCTACGTGCTCACAAACCATGAAACGAGATCGCCAGTGCACAATGTCTGGACGTTCTAACAGCACATTTCTCTTGTTTTCCACCTTACGCCATATGAATCCGATAGACAAAAGTACTTTTCTCAGCGAGACAATACTCCACTTCCAGCCTATTTTGTCGTGCAAAACTGAAAGCAGTGTTCGCAGGCTCGGCACAGTCTTCCGCAATGAATAAAATTCCGCTATCGTGTCGCGAATTTCGATTTCTCCACTTCATTTCTTAAGTTAAAAGAGAGAGAAAGATTTATAGGAAAAAGCCTTCTGCACTGCATGTATTTTTTTGAATTTGGAAATGTACTGTAATATGAATGTGTTTCGAAATAATACAGTAACCAGTGGTGTTTCCATACAAAGCAATACGGTAGCAAGGAAAAATGAAATATAAGGTAATTCGGAAGAAATAGGGGCTCCTTCAAAGTGATCGCGAACAAAATATTTGAAATGGTAACTCACCTTTTCTTTCCAGGCGTTTGTAGTGATACGCCAGGATGATTCTTGGAAAACTGTTTTAATCTTCGAATGCTACGCATGCTTTGTCCTGTACATGCAGCAGCTCTCACTGAAGAATTTTAAATGGGGTGAAGCAATTTTTTTCTGCTCCTTTTCCCTTTAAATCACACGCAATATAATTTTGCGAGCATCGCTACGTAATACTGATTTCCTTCTAACCGTAGGCCTACCGGTAGGGGTTGTTGGCGACTCCAGAGATGGGCCAGCAACTGCCTCTTCACTTATTTTGATAATGTTTAGCACAACTGCACAATAAAAACACGCAGAACAGTACAGCGCAAAACAATAACAAAGCAGACGACAATGGCTACCTTGTACAACACAGTCAGCTACATAATGTTGGCAGCAGTCGAAACTGCGTGCCTACCGAAGCCTCCCGGCGTTTACCGACTTCTACCGATTCAGGACTAGGGAGAGGTCTGCCATCTAAAAGTTTACAAACTGTACTCGATAAGTCGATTCAGTCGAGTCGACTGACGAAAGAAACGCACGAATAGCGTGCGGGCTGACGCGTGGGTGGCGCGGGTGTCAATGCGGGCGGCCCCGTAAGAAATGGGGTGGGGGGGAGGGAGCCCGCGCCGCCCAAATGTATCCGCCACTGCTTAACGTACATACATCCGTTCCTATGCCATTTTGCTTACGTCATCAAAAACAGTATGCACACCATAGAGATAATACTCTCTGAATATCGAAGTTCTGTCTGCATTCCCTCCCAGTGCAAGCTCATGTTCATATGTACAAGCAAATGGTAGCGAACACTGGTGCAACCTCTGCGAATGCTCCGCTGCAAAGGAGGCTTCAGATGTTTCCGATCGTAACAGAAGGCGCCGCTTATCAAAGCGCAGGTCCCAGTTATGTAGAACAGCCGAGTAGGGGACGCAGCCCCTGTCCCGGTTGCTGGTGGGGGCGGGAGGTGGTGGTGGGGGAATCCCCTAAAGAGCTCCGCACACGGCGAAGACAACCAGAGCCGCTCGCACTGTGCCACCGAAAGCTCACTATGGCTCTCGTCGGGGTTCTGTTGGCAGCCCTGGCAATGGGCCTGCTGCTCTACATGATGCTCGTCGCATTCTCCAGGCCTGACAACTTCCCGCCAGGTGAGTCGCGCGGCCGATTCACAATTGACGTTGGTTTCCCAAACTATGTTCTGCGAAGCATTGGTGATACGCGGGAAATGAATAAGTGCTCTGCCAAAAACTATTCATAAAATTGTGTTTCTTTTTGCATTTTGACGAAAAATATCGAAGCCGCTATGAAAAATTTTGCAATCAGCGACAGAAAACGAAGTACATAATAAAATTAAGATTACGAAGACACAAAAACACAATATACACTACTATAATATGAGTTAGGGCGTCGAAAATAGAACGCCAACACCGTCAAAACTTTTTTTCCTGAGAAACCTTCATGTCACGTCGCAGTACTTTGACTGCCTATGTGATTGCCGCCATTTGAAATGCATTGTGGAATGTTTTGACGTGACGTTACGAAAAGTATGTACTGGCTTTAGGAAAGGTGCAAGCGACAGCGACATCCAATGATCTCTGCCTAACAGGGTGCCTGACTGCTACTGTCTGAGGGGACAGACAATGATCCTCGGATATCTATCCGTACGTAACAACAGCGCTTTGGCCATCAAGTGTCCCTAGAAGGCAGACGAATATATTTTCCGATTTTCCGCCCACACTTTACATCGGATTACACCAAATGAATTCGTAATTGCGAATAAGGACTACCATCAGCTGTAGAATGGATTGACGTCGATAAATACTTGTGTCGGACAAGATCTCGAACCCGTGTTTCCCACTTATCGCGAGCTGTCGCCTTGCTATTTGGTAACTCACAGTCACGCCCAAACTTCAACATTTCGTCAGCCATGCGTCCACGACCTATACTCTTACTTTTTTTTAAATTTGTGGTAAGTTCCTGTGGGACCAAGCTGCTGGGGTCATCGCTCCCTAGGCTTACCCACTGCCGGCCGTTGTGGCCGAGCCGTTCCAGGCGCTTCAGTCTGGAACCGCGATGCTGCTACGGTCGCAGCTCCGAATCCTGCCTCGGGCATGGGTTGGGTTGTTTTGGGGGGAAGAGACCAGACAGCGAGGTCATCGGACTCGTCGGGTTATGGAAGGACGGGGAAGGAAGTCGACCGTGCCCTTTCAAAGGAACCATCCCGGCATTTGCCTGGAGCGATTTAGGGAAATCACGGAAAACCTAAATCAGGATGGCCGGACGCGGGATTGAACCGCCGTTCTACCGAATGCGAAGCCAGTGTGTTACCCATTGCGCCACCTCGCTCGGTGCCTCGGGCGTGGATGTGTGTGATGTCCTTAGGTTAGTTAGGTTTAAGTAGTTCTAAGTTCTAGGGGACTGGTGACCTCAGAAATTAAGTCCCATAGTGCTCAGAGCCATTTGAGCCATTTTGAACTTACACACTACTTAATCTACTTAAACTAACTTACGCTAAGAGCAACACACACACGCGCATGCCCGAGGGAGGACTCGAAACTCTGACGGGAGCCACGTTTGTGCAAAAGCTGTTGTTTATTTTCTAAGACAAACTACCTCAAAAAAGTGGCAACATTTTCTAGTGGTTCAAATGGCTCTGAGCACTATGTGACTTAACTTCTATGGTCATCAGTCCCCTAGAACTTAGAACTACTTAAACCTAACTACCCTAAGGACATCACACAACACCCAGTCATCACGAGGCAGAGAAAATCCCTGACCCCGCCGGGAATCGAACCCGGGAACCCGGGCGCGGGAAGCGAGACATTTTCTAGTGTCTCTAAAGGTGTTTGCATGGTAGTCTGGTGCGAAGCTTTGTTATCTGTTGCTGATTTAATTTCTTGTGATAGTTTTTGTATCATAGAGAGACTGCATCCATTATTTGTAGCTGTAGATTTAGTGATATTACACTCTTTTTGCAGTTCAGCTACGTAAATTTTCCCCAGAGGACGGTTAGTATCCCATGGTTCTTAGGAATGGCTCATACAGTCGCGCAGTTTAACCCCAATGGATTTCTTTTTGTGAAGATATCTAAAGACTCGTGTTTATGTAACCAAACTCACAACCGCGTTTGACTTCAAACGCCGCACTATGCAAGCTTTACATCTTGAAGAAAATAATACCTACAGTCGTAATTTTATGAATTATTTCATTTGAATACCAGTTTCGGTACCTCATCTACAGGCCACTCGACACGTAGCTAGAAAACTCACCTAAACGTCTGTGCTATTAAAAAGATCACTAATTTCAACTGTCTTCCGTAGGTTTCCAAAACTTTTCTGTAGACTTGGATTCTCCACACCTGTAACGACAGCCACAGTCCCATTCCACATACACAACATGTAACTACAGAAACTTTATATTTCGTCCGCAGGTCGTTTAGACGGGACATCGATTTGTGCATGCTGGAAAATGGGCACTGGTTTGAATACCGCTCTCAAATGAACGTTGCGCCAACAGAACATCCATCTAATCACCCCCAATTATGAATAGAATGTTATTTACTTGTTCCAGCAATATCTGGGATGGCCTCCAGTAGCTGCCTCAGATAGAGAGAGAGAGAGAGAGATGTGACGTAATGTACTGGCATCGTGTCATCATAATTATAACTGCAGTGCGTATTAATAAACAACAGATAAATGCAAATTAATACTGCTTGCTTAAGCACACAAACATTCCGCCAGTTATCATACGACTGCCGAGTCGCTAAATTACAAAATTCTCATACTCGTACACCACTAGAAATCATTTCCCATGAGTCTGCTAAACCTCTCGTTTAGCGAAATTTAACGCTGCGTGGGTGACAGCAGTGAGACAGTACTTTGGCTTTAGCAGTTAGAGGATAACCTACGTTTGTTTGTTGGTTGTAAGTATCAAAGTAACCCCAATACTGAGTGGTTAACCATAAATTTTCTGGGATATAATAACTTTTTTGCGTCGCCTGTAAAATTTAGTTCTTCTGGCAATGACCCTCTCGAAACTGACCAACTCATTTATTTTTTAAAAAATTGTAATTTTAGAGTCTTTCCGTTTCTTCGCCCCGTCCCCGCCCGCTGCATTAACTTCTGAGGACGCCCATATCCTTATGATCAAATATGGTTCAAATGGCTCTGAGCACTATGGGACTTAATTTCTAAGGTCATCAGTCCCCAAGAACTTAGAACTAATTAAACCTAACTAACCTAAAGACATCACACACATCCATGCCCGAGGCAGGATTCGAACCTGCGACTGTAGCGGGCGCGCGGTTCCAGACTGTAGCGCCTAGAACCGCTCGGCCACCCCGGCCGGCCTTATGATCAAAAAAGAAAATACTACAATGAGAGGTGTAATTCCATCAGGGCAGGGCTTAAACTTCACTGAAATGCCAAAGAAACTGGTATAGGTATGAGTATACAAATAAAGAGATGTGTAAACAGGAAATAAGTGTATGGCGCAGTTGTTAGATCGGTCACTGCTGCTACACTGGCAGGTTATCAAGATTTAAGTGAGTCTGAACGTTGTGTTATAGCCGGAGCACGAGCGATGTGACACAGCATCTCGGAAGTGGCGATGAAGTGGGGATCTTCCCGTACAACCATTTCACGAGTGTACCGTGAACACCAGGAATCTGGTAAAACGTCAAATCTGCAACATCGCTGCGGCCGGAAAAAATTCCAGAAAGAACGGGACCAACGACGACTGAAGAAAATCGTTCAACGTGACAGAAGTGCAACCCTTTCGCAAATTGCTGCAGATTGTAATGCTGGACCATCAACGAGTGCCAGCGTGCGAACCATTCAACGAAACGTCATCGATATGGGCTTTCGGAGCCGAAGGTCCACTCGTGTACCCTTGATGACTGCACGACACAAAACATTACGCATGGCCTGGGTCCATCAACACCGACATTGGACTGTTGATGGCTGGAAACATGCTGCCTGGTCGGACGAGTTCTCGTTTCAGATTGTATCGAGCGGATCGACGTGTACGGGAATGGAGATAACCTCATGAACCATGGACCCTGTATGTCAGGACGGACTGTTCAAACTGATTGATAATGGTGTGGGGAGTGTGCAGTTGGAGTAATATGGGACCACTGACACGTCTAGATACGACTCTGACAGGTGACACGTACGTAAGCATCCTGTCTGATCACCTGCATCCATTCATGTCCATTGAGCATTCCGACGGACTTGGGCATTTCCAGCACAACAGTGTGACACCCCACACGTCCAGAATTGCTACAGAGTGGCTCCAGGAACACTCTTCTAAACATTTCCGCTGGGCACAAAACTCTCGATACATGAACGTGATTGAGCATATCTGGGGTGCCTTGTAACGTGCTGTTTAGAAGAGATCTCCGCCCCTTGTACTCTTACGTATCAAAGGGCAGCCCTGCAGTATCCTTGATGTCGATTCCCTCCAGCACTACTTCATATATTAGTAGAGTCCATGTTTAATATTTTTTTTTTGTGGGATCTTAAATTTAAAAATCTCTCTCACACCGGCCTGATTTAGCTTCACTGATCAGGATAGTAAAAAAACATGCGTATGTTAAGGGAATTTTCATTCACAAAGCAGGCTTATCACATTCACACAGTTCAATACTGTTCTATCCTGATTAAATTGAGCTTAACTTAAATTCCATAAGGCAGTGAAGCAATTTCGAAGTCTCGGTGCGACGAAAATTGTCAGTCGATCTCCTGGAAACATTTGTAATAATTATTAACTTTCGGTGATCACATGGGGAAGACCGGAGATCTGCTGGTAAGACCGTGTTAGCCTATTTATTTGAAGTAACTGGATATCTTGAGCATACAAAACGGCAGGTTCGTCCAGTGTAAATCAGACGTTCCCCACTGATCCCGTGCAACACAGCGTAGTAAGCAAACGCTGTCAATAATAATCAGTTAAATAATACGCGAACACACTTACTTTAGTTTAGTTCATGTATTAAATTCCTTCTCATACAGAATCTCATCAAGATAGCGACTTGCTCAACAATACATACATATACATCCTCCTTTCACGACTGATCCGCAAGAATTCCTTCATTCTTTTCATAAGAGAAAACACAGATAGCAGAGAAGCTATTCCATGGAGTAAATGGACGCTCCAAGGAATAATTGGGCTTGAAACTACTTTGCATTGATAATCAGTAAGATAAGAAGAGATATTTCGAGATATGTAATGAGTTATATAATTTATAAAATTTCTGAAAATATCGCGGAGAGACCGCTGCAAGAGACGTTACACATGCGACGTCGTGTTGCCGTACTTCTGCGTGCTCGCGGGGGGCCTACACGATATTAGGCAGGTGTATCAGTTTCCTTGGCTCTTCAGTGTATCTTGCCTACGATGCCGTGCTACAGGCAATTCTTTCGAAGATTTGAAACTGACGAGTTCAGTTTGACGTCAAAGTATATGAGTCATAGTTACGGGAACGTGTCACGCAATAATAAGTGCATCAAAGGATTATATTCGGGTAAGTAATGTATGCACACACAGAATTGTCTATATAGGGTGGTCAGAAAAAGTCTGAAAAGCTTCTAAGGGTGTTGCAGGGTAGGGTGTGATGAACAATAACTGTTAAGAAAAAAATTCCATACGTTGCACAGTTTCCGAGTTAATTAGCTTTGAAGTCTGCCAATCAAACCGTTGCGCGTGCAGATTCAAGCCTCCCGCCAGAAACAATTAGTTCAGATGTTCTCAAAGCGTAGATGACAGCGCACTAGACCGCTCGACCTTTGGCTCGGGTTAGATCCTTACTAACGTCCCATTTGCAGTTTTTACGTCGCTCTTCTTCGGTTTTACGAAATCACACACGTTTGGCGACACCGTTTCTGGCGCGCCGCCTCCCAACAGCCTGATTAGATTAACTTCAAAGCTAATTAACTCGGAAACGGCGCAACGTATCAATTTTTTTTCTGTATAGTTGTTTCTCAGCGCAACCTATCCCGTGATATCCTTACAACCTTTTTAGACTGTTTCTTTCTCCTTACAAGCTTTTTAGACTGTTTCTTTCCACCCTGTACATACTTTTGCTCAAAACTTCGCGTAATAAAAGTATCTTCCTTCCTGGCTATGGGGTACTATCCCCTACATTTTCTGAACAGCAAATCATATGACTCATTCCATCTCCGTTTTTCTATTCATCTGCCCTAACATTCAACAGTGTTTTATACCTTTAGATGCTCTCTGATAAGTACGCTATTTGATCTTGTTTGGAACTCATTTTCAGCACGAAGACAACAACGAACAACGCACTCAAGGTTGTGCGGAGGCTGTAGCACGTGAGAGGCTGAAAAAGATATTGCCAATACTGTCCACATGAAGCGCGGTATTTCCAGGCAGCGTAATATACACTGAAGAGGTAAAGAAACTGGTACACCTGCCTAATGTTGTGTAGGGCCCACGCGAGCACGCAAACTGCCGCAACACGACGTGGCATGGACTCGACTAACGTCTGAAGTAGTGCTGGAGGGAACTGACACCATTAATCCTGCAGGGCTGTCCATAAATCTGTAAGAGTACGAGGTGGTGGAGATCTCTTCTGAACAGCACATTGCAAGGCATGCCACGTATGGTCAATAATGTTCATGTATGGGGAGTTTGGTGGCCAGCGGGGGTGTTTAAACTCAGAAGAGTGCTCGTGGAGCCATTTTGGACGTGTGTGGTGTCGCATTGTCCTACTGGAATAGCCCAAATCCGTCGGAATGCACAATGGACATGAATAGATGCACGTGATCAGACAGGATGCTTGCGTACGTGTCACCTGTCAGAGTCGTATCTAGACGTGTCAGTGGCCCCATACCACTCCAACTGCACACGCCCCACACCACTACGGAGCCTCCACCAGCCTGAACAGTCCCCTGCTGACATGCAGGGTCCATGGATTCACGAGGTTGTCTCCATACGCGTACACGTCCATCCGCTCGATGAAACGAGATTCGTCCAACCAGGCAGCATGTTTCCAGTTATCAATAGTCCAAAGTCGGTGTTGACGGGCCCAGGCGAGGCGTAAAGCTTTGTGTCGTGGGGTCATCAAGGGCACACGAGTGGGTCTTTGGCTCTGAAAGCCCACATCGATTATGTTTCGTTTCGCAAGCTGACACTCGCTGATGGCCCAGCATTGAAATCTGCAGCCGGCCGGAGTGCCCGTGCGGTTCTAGGCGCTACAGTCTGGAGCCGGGCGACCGCTACGGTCGCAGGTTCGAACCCTTCCTCGGGCATGGATGTGTGTGATGTCCTTAGGTTAGTTAGGTTTAATTAGTTCCAAGTTCTAGGCGACTAATGACCTCAGAAGTTAAGTCGCATAGTGCTCAGAGCCATTTGAACCATTTTTTGAAATCTGCAGCAATTTGCCGAAGGGCTGCGCTTCTGTCACGTTGAGCGATTCTCATCAGTCGTCGTTGGTCCCATTCTTGTAGGATCTTTCTCTGGCCGCAGCGATGTTGCAGATTTGATGTTTTACCAGGTTCCTGATATCCACACTACACTCGTGAAATGGTCGTACGGGAAAATCCCAACTTCATCGCTACCTCGGAGATGCTGTGTCCAATCGATCGTGCATCGACAATAACGCTACGTTCAAACTCAGTTAAATCTTGATAACCTGTCATTGTAGCAGCAGTAAACGGCCTAACAACTGCGCCAGACACTTGTTGTCTCATATAGGCGTTGCCGAGTGCAGCGCCCAGTGTATTTCATACGTTTTTCACGGGCTCAATATTTCTACGCAATCTTTTAATCTCACCCCTACACGTTATTGAGTGTCCGGAAAAAATTGCACAATATTATTGACCATTTTTTCGATCAATGCTTCAGAGACCTACGATGCTGCTAGAATGGGAACCAATTTACGTAACTTGCTCCATCTGTCTGAACCGCCTGTCAGCCTACCTGAGTGCTATGCGAATGACCCTGGTTCCGTTCCTGGGAACGGAGGTTTTTTTTTTGCTGTGACGGCTGGAACTGGGAGCACTCACCCTCACGACGTCAACTGAGGAGCTTCTAAATAGCTGCTCCAGCGTCTGAGAAGCCAACGTCGGCCTAGAGAGCGGCCCGCTAACCCCTTGCCCCTTCATATCGCACCCTAATGACTCCTTAAGGCACGGTATGACGAGGCAGCTGGCCGATATCGCGCTGGCTTCAAAGCCTGACCACGGAATTACATTTTTTCCTATTCACTCGCACTACATTGCGGTCGAAGACCTCGACCTCAGATAGCAACGCTACCGCCTGTGACGTCAGTGGCGGCAAATCTCGCACCACATAACACGTTGTTTACATTGCGTGTCCGCCGCACGCGTTTGAAACCATTGGGTTTCACATTCCCCATATCTCGCATCCCTGACAACAACACGTTTCTTGTTTGGTGTACCTGTGTTACGACAGGGTAGAGACTGGGGCGCTCCCGACTTTCATCTGCTGTCTCTTCCCTTACCCGCTGCTAACGTCTAAGATTTTAACGTCATGCAGTATTCCAAGTGGTCGCCATCCTCTAGCTGTCTTCCCTGCAATCATTCCATCTAACTCTTCGTCGCAGGCAATTTATTCGCGGTTTTGTGCGGTTTTGTCCCAAAAGCGAGATATTTGCTTCGTTCCTGTCATTTTCACCAGTTTATTTCCTTTCCATTAATAAATATAGACTTCGATCATAAATCGGTAGATAAGGTAGAATATTCAGAATTTCTAGGTGTATGCATTTATGAGGGATTGAACTGGAAAAAACACACTGAAGATCTGCTGAAACGTTTGAGTTCAGCTAATTATGCTATTAGGGTCATTGCAAATTTTGCCGATATACATCTCACAAGGGAACCTCCCCATCACACCCCCCTCAGCTTTAGTTATAAGTTGGCACAGTGGATAGGCCTTGAAAAACTGAACACAGATCAATCAAGAAAACGGAAAGAAGTTGTGTGGAACTATGAAAAAAATAAGCAAAATATACAAACTGAGTAGTCCATGCGCAAAATAAGCAACATCAAGGACAGTATGAAAATATTGAAATAAACGATATCGGAATTGAAAAACAACTGCTATCACTTAGTAGCGGAAAAGCATCCGGACCAGACGAGATACCCTTAAGATTCTACAGTGATTATGCTAAAGAACTTGCCCCCTTTCTATCAGCAATTTATCGTAGATCGCTGGAAGAACGTAAAGTACCTAGCGACTGGAAGAAAGCGCAGGTCGTTCCCATTTTCAAGAAGGGTCATAAATCAGATGCGAATAATTATAGGCCTATTTCGCTTACGTCAATCTGTTGTAGAATAATGGAACATGTTTTGTGTTCTCGTATTATGACGTTCTTAGATAATACAAATCTCCTTCATCATAACCAACATGGATTCCGCAAACAGAGATCATGTGAAACTCAGCTCGCCCTATTTGCCCAAGAAATTCACAGTGCCGTAGACACTGGCGAGCAGATTGATGCCGTATTCCTGGACTTCAGGAAGGCATTTGATACGGTTCCGCACTTACGTTTAGTGAAAAAAAATACGAGCTTACGGAATATCGGACCAGGTTTGTGATTGGATTCAGGATTTCCTAGAAGAAAGAACACAACATGTCATTCTTAACGGTTCAAAATCTGCAGATGTAGAGGTAATTTCGGGAGTACCGCAAGGAAGCGTGATAGGACCTTTATTGTTTACAATATACATAAATGACTTAGTTGACAACATCGGTAGCTCCGTGAGGCTATTTGCAGATGAAACGGTTGTCTACAAGAAAGTAGCAACATCAGAAGACTCGTTCGTACTCCAGGAAGACCTGCAGAGGATTAATGCATGGTGCGACAGCTGGCAGCTTTCCCTAAACGTAGATAAATGTAATATAATGCGCATACATAGGGGCAGAAATCCATTCCAGTACGATTATGCCATAGGTGGTAAATCATTGGAAGCGGTAACGACCGTAAAATACTTAGGAGTTACTATCCGGAGCGATCTGAAGTGGAATGATCACATAAAACAAATAGTGGGAAAAGCAGGCGCCAGGTTGAGATTCATAGGAAGAATTCTAAGAAAATGTGACTCATCGACGAAAGAAGTAGCTTACAAAACGCTTGTTCGTCCGATTCTTGAGTATTGCTCATCAGTATGGGACCCTTACCAGGTTGGATTAATAGAAGAGATAGACATGATCCAGCGAAAAGCAGCGCGATTCGTCATGGGGACATTTAGTCAGCGCGAGAGCGTTACGGAGATGCTGAACAAGCTCCATTGGCGGACACTTCAAGAAAGGCGTTACGCAATACGGAGAGGTTTATTATCGAAATTACGAGAGAGCACATTCCGGGAAGAGATGGGCACATAAACTGCAACAAATGACTGCAACAGTCGCACAGTTTTCCCTGTGCTCTGTAAAAAACATATGTTTTTAACGTTTTCAAATTTTTCCGTGTGTAGACCGTCAAATCCTTCATATGTCCAAGCAAATCTGAACATGTCCTGGAATTTTGGAGAACGAAGTTGATTGTGTGTGTGTGCGCCTGAACTTTGATAATTGTATGACAATAAAAAAATTAAAATTTTCACTCGGGGGAAGATTCGAACCAAGGACCTCTGGTTCGACAGCTGCTCACGCTAACCAAAGGACCACGGCGCTACTGAGGTAGTATCATCCTTAATGTTATATATTTTGGGCATGGACTACTCAGTTTGAATATTTTGCTTATTTTTTTCATAGTTTCACACAACTTCTTCCTGTTTTCTCGATCGATCTGTGTTCAGTTTCTCAAGGCCTATCCACTGTGCCAACTCATAGCTAAATCTGAGGGGGGGTGCGATGGGGAGTTCCCTTGTCAGTAAATTAGCTTACCACGCCTATTTTCATTCTCTACTTTCGTATGGCATATTCTGGGGTAACTCATCATTGAGTAAAAGGGTGTTCATTGCACAAAAGCGTGTAATCAGGATAATTGCTGGAGCTCATCCAAGATCATTCTGCAGACATTTAAAGAGCTAGAGATCTTCACTGTAGCCTCACAATATATATATTCGCTTATGAAATTTGTTATTACAATCGGAACAAATTCAAAAATAATAGCAGTGTACATAGCTACAACACTAGGAGAAAGGATGATCTGCACTACTCAAGGTTAAATCTAACTTTGTCTCAGAAGACGGTAAATAAGTTGCCACAAAAGTCTTTGGTCACTTACCTAATATCATCAAAAGTCTGACAGATAGCCATATAGCATTTAAAAGGAAATTAAAAGAATTTTTTAATGGCAACTCCTACTCACTAGATGAATTTTTGGATATAGTAAGTGGGTTATTTCCCTAACCTCCACAAAAAATATTAAGTGTCATGTAATATTTTGTGTAATGTAATATATTGTATAGACACGTTTCACATCATTACGAAGTGTCGTATTCATGATCTATGGAAAAAGTACTAATCTAATTTAATCTAATCTAATCTTAGAACTGCTTTCCATTCACCATCCTATCAGTCGAGTTCACATTTAGCATTTTTCTTCACAGTCACACTGTAAAGCTATCAGAGCATTTTTCCTACTCTTTTTTTTACTGTCTTTGGTTCTCTGCATTCAGGGTTTGGACAAAAATGTGGAAACATGATTGAAACCCTTCGATACCGGGCGCCCGAGGCAGTCGCGCTGTCTCAGGCGCCTTGCCACGGTTTGCGCCCCCCCCCCCCCCCCCCGCCGTCTTAGGTTCGAGTGCTCCCTCTGGCATGTGGTGTGTGTGTGTGTGTGTGTGGGTGGGTGGGTGGGTGGGTCGGTTGGTGGTTCTTAGCATTAGTTAGTTTAAGTAGTGTGTAAGTCTAGGGACTGATGCCCTCAGTAGTTTGGTTCCTTACAAGGGAACCTCCCCATCGCACCCCCCTCAGATTTAGTTATACGTTGGCACAGTGGATAGGCCTCGAAAAACTGAACACAGATCAATCGAGAAAACAGGAAGAAGTTGTGTGGAACTATGAAAAAATAAGCAAAACGACATAAACGAAAGTTGGAAGGCGTGTTTCTGCATCTGAAAGATCACGTCTAAACAGCGCCACTATGAAGATGCAAATCAGGGTTGCTTTAAACAAACGCTATAATGGTCGTGAGTGTTGGCTACCTTTGCGATTCGACGTGGTCAGTTGATGTTAGTGCAGAATGCCCTTAAGGCGACAAAGACGCCGTTATCAATACCTCACTGAATATAAACGAGGACGTGTAATAGCGCTACTACAAATTTTTATTTTATTTTGTGGAATGTTGCTAAGGGACCAAATAGTTGCGGTCATCGGGACTTACACAGTACTTAGTCCAACTTAAACTAACTTACGCAGAGAACAACACACACACACACACACACACACATGCCCGAGGGAGGACTCTAACCTCCTACGGGGCGAGCCGCGCAAAACGTACAAAGCGCCTTAAGCCCGGTCCACATCTACATCTACATCTACATCTATACTCCGCGAGCCACCTTACGGTGTGTGGCGGAGGGTACTTATTGTACCACTATCTGATCCCCCCTTCCCTGTTCCATTCACGAATTGTGCGTGGGAAGAACGACTGCTTGTAAGTCTCCGTATTTGCTCTAATTTCTCGGATCTTTTCGTTGTGATCATTACGCGAGATATATGTGGGCGGTAGTAATATGTTGCCCATCTCTTCCCGGAATGTGCTCTCTCGTAATTTCGATAATAAACCTCTCCGTATTGCGTAACGCCTTTCTTGAAGTGTCCGCCAATGGAGCTTGTTCAGCATCTCCGTAACGCTCTCGCGCTGACTAAATGTCCCCATGACGAATCGCGCTGCTTTTCGCTGGATCATGTCTATCTCTTCTATTAATCCAACCTGGTAAGGGTCCCATACTGATGAGCAATACTCAAGAATCGGACGAACAAGCGTTTTGTAAGCTACTTCTTTCGTCGATGAGTCACATTTTCTTAGAATTCTTCCTATGAATCTCAACCTGGCGCCTGCTTTTCCCACTATTTGTTTTATGTGATCATTCCACTTCAGATCGCTCCGGATAGTAACTCCTAAGTATTTTACGGTCGTTACCGCTTCCAATGATTTACCACCTATGGCATAATCGTACTGGAATGGATTTCTGCCCCTATGTATGCGCATTATATTACATTTATCTACGTTTAGGGAAAGCTGCCAGCTGTCGCACCATGCATTAATCCTCTGCAGGTCTTCCTGGAGTACGTACGAGTCTTCTGATGTTACTACTTTCTTGTAGACAACCGTTTCATCTGCAAATAGCCTCACGGAGCTACCGATGTTGTCAACTAAGTCATTTATGTATATTGTAAACAATAAAGGTCCTATCACGCTTCCTTGCGGTACTCCCGAAATTACCTCTACATCTGCAGATTTTGAACCGTTAAGAATGACATGTTGTGTTCTTTCTTCTAGGAAATCCTGAATCCAATCACAAACCTGGTCCGATATTCCGTAAGCTCGTATTTTTTTTCACTAAACGTAAGTGCGGAACCGTATCAAATGCCTTCCTGAAGTCCAGGAATACGGCATCAATCTGCTCGCCAGTGTCTACGGCACTGTGAATTTCTTGGGCAAATAGGGCGAGCTGAGTTTCACATGATCTCTGTTTGCGGAATCCATGTTGGTTATGATGAAGGAGATTTGTATTATCTAAGAACGTCATAATACGAGAACACAAAACATGTTCCATTATTCTACAACAGATTGACGTAAGCGAAATAGGCCTATAATTATTCGCATCTGATTTATGACCCTTCTTGAAAATGGGAACGACCTGCGCTTTCTTCCAGTCGCTAGGTACTTTACGTTCTTCCAGCGATCTACGATAAATTGCTGATAGAAAGGGGGCAAGTTCTTTAGCATAATCACTGTAGAATCTTAAGGGTATCTCGTCTGGTCCGGATGCTTTTCCGCTACTAAGTGATAGCAGTTGTTTTTCAATTCCGATATCGTTTATTTCAATATTTTCCATTTTGGCGTCCGTGCGACGGCTGAAGTCAGGGACCGTGTTACGATTTTCCGCAGTGAAACAGTTTCGGAACACTGAATTCAGTATTTCTGCCTTTCTTCGGTCGTCCTCTGTTTCGGTGCCATCGTGGTCAACGAGTGACTGAATAGGGGATTTAGATCCGCTTACCGATTTTACATATGACCAAAACTTTTTAGGGTTCTTGTTTAGATTGTTTGCCAATGTTTTATGTTCGAATTCGTTGAATGCTTCTCTCATTGCTCTCTTTACGCTCTTTTTCGCTTCGTTCAGCTTTTCCTTATCAGCTATGATTCGACTACTCTTAAACCTATGATGAAGCTTTCTTTGTTTCCGTAGTACCTTTCGTACATGATTGTTATACCACGGTGGATCTTTCCCCTAGCTTTGGACCTTAGTCGGTACGAACTTATCTAAGGCGTACTGGACGATGTTTCTGAATTTTTTCCATTTTTGTTCCACATCCTCTTCCTCAGAAATGAACGTTTGATGGTGGTCACTCAGATATTCTGCGATTTGCGCCCTATCACTCTTGTTAAGCAACGATCCGTCTGCGCAGACATTGGCGCAGATGTCTGTACATGCAAAAGATCGCTGCTAATGTGGTGTGTTCACACGACACAAACCCTGAAGCACAAACCTCAATCTACTACTCGCCCGCCATCTGTCGGTGTAGAAAAGGAATATCAGTGGCAAGCGACTACGCTCCCCGTAGACGTCAAAAACATAATTCAGTTATTTTGAAATATAGAAATGGAGGAAGTTCTGTTGTTCTCTGTGTCCGCAGCTTGTGTTGCAAAAAAAACATTCAGACCAACCGCAGGAAACAGAGAAGGCGGTCAAAATTGGTGTGGACAGTGGCTGCTAAAGCGAAAGCAGTTTTCTCACGTACATTTACTGCGAGAGTTGCAGGGCGAACCTGTTTTGTTTTACATTACCTCGTGTTCCATTTCCTCGCACACTGACACTCCAATTTCATCTTCAGTTGTACTCCTGCTTGGTCTTGGCGTTTCTTGATCACTAAGAAAGCCAAGCAGATCAAAATACCATAACGTTGGCTGGTATACTTGATCTACTCTTACACCAGATCATCTAGATTTCTGAACTTTGGATAACTCTTTTCGGTAAACAGTTCGCTGACAGACTTAATTTACTTGACTTGCCTTCATGAACTCATTCTTCAGGACAGCGTAAATAGCTTCACATGTGTTGGGTATTATTTTACTCAACGCTTGTTTCGATATTGAACTTGAAAATTCCAAATCCTTGTAGCTCCTTCCTGTTGCTAGGAATCTTGATGTTACGCCAGCCGTTTATGAGGAGAAATTGCCCTTCTCATACAAGTATTTTTTTTCTCATAATGAGGGGTTACAAGCTTTAAGAGATAATTATAAGTTTCGACATCCATCTGCAAATAATTTCGCCAGTTCGCAACGAATTTTTTTTTATTACCGTTTCTCTGTTTGCCGAGGCGTCAACTGTCCGCAATTTTTCAATTAGAGCATTGTATGCTGCTGTCTTTTTGTCTTGGGCACTATATTCTTTACTTTTAATCTTCCACAAACATGGGTAGTTTCTATATATTTCAATGAATTCACTTACAAACTCTTTAGAACACTGACGAGTATCAGTCATTTTAGTGCCCTATGCGCACAAATACAAACACTAGACTGAGCAAACAGCTGTTTCGTGCCAGATTTGCGGCGATCTCCTGTCCACACGCTCCAACTTGTCTGCGCAGATGTGGTTTGAACCCACAGATTTGAGAGGTTTCGCTCAAACCTCCAACTCCAACTTCCAGGTTTGCACACACCTCAGGTTGGTGCAAATATTCTGTCCACACGCAACGATCTGTCTGCGCAGATGTGATGTGCGCAGACATTTGCGCAGACAGATCGTTGCGTGTGGACGGGCCTTTAGACCAAGCGGCTATCACGCGCGGCAGCGCTACCACAAGCTGGATTTTCCTTCTTCGGTACTGCAGAAAGACTTGGCAGGAATGTAGCCATTGTACATGAGTGCTAACAGCGGTGGTCACGAGAATGTACAGTCGCAAGAAGATCGGACTCGGACGGCCATTGCCGATAAGGAAGAGTAGTGTGTTCGGCGTATGGTTCAAATGGCTCTGAGCACTATGGGACGTAACTTCTGAGGTCATCAGTCCCCTAGAACTTAAACTACTGAAACCTACTAACCTAAGGACATCACACACATCCATGCCCGAGGCAGGATTCGAACCTGCGACCGTAGCGGTCGCGCGGTTCCAGACTGTAGCGCCTAGAACCGCTCGGTCACTCCGGCCGGCTGTTCGGCGTATGGCTCTGGCGCATCGTGCTGGGTCTGCATGAGCAATTCGTGCAGCAGTTGTTACCACAGTGACACAACGAACTGTAACAATTCGATTATTTCAAGGGTGACTCAGCCCTGTAGTGAGCATTCCGCTGATTCCAGACCACTGCTATTTGCGACTTCAGCGATGTCAAGCGAGAGCACATTGGAAGGTAAGGTGAAGTATTTTCTGATGAGAGCTGGATCTGCCTCGGTGCCAGTGACGGCCGTGTGTTGGTTAGAAGAAGGTCTGCAACCAACCTGTCTGCGTGTTAGACACATTGGACTGACACCTATAGTTATGGTCTGGAGAGCGATTTCGCATGACAGTATGAACACTCTGGCGTTTATCCCACTCAACCTGACTGAAAATTTGTATGTACCACCTGTGTACTGCCATTCATGAAGAGCATTCCAGGCAGTGTTTTCCAGCAGGATAACGCTCGTCCGCACAAGGCTGTTGCAAGCCAACATGCTCTACGGTGTTTTGACGTGATGCCGTGGCCTGTTCGATCACCAGATCATAGCACATAGGGGACAACTTCGGACGACAAATCCAGCGCCATCCACAAACAGCGTTAACGGTTCCTGTCTCGACCGACCAAGCGCAACAGGCATGGAACTCCATACCACAGTCTGACATCCGACACCTGCACTATACATGCACGTTGGCATGCTTTCAATCAACAATCTGGCGGTTACACTGTTAATGTATCTGCATCACGTGTTTGCAACAGATTGCCACGCAGTTACATTAATCAGTGATCTTGGAATGTCAATTATTTAAATATGTTACCCAAACAAATGTATGCCCGAAATCGCATAACTGCACATTAACTTTTTTATGTTGCGATTTCTTTTCCCTCAATGCATAATGGAGTTATTACTGCGCAGGCAGAGGCGTATAACCATTCATACTTCCCGCACTCTCTATACAAATGGAACGATAAATAACCCTAACACGAGGTGCAATAGAAAGCACTATCTACACTGCACTTCACGATGCTTTGCGCAGCATAGATGCAGATGCTAAAAATCGCACCGAGCGAGGTGGCGCAGTGGTTAGCACACTAGACTCGCATTCGCGAGGACGACGGTTTAAACTCGCATCTGGCCATCTTCATTTAGGTTCTCCGTGATCTCCCTAAGCCGCTACAGGCAAATGCCGGGATGGTTCCTTTGAAAAGGGCACATCCGACTTCCTTCCCCATACTTCCCTCATCCTATGAGACCGATGACCTTGCTGTTTGGTCCCCTCCCCCAAATCAAACAACCAACCTGAAAACAGCCAACGGCAATTCCAGTACTTTTTGCACCTCTTTTTTCGGAGCTCATAACGCAAGCAGTGAATACAGCGGCAGGCGTAGAATGTTATGTTGTTCCTGCTTTGCTTATCAACCTAAGCCATCACGCAACATTTTTGCGACATTACTCCGATATCAAACAAAGTTTCGCACTTATATGATATGTCCATATCGGCTCGCCACAATATCAGACGGCGTGAATTACACTTCAATAGGCGATGTACGTTTGACTCCCATATGTCATCTGAGGACAGTCCACTCACACCTTGATGCATTCGGTTGCCAGAATAACTTCAATAATCTGTGGATGTGGTAACGCTTTCTGCCGCGGTGGTATCAACTGCATGACTGTTTGAATAAAATGAATCGAACACTCTCTCCATTTAAAAAACTTCAATTGCACCCGGGGCTGTCCGTTTTTGGTTTGTATTCTGTACAGTAGTACAGTTTTGGCGTAGGCCACATTCGAGTACCAAACCACATTTGAGGCACTACGAAGGGGCTCAAAGACACAAACAAAGTTTGGAGAAAAATACATGTTTGTGAAAATCAAATTTATAGAAAAACTATCTGTTTCATAGGTTTAAACTGTTATTTAACCAAGTCCCAACATGCTATATTTCCCTTGCAAAAATAATATACACACTTTGTTATGAAGCTTAATTAATATTTAAGATTATATACACCATTAATGTTACATGAATTTCCATACATAGGTCAGGGACAATAGTGTCTTTTGGATGTCGTAAAGTTTATAATTAAAGTGAAATTAGGATTAGAACATTCTCCACGAGAAATGTTCTCAAAAATTACTAATAAAGAACAAATACTAAATTCATCACAAACACAATTATGATCTATTCCAACAATCACAGTCCTCGGTAATATCATTTTCATTAAGCACATTCTGTAGTTTGAGGTTCAGATAAAACTGCCGATACCTCTGATTATGTAGCACTACTATTATGTACATCATGGAGAAACTAAAGTACGTTGTGAACCCCAGACAACAACTGAGCAACGTAGAGTAACAAAATTACGCTTTGTACTTTGAACCCTAATGGAAATGAATATCCGAGAAATCAGTGAGATTGCATTTCGTGACTGTTGATATATATACAGTGTGGAGTTACAGAGACAGATAAAGCTGGTTCATTATAAGAGCAGCAGACGTCAGGTGAATTCATACATGATGTTGTTGTTGTTGTTGTTGTTGTTGTTGTGGTCTTCAGTCCTGAGACTGGCTTGATGCAGCTCTCTATGCTACTCTATCCTGTGCAAGCTTCTTCATCTCCCAGTACCTACTGCAACCTACATCCTTCTGAATCTGCTTAGTGTATTCATCTCTTAGTCTCCCCCTACGATTTTTACCCACCACGCTGCCCTCCAATACTAAAGTGGTGATCCCATGATGCCTCAGAACATGTCCTACCAACCGATCCCTTCTTCTGGTCAAGTTGTGCCACAAACTTCTCTTCTCCCCAATCCTATTCAATACTTTCTCATTAGTTATGTGATCTACCCATCTAATCTTCAGCATTCTTCTGTAGCACCACATTTCGAAAGCTTCTATTCTCTTCTTGTCCAAACTATTTACTGTCCATGTTTCACTTCCATACATGGCTACACTCCATACAAATACTTTCAGAAATGACTTCCTGACACTTAAATCTATACTCAATGTTAACAAATTTCTCTTCTTCTGAAACGCTTTCCTTGACATTGCCAGTCTACATTTTATATCCTCTCTACTTCGACCATCATCAGTTATTTTGCTCCCCAAATAGCAAAACTCATTTACTACTTTAAGTGTCTCATTTCCTAATCTAATTCCCTCAGCATCACTGGACTTAATTCGAGACTTAATTCGACTACATTCCATTATCCTCGTTTTGCTTTTGTTGGTGTTCATCTTATATCCTCCCTTCAAGACACTGTCCATTCCGTTCAACTCTCTTCCAAGTCCTTTGCTGTCTCTGACAGAATTACGATGTCATCGGCGAACCTCAAAGTTTTTATTTCTTCTCCATGGATTTTAATACATATTCCCAATTTTTCTTTTGTTTCCTTTACTGCTTGCTCAATATACAGACTGAATAACATCGGGGAGAGGCTACAACCCTGTCTTACTCCCTTCTTAACCACTGCTTCCCTTTCATGTCCCTCGACTCTTATAACTGTCATCTGGTTTCTGTACAAATTGTAAATAGCCTTTCGCTCCCTGTATTTTACCCCTGCCACCTTTAGAATTTAAAAGAGAGTATTCCAGTCAACATTGTCAAAAGCTTTCTCTAAGTCTACAAATGCTAGAAACGTAGGTTTGCCTTTTCTTAATCTTTCATCTAAGATAAATCGTAAGGTCAGTATTGCCTCATGTGTTCCAACATTTCTACAGAATCCAAACTGATCTTCCCCGAGGTCGGCTTCTACTAGTTTTTCAATTCGTCTGTAAAGAATTCGTGTTAGTATTTTGCAGCTGTGGCTTATTAAACTGATTGTTCGGTAATTTTCACATCTGTCAACACCTGCTTTCTTTGGGATTGGAATTCTTATATTCTTCTTGAAGTCTGAGGGTATTTCGCCTGTCTCATACATCTTGCTCACCAGATGGTAGAGTTTTGTCAGGACTGGCTCTCCCAAGGCCGTCAGTAGTTCCAATGGAATGTTGTCTACTCCGGGGACCTTGTTTCGGCTCAGGTCTTTCAGTGCTCTGTCAAACTCTTCACGCAGTATCGTATCTCCCATTTCATCTTCATCTACATCCTCTTCCATTTCCATAATATTGTCCTCAAGTAAATAGCCCTTGTATAGACCATCTATATACTCCTTCCACCTTTCTGCTTTCCTGCCCGCATCTCGTGGTCGTGCGGTAGCGTTCTCGCTTCCCACGCCCGGGTTCCCGGGTTCGATTCCCGGCGGGGTCAGGGATTTTCTCTGCCTCGTGATGGCTGGGTGCTATGTGCTGTCCTTAGGTTAGTTATGTTTAAGTAGTTCTAAGTTCTAGGGGACTTATGACCACAGCAGTTGAGTCCCATAGTGCTCAGAGCCATTTGGAACATTTTTTTTTCTGCTTTCCCTTCTTTGCTTTGAACTGGGTTTCCATCTGAGCTCTTGATGTTCATACAAGTGGTTCTCTTATCTCCAAAGGTCTCTTTAATTTTCCTGTAGGCAGTATCTATCTTACCCCTAGTGAGATAAGCCTCTACATCCTTACATTTGTCCTCTAGCCATCCCTGCTTAGCCATTTTGCACTTCCTGTCGATCTCATTTTTGAGACGTTTGTATTCCTTTTTGCCTGCTTCATTTACTGCATTTTTATATTTTCTCCTTTCATCAATTAAATTCAATATTTCTTCTGTTACCCAAAGATTTCTACTAGCACTCGTCTTTTTACCTCCTTGATCCTTTGCTGCCTTCACTACTTCATCCCTCAAAGCTACCCATTCTTCGTCTACCGTATTTCTTTCCCCCATTCCTGTCAATTGTTCCCTTATGCTCTCCCTGAAACTCTGTACAACCTCTGATTCGTTCAGTTTATCCAGGTCCCATCTCCTTAAATTCCCACCTTTTTGCAGTTTCTTCAGTTTTAATCTACGGGTAATAACCAATAGATTGTGGTCAGAGCCCACATCTGCCCCTGGAAATGTCTTACAATTTCAAACCTGGTTCCTAAATCTCTGTCTTACCATTATACACTCCTGGAAATGGAAAAAAGAACACATTGACACCGGTGTGTCAGACCCACCATACTTGCTCCGGACACTGCGAGAGGGCTGTACAAGCAATGATCACACGCACGGCACAGCGGACACACCAGGAACCGCGGTGTTGGCCGTCGAATGGCGCTAGCTGCGCAGCATTTGTGCACCGCCGCCGTCAGTGTCAGCCAGTTTGCCGTGGCATACGGAGCTCCATCGCAGTCTTTAACACTGGTAGCATGCCGCGACAGCGTGGACGTGAACCGTATGTGCAGTTGACGGACTTTGAGCGAGGGCGTATAGTGGGCATGCGGGAGGCCGGGTGGACGTACCGCCGAATTGCTCAACACGTGGGGCGTGAGGTCTCCACAGTACATCGATGTTGTCGCCAGTGGTCGGCGGAAGGTGCACGTGCCCGTCGACCTGGGACCGGACCGCAGCGACGCACGGATGCACGCCAAGACCGTAGGATCCTACGCAGTGCCGTAGGGGACCGCACCGCCACTTCCCAGCAAATTAGGGACACTGTTGCTCCTGGGGTATCGGCGAGGACCATTCGCAACCGTCTCCATGAAGCTGGGCTACGGTCCCGCACACCGTTAGGCCGTCTTCCGCTCACGCCCCAACATCGTGCAGCCCGCCTCCAGTGGTGTCGCGACAGGCGTGAATGGAGGGACGAATGGAGACGTGTCGTCTTCAGCGATGAGAGTCGCTTCTGCCTTGGTGCCAATGATGGTCGTATACGTGTTTGGCGCCGTGCAGGTGAGCGCCACAATCAGGACTGCATACGACCGAGGCACACAGGGCCAACACCCGGCATCATGGTGTGGGGAGCGATCTCCTACACTGGCCGTACACCACTGGTGATCGTCGAGGGGACACTGAATAGTGCACGGTACATCCAAACCGTCATCTAACCCATCGTTCTACCATTCCTAGACCGGCAAGGGAACTTGCTGTTCCAACAGGGCAATGCACGTCCGCATGTATCCCATGCCACCCAACGTGCTCTAGAATGTGTAAGTCAACTACCCTGGCCAGCAAGATCTCCGGATCTGTCCCCCATTGAGCATGTTTGGGACTGGATGAAGCGTCGTCTCACGCGGTCTGCACGTCCAGCACGAACGCTGGTCCAACTGAGGCGCCAGGTGGAAATGGCATGGCAAGCCGTTCCACAGGACTACATCCAGCATCTCTACGATCGTCTCCATGGGAGAATAGCAGCCTGCATTGCTGCGAAAGGTGGATATACACTGTACTAGTGCCGACATTGTGCATGCTCTGTTGCCTGTGTCTATGTGCCTGTGGTTCTGTCAGTGTGATCATGTGATGTATCTGACCCCAGGAATGTGTCAATAAAGTTTCCCCTTCTTGGGACAATGAATTCACGGTGTTCTTATTTCAATTTCCAGGAGTGTATAATCTATCTCATACCTTTTAGTATCACCAGGGTTCTTCCATGTATACAACCTTCTATCATGATTCTTAAACCAAGTTTTAGCTATGATTAAGTTGTGCTCTGTGCAAAATTCTACCAGGCGGCTTCCTCTTTCATTTCTTAGCCCCAATCCATATTCACCTACTACGTTTCCTTCTCTCCCTTTTCCTACACTCGAATTCCAGTCACCCATGACTATTAAATTTTTGTCTCCCTTCACTATCTGAATAATTTCTTTTATATCATCATACATTTCTTCAATTTCTTCGTCATCTGCAGAGCTAGTTGGCATACATGCTGCAATATCAAAATCGATGACAGTGTGCTTAGGCCCTTATGGTACTCAGCACTTCATTTGTTTGCCGTGTCATAGTGAAAATCTGAGATGGCAAATGTTTCCATGCTGCCATCTTGCAAGAGGTGTACCCAGTTAATGTAGTTCTGCAGAGCTGGTGTAAAATAACATGACACATGCGCAGAAACGCATTCGCACCCTCGCACTGCGCAAGTCCAAATGGTTGTTCTGAAGGGGTGGACACCTCACTTGATTGTCTGCTGCGGACCTGCACACTCCCAGCGTTCTAGTAACTGTCTTTTTATCGCACAGAATGGCACTGAAGTGTTCACAAGCCATAGGTGCAGAGAAAGTTCTTCATAACCAGAAACAGGTCTACTGACACACAGCCAACATGGATTTAGAAAACATCGCTCTTGTGAAACACAACTAGCTCCTTACTCGCATGAAGTGTTGAGTGCTATTGACGAGGGATTTCAGACTGATTCCGCATTTCTGGATTTCCGAAAGGCTTTTGACACTGTACCACACAAGCGGCTTGTACTCGTAGTGAAATTGCGTGCATATGGAGTATCGTCTCAGTTACGTGAGTGGTATCGTGATTTCCTGTCAGAGAGGTCACAGTTTGGAGTAATTTATGGAAAGTCGTCGAGTAAAACAGAAGTTATTTCTGGCGTTCCCCAATAAAGTGTTCCTTACTATATAAATGATTTGGGAGAAAATCTGAGCAGCCGCCTTAGGTTGTTTCCAGATGACGCTGATCCAGAATGTACTTCTGTGAAGTTGGGAAGGTAGGAGACGAGGCACTGGCAGAATTGAAGCTGTGGGGACGGATCGTGAGTCGTGCTTGGGTAGCTCAGATGGTAGAGCACTTGCCCGCGAAAGGCAAAGGTCCCGAGTTCGAGTACGGTCCGGCACACAGTTTTAATCTGCCAGGAAGTTTCAGATGACGCTGATATTTATCGACTTGTGAAGTCATCAGAAGATCCAAAATTGCAAAACGATTTAGAAAAGATCTCTCTATGGCGCGAAAATTGCCAATCGACCCTAAATAAAAGTGTGAGATCATCCACATGAGTGCTAAAAGGAAACCGTTAAACTTCGGTTACACGATAAATCAGTCAAATCTAAAGGCCTAAATACCTGGGAATTACCATTACGAACAACTTAAATCAGAAGGAACACGCAGAAAATGTTGTGGGGGAAGGCTAACCAAAGACTGTGTTTTATTGGCAGGACACTTAGAAAATACAACAGGCCTAGTGAGGAGACTGCCTACACTACGCTTGTCCGTCCTCTTTTAGAATACTGCTGCGCGGTGTGGGATCCTTACCAGATAGGATTGACGAAGTAAATCGAAAAGTTCAAAGAAAGGCAGCACGTTTTGTATTAACGCGAAATAGGGGGGAGAGAGTCACTGAAATGATACAGGATTTGGAATGGACATAATTAAAATAAAGGCGTTTTTCGTTGCGGAGGGATCTCCTCACGAAATTCCAAGCACCAACTTTCTCCTCCGAATGCGAAAATATTTTGTTGACACCGACCTACATAGGGAGAAACGATTACCGTGATAAAATAAGGGAAATCAGAGCTCGTACGGAAAGAGATAGGTGTTCGTTCTTGCCGCGCATTGTAAGAGATTGGAATAATAGGAATTGTGAAGATGGTTCAATGAACCCTCTGTGAAGCACTTAAATCTAATCTACCGAGTACCGATGTAGATGTAGATAACCTAGATAACCAGGCAGTTCTGTTTAAATGCTGATGTGCGATTACATTTATTTTTTGTTGAGGGATAAAGGAAAAATCTAATTAAAAACTGGCCTTTAAGAGGTTGAAGGAGCATTCACTCAATACAGAGAATAAATAAACATGGAAAGGGAAACAGTCACAAATACTTCCCAAGGCTTCACTGCTCCGGAAAGTTGTGGAAGAAGGGAAATAAAATTTTATATTTAGGTAGTACAGCCAAATAGTTTGTTGGGGGACTGACATAATTTCCAAGTGACATGTGTATTTATATTTCATTGCGAGTCTCACAGTTAAAAGATGTCTGCTTTGCTCTTATTTTTTAACCTCTTCGCCCGCATCTCGTGGTCGTGCGGTAGCGTTCTCGCTTCCCACGCCCGGGTTCCCGGGTTCGATTCCCGGCGGGGTCAGGGATTTTCTCTGCCTCGTGATGGCTGGGTGTTGTGTGCTGTCCTTAGGTTAGTTAGGTTTAAGTAGTTCTAAGTTCTAGGGGACTTATGACCACGGCAGTTGAGTCCCATAATGCTCAGAGGCATTTGAACCATTTTTTTAACCTCTTCTTTTTTATGTGATTCCTTCTGGCAGCACACGGTAATAGTAAACTGTCGTGGAAAGCCCACATTCAGGATCTTGTCTAAAGGCTTAATGCTGCCATTTTTACTATTCGAACGGTATCTGAAGTAAGTTCAACACGAAAATTAGCCTACTTTGCTTATTTTCATTCTATTATGTCGTATGGTATTATATTTTGTTATAACTCTTCACATTCTAAAAGGATATTTTTGTCTCAAAAAAGGGGCAGTTCGGGCAATAAGTGGTATAAGTTTGCCAACCTCTTGTGACCCCCTGTTGATTAGTCTAGGTATTTTGACATTGGCCTCTCAATATATATATCCTTTACTGTCGTTTCTTGTTAATAATATCAGCTTACTCCCAACAATTTGCAGTTTTCACTCAATTAATACTAGGCAGAAATCCAATCTGCATTTGAATCGCATTTCCTTAACTCTTGTGCTGAAAGGTGTGCAGTATACTGCTGCGTCCATTTTCATTAAACTACCACGAGAATTCAAAAATCTTAGCAGTAATCCACGGGCTTTCAAATTGAAACTGAAGAATTACCTCATGGGTCACTCCTTCTATTCTGTTGAGACGTTCCTTGAAAAATTAAGCTGATTCTTATGTTATATTGTTGATTGCGTTTGCTTAAAGTTATGGCTTCACTTTTTTGGGTTCATAAACATTTTATTTTATCTGTTATTATTTTTATGTTGTAATTTCATGTACTGAGACGTTTCGTGAACTTGAAGATTTGCTCCTCAGTTTCGTCATACGGAACTAAACGTGTAAATAAACAAAAAATATATTGCAGGACATCAAGCTCAAAATGGACCATAAATTAAGAAATATGGGAAGCGAATATTTTTCTTAATTTATGGCCATTTTTGAACTTGATTTCCTGAAATATATGTTAATGACATAAACTTAATCACTTGAAGATGGCATAAAAGGCCGAAACCTGGGTCGAATTAAATGAACAACAATACAGTCAAACCGGGGTGTGTCCATTTAAAAACTCAGTATATGATGAAGTTTCACATATTAAGCATGTTGCAAAATATTCTATTCTTTGTGTGTTACCATTTGTCGAAATTTCGTGTCAAAATCTCAGAACGTATGTGAGATGTCAGGGGTGTTCGAATATTTGATTCTGGATTTGTCACTGGCGAGTATAATCGGAAAATTAGTTTGTTACATAAGATCAGTTTTGTCGAGATTGGTAACAGAGACCTCCTCCAAACTCTAAAGAAAAATGCAGTATGTTAGCTAAATTTCACATGCAGCAACATATGATGTACACTACTGGCCACTAAAATTGCTACACCAAGAAGAAATGCATATGATAAACGGGTATTCATTGGACAAATATACACTCCTGGAAATGGAAAAAAGAACACATTGACACCGGTGTGTCAGACCCACCATACTTGCTCCGGACACTGCGAGAGGGCTGTACAAGCAATGATCACACGCACGGCACAGCGGACACACCAGGAACCGCGGTGTTGGCCGTCGAATGGCGCTAGCTGCGCAGCATTTGTGCACCGCCGCCGTCAGTGTCAGCCAGTTTGCCGTGGCATAAGGAGCTCCATCGCAGTCTTTAACACTGGTAGCATGCCGCGACAGCGTGGACGTGAACCGTATGTGCAGTTGACGGACTTTGAGCGAGGGCGTATAGTGGGCATGCGGGAGGCCGGGTGGACGTACCGCCGAATTGCTCAACACGTGGGGCGTGAGGTCTCCACAGTACATCGATGTTGTCGCCAGTGGTCGGCGGAAGGTGCACGTGCCCGTCGACCTGGGACCGGACCGCAGCGACGCACGGATGCACGCCAAGACCGTAGGATCCTACGCAGTGCCGTAGGGGACCGCACCGCCACTTCCCAGCAAATTAGGGACACTGTTGCTCCTGGGGTATCGGCGAGGACCATTCGCAACCGTCTCCATGAAGCTGGGCTACGGTCCCGCACACCGTTAGGCCGTCTTCCGCTCACGCCCCAACATCGTGCAGCCCGCCTCCAGTGGTGTCGCGACAGGCGTGAATGAAGGGACGAATGGAGACGTGTCGCCTTCAGCGATGAGAGTCGCTTCTGCCTTGGTGCCAATGATGGTCGTATGCGTGTTTGGCGCCGTGCAGGTGAGCGCCACAATCAGGACTGCATACGACCGAGGCACACAGGGCCAACACCCGGCATCATGGTGTGGGGAGCGATCTCCTACACTGGCCGTACACCACTGGTGATCATCGAGGGGACACTGAATAGTGCACGGTACATCCAAACCGTCATCGAACCCATCGTTCTACCATTCCTAGACCGGCAAGGGAACTTGCTGTTCCAACAGGACAATGCACGTCTGCATGTATCCCGTGCCACCCAACGTGCTCTAGAAGGTGTAAGTCAACTACCCTGGCCAGCAAGATCTCCGGATCTGTCCCCCATTGAGCATGTTTGGGACTGGATGAAGCGTCGTCTCACGCGGTCTGCACGTCCAGCATGAACGCTGGTCCAACTGAGGCGCCAGGTGGAAATGGCATGGCAAGCCGTTCCACAGGACTACATCCAGCATCTCTACGATCGTCTCCATGGGAGAATAGCAGCCTGCATTGCTGCGAAAGGTGGATATACACTATACTAGTGCCGACATTGTGCATGCTCTGTTGCCTGTGTCTATGTGCCTGTGGTTCTGTCAGTGTGATCATGTGATGTATCTGAGCCCAGGAATGTGTCAATAAAGTTTCCCCTTCCTGGGACAATGAATTCACGGTGTTCTTATTTCAATTTCCAGGAGTGTATTATACTAGAACTGACAAGTGATTAAATTTTCACGCATAGATCCTGAGAAATCAGTACCCAGAACAACCACCTCTGGCCGTAATAACGGCACTGACACGCCTGGGCAAGGCGTCAAACAGAGCTTGGATGGCGTGTACAGGTACAGCTGCCCATGCAGCTTCAACACGATACCACAGTTCATCAATAGTAGTGACTGGCGTATTGTGACGAGACAGTTGCTCGGCCACCATTGACCAGACGTTTTCAATTGGTGAGATATCTGGAGAATGTGCTGGCCAGGGCAGCAGTCGAACATTTTCTGTATCCAGAAAGGCCCGTACAGGACCTGCAACATGCGGTCGTGCATTATCCTGCTGTAATGCAGGGTTCCGCAGGGATCGAATGGACGGTAGAGCCACGGGTCGTAATACATCTGAAATGTAACGTCCACTGTTCAAAGTGCCGTCAATGCGAACAAGAGGTGAACGAGACGTGTAACCAATGGCATTGGATCTCGACCAACGCGAGCAGCAATGTCGCGATACGATAAACCACAACCGCGATAGACTACAATCCGACCTTTATCAAAGTCGGAAACGTGATGGTACGCATTTCTCCTCCTTACACGAGGCATCACAACAACGTTTCACCAGGCAACGCCGGTCAACTGCTGTTTGTGTATGAGAAATCGGTTTGAAACTTTGCTCATGTCAGCACGTCGCAGGTGTCGCCACCGGCGCCAACCTTGTATGAATGCTCTGAAAAGCTAATCATTTGCATATCACAGCGTCTTCTTCCTGTCGGTTAAATTTCGCGTCTGTAGCACGTCATCTTCGTGGTTTAGCAATTTTAATGGCCAGTAGTGTAATATACACCAAACGTAAAATTATAACCATCCACATTTTAATTGCAAACTTTGAAATTTCGCGCAGTGTCTTAGTTAAATGCAGAATACCACAATAAGTAAGACGTTGGGCACTTCACCAGGAAGCTGACATATAAAGCTACAAGTAGTGCAAAATCTGAATTTTTTTACCGAATAGTTTCTGTAAAATCGTGTGAGAAATAATGCGCGTGACGTTCTACTCGTAATGGTGTCGCTGCATCTTAACTAGCAGGCAAACCAACGTTGTCTCTGTAAACCATAGGCGCGTATAGCCGCTCCGGACAATGTGGAGACTTCGTACGCAGATAACCGTCTTTCTTTGTGTTCTTACGCATAGCCATGAGCGCTGATTACGTTTATTATTTTTTTACTTCCTTTTGTTAATGAATTTTCAATCAGCATTCTGCAAACTGTACTAGCTCTTTCCATGACCAAATAGCTTTGGATTGGATGTTCTCATGGAGCCTCATAAATAAATGAATTAAAGGACATTAGTTTAACAATCTGTTAATTGAGCTGTTCCATATAATTACAATACACTATACTGAATAACTCTCTCGGACAATATGGATACCAGCTACTATTAAGGGAACCACACCCTGCCTATCTAACCCATGTTACTTTAGGCAAGGATTCGACCCATGACTGAAAAAACTATTTGATGCAGGACCTTAATATTTTTACTGTATGTTACATGATGCTAATAGAGCCAACTGTACTAAAATCTATTTTATACATTTTATAGTTTTTAAGAAATACTTTTTTAAATTTATTAAAAAAAAATATTAAGTTTTTCTGCAGAAAACATTTTTTTGTGAACTTCCTAATGGGGGAATATTAATGAATGTAGTACCAGAGGTGGCTTTTTATGTTATGCAGAGACTCTGATAGTTTCTGATATAATGGGGCATATGTACTGAAAATTTTAGTTTGTGGGAAATTTGTTACTCACAGTTAATTAAAACTGTCCTGTTGCATATGATTGCCCTTCTTTGGCCTCTAGCAGGTCTTCAAGCTTCTTCTTCACCTTCCTGGGTGTTTGTCTTGCTTTCTTGGCCATATTAGATGCAGACCTGTCTGCATCGGCTATCCTCATTTTATCGCAATGTTGCGGCCCAGTGATCATATCTTCACCAGGATTAATTCCCAGTTTTTTTCAGTACCCAACACTTTCCAATATTACCACAACTGAATGTAATGACAGCATCATGCACTCCTAGTTTCATTGTATGCATGCCCACAAATACAGTGTTACCAAGGCGGTTCCAAATTATGCTGCTGAAACATTCATTTGGGTTCTGTGTCAGCCCATGCAGACATTTCCTTAGAAGGTCAGGATGAGCCAAGTCTCTGAAAATAGGTTTAATTACTATAATAACAGCAGCAGGAAGAGAATGCTGGTGAGAATAAGATTCTCCAGTTGCCTGAGCCCTATTGTATTTGCACCACGAATTTTCTCCTGACGGACACAACCCATGGCATGGCTTATCATCAGCAGAGGACTTACGGGAGAATATGGCCCAAACATCTCTCTTCACTGCCTCCAGATTTTCTTTATTTCTCCTAATTGTCTGCCCATAGTATACCTGCAAGTTTTCTATAACAACTACTCAGACTCACACGTGAACAAAACTAACAGCGTGTTTGAAAGCGTGTTGTTTACAAACAGCAGAAACAAAAGAATACCGACCGTTGCATTTCAAGAATAGCCAACACACTCGGGGGTAAAAAAAAAATCCAAAAATCCCTAACGTGCAATGTAGGGGACATGGATCTAAAATATATGCAGAAAAGTGGGTGACGGAAGGCAAGGCACATCAACGCACGTGGTAGGAAAATTATGTTTAAATGCTCGAAAAAAAATTTTTTCAGCGAATTCCTTTTCAGACTACTTAAATAAAACATTAATCTATCGAAATACGAGGGCAGTTCGATAAGTAATGCTACACATTTTTTTTCTGAAACAGGGGTTGTTTTATTCAGCATACACCAGGTTATTCCCCAATCTTTTAGCTACACAATACTATTCTTCAACGTAATCTCCATTCAATGCTACGGCCTTACGCCACCTTGAAATGAGGGCCTGTATGCCTGCACGGTACCATTCCACTGGTCGATGTCGGAGCCAACGTCGTACTGCATCAATAACTTCTTCATCATCCGCGTAGTGCCTCCCACAGATTGCGTCCTTCATTGGGCCAAACATATGGAAATCCGACGGTGCGAGATCGGGGCTGTAGGGTGCATGAGGAAGAACAGTCCACTGAAGTTTTGTGAGCTCCTCTCGGGTGCGAAGACTTGTGCGTTGTCATGAAGAAGGAGAAGTTCGTTCAGATTTTTGTGCCTACGAACACGCTGAAGTCGTTTCTTCAATTTCTGAAGAGTAGCACAATACACTTCAGAGTTGATCGTTTGACCATGGGGAAGGACATCGAACAGAGTAACCCCTTCAGCGTCCCAGAAGACTGTAACCATGACTTTACCGGCTGAGGGTATGGCTTTAAACTTTTTCTTGGTAGGGGAGTGGGTGTGGCGCCACTCCATTGGTTGCCGTTTTGTTTCAGGTTCGAAGTGATGAACCCATGTTTCATCGCCTGTAACAATCTTTGACAAGAAATTGTCACCCTCAGCCACATGACGAGCAAGCAATTCCGCAGATATGGTTCTCCTTTGCTCTTTATGGTGTTCGGTTAGACAACGAGGGACCCAGCGGGAACAAACCTTTGAATATCCCAACTGGTGAACAATTGTGACAGCACTACCAACAGAAATGTCAAGTTGAGCACTGAGTTGTTTGATGGTGATCCGTCGATCATCTCGAACGAGTGTGTTCGCACGCTCCGCCATTGCAGGAGTCACAGCTGTGCACGGCCGGCCCGCACGCGGGAGATCAGACAGTCTTGCTTGACCTTGCGGCGATGATGACACACGCTTTGCCCAACGACTCACCGTGCTTTTGTCCACTGCCAGATCACCGTAGACATTCTGCAAGCGCCTATGAATATCTGAGATGCCCTGGTTTTCCGCCAAAAGAAACTCGATCACTGCCCGTTGTTTGCAACGCACATCCGTTACAGACGCCATTTTAACAGCTCCGTACAGCGCTGCCACCTGTCGGAAGTCAATGAAACTATACGAGACGAAGCGGGAATGTTTGAAAACATTCCACAAGAAATTTCCAGTTTTTTCAACCAAAATTGGCCGAGAAAAAAAATGTGTTGCATTACTTATTGAACTGCCCTCGTATAATGAAAACCGAAAATCGATTTTTTTCGACCTGAACCACGGTGTGGTCCCCTTAAGGCCTGTGAGATGTGTTGGAGGCCTTCGGACGATTTACTAAGATGGGAGTGCGTGGCAATGCTTACCTTCTGTTCCAGGGCCGCCCCCGATGCCGATATGGGGCAACTACGTGCAGATGCTGCTGGTCAACTACAAGCACCCGTACAAGATGCTGGACCTGATGACGCGCATCTACAAGAGCAAAGTGATCGGCTTCTTCCTTGGGGAATCGCCTGCCATCGTGGCCTGTGACTACCAGTCGGTGAAGGAGGTGCTCAGCAACCCGCACCTGCAGGGGCGCCCTGTCAACATCGCTCTCAAGCACCGCATGCTCAACAAGGAGCTCGGTAATCACAGGTTCACACTCCCTCTCTTCCTGCTGAAGGCAAAACTTCTCATTCATCACGTTCTGTAGATCCCTTCGAGAAGAAGAATCTCCAGGGGATAGGTAACAAGTCGAGGTACACACGGTGATTATTATCAAACTTTCAAAACTCTGTAGAAATAACACCACTGGTCAGAATGACGTCAAATTGCATTGAGAAGTGAGACGTTATTCTATGAAACAGGTGGTTGGAAATAACCAGTAAGGCGCGCGAAGTGGCCGCGCGGTTTGAGGCATCATGTCACGGACTGCGCGGCCCCTCCCGCTGGAGGTTCGAGTCCTCCCTCGGGCATGGGTGTGTGTGTGTTGTTCTTACAAGGGAACCTCCCCATCGCACCCTCCTCAGATTTAGTTATAAGTTGGTACAGTGGATAGGCCTCGTAGTGTGTAAGTCTAGGGACCGATGACCTAAGCAGTTTGGTCTCTTAGGAATTCACACACATTTGCACAAATAAGCAGTATCAATTAACTCACTGAATCATTAGTTGGTAGTTTAAGAAAAACACCTACAAAAACTAAATATCAATTATCTTTCGTCATTTTAAAAATGAAAGGGTACAAAGAAAATCCATTGTTGACAATGGTGGAACGAACGGGGGGGGGGGGGGGGGACGTACTAGCTAACATCTGATATCTGATTGCACTCGAGGGTACTGATCTCAGAAAGAATGGGAACCACTGTCTTACTGTGAATGGACAATGTATGTTTGCAAATGTGGTGTACGTTTTTCCACTTTTCAGTGCAACAGGTGTTCAGAATGTACCCCGTGGTCTAGGGGTAGCGTCTTTGATTCATAATCAAAACGTCTTTGGTCCCGGGTTCGATCCCCGCCACTGCCTAAATTTCGATAAATAATCAGCACTGGCGGCCGAAGACTTCCGGCATAAGAAGTCAGCCTCATTCTGCCAACGGCCTTGTCAAAGAGGGCGGAGGAGCGGATAGAGGTTCAGGGCACTCTCTTGTCCTAGGGGTGGGAAATTGCCCCTAAAGGCGGAAGAATCAGCAATGATCAACGACATGAGGATGCAGAAGCAATGGAAACCACTGCATTAAAGACACGTAACATGTATCCACAGGACATGTGGCCTGTAATTGAAGAAGTGTCATGATGATCTCTCCATTGGCAAAAGATTCCGGAAAAGTTCCCCATTCGGATCTCCAGGAGGGGACTGCCAAGGGGGAGGTTACCATGAGAAAAAGATTGAATAATCAACGAAAGGATAACGTTCTACGACTCAGGGCGTGGAATGTCAGAAGCTTGAACGTGGTAGGGAAACTAAAAAATCTGAAAAGGGAAATGCAAAGGCTCAATCTAGATACAGTAGGGGCCAGTGAAGTGAAGTGGAAGGAAGACAAGGATTTCTGGCCAGATGAGTATTGGGTAATATCAACAGCAGCAGAAAATGGTATAACAGGTGTAGGATTCGTTATGAATAGGAAGGTGAACTGTGAACAGTTCAGTGACCGGGTTGTTCTAATCAGAATCGACAGCAGACCAACACCGACAACGATAGTTCAGGTATACATGCCGACGTCGCAAGCTGAAGATGAACAGATAGAGAAAGTGTATGAGGATATTGAAAGGGTAATGCAGTATGTAAAGGGGGACGAAAATCTAATAGTCATGGGCGACTGGAATGCAGTTGTAGGGGAAGGAGTAGAAGAAAAGGCTACAGGAGAATATGGGCTTGGGACAAGGAATGAAAGAGGAGAAAGACTAATTGAGTTCTGTAACAAGTTTCAGCTAGTAATAGCGAATACCCTGTTCAAGAATCACAAGAGGAGGAGGTATACTTGGAAAAGGCCGGGAGATACGGGAAGATTTCAATTAGATTACATCATGGTCAGACAGAGATTCCGAAATCAGATACTGGATTGTAAGGCGTACCCAGGAGCAGATCTAGACTCAGATCACAATATAATAGTGATGAAGAGTAGGCTGAAGTTCAAGACATTAGTCAGGAAGAATCAATACACAAAGAAGTGGGTTACGGAAGTACTAAGGAATGACCGGATACGTTTGAAGTTCTCTAACGCTATAGATACATCAATAAGGAATAGCGCAGTAGGCAGTACAGTTGAAGAGGAATGGACATCTCTAAAAAGGGCCATCACAGAACTTGGGAAGGAAAACATAGGTACAAAGAAGGTAGCTGCGAAGAAACCATGGCTAACAGAAGAAATACTTCAGTTGATTGATGAAAGGAGGAAGTACAAAAATGTTCCGGGAAAATCAGGAACACAGAAATACAAGTCGCTGAGGAATGAAATAAATAGGAAGTGCAGGGAAGCTAAGACGAAATGGCTGCAGGAAAAATGTGAAGACATCGAAGAAGATATGATTGTCGGAAGGACAGACTCAGCATACAGGAAAGTCAAAACAACCTTTGGTGACATTAAAAGCAACGGTGGTAACATTAAGAGTGCAACGGGAATTCCACTGTTAAATGCAGAGGAGAGAGTAGATAGGTGGAAAGAATACATTGAAAGCCTCTATGAGGGTGAAGATTTCTCTAATGTGATAGAAGAAGAAACAGGAGCCGATTTAGAAGAGATAGGGGATCTAGTATTAGAATCGGAATTTAAAAGAGCTTTTGAGGACTTACAGTCAAATAAGGCAGAAGGGATAGATAACATTCCATCAGAATTTCTAAAATCATTGGGGGAAGTGGCAACAAAACGACTATTCACGTTGGTGTGTAGAATATATGAGTCTGGCGATATACCATCTGACTTTCGGAAAAGCATCATCCACACAATTCCGAAGACGGCAAGAGCTGACAAGTGCGAGAATTACCGCACAATCAGCTTAACAGCTCATGCATCGAAGCTGCTTACAAGAATAATATACAGAAGAATGGAAAAGAAAATTGAGAATGCGCTAGGTGACGATCAGTTTGGCTTTAGGAAAAGTATAGGGACGAGAGAGGCAATTCTGACGTTACGGCTAATAATGGAAGCAAGGCTAAAGAAAAATCAAGACACTTTCATAGGATTTGTCGACCTGGAAAAAGCGTTCGACAATATAAAATGGTGCATGCTGTTCGAGATTCTGAAAAAAGTAGGGGTAAGCTATAGGGAGAGACGGATCATATACAATATGTACAACAACCAAGAGGGAATAATATGAGTGGACGATCAAGAACGAAGTGCTCGTATTAAGAAGGGTGTAAGACAAGGCTGTAGCCTTTCGCCCCTACTCTTCGATCTGTACATCGAGGAAGCAATGATGGAAATAAAAGAAAGGTTCAGGAGTGGAATTAAAATACAAGGTAAAAGGATATCAATGAAACGATTCGCTGATGACATTGCTATCCTGAGTGAAAGTGAAGAAGAATTAAATGATCTGCTGAACGGAATGAACTGTCTAATGAGTAAACATTATGGTTTGAGAATAAATCGAAGAAAGACGAAGGTAATGAGAAGTAGTAGAAATGAGAACAGCGAAAACTTAACATCAGGATTGATGGTCACGAAGTCAATGAAGTTAAGGAATTCTGCTACCGGGCAGTAAAATAACCAATGACGGACGGAGCAAGGAGGACATCAAAAGCTGACTCGCTTTGGAAAAAAAGGCATTTCTGGCCAAGAGAAGTCTACTAATATCAGATACCGGCCTTAATTTGAGGAAGAAATTTCTGAGGATGTACGTCTAGAGTACAGCATTGTATGGTAGTGAAACATGGACTGTGAGAAAACCGGAACAGAAGAGAATCGAAGTATTTGAGATGTGGTGCTATAGACGAATGTTGAAAATTAGGTGGACTGGTAAGGTAAGGAATGAGGAGGTTCTACGCAGAATCGGAGAGGAAAGGAATATGTGGAAAACACTGATAAGGAGAAGGGACAGGATGATAGGACATCTGCTAAGACATGAGGGAATGACTTCCATGGTACTAGAGGGAGCTGTAGAGGGCAAAAACTGTAGAGGAAGACAGAGATTGGAATACGTCAAGCAAATAATTGAGGACGTATGTTGCAAGTGCTACTCTGAGGTGAAGAGGTTAGCACAGGAAAGGAATTCGTGGCGGGCCGCATCAAACCAGTCAGTAGACTGATGACCAAAAAAAAAAAAAAAAAAGTGTTCAGAGTATATTATTCTAATTTACATTTCTCTTTCACACATATGCTGAATGACAGTCATTGAAGATCAACTGACATATTTCTGTTTTGCTGAATTGGTTTGAAATCATGCAGTGTGTTTGTAATCTTGCTTTTCAGTGTCATCAGTAATCACGTCGAGTATGAAATAGAATGTTTCTCGCCTCATCTCGTATGTTCGTGAAACTAGTCTAGTTATTCCAAGAACGGAGTGTAAAGTATTCGCCACGTTCTTTTAGAGACAGATGTAGCTCATTCACATGCAGTTGACGTCTTATTAATAGCAAACGCCCAATGCCACACTTGTCTCCAAGCACAGAGGGTCGTGTCATCAAACCCACCCAAGGAGGTTAAAATACAACCTCCTACACAGATTAGATCCTATAATCGATCCCGCCAAAAAAAAGAAGTTCGGATGCATTGTGTCCATCTGTCGGCCGATATTGTCAGGCAACCTCTGGCAACGGCCTTTGGCGACTGTTGCCACTGTGAACGTAGCTTAAGAAATATGTTGAAATAATACGCATACTGTGTTTCTATGACTTGCTTGCCTTTTGTTGATGTACGGGGTGATTATAATGGAAGTTAAGCTTTCAAACCACTGTGGAAGTAACACCAGTGGTCAGAATGACGTCAAATTGCAGCGGAATATTATCGGAGAAGGGGGAAAACGTATGGCAGAAGAAAAATAAATAGTTACAAAATGTACCAATAGATGGAACTGTTAGCACCATAATTTAATAGTGGTCGACTACAAATGACAAATGAATCATACAACAATGCCCAAGGTGTACGTCTGACGTTAAACAAACTGTACTACTCAGTGTGCATGGGTGTACGGGTGTGATACTGTTAGTTACTCACACACGGCCAGGTCATATCACATCGGACGGGAAAAATCGGTTTTTAATTGTCGTGAGGCCAAAAATCGTTTAAAAAGCATCGCTCACGTCGGTTTTAAATTGTCCCGAAGCCAAAAACCGTATTGTTGTTGTTGTTGTCTTCAGTCCTGAGACTGGTTTGATGCAGCTCTCCATGCTACTCTATCCTGTGCAAGCTTCTTCATCTCCCAGTACCTTCTGCAACCTACATCCTTCTGAATCTGCTTAGCGTATTCATCTCTTGGTCTCCCCCTACGATTTTTACCCTCCACGCTGCCTTCCAATACTAAATTGGTGATCCCTTGATGCCCTGAGAACATGTCCTACCAACCGATCCCTTGTTGTGCCACAAACTTCTCTTCTCCCCAATCCTATTCAATACTTCCTCATTAGTTATGTGATCTACCCATCTAATCTTCAGCATTCTTCTGTAGCACCACATTTCATAAGCTTCTATTCTCTTCTTGTCCAAACTATTTACCGTCCATGTTTCACTTCCATACATGGCTACACTCCATACAAATACTTTCAGAAATGACTTCCTGACACTTAAATCTATACTCGATGTTAACAAATTTCTCTTCTTCAGAAACGCTTTCCTTGCCATTGCCAGTCTACATTTTATATCCTCTCTACTTCGACCATCATCAAAAAACCGTATAAAAAGCATAAATAACATCGGTTTTTAATTGTCCTGAGGTCAAAAACGCATAAAAAGCATCAGTCAAAATCAAATCGGTTTATTAATGTCCGTGTGACTGGCGTAAAACATGTTCAATATGCTGTCCACCGTTTTCTGCAACAAGTTGAAATCGAGAAACAGCATGTTATACAACTCATCGAAGTGTTTCTGGGGTCACGTTCAGAATGTGTCGCGCACTGTGTGCCTCCAATGCAGCTAAGTTTGCCATCGGGACACTGAAGGCAACATCTTTTCAGATAGCCCCACAGCCCGAAGTCAGATGATTAGGACGGCCAGGCTGTAGGGAAATGGCGACTGATAATTCTAGCATTTCCGAAAAGGCGCTTTAGCAGCTGCTTAACTGGATTTGCAATGTACGGAGGTGCGCCATCTTGCATAAAAATGATCACAGCCACACATCCGCGCTGTTCGAGAGCTGGAATGACGTGGCTGCCCAAAAGACACTCATAGCGCTTACCGGTGACGGTACAGGTAACAGGACCGGAAGCACCTGTCTCTTCGAAAAAATATGGCCCTATGATAAATGATGCCGTAAACCCGCACCACACAGTGACCTTTTCAGGATGAAGTGTGTGATGTTACAAAATAAAAGTGATGTTGTTATTCAATGGAAAGTTGGAAATTGAGATTTAGCTTACTGTTTTATCAATCACAATTGGCGTAAGAATCATGGATTGACCATTGTCATAAAATATTGCATTATGAGATGTGATTAGTTTTTACTTGCAGTTTCGCGTGGCTTGAGGCAGTCACAACTAGCGTGCTATTGATTAAAAAGTTGCGTTATCGTCCTTCTAATTACTTCATGATCGTAGATAAGATCATACCCGGTTGTGAAGTTATTGTTATGACAAAACAATTTCCTAAGGGACCAGAAAGTTCTTAAGGGCGCAAAAACAACTGTAACATCACACAAAAGGGAAATTCAATATTAAAGCTGAAACAAGAAGACGATAAAACAGTTTTCTTTTTATCAATGTAACACGCACATTGGACTGCTGATCTTGGTGTCTGTAATATTAGCAAAATGCATAATTAAAATGAAAATAATACTGAGGAGATAATAGGAATGAGCACTGCTAAATGATTCAGTATTCCCAGAACAAATATTTATTATAAGTAAAACCTGTATCGTACCTTAAGCTTAGTACCACAATGACGGTAGATTTTTATGTCCGTATCATGTCCATTGAGCTCTCTTTTATATAGCCATTGTCTTCTTTGAGTCGCTCGTGCGTCGTCACGGTAAGTTATAACAGTTCTTTACACTTCACTCAAACTTAGACATAACACGTTTTTATACATTTAGTAAAAATTAGATCAGACTGCCACAAATCTGCGTCCGTCTTACTTGAGAAAAACAGTACAAGTCTTTTGCGCTCAAGGCTTCATTTGTTCTCCAGCGAAGAAAATAGTGAAGGATCGCATATCTATCCGTATTTTTCTGTTTATATTGCCGCCCAAAGACGACGAATTACATTATTTAGAAAATTCCACCGTCGCCATGCAACGCCTCATTATACATTATTCATTATTTATAAACAAGTATTTGCCTTCTGGCTGAAAGCATTAACTACTCGTATTTGCTGTTTTAATGAAGTCAAAAATAGCGAATATCACAAGTGGTACTGGTTGATTTGCGTGTGGAGCTTCTGTTGCCTATATCCGACAATTCTGTGTATTGAAATATCCTGTCAGATGGAAGTGGGCTTCGTCTGTCCACAAAATCTGCCACGGCCAATCATTGTCCACTTCAACGTGAGCAAGAAATTCTAAAGCAAAGGTATCTCTTGCTGGCAGGTCAACAGGAAGCAACTCGTGCACATGGGTAATTTTGAATGAATAGCAAAGAAGGATGTTTCGTAGGATTTTACGCATCGTGCTTACGGGTATGTCCAATGTTCTGGCAATTCTCCGTGCAGTACTCGTTTGCACACCACTACTTGTTGTAGTGTAACGACGTAAGTTTTTTATAAATGATTTTTCTTTTGACATATGACCATGGCTCTGAGCACTATGGGACTCAACTGCTGTGGTCATAAGTCCCCTAGAACTTAGAACTACTTAAACCTAACTAACCTAAGGACAGCACACAACACCCAGCCATCACGAGGCAGAGAAAATCCCTGACCCCGCCGGGAATCGAACCCGGGAACCCGGGCGTGGGAAGCGAGAACGCTACCGCACGACCACGAGATGCGGGCCATATGACCATGTGTAGACTTCGTCACCTACGTCAGTTACAACACACTTCAAAATTATTTATATTCTTTTTAAATTGTCTCAGAATGGTTCTTGAACGAAACTGTAAAACATCATTTGAGTCGTATGCGCAGAATTACGTCACTCAGTCCAATTGGTTTGCGTAAACTTTTTCAATTTAGACGTCGTCTGTTTCTCCTCAGAAATTATATTAATGCACGTTATCTGATTTAATAAATATTACAACCACATTGAATAAACTTTCGAGATTCAAACTCGCGATGAACGTTGTCAAAAATTAATAATCTTGTCAAATATATTATTAATTCATTCACATAATTCTTCATAAATAAATTCTCGGAACACGTATTTCAACTTTAGTAGCATCCACTAATTTATTATCTTACTACATATAGACGTGAACCGGAGCCTTGACGAGACAGAACTAACATTTACAACACGATTAACTTTCTATGACGTCATTGTTGTACAAACATTACAAATTCTTATTTTTTTCCATTTTTTAGAAGCACGACGGAACAACTCGGTTTCAGGATCTTCTGTTGCTCTTTGGCTGTCGACCCGCGACGTATAGTGGCCAGCAATTTTCTCTCTGGTCCCGGCAGTGAAGATGCTGTCTCCGTTCGTTGCGCCGCCCTCTCCGTACATGAAACATAAAAAAAAATACAAAAACTTTAGACAATTCACAACCATTACAAATATTACAAAAAATACATAAACAAAACTAAATTAAACAAGTATATTCACCTGCAAACTGGGCTGACACTGGTGGATGGGTGACGCTACATTGTCTCCTGCATTTCTGTGGCCACCGCTTCCACTGACGTCGAATCAATTCGTTTCCTCCCTCTACCGGGTCGCACACCAAAAGCACCCGTCTTTTCGAATTTCCGAATCATTTTCTCGAGACCTACGGTAGTCGTCGGACCAACGTCTTTTATTGCATTAATGTGGTATTTACAGGTAGTCACGCTGTAACAGCATCCGTTCTCAGAACTGATAAGTTCACAAAGGTACATGTATCACATTGGAACAACCGAAATAAAATGTTCAAACGTTCCTACGTTCTGTATTTTAATTTTAAAAACCTACCTGTTACCAACTGTTCGTCTAAAATTGTGAGCAATATGTTTGTGACTACTACAGCGCCATCTACCACAAAGCGAAAAAAGTGGTCCAACTAAAATATTCATATTTCTTTACGTACTACAAGAATATGTAACAAAAAATGGGGGTTCCTATTTTAAAAAAACGCACCTGATATCCGTTTGACCTATGGCAGCGCCATCTAGAAGGGCCAACCATAGCGCCATCTGGTTTCCCCCTTCAAGCTAGACAAATTTCGTTCTTTGTAGTTTTTTCGTTTGACGCTTATTTCGTGATATATTTGGCCCGGTCACGATCAATGGACCACCCTGTATATGTTCTTGTTAAATTGTTCATGTGTGAAAACGCAGAAATTCCTGCTGAAATATGCTAATTATTATAACCTTTTTTAAGTATTTTGACGTGTTTCCAGAACAAAAATCTTTGAATTGTAACTGTACGTTATGAGAGGAATAAACTACGTTCTACTAACAGGATTATTTTTAAGTGCTTAAGTGCATCATGGTCACGAAGTGAGATCCGGGCAGTCCTACGGTACAACTTCACACGTGGTTTAAACATAGAACAGTGCTTTGAAGAAATGACTCGGTGATGTGTCCACATCGTACAAGTATATATTCAGGTGGTACAGAGAATTCGAAAGAGGAAATTTCACTCTGGAAGATGCTGAGAGAACGGGATGGCCACGATCGTCAGTTACGTAGGAAAACATTGATGCTGTGAGGAAAATGCTACACGAAGACAGGCGAGTGACCTATTAGCAGATAGAGGATACCTTAGAGCTAAATGCGCCAGCAATTCGTTCGATTCTGCATGATCATTTGCCAGTAAAGAAACTTTGTCGTCTGTGGGTGCCGCACAGTTTGACGGAAGAGCAGATGACGCGACGTGCGACTTGGTACCGGGAGATGTTAAAGAAATTTTACAAGGGACAATCTCAGTATGTAAATAACATCAAGATAGCTGAAGAGACTTGGCTGTACTATTGTGACGTGCCGAATAAGACTCAAAACAAAATTTGGGTCTTTGAAGATGACGACACATCCGTAGCTGTCATAAATCCCGATCAGTAAAGAAGAAAATGATAGCTGTTCTTTCCAAATCGAGTGGAACTGTGGAGCGTGTTGTTTTGGATACAAGAGACTCAGAGGGCCATAGACACGGGTTTCCAGGTAGATCCCGTGTTTCTTCCGCAAGGCGTTTGATACAGTTCCCCACAGTCGTTTACTGAACAAAGTAAGAGCATATGGACTATCAGACCAATTATGTGATTGGATTGAAGATTTCCTAGATAACAGAACGCAGCATGTCATTCTCAATGGAGAGAAGTCTTCGGAAGTAAGAGTGATTTCAGGTGTGCCGCAGGGGAGTGTCGTAGGACCGTTGCTATTCACAATATACATAAATTACCTTGTGTATGACATCGGAAGTTCACTGAGGCTTTTTGCGGATGATGCTGTGGTATATCGAGAGGTTGTAACAATGGAAAATTGTACTGAAATGCAGGAGGATCTGCAACGAATTGACGCATGGTGCAGGGAATGGCAATTGAATTTCAATGTAGACAAGGGTGATGTGCTGCGAATACCTAGAAAGTAAGATCCCTTATCATTTAGCTACAATATAGCAGGACAGCAACTGGAAGCAGTTAATTCCATAAATTATCTGGGAGTTGGGATTAGGAGTGACTTAAAATGGAATGACCATATAAAATTAATCGTCGGTAAAGCAGAAGCCAGATTGAGATTCATTGGAAGAATCCTAAGGAAATGCAATCCGAAAACAAAGGAAGTAGGTTACAGTACACTTGTTCGCCCACTGCTTGAGCACTGCTCATCGGTGTGGGATCCATACCAGATAGTGTTGGTAGAAGAGGTAGAGAAGATCCAACGGAGAGCAGCGCGTTTCGTTACAGGATCATTTAGTAATCGCGAAAGCTTTACGGAGATGGTAGATAAACTCCAGTGGAAGACTCTGCAGGAGAGACGCTCAGTAGCTCGGTAAGGGCTTCTGATGAAAGTTTCGAGAACACCGAGGAGTCAAGTAGTATATTGCTCCCTCCCACGTGTATCTCGCGAAAAGACCACGAGGATAAAATCAGAGATTAGAGCCCACACAGAGGCATACCGACAATCTTTCTTTCCACGAACAATACGAGATTGGAATAGAAGGGAGAACAGATAGAGGTACTCAAGGTACCCTCCGCCACACACCGTCAGGTGGCTTGCGGAGTATAGATGTAGATGACAGTCACAGCTGTGTTACACTGAGCGATGCGTGCCCAAAGTCATCCAATCTTTAAAGGACCTGCGATCGAAGTCAAGAATGGACGCTTGGGTCCTCCATCACGACAACGCTCCAGCTCACTGTGCCAAAGCATGCACCGAATATTTGAGGGGCGCAGTACTGAAACTTCTTGAGCACCCTCCTTACACTCCAGACCTTTCTCCTTGTGAGTTTGTCCTGTTCCCGGATATGAAAGGAGTGCAGTTTTCAAGTGATGAGGACCTCCTGAGGGCTTGTGACAACGAGTGTGTCTTATTCCCTACAGAAACTTGCGAGAACTAGTTTAGGGGCTGAATTCGGAGGATGGAGAGGTGTATTCGGTGTGGCGGAAATAACTTCGAAAAAATTAAATAAATAAAGCTGTACTGAAAAACTTTCGTAGTACCCTCGTTTAGTCTAGCCGCTTGTGTTCACCACGGAGGCGTCGAACGCTTATGCGGCCATCACTCTAGGACAATTTTGCCACGCAGCACGCCACTGTCGGCGTTCACGTGCATATTGCAGTCCGCGGCGTTGTTGGGTTCTGGTCAATGGAAGCCGACGCAATGGCATGCCACTAGTCCAGTTCACAGAAGACAGCGTCGAACCGTCGACGCAGACATGTCCACTCTCGTTGTAGTACTCCAACGTCGCGCCAACACTCTGGACGAAGCTGTTCTGTCCGTTACGGGCAAGTGGGCATGATGACGGTCATCCCACGTGTGTTCACATTATGTTGTGTAACGCCCCAAGGACGGAAAACCCCAATTAACAAACTTGGTGGAAACTTAAAGTAGGGAAGCGAGTCATCTTGACAGTGACGGCAACTATTGACGATAAAATCTACACGGGTAATATTTTGATTAATACCTATATCATTCGAATACTGAAAATAGCATACAAAAAAGGGAGATAAAAGGAAAGGATTATCATAGATTCTTTACCAAACATCTATAGAATACAGAATGAGATTTTCACTCTGCAGCGGAGTGTGCGCTGATATGAAACTTCCTGGCAGATTAAAACTGTGTGCCCGACCGAGACTCGAACTCGGGACCTTTGCCTTTCACGGGCAAGTGCGCTACCATTTTTTTTAATCTCATTTTGTTCGTTTTCGTTCGTCGTATCTGTTCGGGGCGGACGTCGCAAGACACCCGTTTCAGTTCATCGTTGATCCATTAACTCAGTTTTTTTTATTACAGAGGCAGCTAACCCTCTGACCGAACACGCTGAGTTACCGTGTCGGCACCATCTGAGCTACCGAAGCACGACTCACGCCCGGTCCTCACAGCTTCACTTCTGCAAGTATCTCGTCTCCTACCTTCCAAACTTTACAGGTTCGCAGGAGAGCTTCTGTAAAGTTTGGAAGGTAGGAGACGAGATACTTGCAGAAGTGAAGCTGTGAGGACCGGGCGTGAGTCGTGCTTCGGTAGCTCAGATGGTAGAGCACTTGCCCGTGAAAGGCAAAGGTCCCGAGTTCGAGTCTCGGTCGGGCACACAGTTTTAATCTGCCAGGAAGTTTCATCTATAGAATAAATTCAAAATCATATGAGCGAGGGTTAAATCTAAGAAAGTAATTAAGTCAAAGATAACATTTACAATGGAAGAGAGTTGTAGCCGCATCGAAAAGGAAATTCAATGCGACTACAATGCAACTCCGATATGGAAATGGTCAGTTAGTTAGTTGCTCTTGAGTCGCTCTAGAGTACTTTTGCGATAGTTGTCTGGATGCAAACACTATTAGATTGTTTCAGTTTCGGAAGTTTGATAATTCTTGAGGTGGAGACTGAAGCACTGCTCAGTATTCGACTGATGAAAGTTTATCTTTACTGTTCTCAGCGCGACGGTATAGTAAGACGAGCGTTTGACTTCAATTGACTGATACTGGTTTATCGGACTTAGCCTTCGTACTGATGAACAGTTACAAACCTTAAGAGCAATGGATCAACGACAGAGAAACAATTCGTAGTCTTGAGTAGGACACAAAAAAACGAAGACGGGAAGAAAGACGAGTACGCCGATTAGTCAAAAGTTGTCGTCAGCGTCACGGTTACCGAACTGAAGTTAATCTTGAATGATATATCGGTGTGCGTGTGTTGTAGGGACAAACAATTAATTACGGAAAGAACAATAAAATCTGAATCAAAAGATAAATCTTACGCGTCGCCTGACTCATTAAACGGACAATACAATGTGTATTAACGCAAGTTGATTGACTCTTTAAACATTTTAAGTGACTAAGCGGTTACATGAATAATGGACAGTGAAAAGTGATTAGTTTAAACCAGTATTACGGCGTATAAAAATATTTAAAAAATAAAAAACATTAACTCCAACATACACTACTGGCCACAAAATTGCTACACCACGAAGATGACGTGCTACAGACGCGAAATTTAACCGACACGAAGAAAATGTTGTCATATGCAAATGTATAGCTTTTCAGAGCATTCACACAAGGTTGGCGCCGGTGCCGACACCTACAACGTCCTGACATGAGGAAAGATTCCAACCGATTTCTCATACACAAACAGCAGTTGACCGGCGTTGCCTGGTGAAACGTTGTTGTGATGCCTCGTGTAAGGAGGAGAAATGCGTACTGTCACGTTTCCTACTTTGATAAAGGTCGGATTGTAGCCTATCGCGATTGCGGTTTATCGTATCGCGACATTGCTGCTCGCGTTGGTCGAGATCCAATGACTGTTAGCAGAATATGGAATCGGTGGGTTCAGGCGGGTAATACGGAACGCCGTACTGGATCCCAACGGGCTCGTACCACTAGCAGTCGAGATGACAGCCATCTTACCCGCGTGGCTGTACCGGATCGTGCAGCCACGTCTCAATACATGATTCAACAGATGGGGACGTTTGCAAGACAACAACTATCTGCACGAACAGTTCGACGACGATTACAGCAGCACAGACTATCAGCTCCGAGACCATGGCTGCGGTTACCCATGACGCTGCATCACAGACTGGAGCGCCTGCGATGGTGTACTCAATGGCGAACCTGGGTGCACGAATGGCAAAACGTCATTTTTCGGATGAATCCAGGTTCTGTTTACAGCATCATGATGGTCACATCCGTGTTCTGCGACATCGCTGTGAACGCACATTGGAAGCGTGTATTCGTAACCCGCCGTGATGGTATGGGGGTGCTATTGGTTACACGTCTCTGTCACCTCTTGTTCGCATTGACGGCACTTTGAACAGTGGACGTTACATTTCAGATGTGTTACTACCCGTGCCTCTTCCCTTCATCCGATTCCTGTGAAACCCTAGATTTTAGCAGGATAATGCACGACCGCATGTTGCAGGTCCTGTACGGGCCTTTCTGGATGCAGAAAATGTTCGACTGCAGCCCTGCCCAGCACATTCTCCAGATCTCTCACCAATTGAAAACGTCTGGTCAATGGTGGCCGAGCAACTGGCTCGTCACAATACGCCAGTCAGTACCCTTGATGAACTGTGGTATCGCGTTGAAGCTTCATGGGCAGCTGTACCTGTACACGCCATCCAAGCTCTGTTTGACTCAATGCTCAGGCGTATCAAGACGGTTATTACGGCCAAAGGTGGTTGTTCTGGGTACTGATTTCTCAGGATCCATGCACCTAAACTGCGTGAAAATGTAGTCACATGTCAGTTCTAGTATAATATATTTGTCCAATGAATATCCGTTTATCATCTGCATTTCTTCTTGGTGCAGCAATTTTAATGGCCAGTAGTGTAAGTTGACAGCACAATTTCATCCTCGCTATGCACGATGTGAAAAACGACCGTAGTGATGAAATCAAGAATCAAGATTTTATTTCATCACGGAACTAACCGGGCATAAAAATAAAAATAAACGATTGCAGTTCACCAGTTCGCACAAGCTGAGAAGACTGCTAGGACAGGTAACAGAATAATTCTAAACCACGCGAGGAATTGTGTTCCTACGAGAGCTACAGGTTCTGTTCCACGTCATACCGCCGGGGACGAACCTGTTGTACTGACAGCTCATATTTGTTTCTTTCGAATCTTGAACCTTTGTGAAATTTTTAAAATGTTTGTTGTGGCCATTTATAAGCGTGTTCAGTTGTGCTATGTTATGGTCGGTAAAGTTCTGTTAAGGCAAAGTTTGCGCCTTCGCTGCTCATCAGAGCTAAGTTCCCAGCGGGACTCATCGTTGAAGAGAACAGTCCTGCAGTGAATACGATTCCAGGCCGAAGTCGTGTCTCTCTGGGAGGTCTTCACGTCTTCGCTGGTCATCGGGGATCAGTTCCCAGTGGGACTCATCACTGAAGAGCACTCTCCTACAGTCAATATGATTCCAGGCCAAAGTCGTGTCTCTCTGGGAGGTCTCCACAACCCATCTTTGCTGCTCATCGGAGCTAAGTTCCCAGCGGGACTCATCGTTGAAGAGAACAGTCCTGCAGTGAATATGATTCCAGGCCGAAGTCGTGTCTCTTTGGGAGGTCTTCACACACGACTTCGCTGGTCATCGGGGATCAGTTCCCAGCGGGACTCATCACTGAAGAGAACTCTCCTACAGTGAATACGATTGCAAGCTGAAGTCGTGTCTGGAGACACACCAGACAGCGGTGTGGTACCAACTTGACTTTCGCTCACCATACGGCCCGACAATCAGTAGCAACGGTCTTGAGTTCCATTTCTTGTCATAGCAGGACCCTTCGGTTGTCACCTGCGGTACCCATGCAGCACAGTGGTATGTCTACAATAATCTATGTCCCGTTTTGTTGCCCTTCATGTCAAGATATCCTGGGCTGGCGAGTGCTTCTACTGGTCGTCTTCTCGCTTGTCAAACAGTATCTTGACCAGCAAGATCGCCGGATCTCTCCTCAGTTGCGAATTTTTGGAGCATTATGTGCAGAGTCCTCAAGCCACCTCGGAATTTTGACGACCTAACGCCCCAACTGGACAGAATTTCGGATAATATCCCTCGGGAGGACATCCAGCATCTCTTTCAATCAGTGCCAAGCCGAATAACTGATTGTATAGGGGCCAGAGGTGAATCAACGCATTACTGACTTGCTCAATTCGTGAAACTCTTTCTCTTGAATAAATTATCCATTTTTTCTGGAATTGTAATCATTTGTGTTTCTGTACATGTACATCTACCGATTTCCGTCGATTTTGGATAATTCTTTAGAGGCCGTCATTTATTGTCTTAGAGTGTGTTAATAATAACGAAATTCATATACAATTTTCACTGTCTCATTTACTACACTATTTCTCTGAACATCACCTCATTTGATTCAGTTACATTTCATTAGTATTCTTTACTTTTGTTGCTTTTCATCTCATAATTTGTTTTCAGGACACAATTACAGTTCGTTCAAGTGACTTCCAGCTCCTTCCCGTCTCTGACCTAGTTACAATGTCATCGAAAAACTCAGTTTTAACTTCTTGTCCTTCTTTCCAAATTTCTGTGTGGTTTCTGTTACTCGTTGCTCAAACGGCTTGAATTACGTTGGGGTTGCGGTATGACCGTGGCTCTCTACCTTCTAAGCTACTTCTTTCCTCTCGTTCGATTCTTGTAACTTATAACTTGTAACTTACGAATCGAAACCATCCGCCTAAAGTGTGCAAAGGCCTTTTCTTTTTACTGAGAACGAGTGCGTAGCAACTAGCCTGCAAGAAACAGTCTGCCCGTTCTTCCGCAGGCATCTTCTTCACGGAGGGCCCCCACTGGTTGGAGCAGAAGCGCTTCACGCTAAGGAACATGCGGGACTTCGGGTTCGGCCGCCGCTCTGAGAGGCTGGAGGCGGAGATCGCGGCGGAGCTGCGAGACCTGGTGGAGCTGATCCGTGGAGGCCGCGAGGACCAGGTGCGTCTGTCTATACTGGCTGTCTGCCTGTCTAGCTGCCCAGGTACTCAGCTGGGCCCATCTGCTGCGACTCTAGTTGAAGCCCAAAGTATTTCATGTTGGACCTTAACTTTTCCCGGCGAATTGAATGTTCAAATAACTTACGAGTTTGCTGCCGGGTGACGTCGTCGACCACCGCCGATATTTCGACAGGAGCACACCCTGCCATTCTCATGGGGACAACTGCAAGGAAGAAGCAATGTGCAAGGGAATTTAATTCCTCGGTTCACAGAGGAGAAACAAGGAAGATACCACACACAGCACAAGTACAGGGTTATTACAAATGATTGAAGCGATTTCACAGCTCTACAATAACTTTATTATTTGAGATATTTTCACAATGCTTTGCACACACATACAAAAACTCAAAAAGTTTTTTTAGGCATTCACAAATGTCCGATATGTGCTCCTTTAGTGATTCGGCAGACATCAAGCCGATAATCGAGTTCCTCCCACACTCGGCGCAGCATGTCCCCATCAATGAGTTCGAAAGCATCGTTGATGCGGGCTCGCAGTTCTGGCACGTTTCTTGGTAGAGGAGGTTTAAACACTGAATCTTTCACATAACCCCACAGAAAGAAATCGCATGGGGTTAAGTCGGGAGGCCATGACATGAATTGCTGTTCATGATCTCCACCACGACCGATCCGTCGGTTTTCCAATCTCCTGTTTAAAAAATGCCGAACATCATGATGGAAGTGCAGTGGAGCACCATCCTGTTGAAAGATGAAGTCGGCGCTGTCGGTCTCCAGTTCTGGCATGAGCCAATTTTCCGCGGGCTACGCGTGAAACTTGCCCGCACGCGTTCAACCGTTTCTTCGCTCACTGCAGGCCGACCCGTTGATTTCCCCTTACAGATGCATCCAGAAGCTTTAAACTGCGCATACCATCGCCGAATGGAGTTAGCAGTTGGTGGATCTTTGTTGAACTTCGTCCTGAAGTGTCGTTGCACTGTTATGACTGACTGATGTGAGTGCATTTCAAGCACGACATAAGCTTTCTCGGCTCCTGTCGCCATTTTGTCTCACTGCGCTCTCGAGCGCTCTGGCGGCAGAAACCTGAAGTGCGGCTTCAACCGAACAAAACTTTATGAGTTTTTCTACGTATCTGTAGTGTGTCGTGACCATATGTCAATGAAAGGAGCTACAGTGAATTTATGAAATCGCTTCAATCATTTGTAATAGCCCTGTAACTGTAGAGTCAACACACAACCAAAGATAACCAACATCAGAAATATCGAAAGTGACTATTAATCAGCAGGTGAGGTAGCACTAATTCTGTCCCTCTGTTTTTAAATGAGAGAGAGAGCGCCTGATTCCAAGCAGATTTCAACAGCTTCCCAATAGCTGGACGTGCAAATCAGAATCTCCGTGTTGGTGTATTCCATAGGATAACCGGTGTCAAGGCAATGTTCTGCAATAGCGGATTTACTCGGCTGTTGTAAGCGTGTGTGACGCTTATGTTCAATACACCGATCTTCCACAGTCCTGATTGTCAGACCAATATATGACGTGCCACAACTGCAAGGAATACGATAGACCCAAGCCTTACACAAACCAAGATCATCTTTTACTGACGCCAACAGGGCCTTAATCTTAGAAGGCGGTCGAAAACCACATTTCACATCATATTTCCGCAAAATACGGCCAATTCTGTTGGAAATGCTTCCTGCGTAAGCCAAAAAGGCCGTAGACTTAGGTGCCTTCGTTGCTATCGTCACTCACCCGTTGCACAGAGGGCTGATAGCGCAACGCACGTTTGATCTGCCTCTTACTATAACCGTTCTGACGAAAGGTAACTTCGAGATGTGATAGCTCAAGCTGCCAAACTTTCAGGGTCTGAAATAACGTGGGCCCTGTGAACCAAGGTGCTGGATGTTGACAACTATCAGTTCACAGATATAAGTCAGTGTGAGTAGGCTTCCTATAAACAGAATGTCCCAACGTACCATCAGTCTTCCTTCTGACCAACACATCAAGGAAGGGAAGGCATCCATTCTTTTCCACCTCCATAGTGAACTGAATATTTCGGTGGGTTGAATACAGGTGTTCCAAAAACCGGTTTAAATTCTCACTACCATGAGGCCAAACAACAGAAGTATCGTCTACATACCTGCAAAAACATGGAGCTTTCAAGGTCGCTGACTCCAATGCACGTTCCTCAAAGCCTTCCATAAACAAATTGGCCACAATAGGTGACAACGGGCTTCCCATTGGAGGTCCATCAGTCTGTTCGTAGTACTGACCATTGAATAAAAAGTAAGTGGAAGTCAGCACATGTCGAAACAAATTTGCTAACTCGACACCAAACTTAACCTCAATCAGAGAGAGGAACGCAAGTGAAAAGAGAAACCACATCAAAACTGACTAAAATATCAGAGTCATTCAAACTCAATCCCTGCAATCAACATAAGAAATCTGCAGAGTTCTTAATGTGGTGTTCACACCTACCTACCAGTGGGCTCAACAAACTAGCAAGATGTTTAGCTACACGATATGTCGGAGCACCAATATTAGAAACAATACGCCTCAACGGGACAGACCCTCTATGGACGTTAGGGATGCCATATAATCTATGTGGTACAGCACAGTAAGAATTAAGACTCTGGGCGTGGCAGCGGAAGTAGCGCAGTCCCAGCGCGCAATGGCGGACCAGAAGCTGAATTCTGTAGCGGATCGCGCTCTGTTAAAACTAGAGCGCGATCCGCCGCGGCGCCTCGTGCAGCGGCTAAGTCCCGTTCAAGGTCACCCGCCAAGATGGCGGCGCACACAGCAAGACAAAGGACTTTTCTTCAGTGCCCATTGCAGTCTGCAGCATTGGTGAGTTCTGGTCAATGGAAGCCAAAACAATGGCATGCGTGCCACCAGTCCAACCCACAGAAGACGAGGTCGAAAATTCGATGCAGGCATGTCCACACCTGTTGCAGCATTCAAACATGGTGTCAACACTGTGCACAAATCTGTTCCATCCTTTACAGTCATGCGAACAAGATGGCGGCTATTTCGCCCTGTGGTCACATCCAGTACGCTTTCGTCACTGTGTACCGCCCTCTTATCTTCACTGAATCCACGTACGCCACATTGCTGAAGCAGCATGCCATGTATGAGCCGCAATGATAACGACAGATCCATCCCCCATACACCAATCATTCTGCCCCATTTGAATGCTCTCACTTGCCGAAATTCCACGCTGTCCTGTCGACGAAGAATAGTTGCACTTGCTTAAATGTTTTCACTTTGTATGATGGCTGCTCACCGATTGAGTGTTGCGTAACACTGATCCGCCCGGTCATACAAAAGAGGCCGCTATTGGGCCTACATGCACGCTACCCAAGTGTTGCAGACCAGTACTTCTGAGTGTTTCATTATTTTGCAAACAGTAATGTGTACCCTTTCCACCTTTCAACCTTACCTTCTTTGCTTAGTACTGCCTTTCCATCTGAGCTCTTGATATTCGCCGGCAAGTGTGGCCGAGCGGTTCTAGGCGCTTCAGTCTGGAACCGCATGACCGCTACGGTCGCAGCTTCGAATCCTGCCTCGGGCATGGATGTGTGTGATGTCCTTAGGTTAGTTAGGTTTAAGTAGTTTTAAGTTCTAGGAGACTGATGACCCCAGATGTTAAGTCCCATAGTGCTCAGAGCCATTTGAAGCATTTTGATATTCATAGAGTTGCTTCTCTTTTCTCCAAAGGTCTCTTTAATGTTCCCGAAGGTGGCATCTATCTTTCCCCTAGTAATGCATGCTTCTACAGCCTTGCATTTGTCCTCTTGCATTCCACTTTCTGCCAATCTCGTTTCTTTGGGCGTCTGTATTCCCTCTCGCCTGCTGCATTTGCTTTATTTTTATATTTTCTCCTTCAATTAAATTTAATATTTTCTGTTTTGTCCGGATGTTTCTACTAAGCCTTGTCATTTTACCTATATGATCCTCTGCTGCCTCCACTATTTCATCTCTAAAAGCTGTGTTAATCTTCTGCTGTACTCACTTCCTTTGTTTCAATCAAACGTTTCCTAATGCTCCTTCATAGACCTTAAATAATCTCTCTTTCCTTCAGTTCATCGAAGGCGCATCTCCTTAAATTCATACCCTCTTCCAGTCTCTGTAGTTCATAAGCAGTAAATTATGGTCAGAGTCCACATCTGCCCATGGAAATATCTTACAGTTTAAAAACTGGTTTCAAAGTCTCTTATCTTACCATTATATAATCAATCTGGAACCTTCTCGTATCTCCAGGTTTCTTCCATGTCTATAGCCTTCTTTCATGATTCTTTAACCACACGTTAGTTATGGCCGGCCGCGGTGGCCGAGCGGTTCTAGGCGCTTCAGTACGGAACCGCGCGACCGCTATGGTCGCATGTTGGAATCCTGCCTCGGGCATGGATATGTGTGATGTCTTTAGGTTAGTTTAAGCAGTTCTAAGTTCTAGGGGACTGATGACCTCAGATGTTAAGTCCCATAGCGCTCAGAGCCATTTTGTTAGTTATGATTAAACTATACCTTGCGCAATATTATAGCACGTGGGTTTCTCTCTAATTCCTTTCCCTCAATCCATGTCTTCCTAAACCGTTCGTTTCTCCTCCTTTTCCTACTATGGAATTCTAGTCTCCCATCACAATTAAATTTCCATCTCCATCTAGATAATTTCCTGTACCTCTGCATACATTCTTTCAATCTCATCTTCAACTTCAGAGTTAGCCGGCACATGAACGTGTACTGCTATGTCAGGAGTTGGCTTCATGTGTGTTTTCGCTACAATAATTCACTCACTACGCTGTTCATTTTTTATGTTGATAACCCAGTACTGACCCAAGTTGAAGTTTTGTTCTTCGTGCCACTGCACTTCACTAATGTTACTTTAACCTGTTTCCCTCTACAAATTCTCTAAAATACTTACCCAATTAAGGTAACATTCCACACTCCAACCTGTAGTGTGCTAGTTTCACTTGTCCTGATGATGACATCTTCCTGAGTAGTTTTTGTAGATCCATCTTATAGATGTGGAACTGTGGCTGATCGGTAACACAGACAGAGGATACCAACAGCCATAATTCTTCATAAGAATTTTATTAGTTAAGCAATCAGTTTCGCTGCTTCATAAGCATCTTATTCAGGCCCCTTCTGACATACACCTTATAATAAAGTTGATTGCAGAGTCTATCATTCCTGGGTGCCCAGCCAGGTGCAGTCATATCTGTTGATAGTGGTTGTTGCTCTCATTAACCTAATTTTAGGTTAATGACAACAACAACTGCTAGCAGCTTTATTAGAAGGTGTATGTCAGACGGGACCTACACATGACGCTAATGCAGCATTCAGATGGTTGCTTAAATATCAAAATTTCAGGTAGAATTACAGTTGTTGATATCTTTTTTCTACGAAACCCTCTTGAGTAGCCCCCGACAAGAGATATGAATGGGGACTATTTTACCTCCAGAATCATTAATCCATACAGTAGAGCTGCATGGCCTTGAGAAAAGTAACAGCTGTAGTTTCCCTTTGCTTTCGGCTGTTCGAAGTACCAGCACAGCACGACCATGTCAGCTAATGTTAGACGCCCAGAAAAGTCTTTCGTATGTGTGTTAATATCAGACAAAACAATCTGGGCGTGTCTCCCACGATGGTACAAGTGACGCTCTGTGATGTTTCGGCAGGTGGTGGTGCGGCCGTCGTCAGGAGCGCGTAGCGTGCTGCTGCCGGACGTCCTGTTGCCGGTCTTCGTGAACGCGCTGTTGTCGGTGTTCACGGGTGCGCGGTTGCCGCGCTCCGCAGATGCTACGGTGCGCCGTCTGGGGCACGCAGCGCTGCAGTTCCAGAGGTCCAGCGATGCCACAGGAGGCTTCCTCACACTGCATCCCTGGCTTGCGTGGCTGGCACCGCGACTCTCCGGCTACAAGGACAATATCCAGGGCTCCGAGAAGATGCGCCTTTTCCTGGAGGTGAGCACGGCTTCTCCTAGGGGCAGTTTACCCAAGTTGCACATTACAGTCCATTAAAATTGAGAGTTGACGTTTGTCACATGCTACTACAGTGTTGCCACATCGGTTGCCGGCAACCGCGAGTTATGTCGGAAATGCGAGATCCTCTCTTGACAGCTGACTTTAAGAGAACAGTGACTAAACCGCAGCAGACGAGTTTTGTAGCCCTGAACTTAAACGCAAGTCCTAAGTTACCCACAACCTAGGTAGAAAACGGTGGCCAACAATCTGCAGCAGCACTAACATCAAGACCGCTTTGTTCATGGCGATTAAAGCTAACCTCTCAGACAAACTCAAGACAGGAAAAATTCAGTTTCAGCACGAAAAGCAAATTGTAATTTCTCGCTGTCATTGGTTACCTGGGCCTATTATCCCACTAGCTACACAAACTGCCAAGATACCAACCAATGACCAGTGCTGCATGGGTGCAGGTTATAGGCGACATAGGTAGATTCCAAAGGAAAAATGAATCTATTAAAAAACTAAAAACCCGCCTCGATTGCAAAAAAAGCACCTAGTGTTAACCTAGGTTTCGGCGTAGATAACTACACCTTCTTCAGAACAACACTGGCAATGGCCCATTGAACATAGGCCGATGTGAGGTGGAGTGTACGCCATTAAGTAGTGGTTTTGACTTTGTACATATGTACTGTCTGTGTTTTCCTTTTCTTTTTCGTTTATAAATGTATAGCTATGGTGTTCTTTTAATCATTGACAAAGGTCTTCTTAGGCACTTGTGGGTTTTATTGTTGTTCTGAAGAAGGTGTAGTTCTCTACGTCGAAATCTAGGTGTTTTTTTCGCAATCAAGGCGGGTTTTTAGTTTTTTAATATATTAACCAACGATTGCTGACGCGCTGCAATGTTGAAGGTTCTGAAAAAAGAATCAAAGGAAGAAAAATAGGAGTAAATAAAAAGTTAGTATCATGATTAAAGTGTTGTGGAAAAGAATAAAAAATTACATTTAAACCAATTAACTGCATATAAATAATAATCAAACTCTTTTGATTAGATTTGGAAATAAAAAATCGCCATAGTTGACGAGATTCAGACCTATGACCCACTGCACTTCAGGTTACCATGTTAACTGAGATACGCCACAACACTGCGTGAAGCGCTTATATTAATTATCACTGTGGTGCTGCAGTCGGAATGATGAACTGCAGCCTTCAAAAATTTGGCTTTACACAATTACATGAGAAGCGTATCTAATGTAAGCTGAGCTCTGTGAATATCGTAACTGTGTATGAAACACTGTATCACGTCTTGTGCGGAAGTATCCAATAATGTCTGATTAGTTCTGTGTATGAAAGGTCCGTATTTCATTAGCATTGTTGTCTGTGTGTGTGTGTGTGTGTGTATTGTGCTTGGTGTAGTTATCACGTGTGACGATAATTACATGAGAAGCGTATTTAATGTAAGCTGAGCTCTGATTATCATAACTGTGTATGAAACACTATATCACGTCTTGTGCGGAAGTATTCTACCGTATCTTCCTTCGCCGTCGGCGTTGTCGTTGTTACCGTGAGACACCGTTATACCAAGAGGAAAGGCGCGTCGATCTTAGAGCATGAGATATGATGACCTTAAGCCATTGACAACACACAACGGTTACGGTAGCACCTGATTCCAGAATAGCTGCAGTAGTTAAGATCTACGAACTATCTTCTGTTGACCAGGTCCCCACAACTTAACTCGTAACGAGATCCCTTCAAAGCAAATTGTCATAACGATCGTCTATACAGGCTTCGTACAACGAGAAGAAATGTTACGGTTGATGGAATAATAACAGATACGACCAAACTGTCTCGTCTCTTCTGCTTTATTTAACATAACTTCGTTCACAGTTTCATTTCGCATTCACCACTCATTCACCGAAACCCTTTGATGAACAGTTTTGGTTGCTTAACACCAACAGTCAATGATAATGATACAGCTTTTCTCCTTTTTATAAATTGAAGCCCGCTCTCCGTGATATAATAAGAAAAAAACCGGTCTCAATACCGCGTCCCTCGTGAGATGCGAATAGACTTATCCCGGAATTGACCGCCCTGTAGGTGTACTCAATTTAATGACCACACTTCGCTGTCCGCTATTTCGCGTAACTGAATGTCCATTTGTTAGTCTGATTATACACTGTAGCTATTTAAAATTCGCCTCTATATTTTTCACAACGCACAATTAGCACTTCGTTACTTATTTGTTTTTTTTCTAAGAGTAAACGGAAAAAAGACGCCTATCATGGGCTTAGTCGACATAAAGCAAAACACCTTAATATGCCCAATTTCACCTCTTCTTATAGGATCGGCTACCTTACTCATTAATTTACTACATATTGTTTCCAATAACACTAAACAGGTATCGCCGTTATATTTTAATTGTATTCAAAAGCATGTTACTACTATTATGACCAACCAAATCGTCACAAATCGCGCGGCGTGCGTTTTTAATGATAACTTTACGCTATTCAATTAAATCGCGCGGCGTGCGTTTTTAATGATAACTTTACGCTATTCAATTTCCGTTACAGCTATCTTGACTCGTAATGTTACAGTATGCAATAATGTCCGATTAGTTCTGTGTATGAAAAGTATGTATTTCATTAGCATTATTGTGTGTGTGTGTATTGTGTTTAGTGTAGTTATCATGTGTGACGACATATGAAATAAAGTGCCAGACCCATGATTCGGAATCCAAACACATCAAGAAAGAATGCTGAACAAGGAAGTGGAAGTGAAGTGACCAACTGTTGTGACAGTTTCGAACAGCAAACAGTTCGGAGGTGACATTGAGAGCTGTGATTGGAGGAAACTAGTCCAGCACGTAATGTGTCAACTATCAAATAATTTTAATCACACCATAGTCGCAGATGCCTACAGTAATAAACATACATGGCTGCCAACTACTACGGACTGTCTGTAAATCGTCATTATTATGGAATTCATCACCTTAATTACAGAGTCACAGGAAGTCACTAAACTAATGGAAATAGACATTTTACAATTGATGTTTTAAAAAAATCGAAAAGATACTTTTTACATTTCGTTAATCATACGGTACTAAAATCTTTTATAGATTGTAAACCTGTCTCCAAATACTAAAGGCGTATTTACATTGAGTTCGAAACACGTTCTGCAGCATTCTTCACAACATTGTTTGCGGCTATAGTATGTGTCATGTTGGAAGGTGGCCCTGTTTTCAGCCATTCTGCGCGTCCCCCAAAATTAACTGCTAGTAGCCAATAGCATTCATTCTCTTTCCGAGCGGCTAGCCGCGAGTTACAGACTGGACTGCGAAGATGTCCCTCCCATGTGCTGCGCTGTTGCCTTATTTTTGCAACAACGCAGTTTCATTCACAGAGCGACCGAATTATTCATTCAGATGTCGATGTTACTTTCTTGTAGCAGTATAGCCGTGTATGTGTGTCTGTAAACGCTTTTGTGTGATTTCCAAATCAAAATGTCATGTGACGGCAATAAACGTGAAGTTCCTCACAAGCAACTTTAATTAAATTGCGTACCTAAGGAGTATCGTATTAGTCGTGCGACAGGTGTCGTGATTTCCTGTCAGAAAGATGTATGTATGTAGTAATCGACGGAAAATCATCCAGTAAAACAGAAGTGACAGAAACAATATCTGGCGTTTGCGAGGAAGTGTTATAGGCACTCCTCTGTTGCTGATCTAATAAACGATTTAGGAGACAATCTGAGAAGCCCTCTTACACTGTTTGCAGATGATGCTGTGATTTACCATCTTATAAAGTCACCGGAGATTAAAACAAATTAAAGAACCACTTACAGAAGATATCAGTGTGGTGACAAAAGTGGCAATTGTCTCTAAATAATGGAAAGTCTGAAGTCATCCGCATAATCACTAAAAGGAATCCGCTAAATTCGGTTTACAGGATAAAACACACGATTCTAAAGGCTGTAAATACAACTTAACGCTTAGGGATTACAATTACTAATAACTTAAAATGCAACTATCACATGAATAACGTTGTGTGGAAAGCAAATCAAAGACTGCGATTTATTGGTAGAACACTTAGAAAATGGAGCAGGTCCCCTAAAGGGACTAGTTACACTATGCTTTTCTGCCTTCTTCTGGAGTACTGCTGTCAGGTGTGGGATCCACAGCAGATAGAATTGATCGAAAAAGTTCAAAGAAGGGCAGCTCGTTTTGTATTTTCGCGAAATAAGGGAAAGACTGCAAAAGGATATCGCACGCGAATTGGGGCGGCAAAACAATGGCGTTTTTCGTTGTGGGCAGGATTTTCTCATGAAATCTGAGTCGCCAGCTTTCTCCTCAGAGTGTAAAAATACTTTGTTGGCGTCCACCTACATACGGAGGAATGTTCATCATAATAAAATAAGAGAAAATAGAGTTCACAACGAAAGATACAAGCGTTCGTGTTTACTGCGCACTGTTCGAGAGGGGAACGGTAGAGAAACAGCTTGAAGGTGGTTCTATGAACGCTCAGCCAGGCATTTAATTGTGAATTGCAGATTCGTCATGTAGATGTAGATGCTTCACAAGCAGTCGAGGAGGTTTATAACTTCTTCAAATTTGAAGCTGAAACCGATGCTTCTATTTTTGACATATTCAAGACTCAAGAAGAATTGCAGAAGCGAGTATCGGCAAGAGAACTGTACAAAGAATAGTAAACAAAAGTGTCGGAGCTGTACACAGAATGGTGAACAAGTGTGTGAGCTGTAGAAAACTCAGGAAATTTTGTTTTCATGTCACATGAAAATCATCGAAGTCGCAAGAAGGTTGAAACACAAATAGATGGTTTTGACAACAACGTTTTAAGGCGCTCCGTGTTTGAAATGTACATTACTGGCCATTAAAATTGCTACACCACGAAGATGACGTGCTACAACGCGAAATTTAACCCACAGGAAGAAGATGTTGTGATATGCAAATAATTAGCTTTTCAGAGCATTCACACAAGGTTGGCGACGGTGGCGACACCTACAAGTGCTGACATGAGGAAAGTTTCCAACCGATTTCTCATACACAAACAGCAGTTGACCGGCGTTGCCTAGTGAAACGTTGTTGTGATGCCTCGTCTAAGGAGGAGAAATGCGTACCATCACGTTTCCGACTTTGATAAAGGTCGGATTGTAGACTACCGCGATTGCGGTTTATCGTATCGCGACATTGCTGCTCGCGTTGGTCGAGATCCGGTGACTGTTAGCAGAATATGGAATCGGTGGGTTCAGGAGGGTGATACGGAACGCCGTACTGGATCCCAACGGGCTCGTACCACTAGCAGTCGAGATGACAGCCATCTTATCCGCATGGCTGTAACGGATCGTGCAGCCACGACTCAATCCCTGATTCAACAGATGGGGACGTTTGCAAGACAACAACCATCTGCACGCACAGTTCGACGACGTTTACAGCAGCACGGACTATCAGCTCGGAGACCATGGCTGCGGGTTACCCGTGACGCTGCATCACAGACAGGAGCGCCTGCGATGGTGTACTCAATGGGGAACCTGGGTGCACGAATGGCGAAACGTCATTTTTCGGATGAATCCAGGTTCTGTTTACAGCATCATGATGGTCGCATCCGTGTTCTGCGACATCGCTGTGAACGCACGTTGGAAGCGTGTATTCGTAACCCGACGTGATGGTATGGGGTGCCATTGGTTACACGTCTCTGTCACCTCTTGTTCGCATTGACGGCACTTTGAACAGAGGACGTTACATTTCAGATGTGTTACTACCCGTGCCTCTACCCTTCATCCGATTCCTGCGAAACCCTAGATTTTAGCAGGATAATGCACGACCGCATGTTGCAGGTCCTGTACGGGCCTTTCTGGATACAGAAAATGTTCGACTGCAGCCCAGCCCAGCACTTTCTCCAGATCTCTCACCAATTGAAAACGTCTGGTCAATGGTGGCCGAGCAACTGGCTCGTCACAATACGCCAGTCAGTACTCTTGATGAACTGTGGTATCTTGTTGAAGCTGCATGCTCAGCTGTACCTGTACAAGCCATCCAAGCTCTGTTTGACTCAATGCCCAGGCGTATCAAGGCCGTTATTATGGCCAGAGTCGGTTTTTCTGGGTACTGATTTCTCAGGATCTATGCACCCAAATTGCGTGAAAATGTAATCACATGTCAGTTCTAGTATAATATATTTGTCCACTGAATACCCTTTTATCATCTGCGTTTCTTCTTAGTGTAGCAATTTTAATGACCAGTAGTGTATATGTAAGGAAAAGTGTAGTGACTACCATACGGAAATGAACGCTGCCACTTTTAAGAAGTGAATCACTACACACTTCATGCCATACCTAGCTTCGAAGTCAGTCATTGTAAATACTGTGCCAGTTATCATTTAGCTGTTATAGAGGAATGACCAAGTGCGAGCACCAGGAAAGGGGATATTGTGCTCTGGCTAAAAAATAAAAATATTCCGGACAATATAAGCCAGACTCGTGCTGAACTCCTGCAGCTCGTTAATGAATAAAAGTTATTCGACAGAATATAGAAATTTTACTTTCTTGCAAGCGAATGTGGTCATACAGTTTTTGAGTTTACCCGTCCATTACTGTCAGTAGAACCCGATAGAATTAATTTACTCTCAGCTTACAAGCTACGTGGGAAAAAAAACATACAAGATAACAGACACGGGTCGGCTTTTGGTTGCAGCAATGGACAGCATTCCACTTCAGCGTGCGCACACTGAGTTTGCCACGCTGAAAAGTTTAAAAATAAAGAGTTTCACAGGGAGGTGAAGATTGATAAAAGCCTTGAACGTATCATCCCAAATTTACCATCAGATGGTTCTGGCATGGACTCAGACAGTAGATGACATTACGATGTTGACTCTGAAACAGAGTAATGATCTTTCGTGGTTTTAAAGGCTCGTGGTTTAAAAAGATTTTTGTCAACATATCATTTGCGTACACTGTACATGAGAATTTCCTTTTATTGAATAGGAATATGTAGCCTGTGAAGTATTATGACTATACTGTTCAACACATTGCCCAAGGAGAAGTTAAGCTTTCCCCAGCCCCTTGTATTACCTGCGAGAATGCGGCTTGATAAATTCGTCAAAAACTCCAGTATTTCGACACACAAACCCCTGTCATTTTCGTGGCACGAATTTGAGAATGCCTTAAAATGAAAGGGAGGATTACCTGTCGAGATATCGGTGGTTTTCGACGTTATCGGTCAGCATTCCGCCGAGTTATTCACAGAAGATGGTTGTTAGTTTGTTCAATGGATCATAAATGTATTCTCCGACTGTAATGTTGAACGAGTTAGATTAAACTCATAATGCCTGTTGACACCGAAAACTATGATAATATACTGACAGTTTCTACGATAGTCTTTTGCACTAGTGTTTGCTACCAGTAATTCGTTTTTACGCATAGTGATTTACACTGAACAGCAGTGAAACACTCCCGCATATGCACGTTATACACATTTCAAAATTATATGGAATAGAAGCAGTTGTCAAACAAATATGACTTTGGTTTGAGTTTGAAGTTTATTTTGTTACGTATTACATTTTTACTTATAATACAGTCCAAATCGAAAAAAATGGCAATTATTGCAACTAATTTCGACGATCTTGTCGTTAGAAAAATCCTAGTTTTAAGAAAAATTGTTCTTGATGTCTTCACAAAGCCGTATCAGTTGCTCTCGCCTTCCGAAATCACACAGACAATTGCTGTGGAGCTGTGGACACAACCTCAAGGCTCAAAAGTAAATCGATTTTAAAATGTATTATTCCCTCATAGATTTGAACGTACGAGGCGTGTTTTTTAAGTAAGTACCTTTTTCAAATTAAAAAAAGACGTGCTAATATATCCCAATAATTTTATTTTTACATGAAAGCCTGTACCTTAATCTACGCACTGAGGCCATTACAGTCTGATTCTTCCTTGCTTACGTTGTGTACTGAGTGTTTAAGATGCCTCCGATAATCGTGAGTCCCGCCGACTGTGAAGTACGGGCTGTTATAAGATTTCTTAGTGCTAAAGGCCTAAAAGCGATCGATATTCATCGTGAGACCTGTGCAGTTTACGGAGAAAATATTATGAGTGATGGAATGGTAAGTAAGTGGGTGAGAGCATTTAAAGATGGCCGCACAAATGTGCATGATGAATAACGCAGTGGGCGTCCTTCGGTCGTTAATGAAAGTTTGGTGCAGGAAGTGGACAATAAGGTGAGAGAAAACAGACGCTTTACGATTTCCTCCTTGCAGGATGACTTTCCTAATGTTTCTCGTAGTGTTTTGTATGGCATTGTGACCGAGCACTAGAATTACCGAAAATTGTCCGGGTCAGGGATTTTCTCTGCTTCGTGATGACTGGGTGTTGTGTGATGTCCTTAGGTTAGTTAGGTTTTAGTAGTTCTAAGTTATAGGGGACTGATGACCATAGATGTTAAGTCCCATAGTGCTCAGAGCCATTTTTGAAAATTGTCCGCACGTTGGGCACCAAAAATGTTGAGGGATGTGCGCAAAACCAAACGTTTAGACATTGCATTGACTTTCCTTGAGCAGTACCACAACGACGGTGATGATTTCTTAAGCCAAATTGTTACGGGCGATGAAACATGGGTGGCCTACGTCACTCCAGAATCAAAGCAACAGTCCATGGAATTTGAGCAAGGGCATCGTTTTGCTGCAAGACAATGTCCGTCCGCATGTGGTGAATCAGACCAAAGATCTATGAGGGTATTCAAAAACTGGTACAACGTTATGACAAGTGCCTCAGTATTGACGGAGATTATGTAGAAAGGTAGATTAAGGTACATGTAAAAATAAAATTATTGAGATATCTTAGCATGTCTTTTTTTTTAATTTCAAAACGGTACTTACTTAAAAAACACGCCTCGTATAATATGATGTACTGAAGACGAAGGAACATGATTGTTGTCCACAGTTGAGCAACACGGACTTCGTTTGCCCGCTCTCTGCTGCCACGCATGCGCACACCTCATCCCCTCCACGCCTCCTTATTGCTCCACCTCTATGCGACGGAGCGGCGTCTTACGTGGAGTGGGCTATAGCATTGGACGAAAGATGTTCGCAACATATTGTCAGTATCTTGGTAACACAAAACCAGTGTTCACCGGTTGTGTCGATACAGATCAGAGGTACATTTTCCTGGCCTGCTACCACTAAATGCCGCAACGCAGCGCTAGTGTTCTAATTTGGTCTGTCTGTAGCATTGTGCTTTGTCTTTATATGTATTCCTTTACGAAATGGACAAGACGCGAGATTTACGATCTTGTCACACACTATGAGGCAAAGGAGTGTCTTTGGAATGTTCGAAGTCATAGTTATGACAATATTAAACAGAAGCATGACTCCCTAAAAAAATGCTGTGTTGCTTTGCACCAGCAGCAGTGACGTACATAAAAAGTTAAATCTCATTTGTCACCACCGCAGCAAGAACAACGACAACAGGATTCGTTATCTGACCCTGGAAAAACTTGTCAGCCAGATACATGAGATGACAACCACAAAAATTTGCGCCCATTCCTGTGCGGCAAAAATGAATATATGAAGAAGGCAGCAGTCAGTAGTAAACATGAAAGTGGCAGTCAGATAATCGGCTGCAGATCCCTGTCGCATTCATTGGAAGTGTAATAACAGTGAGGCTGAAGAAGTCTTTTTTTTACTGAAAACGACAATTTGGACTAATTTCAATATGGGAAAAAATATATAATCAACTAAATTACATTTTATATTTAGGGTCGGGAAATGTCTGATATACAATGTTCAAAGGCCTAAATAACGCTTCAAATTTTTAAAATTCTCCAGGATGGGGGAGCGCCGATCTCCTTCCATATATGCCACGTGATTACTGACAGTCTCTTCTCAACGTAGGTAGCTATGAGCATAGCAAACATCTCAGGGTAATTTCAGTGCTTTACCTGAAATTCAAATTGTTAACTTTTTTTAAAAATTCCTGTAAGAGTTTTAATAATTAAGGAGATGCATTTACACTACTGACCATTAAAATTGCTACACCACGAAGATGACGTGCTACAGACGCGAAATTTAACCGAAGGAGGAAGATGCTGTGATATGCAAATGATTAGCTTTTCAGAGCATTCACACAAGGTTGGCGCCGGTGGCGACATCTACAACGTGCTGACATGAGGAAAGTTTCCAACCGATTTCTCATACACAAACAGAACTTGACCGGCGTTGCCTGGTGAAACGTTGTTGTGATGCCTCGTGTAAGGAGGAGAAATGCGTACCATCACGTTTCCGACTTTGATAAAGGTCGGATTGAAGCCTATCGCGATTGCGGTTTTTCGTATAGCGATATTGCTGCTCGCATTGGTCGAGATCCAATGACTGTTAGCAGAATATGGAATCGGTGGGTTCAGGAGGGTAATACGGAACGCCGTGCTGGATCCCAAAGGCCTCATATCACTAGCAGTCGAGATGACAGGCATTTATCCGCATGGCAGTAACGGGTCGTGCAGCCACGACTCGATCCCTGAGTCAACAGATGGGGACGTTTGCAAGACAACAGCCATCTGCACGAACAGTTCGACGACGTTTGCAGCAGCATGGACTATCAGCTCGGAGACAGTGCCTGCGGTTACCCTTGACGCTGCATCACAGACAGGAGCGCCTGCTATGGTGTACTCAACGACGAACCTGGGTGCACGAATCGCAAAACGTCATTTTTTCGGATGAATCCAGGTTCTGTTTACAGCATCATGATGGTCGCATTCGTGTTTGGCGACATCGCGGTGAACGCACATTGGAAGCGTGTATTCGTCATCGCCATACTGGTTTATTACCCGGTGTGATGGTATGGAATGCCATTGGTTACACGTCTCGGTCACCTCATGTTCGCACTGACGGCACTTTGAACAGTGGACGTTACATTTCAGATGTGTTACGACCCGTGCCTCTACCCTTCATTCGATCCTTGCGAAACCCTACATTTCAGCAGGATAATGTACGACCGCATGTTGCAGGTCCTGTGCGGGCCTTTTTGGACACAGAAAATGTTCGACAGCTGCCCTGGCCAGCATGATCTCTAGATCTCTCACCAACTGAAAATGTCTGGTCAATGGTGGCCGAGCAACTGGCTCGTCGCAATACGCCAGTCACCACTCTTGATGAACTGTGGTATCGTATTGAAGCTGCATGGGCAGCTGCACCTGTATACACTATCCAAGCTCTGTTTGACTCAATGCCCAGGCGTATCAAGACCGTTATTACGGCCAGAGGTGGCTGTTCTGGGTACTGATTTCTCACGATCTATGCACCCAAATTGCGTGAAAATGTAATCACATGTCAGTTCTAGTATAATATATTTGTCCAATGAAGACCCGTTTATCATCTGCATTTCTTCTTGGTGTAGCAATTTTAATGGCCAGTAGTGTGGTAAGAGAATTTTGGTGATTCGTTTGAGTGGCTAACTAACTTTTGAAACTCCTTAGCAGACTAGAACTGTAACCCAGCCTGCAGCCTTGCCTTTTGCACGTAATGACTGAGAGCCAACTCAGCCGGGAAGACAAGCTTCTGGGTTCGGCTTCTGGTCAAGCTCACAGTATCATACTGCTAGGAACTTTCAAAACAAAGCACATTCCACTGCATAATGAAAGATTCATTCCTCTAACAGACTTTTATTTAAATGCAGGTAATAATTATCCATTGTTGAATCACTAGTTTGTTCAGTATATTTGAATATTTATTTTTGACTCCATATCTGCGATATTTTGTCATGTGATGGAGCCTGTGTTATTTTACCATTTTTCTCACTATGGCGTATGTGTAATTTGTATGTTTATTTTTATGCAGCAACATATCGAAGAGCACAAGCAGACTTACTCCGATGACTACATGCGGGACTTCATTGACTCCTACCTACGGGAAATTGGGGAACGGGGGAAAACTGGAGAACCGACAACGTTTACCTGTAAGTTGGTCAGTTTTGATATAATGCTGCTTGGTGACATCTCAATAAATAGTAGCTTATTAGCTCCACTTGTTTAGAAATACATAGAAGTTGAGCGAACGTGACAATTCCAGATAGAAATATCTACAATGTAGGAACAGACAGGTTGCTATTTACCATAACGACGCATACTTGTGTCTTTTAATTCTGCCTGTCTGCAACTTAACGTGTCTTCTTTATGGTAAGTACCAATCTGTCTTTTCCTACATTGTAGAAGTTATTATGACAACTAATTTAGACTATAATTTAAGCAAGGCAAATTCAGTCATAAATGCATTGTCTGGTGTAGCGTAGCGTGATTCCGTCAAACATGTTGTAAGACAAGTTGATAGCATTATGAAAAGGGCAGATTGCTAAACGCCACATAGCCGTTAGCAGAATGTTGAGAAGCAGACGGACACAACAGACTGCTAATCAAATAAGCTTTCGTCCGAAATTCCTTCTTCTGGAGTACACACACACACACACACACACACACACATTCACGGAAATACAACTCACACACACGACTACTGTTTCTGGCCCCTGAGGCCGCAGTTTTAAAAAATGCAGCATTTGCATTCCCCATGTGCAGTGCATTTTTTAACATTAACTCGACGAATCTATTATTCAGTGAACAGTATATAAGTAATGTTGTTGCGTGTTTAATAAAATAATTGAAGAGATAGAAAAAATTCAAATTTTATTTCTATATTTTTTGTAGTTTTCAGTGCACTAATTTCTCCTTTTTGTATTTTATTTATTGTTGTTGTGTAGTCCAAAAAGAAATACCTTAATTTACATAATAAAAATACTTTTTCATTTAGACCACATCAAAGCATGGAAAAAAACTTAGCGGATCCCAGAATCGAAAAAGAAAACTGAAGCAAGAAACAGAGGCTCAGAAAGACCGAATGGCAATGGAATCATATTTAGTAAAAAAAATCGCAAAAACAAAAGCTGAAGGCAGGAAGAATAAAGAAGTAAAATCAAGAGTCAGAATCGGATTCAAGTTTAGTATTGCTGCTGCTAAATTTTTATGTGGTAACACATCACAACAAACCCGAGACTTTGAAGATCATGAACAGACCTGTAGCACACCGTATATATTCTGTACTGAGTAACGAATACTTTGCCTAACTCGAAGTACTGAATCGTTACTCATAAATATACTCTGTTTACGCGCATTATCGATACGATCTCTGTTAACAGGCACCAATACGGAGTATGCTTATACAGGGTTATTACAAATGATTGAAGCGATTTCACAGCTCTACAATAACATTATTATTTGAGATATTTTCACTATGCTTTGCACACACATACAAAAACTCAAAAAGTTTTTTGAGGCATTCACAACTGTTGAATATGTGCCCCTTTAGTGATTCGGCAGACATCAAGCCGATAATCAAGTTCCTCCCACACTCGGCGCAGCATGTCCCCATCAATGAGTTCGAAAGCATCGTTGATGCAAGCTCGCAGTTCTGGCACGTTTCTTGGTAGAGGAGGTTTAAACACTAAATCTTTCACATAACCCCACAGAAAGAAATCGCACGGGGTTAAGTCGGGATAGCGTGGAGGCCATGACATGAACTGCTGATCATGATCTCCACCAAGACCGATCCATCGGTTTTCCAATCTCCTGTTTAAGAAATGCCGAACATCACGATGGAAGTGCGATGGAGCACCATCCTGTTGAAAGATGAAGTCGGCGCTGTCGGTCTCCAGTTGTGGCATGAGCCAATTTTCCAGCATGTCCAGATACACGTGTCCTGTAACGTTTTTTTCGCAGAAGAAAAAGGGGCCGTAAACTTTAAACCGTGAAATTGCACAAAACACGTTAACTTTTGGTGAATTGCGAATTTTCTGCACGAATGCGTGAGGATTCTCTACCGCCCAGATTCGCACGTTGTGTCTGTTCACTTCACCATTAAGAAAAAATGTTGCTTCACCACTGAAAACAAGTTTCGCACTGAACGCATCCTCTTCCGTGAGCTGTTGCAACCGCGCCGAAAATTCAAAGCGTTTGACTTTGTCATCAGGTGTCACGGCTTGTAGCAATTGTAAACGGTAAGGCTTCTGCTTTAGCCTTTCCCGTAAGATTTTCCAAACCGTCGGCTGTGGTACGTTTAGCTCCCTGCTTGCTTTATTCGTCGACTTCCGCGGGCTACACGTGAAACTTGCCCGCACGCGTTCAACCGTTTCTTCGCTCACTGCAGGCCGACCCGTTGATTTCCCCTTACAGAGGCATCCAGAAGCTTTAAACTGCGCATACCATCGCCGAATGGAGTTAGCAGTTGGTGGATCTTTGTTGAACTTCGTCCTGAAGTGTCGTTGCACTGTTATGACTGACTGATGTGAGTGCATTTCAAGCACGACATACGCTTTCTCGGCTCCTGTCGCCATTTTGTCTCACTGCGCTCTCGAGCACTCTGGCGGCAGAAACCTGAAGTGCGGCTTCAGCCGAACAAAACTTTATGAGTTTTTCTACGTATCTGTAGTGTGTCGTGACCATATGTCAATGAATGGAGCTACAGTGAATTTATGAAATCGCTTCAATCATTTGTAATAGCCCTGTATTGAAATGAGGCTGTGGTGATCGTACTCACGATTCCAGAGAGCACCGCACAACAATCGATAAGGTGCGCTCAAAACACTCGTAGCGCAGCAGCTGTCTGGGTTGGCTGCATGAACTACACCGTGGTCCACCTGGGGCCGCAGCTGCCAACCCATGAGCATCAAGTGTGTTGTTAGCGATTGGTTGTTGCCTAGTTAAATACCGGTGCACCGAATTACATGGGCCACAGCGGCCAACCCATGAGCATCAAGTGTGTGGTTAGCGATTGGTCGATGCCTCGTTAAATACTGGGGCACTGAACTACAGGGGCCGCAGCTGCCAACCCAAAAGCATCAAGTGTGTGTTTAGCAATTGGTCAATGCCTCATTAAATACCAGAGCACTGAACTACAGGGGCCGCAGCTGACAACCCATGAGCATCAAGTGTGTGGTTAGCAACTGGTCAATGCTTCGTTAAATACCCGAAAAGTGTCAGATTAGCAATTGGTCGATGCCTCGTTAATAGTGATGGGGAGCTCGTGAATGAGTCGTTCAAATGAACTCTTCACTCCAGTGAAGTGTGAGCTAACCACCCAATTTCAATGAACTGGTACTTCAAACTCTTCACAGATAGCACACTCCAGACTTTTTTCTAGTTCACTCACTCTCTTCCCCTCTCCCTCTCCCACTACATCGGCACTACGCCACTCATCCTCCCCTCACTTTAGTCCACCATCTACTGCCTGTCAACGAATCGTGCGGTGTTTGTAGGGAACGATAGGTTTTTAAGGGGTTGTGGAGGTGAGGGTAGAGGGGAATGCAGCGTCAGCTGCTCCCTGCAGTTTTTAAGGGGTTGTGGAGGTGAGGGGCGAGGGGAATGCAGCGTCAGCTGCTCCTTGCAGTGCTGACATCATTACCCGTGACTATTTGTGCAGTTAAAGTTCGCGTCTACGGGTAGCCTACCGTTGGCAGCACTTGCAGACAAATGAATATTAAAGATACAAATCAAGAGGCTGGCTATGTGAGCACGCACAGCCAACATGAAAATAAAAAGTTTGTTGTTGTTGTTGTTGTTGTTGTTGTTGTTGTTGTTGTGGTCTTCAGTCCTGAGACTGGTTTGATGCAGCTCTCCATGCTACTCTATCCTGTGCAAGCTTCTTCATCTCCCAGTACCTACTGCAACCTACATACTTCTGAATCTGTTTAGTGTATTCATCTCTTGGTCTCCCTCTTTGTTAATAACACTGAAAGAGGGATTTTACCTGAAATCATACCAGTGACTAGAGGTGACAGTTTACATTTTGAATCTGGAGGGTTATTATTGTCAACAACAAAAAAAGCTACAGGAAAACTTCTGACAGTGGTAAACATACTCATTCCATTTTGGATTAAATTTTTAAAGGAATATAAAGTTGGACTGCATTTCGTTGGTAGCCCTAGTTTTCAGTCCATGAATACAACAAATAATGTTTCATTTGGCAGATACAGACTTTTTTGGGCGTTTCATGAGAAAATGTCGAGCAAGATTAAATGTAATACCTTCTTTATATGTGACAGGCTTCTCTGTTTATCTTTCCTTTGTCCCCTTCGCCCATACTCTATGTAAGTTAACTCAGACCCTGTAAGAGCGTAAATAGGTTGTGTGCACGTTACTGCATAGTTCGGCCATCTGTTGGTAAAATTATGAAGTATTACGAAGCTTTATTGTACGAGCGAGGCGAAGCGAGCGTAGCCGCGGCTGAGCGGCGAACTCGGCAACTTCGCCAGGCTTCCGTAATTCATGAATGAACTACTTCATTTGAACGCTTCACGGCAAAGAGTGAAATGAATGGAGTAGTTTACGGGAATGAATGAGTTCGACCCATCTCTACTCGTTAAATTCCGGAGCATTGAACTACAGCAGACAGTTCTCTTCGTTGCGCCGCGCCGAGTCGTGTACAGTCTCCAGTTACCTATGAGTCTTCGAGTTACAGTGTTTGTCCGACGTCTCCGACACTTGGGCATCGTAGGCCAGCTCTGGACTCTACGTTGGCATCACTAAGGGGCACAGTGATAGGACTTTAATATTTTAGAGGACTAGTAATAATTTCAAATTATGCTGGACGTTTCACAAGAAGAAGCATCATTTAAATTAAGTATTTCATCATATTTAATAAATATCGTTTTATTATTGATTTTTGGGAATCTTTCTGATTGTTCGGCTCGGCTCGTTCGGTTCTAGTCGCCCGTTTTCGGAAGATTTAAGGATGCGAGCGCATTTAATTTAGTTTAAAATATTGTATTTAGAATTGGAATATTCTGTGATGAGTAATTTATATAGACCTTTTTGACGCATTTTAAGTGCATAGCTCTATGTTTCAGATGGTCATTATTCGTTATAAGATATTTTAGATCTTACTTCTTGGTCTGTGTTTGCAGATTAATCCTCCATGATCTGCAGGTCGCCTTTAATGCAAACACTCGGTTTTTTTTTGTTTACTTGTAAATGTTTCGGTTTAACAGTTATTATTCATTTTCTTATCTCATCTAGAATAAAAAAGTTGTATAAAGCGAATAAAAGAGTTGTTATCTTCAAATGCGATACTTTTTCACTCATATCGATATTATTTTAAATGTTAATGTCACAAAACACAGCATAACAGTCGTACAGCTCGCAAATGTAATGCTACAACTATGATCGGACACGCTGGCAGCAATGGGAAGCAGGTGACAATCGTCACTAAATGTTCCGATTGGTTTTCCCTACTTATGACCCCTGTTTAATAGTTTTGTATTGTTCTCTTCCGTGCAATTTACAATCGACAAGGAAAGAAGTAAACTGGAACTTTTTTACCGGAGTTGCCGGTGATAAGGCAAAGTGTGATTTTTGCCATACATTATGTTTCGTGATAGGTGGTTTCAAAAAATCTCGTAAAAAATATCGATCGTCATACGAGACCATAGTTATAATTTCGTCAGATCCGCTAGAGCCCACCAGATCCCAAGAAGTCCGAGAATTTCCTTCTGAAATGCCAGTTGCGTCTACATCAAGATGTGTAGGTCCTTCATTAAAACCTCAGCCACAACAACAAAAAACAACCATTGCTACATTTATCAATAAACCCTTAAGTGCTAAAAGAGAAAATAATTTTTAAAATGGTAGTTAAAGATTTGCAACCGTTTTCTGTGAATGAAGGTGCTGGCTTCAAACCTTTGATTGGGCACTCAATTTGGAAAGAATGCGATGCACAGGCAACGCCAAGCTATACGACATTATCTGCTACCAGGATAATTTCAGTGACGCAATATATGGAAGAAAAGTTAGTAAGTAGGTAAGAGTGTCCTTTAAAATGGTGACAGGCGCAAGCACTACTCTATCCTGGGCTGTCATGCCTCGCAGAAAAATACTTTTCATGGCTATTCCAGCGCCGCCAGAGGACGCCCTCCAAATCGGATCAAATATTGTCTGATAGGCGAAGTTCCCCGAAGTCGAAATGCATGGAAAAAATTTTATTTTTAAACTTGAACCCAAGACTTCCGAAAAAAGAACTGTGGCAAAAATTACATTTTCTGACCGACTGTTGTTATATAGCCTACACATGTAACCAAAGTAAAAGTCGTGGATACGGAATTCGCCACACCATGATCGTAAGGTATAGCTTCTTTTATATATAAATTCATAGTTGGAATCCTACTTTGAAATGAAGCACAAAATGCCTTTTTTAATTTATTTAGTTAACTGAAGAATTGACAACATTAGTTTCATTTTGCTTATCCAAATGGTTCAAATGGCTCTGAGCACTATGGGACTTAACTTGTGAGGTCATCAGTCCCCCTAGAACTTAGAACTACCTAAACCTAACTAACCGAACATCATACACATCCATGCCCGCGGCAGGATTCGAACTTGCAACGGCAGCGGTCGCGCGGTTCCACACTGAAGCGCCTAGAACCGCTCGGGCTCACCGACCGGCCATTTCGCTTATCAGTTATTCAAAATACATACGTAATATCTTGAATTTGTAAAAAGGCTATCTTTAATATCCACATTAAATAAATTAAACTTGCTGCTATTTGTTTATATTTCATTATAAAACCAGTTTCAAACGGATTCAGGAATAAAAAATATTTCAAAGTATGGTACCAATATGTGGGAATGTGACTGTATTCGGTAAAAGTTTTACGATAACGTCGGTTTCGAAAGTAACCAGTAACGATACATTTGTAACGAGCACTGTTGGTTTTATCAAACGAATACACTTTTTTCGTTACATTCACTTCTCTAACGATGAATATGCGGACCCAAGTATATCTGAAGATCCAAATCCATGTCTATATCTAACAAAAAGTACGGTACAGAAAATCTAACAAAAAGTACGGTACAGAAAATCTAACAAAAAGTACGGTACAGAAAATGCTACAAAATTTCCAGACGTTCTAGAATATAAAAATTTTGTTTCTTTAAAATTCAGTAATAATCTTCCAGTAATATCGAACCAACATCACACAGAAGTGATTATTCGTAGATCTCGCATATTTCAGAATGAGTGCAGTGTAAAGCAGCAGCGACATCAACTAATTGTCTAATGCGAAAATCTTGGGTTTTTCGACGGGTAAGTAATGAAGAAGGAACTCAAATTAACCGATTTTGGTTATAACATTCACCGAAAAATAATGAAGCACACTTTTGCCTACTGTTTTTCATAATGAATTCCGCTTCATAAACATTTTTCGCAATTACACATGGTTTTAGTAAATGCAGGAAAAGAATTGGTTAACTGGGAATGAAGTCCAAATCATGGAAAGTCCTTTACAACTTAGAAAGAAACAGAAAGAATGTTAATTAATAAAACTAGAATCGATGCATTATTGGAAACAAATATTCCAATGAATATTAGCTTTCATGAAGTACCTGATCATCCAAAATCTTCCTCTGCATGGTCATGTTAAAATCTAGCACTTCAAGATGACGGTAACCAATTAGCTTTACTTAAACTTGTAGGTCAGTGTGACCCGCTACTCACAAATCATCTTAAAAATGTCATGGAAACACCGTCTCATACCTATCACTAGTACTTCAAAATGAATTTACTCATTTTCTGGCATCCATAATTCGAAATCAGCTAATAAGTGACATAAAAAGAAAGAATATTACAGTCTTATTTGATTAGACTCCTGATGTCGCTCATTGAAATCGAATCTCTTAAGTCTTTAGGTATGTAGGTATTGATTTTATCAATAAAGAAGTTTCTGTAAATAATTATTTTTGAGAATTTCTTAAAATGCATGTTAAAGATGCATCCTCAATTGGAAATACGATTTTTGAAAAATCAAATTCTGATCAGATTTCATTAAAAAAATTGTAGATCACAGTATTATGCCAATGCTGCCATAATATATATATATATATATATATATATATATATATATATGCTGCTGTGATATATATATATATCACAGCATAATACTGTGATCTACAATTTTTTTAATGAAATCTGATCAGAATTTGATTTTTCAAAAATCGTATTTCCAGTTGAGGATGCATCTTTAACATGCATTTTAAGAAATTCTCAAAAAAAAAAAAAAAATATATATATATATATATATATATAAAGGACAGGTATATGTGTGGATGGATATGTATGTGTGTGCGAGTGTATCCCCGTCCTTTTTTTCCCCATAAGGTAAGTCTTTCCGCTCCCGGGACTGGAATGACTCCTTACCCTCTCCCTTAAAACCCACATCCTTTCGTCTTTCCCTCTCCTTCCCTCTTTCCTGATGAGGCAACAGTTTGTTGCGAAAGCTTGAATTTTGTGTGTATGTTTGTGTTCGTTTGTGTGTCTGTCGACCTGCCAGCACTTTCATTTGGTAAGTCACATCATCTTTGTTTTTAGGTATATTTTTCCTTCGTGGAATGTTTCCTTCTATATATATATATATATATATATATATATATATATATATATATATATATATATATATACAGGGTTATTACAAATAATTGAAGCGATTTCACAGCTCTACAATAACTTTATTATTTGAGATATTTTCACAATGCTTTGCACACATATACAAAAACTCAAAAAGTTTTTTAGGCATTCACAAATGTTCGATATGTGCCCCTTTAGTGATTCGGCAGACATCAAGCTGATAATCAAGTTCCTCCCACACTCAGTGCAGCATGTCCCCATCAATGATGTGAGCTCGCAGTTCTGGCACGTTTCTTGGTAGAGAAGGTTTAAACACTGAATCTTTCACATCACTATGCGTGAAACTTGCCCGCACGCGTTCAACTGTTTCTTCGCTCACTGCAGGCTGACCCGTTGATTTCCCCTTACAGAGGCATCCAGAAGCTTTAAACTGCGCATACCATCGCTGAATGGAGTTAGCAGTTGGTGGATCTTTGTTGAACTTCGTCCTGAAGTGTCGTTGCACTGTTATGACTGACTGATGTGAGTGCATTTCAAGCACGACATACGCTTTCTCGGCTCCTGTCGCCATTTTGTCTCACTGCGCTCTCGAGCGCTCTGGCGGCAGAAACCTGAAGTGCGGCTTCAGCCGAACAAAACTTTATGAGTTTTTCTACGTATCTGTAGTGTGTCGTGACCATATGTCAATGAATGGAGCTACAGTGAATTTATGAAATCGCTTCAATCATTTGTAATAGCCCTGTATATATATACACCTTTTTCTCACGTTCAAGATTATGATGGAAATTATTTAAAGAAATGCTTTAAAGAACACGGTTAATCATGAATCTGAAACATGGTGGAGTGCCAGGTCACAAGCTATTAGGTTAGGTTTATTGTCGATGGGCTGGAAGAATTAGTGGTACTATTAGAAAAAATAGCAGAGGGCAGTACTACAAAAGTGGCATCAGAAGTGAAACTACAATTTTATTGCAAAAAACACTGAATTTGAATTTCATAACTTTAGTCCATTTCTGGCATTAAATTTTGCGCAGAACTGATCACGTACAGTCTTCCGGATTTTGAATCATTAACGACTGAACTTGCAAAAATTCGAGACGAGATTTGTAAAGAGGCAATAACAAAAGTCTTTGTTTGAAAAATGGGATACTGATATACAGTCTGTCTTAAAGAAACCTAGAAATACCCGCAGAACTGGTTACTGATGGCCCCTCTGCAGAAAGTGAAATTTCTCGCGTTATGAAAAGCAGCAAGAAATAAGTACACGATTTACACGATTGTCAGTCCTTAATCCCATATTTGGGTTTTTACTGGCCGTTGAAAATTTATTAAATAATGCTAGTGTGATAACAGTCATGAAACCTTATAGAACCTTATAGAACCTTATAGATTTGGGTGAATTTCATAATGCAGATTTTAATGGAACAGAACTCTATACCTCTGTGTCGAAATATATGACTTCAAGATGTTTCTCCGCAGTAGATAAGACATTTAACCTAAAACTCCATCGGAGCTTCTTACCTTTAAAATTTCGTATAGAGGAGATGTTTCTCCAAACTGAGAAATGAGAATAGTATTTCAAATATTCCTTACGATATCAGTATCAATTGCTAGCTGGGGACTTTCACTCAGCATATTGAAATACATTTTCACATGTCTACGATAAACGGTGGGACAATATTGCCTTGTGACGTAGCATTTTTAAGTGTGGAAAGAGGAAAAATTCGAAATGATCGACTTTGGTGACGTAATTGATTACTTTACTTCATCAAAGGCAAGAAAAATGCATACATAATACTTATTTGTCTCAATGTATTATAATATTATACTATTACTGTTACAGCAGAGCAGCTGTCCCTAATTCTGCTGGACTTCTTCTTCCCTGCGGCCTCCTCACTGCCAGCCACTCTGACGTGGGCCCTCCTCTTCACATCTCGCCACCTGGGGGTGCAGGAGAAGGTACAGGATGAGTTGGATGCAGTCGTGGGCCGCGGGAGGCTCCCCACACTGGACGACCGACCCAAGTGAGTCAGGATGAGCACACTACGCCCATCTCGTCACACTTCATGTTTATACTTATTAGTATGATGATCATTCCATATTAAACAGCCAAACATTTACTGATGAGCCAAAAAAATTTGACTGCTGCCCATCGCAAGATTGTATCTACCGGGTGAGCGAAAAGTCAGTATAAATTTGAAAACTTAATAAACCATGGAATAATGTAGATGGAGAGGTAAAAATTGACACACATGCTTGGAATGGCATGGGGTTTTATTAGCACACAAAAGTTCACAAAATGTCTGACAGGTGGCGCTGGACAGCAAAACGTCAGTGACTGCGCATGACAATCGTGTATGAAAGGAGCTGTAATGAGAGAGAGAATCAGATGCGCCAACAGTCGCAGTATGTTGACATGCTTGGAATGGCATGGGGTTTTATTAGCACACAAAAGTTCACAAAATGTCCGACAGGTGGCGCTGGACAGCAAAACGTCAGTGACTGCGCATGACAATCGTGTATGAAAGGAGCTGTAATGAGAGAGAGAATCAGATGCGCCAGCAGTTGCAGCATGTTGACGTTACCTGAAAAGGTGCTTTTACTGAAGCTGTATTATCAGAATGGGGAATGTGCTAGTTCAGCATTAGGATCCTATCGCCATAGGAAGGGGATTCGAACGGTTAAAGGTCCATTGACAGATGCAGCTGTGGCGAGAATGATTTCGAAGTTTGAAGCCACGGGTTGTTTAGACGATAGACCCCGTAGTGGCCAACCGAGCACAAGGCATAATGCTGCTGAGACAGTTCAGGAAGAAATGAAGACTGTAGCGGGTTCCACAAGTAGGTGACAAGGTCTTGACATCCATGCCTCATCACAAACTTGTATAGCAGGATAGGCAGCAGATATGACAATGAACATTGCTGGTGTATGCAAAATATTTTCAGAGATAACTTTTCAGCATACATTGTTGAACATGGAGCTCAACAGCAGACTACATCTGTTTGTTCCCTCGTTGACCCACGACAATGTCAGGATTGAAATTGTACTGTGGATCAATGGAAAAGTGGCGATACAAGGTGCGACAATAAAGTAATGAGACTTATTTTCTTTGCAAGATGTGGCAACCCTGCAGGCTCGTGTAGGCACAATATCTTTGACCTTGGTCTATAAGCTGCTTCTAGACCAAGCGGCACATCGATGCAACTGTTCAGTCGTAAGTTGTGCTTTAATAAGTTAACACATGTTTGTGTCTCTCATCACGGAAATGGAACAGCATAATATTGCGCAATGGTATGCCATTTCTTTTGCGTTATATTGGGTGAAAACGCAATGACAACTTACGGTAAGCTTCAGAAGGCTTTTGGAGAGGAGGTTATGTCAAGAGCTCAAGTTTTTTGTTGGTGTAAAATGTTTAGTGAAGGCAGAACGAATGTTGAAGATGAAGACCGCAGTGGACGACCATCAACCTCATGGACAGATGTCAACTTGACCAGGGTGCATGAACTCATACGATCTGATCAAAGATTATCTGTGAAAATCATTGCAGAAGAACTGAACATCAATCGAGAAACAGTTCGTCGAATAATAACTGAACATCTTGGTATGAGAAAGATTTGTGCAAAAATGGTCCCCAAAAATCCTCTGTCAGTACAGCAATTTTTAACCTCAAAACAAATTTCAGTACTACCACAGCCACCTTCTCCACCAGATATCACTCCATTTGACTTTTTTCTATTTGCAAGAGTCAAAATGGTGGTCAAGGGACACCATTTTCAAACAACACAAGATGTCCAAAAAGCTGTGACGAGGGTCTTGGAGGATATTACAGAAGATGAGAACCAGAAATGTTGCCGTCAGTGGCAGAAGTGCTGGAAAAAGTGTGTGCAATCAGAAGGGAACAACTTTGAAGGAGACAACACTAAATGTGACTAAAACAGCAAGCAACATTTTTTTTCACATCAGTCTCATTACTTTAGTGTTGCACCTCGTAAGTCCTTGTACGAGTGATTTGTGAGTGAATAACTGGCATCCCAGATGTGTTCCATTGCACCCAGACCAGAAGAAATGGATGACCAGGACATAAACTGAAGATAACTATGCTGCTCCTCAGATGTCTGTAGCATGATTCTGACCTCGTGACATGGCCAGTTATCACACTGGAAAATGCTATCGCCACTGGGCAAATCGCCAAAGAAGAATGGATATAAGTGGTCAACAGTAAATGTTCACCTAGGCCACAGCTATCATCATACCTTAGATTACTGCTACAGATCCCATGGACATTGGGTGAATGACCCCCATAATCTAATACTGCCGCACCTAGCCTGCATTCATGATGCTGTGCATGTTTCAAGCAGTCATTCAACTCAATAATAGCGTATTTGGACAGACATCCCATCTAGGGACAGACAGGTTCTCAGGAAACTTCAAGCCACTTGAAGAGGAGTGCAGTTGGAACACAGTTTACAGCCCAAATATCATTGGGGGCACTTTTTGCTGTGCATTGACTTTCAAGCAGCAAAGTTATGGGTACATCCTGGGTTGCAACCGGCAAAACCATTTAAAAGTGGAGCTTTATTTTTTGGTTACACATCAGGTAAATATACTACCCCTGTTTATTACAATTATGCCCTTACTAAACAAGTGTTTATTGATTTTAATGACTCATGTAGACTCATTATTGGATTTATGAAACCTACACTGCGGTATAAATGGCACTATTTATTTGGAATTTCCACTCTTGACATCATGTATGGAGTAGCTACATGCAGAGAAAGGTATCTGCCTCCAATGAACACCCCATTATGTGGCCGCTGTCCTGCTCCTTCAAGACTGACACCCAGGAAAAGTTTCATGATGGCAACAGATAACACTATCCAGCAGACCAGATTATCTGTATGGGAAGGCGTGGTATGAACACCATTGGATGACACCATCAGACAATCTGGCTGCATGGATTGTAAAGCCACAAGACAGTTTGCAGAAATGGGTCTATTTCTCATAATCAACCCTTTGTGATCGTGAGTTCAGTGGACTACAGAGCACTTACACCAGTGTAGACTATCTCAGGATTGCCAGATAACCTGATGTCTTAAAGCTCTGAAATTGTAGTGATTGAGTCTAAAGTAAGGTTATCGTCTTTGCCTTTATTTCTTTTGTTTTGGCATTCTTTGTGTAGTCTTCATATCCCAAATTAGCATTAGTTTATGAGAGTGACTGTCACTGTGAAGTTCAGCATATTATACCAGGGTAGGCATTATCCTGTGAGATGTACCATTGTCTTCAAATTTTAAATCAGCAGTTAGTTTGTATGTGCTATATTGTATGTATATGTATGTGTCTTGTATGCTGAAGTCAGATGTTTTTGACGTGAATAAACAAGAAAATTAAGCTTTCATGCTTCTGTGGCAATATACATTTTTTGCCATACAAATTATTCTAATATATACAATTGCTGAAATGCATTTAATCCTTTGGTAGAACCAATTACATTTTTTTCCTGAAATGCAGCAGCATCCCAGGCCAGGGATTTGAGACCTCTCTTAGTAAACTGTTCCACTCCCCTTCCCCTTCCTATCTGAAGAGAAATCTGTTCATGGGCTTGTTTATATATTTATTTGACATCAGATGTAAGGATTGCCAATAGCTGCTGTGTCAGACTGTGCTAACTATTGTATAAGAAAGAAAGTAAACTATAATTTCATAATATGGTCTTTGTTGTTACATAAACTGCCCCAAACTTGTTGCAGTGTAGTACATTTATTTTGTGGTAATGGTCTAACGTTTGGCTTATCCTCCATTCCTTTTACATTCAACTTATTTTTAATACCATACTATGTAATGCAACTTGCAACAGTCCTTTGTTTGTTACTTACCTTTTTTCAGTTTTCCATTGAGTTCCATTTATTCTCCTTTATCATAGCAGTGACATTACTGTGTTGCTCAGATTTCCCCAGTGGCGACAGCATCTTCTAGTGTGATAACTGGCCATGTCACAAGGTCAGAATCATGCTACAGACATCTGAGGAGCAGCAGAGTTATCTTCAGTTGATGTCCTGGCCATCCATTTCTTCTGATCTGGGCGCAATGGAACACATCTGGGATGCCAGCTATTCACCCACAAACCACTCATACAAGAACTTACGAGTCCATGCCCAAATCAGATGTAAATGATAGGGGTCCCATACAGAGCTGCAGTACTCCGTAATTTCAATGAATTTGATATTTTTTTTAAGTCTGCCATCAGCTTCTAAATTTGAAATTCATTTTAAATGTTGTCACACGAAAACACGAGTGCTTATGCTTATTTTATCCTGCAGCCTGCCCTACACAGAAGCAACACTGCGGGAGGCAATGAGGATCCGAACCCTCACTCCTCTCTCCGTCTTCCATAAGGCCACGGAAGACACTACCCTCCAAGGTTACAGTGTGCCCAGAGTGAGTCTTTTTCATGTGTTTGTTTTCTTCTGTAGTGAATAGATTGAATAAAAAAATTTACATGTCACTTGAAATTTTACATGAATGTAGTGTAAAATGCTTTAAAATATCATGCAAGTATAATAGTGGATAGCTTTCAGAAATGACTTATTAATTTATGTTTTGGACTGCTCACGTGGTACAGTGGCTCAGGCACTGTGAGATTATTTACATACGAGTCCGCAAGAAGAATGTCGCAACAGATTTTTTAAGGAAAGGTCTTTTACAAATAAATTTTATCCTCTTAGCTCACCTAATACACAGTTTGAGTATATCTGAAATACACCTTTTGTGTTGATACTTGTCTCTTAACTTAGTATTGTGCTATAACAATCCAGAATTAGTTCTATGTTGGTTTGACGTTTAATAATACAATGGTAGGTTCTCGTTTGACCTATCGTCATTTGTAAGTAGACAGGAATACTGTTCTTTTATTAGCCTCATTTAAAGGCAGAACTTTCCCCTAACATAAAGCTATTTAGTGCAACTCATTGTTCAGCTCAGGTGGCAATCTAGGATGGGGGCTTCATTCAACTTTCTTTTTTCTTCTTGAATGAGCCACTTAAGGTCAACATTCTATTTTCAGTCCATTGTTCATTACTCTTTTCTTCCCATACTCTTTCGTCTGTTCAGGATACTTTTCCTTCCCATCTTCTGAGCACTTCAGGCCAGTTTTTTTCACTCTCCTACCTTGGAATCTTTGCATATTCAATACTTTTTCCCTAAACACTTCTCCATCAGTAGTTATTCAGATTTGCTATTATTTTTTCTAAATCCTTTTTCACTTAAGGGATTCAGCTTATTGTTGACTTAATTCAGCTATAATGTAATAAAATTCATAAAGGGGATTAAAGTGTAGTGAGAAGAAATCAGAACTTTGAGGCTTGCAACGACATGTAATTCTGTCAGAGGAGGTAGAAGACTTGGAAGAGCAGTTGAACAGAAAGGATAGTATCTTGGAAAGAGGTTACAGGATGAACACCAAAAAAAGTAAAACTTATGGAATTCAGTTAAATTAAATCAGGTGATGTCAGGGGAATTAGGTTAGTGAGTGAGACAACAAAGTGGTAGACAAGTTGCTGTGTAGGGAGCAAAATAGCTGGTGGTGGCCAAAATAGAGAGGATATAAAAGCTGCAGACTGGTGACAGCAAGATAAGTGGTTCTAAAACAGAGGAATTTGTCAACACCTAATATAAATTTAACATTAGCAAGTCTTTTCTGAAGGTATTGGTGTGGAGAATAGACTTGTGCAGAAGTGGAACATAAGCAATAAGCAATTCAGACAAAAAGAGACTGAAGCTTTTGACAAGTGGTGCTGAAGATTAGGTGGATAGATTAACTAGTGAGGATTCCGGAAAAAAGAAATTTATGGCATAGCATAACTAAAAGAAGGGATCTGTTGACAGGATACATCCTGAGACATTGAGGAATAGTTTGGTAATGGAGGGAATTATAGGGAGTAAAAATTGTGGACAGGGACAAAGCCATGCATTTTAAAGTGCATATAAGTTGTAACAGTTACACAGAGATGAAGAGGCTTAGATAGACTAGCATTGTGAGGTGCATCAAACTAATCTTGGGATTGATGACCACAACAACAAAGAAGTAGTACAATCCTAATATAAGAAAGTATACAGTTACCTTTTCAAGGATTGCCTTGATGTAATTTAGCCATTCTCATTGTTACAAGTAGTACTGTCCTTTTCAAGGTCCAGGTTATCAGGTCATGTGTACAGGTACTGATAATTAGGATTAAAATGAATTCACCTACTTTACAATCCATTGATATTTGTGGTTTATTCTGTGTCATTTTAACACAGATAGACTTCACAAATTAACAGCTGTTGAAAACTTCTCATAACTAACCAACTGTACTGACTAACTGTACAGGTCATTACTCATTGCAGGCTAAACTGACATTGACTTTCCAAAATATTTTTAACTGAATGCTAAATAGATTCTAATTGAGATTGACTTTTTGAAATATTATAATTGACAGCAAAATGAAAACAGACTGTGGCACTGTGCACCATGCCTAGTTAAAAAGTTGCTGTAGGAAAGTTTTAACAAAATATAGAATACAGAGTTAGTACATACTGAATAACATAAAAATAGGAATTTTAAGTAATACCTTTACACTTGGGATCATGAAGCTATTTCAATTAACAAGTGGCAGTATATTCTTTAAATGACTTTTTTGTGGGCTCTATTTTTATATGCAAATATTGGAGGTGCACACTTTCCTCCCTGTTTGTGATTACTTGTCCATTAAGAAATTGCCGGAAACAAAAATTCTGAATTTGAAATATTGCACTAACTAAAATATTTTGCAGTAAAATGATACATTTGTGGACACAAAAAAAAGGTAACAGGACAGTAAAACTGAATCTTTTAAATAGTTACATTTTAAAATTAAAAAAATTCTGGATTTCTTATCACACAAATAACTTCAAATAAAGACATAATTTCTTGAAGCAAGGTTGAAGTAAGACAAGATCTTCTCCTTTATGAAGAATGAAATGAGGATGTCAGTCAGTCCTAAAACAAATAATTATTTGTGGTGTCAGATTTTTGAGTACACAAGGTTTGTTATGGAATAATTTTCTGGAGTAACTCATCACTTAGAACGGAAGTATTGATTGCACAAAAGTGTGCAGTAAGAGTAATATCTGGTGTTGACGTCTTCAAGCAACTAGGCATTTTAACTGCACCATCACAGAACATATATACACTAATGAAATTCATCATAAATAATCTATCACAGTTTGAAAAGCACAGGCCATACCTACAACACTAGAGGGAAAAAGACCTTCATTACCCATTATTAAATCCGTCAATGTCTCAAAAAGCAGTTCAATGTGCAGCAAGAAAAATCTTGAATTGTTTGCTCCAAAACATAAAATGTTGGACAGGTAGTAAAGGAAATTTTAAATCTAACCTAAAATAATATCTGCTGGACAATTTCCATTTACAAACTGGCAAACTGTAAAAAAAAAATAAGTGTTTGCACTAATCACGTCATATACAGAGTGGTCCATTGGTAGTGACCAGGCCAAATATCTCATGAAATAAGCATCAAATGAAAAAACTACAAAGACCAAAACTCATCAAGCTTGAAGGGGGAAACCAGATAGCGCTGTGGTTGGCCCACTATTTGGTGCTGCCATAGGTCAAACGGATATCAATTGCGTTTTTTTTAAATAGGAACCCCCATTTTTTATTTCATATTCGTGTAGTACATAAAGAAATATGAATGTTTTAGTTGGACCACTTTCTTCACTTTGTGATAGATGGCGCAGTAATAGTCACAAACGTATAAGTATGTGGTATCACGTAACATTCCACCAGTGCGGACGGTATTTGCTTCGTCATACATTACCCATGTTAAAATGGACCGTTTACCAATTGCGCAAAAGGTCGATATCATGATGATGTATGGTTATTGTGATCAAAATTCCCAATGGACGTGTGCTATGTATGCTGCTCAGTATCCTGGACGACATCATCCAGGTGTCTGGACTGTTCACTGGATAGTTACATCATTTAAAGAAACAGGAAGTGTTCAGCTACATGTGAAACATCAACCATGACCTGCAACACATGATGATGCCCAAGTAGGTGATTTAGCTGCTGTCACGGCTAATCCGTACATCAGTAGCAGACAAATTGAGAGAGAATCTGGAATCTCAGAAACGTCAGTGTCGAGAATGCTACATCGACATCGATTGCATCCGTACCATATTTCTATGCACCAGGAATTGGATGGCAAAGACTTTGAACATCGCGTACAGTTCTGCCACTGGGCACAAGAGAAATTATAGGCCAATGAGAGATTTTTTGCACGCGTTCTATTTAGCAACGAAGCATCATTCACCAACAGCGGTAATGTAAACCGGCATAATTTGCACTATTGGGCAACGGAAAATCCACAATGGCTGTGATAAGTGGAACATCAGCAACCTTGGCGGGTTAATGTGTGATGCAGCATTATGGGAGGAAGGATAATTGGCCCCCATTTTATCGATGGCAATCTAAATGGTGCGATGTATGCTGATTTCCTACATAATGTTCTACCGATGTTACTACAAGATGTTTCACTGCATGACAGAGTGGCGATGTACTTCCAACATGGTGGATGTCCAGCACATAGCTCACGTGCGGTTGAAGTTGTATTGAATAGCATATTTCATGACAGGTGGATTGGTTGTCGAAGCACCATACCATGGCCTGCACTTTCATCGGATCTGATGCCCCTGGATTTCTTTCTGTGGGGAATGTTGAAGGATATTTGCTATCGTGATCCACCGACAACACCTGACAACATGCATCAGCGCATTGTCAATGCATGTGCGATCATTACGAAAGGCGAACTACTCTTTGTTGAGAGGAATGTCGTTACATGTATTGCCACATGCATTGAGGTAGACAGACATCATTTTGAGCATTTATTGCATTAATATGGTATTCACAGGTAATCGTGCTGTAACAACATGCGTTCTCAGAAATTATAAGTTGACAAAGGTACATGTATCACATTGGAACAACCGAAATAAAATGTTAAAATGTACCTATGTTCTGTATTTTAATTTTAAAAACCTACCTGTTACCAACTGTTCGTCTAAAATTGTGAGCCATATGTTTGTGACTATTGCAGTGCTATCTATCACGAAGCAAAAAAAGTGGACCAACTAAAACATTCATATTTCTTCACGTACACCACGAATATGTAATAAAAAATGGGGGTTCCTATTTTTAAAAATGCAGTTGATATCCGTTTGACCTATGACAGCACCATCTAGCAGGCCAACCATAGCATGATCTGGTTTCCCCCTTCAAGCTAGACAAGTTTCGTTCTTTGTAGTTTTTTCGTTTGATTCTTATTTCTTGAGATATTTGGCCCGATCACGATCAATGGACCACCCTGTATACATCTTCTGCAGACTCACTCATTTCACATTATTTCCATAAAAGAATCATTCAAATGATCTGTGGACTATATAACTAACACTTAGAAAAATGCACACACATTCATACATGCATAATTCACATACAGATGGCAGCTGTCACCTCAGGGTCACACCCCAGACCACTTCTGTAACTGTATTATCCACCCCAGGTGAGATCGCTACTCACTGCAGTTGTAACTCAAATGTCCAGAGGTTACAGTTTCCATGTGTGTTTGGCTTGTACTGTCCGTTAGCTTAGACTGTTTTTAAAAGTGTCTGTCTGCTGCTCAACCACTTCACTGTGTAGTGAGCATCAGTCTGTCGTAATTCATATTGTTATTCCATCCCAGATCTTCCACTATTTCCAAACAAACTACTTCTATTGTAGTATTAGTTATGTCATGGACAATAAACAGTAAGAATTGCAGATTTTTGTTGGCCTCACATACCTGCTTGTTCATATTTCAGATAAGAAACATTCATTTATATAAATATTAGTATAAAGTGGTTTTGATTAACAAGTGTTAGTTTAGATTGTGCATCCTGTTTCATGTTTACAGGATTGTACACTGGTATGCAAAACTTAAGGACAAAAGTAACTTTCACATAATTTGTCACTGCCAAGTAACACAGCTCAATGAAACTTTAACCATACGTAGAAAGAACGTGCTACATTATAGTACAGAAGATAGCTAACTAAAGGAATAGAAATAGAAGTTTATTGTCTCGTAACATACAATTTCAAGCCATTGACTTAAAGTATAGGAGACTCGTCAAAACACAAAAAATGGTTTACAGTTTTCCTTATAATACCAGTAATATAATATACAGTACTGAATAATTACTTAATTAAGCAGTTAATAATTTTTCTTCAAAAGTAACAAACTTTTAAGATTAACAGTCCTAAGTATTTGCTCTCTCCTGCTCAAATTTTCAGGTTGTCATGTATGAATTCTTCTACTGAATAGTAACATTTCTGTACTAGTAAAATGAGTACAAATGACCCTTCTATTCAAAGACAATAATTAAACTGTAGTCACATTTATTATGGATTACAAAATGCAGGACATAGTACTTCATAGGGTGTGTGATCACCACAGACAGCAATGGATTCTCTGCAACCTGTGCCCACATTGGTGACAAAGCTGGTAAGGAGTTCTCGTGGTGGGAACTTCCATTCCTCCTCCATTGCAGATGGCAGCTGCTGGATGGTTATTGATGCATGTGAACATGCTGCAATACATCTTCCCAGTGCATTACACATGTGCTCAGTGGGATTGAAGTTGGAGGAATGGCCAGGATCTTCTCATTTCAAAAGCTCCTCAACCTGCACTCTTTGTTGTGGTTACACTTTGTCATACATAAAAATGAAGTCAGGGCAGAACGCACCCCTGAAAATACGCGCATGGGGAAGTGTACTGTGTCACAATAACACTGACTGGTGTCTGTACTGTGTTCAAAGATTGGAAGACCAGCACATAATAAATCTGCTGCCATCTGAGAAGAGCAAGGGCCCTATCTCACACTGGCCCAATCCTTTGCTCTTGGCACCATTGCAGATCTTTGAACAGGGTAGAGATACCAGTCAGTGTTACAGTGATATAGTACTCCTTCCCTTTTCAGGGCTGTGTTCTGCCCTGACTTCATTTGTATGGATAACAAAGTGTGACTGCATCAGAGAGCACAGGCGAAGGAGCTCCTGTAATGAGAAAATATTCAGGGAGTGGATTGGCCTGGCCATTCTCCCAACTGAAATTTCATCGAGCACGTGTGGAATGTGTTGAAATGAAGTAGGACATCCACATGCAACAAAAGACATCCAACTGTTGTCGGCTGTGCTGGTGAAGAAATGGAGCACCTTACCACAAGAACTCCTTACCAGCTGTGCAGCCAATATGGGAGCATGTTGCAGAGAATGTGTTCCTGTCTGTGGTGATCACACACCCCATTAAGAACAATCTCTTACCTTTTGTAATGCCAAGAGGACCATCATAAATTGCAATGATACCAGTGTCATTATTGTCTTTGAATAAAAGTGTCATTTCTGCTGTCTCATTGTGTATTTCTTTCAGTTACTTTGTGTACTATGCTGTAGCAGTTCTTTTTACTATGGTCCATGTTATAACCAGGAATAACACAATAACCTCTTCAGTCTGGTTTATTAAATCACAAATCACTTTTTAACTATTATGTTAGCCAACCGTCTACCCAGGCTCACACTCAGAAGTAATGTATAATTAAAGTTTGGTTATACCAATATCCAAATGTGCATGGTGGGGTGCACATCCCGTAATTATTCCCAAGTCCAGTGAAGTTCAGTCTCTCCAAGTGAAGTCTCAAGATTTCCGCCGAGCAGCCAGGTAACCTCGAGTGGTGCTGCGAGTCATCCACAAGCAGCTGGAACACGGCGTACTGCACTTCCCGATGAGAACTGTCATTTGCGGTGGTGACCGGGTTTATATAAGGCTTGCTAGTTAATGGAGCCGTCGGCTGAGGTCGCTGTTTTCCAGGGAAAACCAGTCGCAATGTTTCCTGGCGTAGCCAATTGCTGCGTGCTGACAAACATGTGCGCGCGAAGGCGGCCAGTGATGGTAGCCGCGAGCCGCCCGGAGAAGTGCGGCGAGCAATGTATTTCTCGGCCACGTAAGGGAGCGTACATCTGAAGACGGCCAGCGATGGAAGCAGCGGGCTGCCCAGAGAAGTATTTGGCGGCCGGAGCGTGTTGTTCAGTGTTTGTTAGAAGTGGTGTATACCACAGTCTAAGTTTCATCCAGATATGCTATTTGGCTGTGGCACATCATGTGAAAGCTACTTTCAATGTTAAGTTCTGCACACCAGTGTGTATTGTTGTTTTCATTTTGAGCCTCTTTCTGTCATCTTTGGAACAACATTCTTTTACAATAACTAACATGATTCAAGGGATTACATTACAGGCTTCAGCTCCAGTGAATATCGAAAGCCTGATGCTACATCCTAATGAATGGTGCGTCACTTTCATTTGAGAGTGATGTTTGTGTCAAAATAAAAATTTCCTCCTTGTATGCAAGCTATAAGTGAATACACTGTGTGAAGAAACTGAACATGTGCCTTTCGTGTTGCAGGGTGCCATTGTGATAACATGCTTATATAGCATGCACATGGATGGAGATCTATGGGGTGACCCAAACACCTTCAGACCTGAGAGGTTTTTAGACAGTGATGGAAAACTCATCAAGAAAGACTTTACTCTGCCATTTGGAGCCGGTATGTGCATCTAAAAATATTACTGCATAATAGGTATAAAATAAAGAATAGGACTGGAGATAGAGAGATGCCGGATAAAATGCATTTGGCTGTCGAGAGAGCCCACGTGTTGCCGAGGCTGTTTTGAGCACGCTGCAGAAGTTTCGCTGGGAAACCCTTGCACATCCTCCACACAGTCCTGATCTCTCCCTATGCAATTTCCATAGTTTTGAAGCTCCAGCATTCGGTATCTCAAACTGAATGCCCTCCATCATGCTAACCATCATGGATTTCAAAACATTGATCATGTGAGACCCAACTCGCACTTTTCTCACATGACATATGGAAAGCCATAGCTCAAGGCAGTCAGATAGAGGCAATATTTCTCAATTTCCAAAAAGCATTTGACTGATTACTATGTTTACACTCATTGTCAAAAGTATTATCGTATGAAGCATCAAGTGAAATTTGTGACTGAGCTGAGGAATTTTTGGTAGTGAGGTCACAGCAAGTTAACTTGGATGGAGAGTCATCAACAGATGTAGAAATAACTTCAGTTGTACCCCAGGGAAGTGTGTTGGGTCCCTTGCAGTTTGTGTTGTATATTAATGAGTGTCATCTGTGCTTGACTTGTCAAGTTAGGGGGCAATGTAGATTAATGCAGAAACAGAAGTGCAACTTCAGCCAGGATCATTGTTTTACTGCATTTATGGTGATGATTGGTTTCAGGAAATTACATTGCCATCATCATGTCTTCTGCAATACATTTCACTGAATCTTTACCAAATGCATCTTACATCATGTCTTATCATAGAACAATATTATACGAACATGCGTTCAATAGTATATCAGCGAGTCAAGTGTAATAAACATACATACATACATATTGCACTGAGTATACAGGCTCATTTTGCTGGTATACTGTTATTCTCATGTTCATGAAATATCGTTCTGTGATATGTTATGTAAGATGCATTTGGTCAAGATTCAGTGTAATGTACTGCAGAAGATCTGATGATGGCAATGTAGTTTGCTGACACCAGCCATCACAATCAATAACAGCAATCTTGGCTCTCTGCAGTTGTACTTCTGTTCCTGTGTTAATGACTGTGTGGACAATATTAATATCAGCCTCAGACTTTTTGCAGATGGTGCAGTTATCAGTAATGAAGTACAGTCTGAAAGAGGCTGCACAAATCTTCAGTCACATCTTGATAAGATTTCAAAATGATGCAAAGATTGGCAACATGCTTTAAAGGCTCAGAAGTGTAAAACTGTGCACTTCACAAAATCAAAAAACATAGTGTCTTATGACTACAGTATAAACTAGACACAGAATTGATCAAAAACATAGCATCCTGTCACTACTGTATCAGTGAGTTATAGTTGGAATTGGTAAACTCATACAGATACCTGTATGTAACAATTTGTAGGGAAATGAAATGGAATGATGACTTAGGCTCAGTTGTGGTTAAGTCAGGTAGCATATTTCAGTTTATTGTTAGAATACTGGGGCAATGCATTCAGCCTACAAAATAGATTGCTTAGGAATCACTTGTGTAACACATCCTAGAATATTGCTCAAGTGCATGGGACACATACCAAATAGGACTAATAGCAGATACTGAGTGTGTGCACTGAGGTGACAATGTGGGATGCACACTGAACATATTCGTCAGGACAGAGTGGCAAAATTTGCCATTAATGGCCTGTGGCAGCAGACAACCGAAGTTAGTGCCTTTGCTAATAGCATGATACTGCTTTCAGCACCTCTCCTGTGTTCATGACCATGTCAACTGGACCCTAGGTGAATGGCCTGGTCCAAAGAGTCTGGTTTCAGTCAGTAAGAGCTGATGGTAAGGTTTGAGTGTGGTGCAGACTGTATGAAGCCATGGACCGAAGTTGTCAACAAAGCACTGTGCAAACTAGTGGTGGCTCCATAATGGTGTGGGCTGTGTTTGCATGGAATGGATTTTATCCTCTGATCCAGCTGAACAGTGTGGTGCAAACCACACTAAGTCACGGACCAAAATTGTCAACAAGGCACTGTGCAAGCTAGTGGTGGTTCCGTAATGGTGTGGGCTATGTTTGCATAGAATGTATTTGGTCCCCTGATGCAACTGAACCAATCATTGACTGGAAATGGTTATGTTTGACTGCTTGAAGACCATTTGCAGCCATCCATGGGATTCACATTCCCAGTTTTTATGGATGACACAATTGTTCATGATATCCTACGTTCCCGTAACTCTCCTGGCCTCAACCTTCGTTAGTCACTGTCCTCACCCATCCAGCCCCTTCCCTGTTCCCATTCCAGCACTACACAGCCGTCATTTCACCGGCACACCCAGTCTTTTAATTTCTTTTATTTCTCTCCTTTCCGCTACTTACCCCACTTCCCTCTCCACACCTTCTCTCCAGCCCTCCGTCTAAACTGCAACACTTGACTGTCCGCCACTCCCACCTTACTATCCCTACCCCTCCCCGCCCCAGCCTCCTCCTTACCCCCACCCAGTCGCCACTCCCATCATGCACTGGTGCTGCTGTTCACAGTGTGGTCTCAGCTCTCTGAGACTGCAGACATGTGTGCAAGTTGTGTTTGTGTGTGTGTCTACTGCTGACAAAGGCCTTAATGGCCGAAAGCTTTAATTGTGTGAATCTTTTTATTGTGCCTATCGTGACTCAGCATCTCCACTATATGGTGAGTAGCAACTTTTCCTTCTCTGGTATTGTTCATTATAGTTTTAATGAACTTTCTGAACATTTAGAGCAAATGATTTGGCCACCCAGGTCACCCAGCATGAATCCGATCAAACATTTATGGAATATAATCGAGAGGTCAATTTTTGCACAAAAATCCTGCACTGGCATTAATATCACAATTATCATTTGAGCAAGGTGTAATTAAATGTTAGATTTTATTGTATGTATGTATTGTCTTATGATTATTATGTTGTCCGTTAACATCAGCTGTTCTTTGTTTATGGTGAAATTTTACCACAATTTAACATGCCTCCTGCACCTGAATCAAATGATTTAGGTTATGTATGTTATGAGACAAATAAATCACAATTCAATATATATGGATGGCTGTAGAGCCAGCAAGGTTCATTATTTCTTCAGGGGCTTCGAGTGACATGCTGAGTCCATGCCACATCAAGTTGCTGCACTATGGTGGGCAAAAGGAGGTCAGACATGATCTTAGGAGGTATTCCATGGCTTGTGTCACCTCATTGTTCAGAGAAAGGCAGCGTGAATGGTCACAGGTTTGTTTGACCTATGGAAGAGTGTCACAGAGATGTTTAAAGACCAGAATTGGCAGACTCTTGAAGATAGGCATAAACTATCCTGAAAAAGCCTACATAAAGAGTTTCAAGAACCAGTTTTGAGGATATACTACAACACCCTACATATTGCTCACATAGGAATCGTTAGTACAAGATTAGACTAATTACAAAACAGGCACAGAGTTATTTAAGTAATCATTCTTCCCATGCTCCATATGCAAATGGAGAGGATAAAAGTCCCTAATAACTGGTACTATGGAATGTGCCCTCTGCCACACATTTCATGGTGGTTTGCAGAGAATAGATGTAGATGTTGATACTGCTTCTCTAGTGTGCTTGTAAGTGCAAACATCAATACAAGTTTGTTCGTACTTCAAAATTCAATAAGAAATTTATTGTATTTTTGAATTCTCAAATGTGTGTGTGTGTGTGTGTGTGTGTGTGTGTGTGTGTGTGTGTTTTCCCCTCCTGCCCCATCCTAGTGTATATAAACAAAATAAAGCATTATCAGCAGTCCATATGTCTAAAACATTGTATCCACATTCTTCATGCTACTCGTGACGTTCAGGATTGTAATGGGCTGTATGAAGAATTAAAGATATTAAAGGTATTAGTAAACATCTTAATGAAAACAAAAACAGACAGCACCAGCTGCTCATGTCCTCAGGATAGCCATGAGTTCAGTTAAGATGTTACAGAGAGGAGAGCAGATGTTTTTTGTGCGCAAATCCAGAATACGGTGATTCTGTAAATGCAAACAATGTATAAACAAAAATATCATGTCTGAGGCTGGTGGGACTGTGATGGACCTAAATAATAAATGATAACAATGGAAGTTAATGTAACATATTTATGTTGTTTTTGATATTTGCAAGTATATGTATCACTCAATTTGTAAAAAAAAGATGCAGGATAAAAGTATAAATTCACTTCTTACTCAGTTGAATTTGATTTTACCTGTACTTCAAGTTCATGCCTGAACAATATGTTGTATTGACACCCCAATGTTTGGCCTGTATCTTACTGCAAAACATCAAGACTTTCTAGCCATTTGCACATAATGGAAGAAGAGTATGCACACCTGCTCCCCTGGATGTTGCAGGTAAGCGGCTGTGTGCTGGAGAGACTTTTTCGAGGCAGAACCTGTTCCTCACATTCTCAACACTCCTGCAGAACTTTTCAATCAAGTCAGACGGTGTGTCTCTGGCAGACAGCAGCATTCCTGGTGTCATCGAGACAGCTCCTACATTCTGGGCACAGTTTGTGCCTCGCTAACAGGATATGTCGCTTTCTCAGGTAAATGTCCACTATTGTGTGTGCAGAAAAGGTAGGATAATTTAAGGCATTATGAAAATACGACCATAAGGAAATATATGCACTTAATAATCATTAAATTAAGGCACAGGGGAGATGGCAAAAATTACTAATACATTTCAATATGGTTGGAAAGTTCTGACAGAATGTATATGATTTAGGGGTAAAGGAAATAGTAGAGACATTTATGACAACGTGATTTTGGAACGTGTACTAGCAAGTTGAGATTTCCACCGAATTTTTTAGTTACATCTGGAAGTGGGTCAAGCAGGCAACAGAAGCAGCCAATACTCAGTGTACGTCCACCATTGATGGTAAGTCTTGCCCAAAGGATGTCATATGCTGCTTCAGTTTTTATCTCCAGGTCCGAGACTGTACTGTAATGAATACTCCACCTCTGTTTCCCATTACCCTACTCTTCCAATTTTCACTTAAATTTCACTCAAAAATCTCACTGATATCAGTTGTAGGTTTTAATCAACCTCCTGTACTTGGTATTATGTGAGGTCGATAGCTTTTTAGGAGCACTTGAAACCTAGGCACTTTGCTGCAATTTTTTTGGCAGTTAATCACTAAGATTTTAATACTCTCACCTGGCGGGGCATTTCTATGGATCTTACTCTAGTATTTGGGGGTCTCTAACTGCTATTGTTATTTGGACTGGATGGAGAGTCTCGTGATTAAAAAATCCATTATGTGCATCTGATATTCAGTCAGTTACCTTAGTAGTAGCCTCTGATGTGTAGTGTACATTTGATCATTTAAGGGGACCCTACAATTCTCAATGTTATGGTACAAGTCTAGGAAGTTACTTTCTAACTTTTTACAGAATCTTCACTCTCTGTTTGAAGCTTCCACTCGTGTCACCACCAGGGCACTATTAAATGGTCTGGGGACAATGCTGCAGCTCGTTTAATTGAAATCCCATAATCAAGACTGATCTTTTCATTTCTACAAGTCAGTGGAATGATCTGAGTGATCTCAGAGTTCAAACATGGGCCACCATCCACATCTGTTTGCACCCTGTTCTCTCTTAAGTTACATATATGAAATTAACTTGCCAGAGCCTTTTATGAAGGCTTGTACATGTTTTTTGATTATTAGGATTTGTTTTTGCTCATGTCCACCTGTTTTATTTTTTAAGTACAGAACCTTCATGATCAGAAAGCCTGTTGGGCAAATTTTGTAAACTCAGTACTGATGTAGGGATAGGATTAATAAATATTGCATCAACTCTTGTATGTAGCTTGACCATGTTTGACAAACATAATGTACTAGTAGACAAGTAAGTTTATTAAGTCACCATATAATATAATTTTTTCACATTTGTTCATCTAGAGGGTTGTAATTTGCTCCAGTTTATCCTGATATACCATTTGGTACTCGTAGACATGATTCGTGGTTAGTTTTTATTGCCTAATAAAAACAAGAGAATTCTCAAAGTGTTTCCCCACTGTAAGGCAACCCCATTTTTTTCCCCAGAGAACTGGGTATCAGTCCTAAGTAATATTGTAGAAGTATTACCTCTTTTGAAAGTTCCAAAATAGTTGGAGCCAGTATTATAGTTTGTAATATGAGTTACTGAAAGGTTGCTTAGCTTTAAGCCAGAGTTTTGAAAAGCATATAACATCACATCACAGATTGGAGCATAAACACTACCCTTCTTTCCTACGTATTTTGTCTCCACTCTTTCTTCCAGAGAAAATATATAGGATTAAGGCTATGCAACTGTAGCTTCAAGTGATTATAAGCCTGACATTTACATAGAGCTCAGAAGGATGCTGTAGTGTTACCGTAGTTGTATGATGAGAATATTTTTGAGTAACATATTGGTAAAATATTTTAAAAAACAGGCAAAACACCTAGATGAAGATATCATGATGTTCAGCTGTAGCAAATCCTGTGTGTGTGTGTGTGTGTGTGTGTGTGTGTGTGTGTGTGTGTGTGTGTGTGTGTGTGTGTGTGATGCTATTGTCTATATTTATTGTGTACTATAAACCATAACAAAATTAAATTTTATTTTCTCAGGTGACTACTATGATTCCCAAGGAGATACTCAGGATTCTTCAGCATCTACCCATGCAGCAGAACACACACATCTCGATTGCTTTCTTTATGTACTGGATACAGACACTTAGACCATGTGTGTTGGTGCTGAAGAAAATACTGCTGCCGAGGACAAAGTTAATGCAAAATTAATACAAAATTGTGCCAGTAATTTCTCGAACACTGCCAGGTCAACAGTTTTTATGGATTTGTTTAGCATTATTAGTGAATAAAACAATTTTGACAGGACAAACTGTGCAAATCAGCATGAGACAGTTTTCATCAAAAGACCAAAACTCCCAAATTGGTGAAGAACTATTTTATGTGTGTTTCTAACAGTTGTAGACTTCCAGTATTTGTGAATAAAGAGTTGAAGCACCTAATTTTATGTTCAGTGTAATTGGCATTACATAAATCATCCACACATCACTGCTATGGGAGCAGGTGGCTTCACAAAATATTTGCCACTGATTTCCTAAATTTATTTATCAATACCATATGTGTTGTCAGTTCCAAACTAAAGGTTACACTTTGAATTCAGTGCATTTACAAAAAAAATAGAGGTTATATGGGCAGTAAAAAGTGTTTTTACATTGCATAGTTCCTTGCTGTTTTAAAAGTGCACTTTACATTCATGGGAAAAAATGCAAAATTTGTGGCAGCTTATAAAGGACAGACATATGCTCTTGTTTTCTGTTTCTGAGGGATATCAGAAACTGTTATAACTGTTGTATGCTCTGCCAGCTACAAATCTTTTATGACACTGTCTAGAGATAGCGGTGCCACACCGAAGTCAACAATACGCATCGGTACGGCAGATGTTAGTGAGGTCTTGCTTCAATTCGCAACAATGAATGGGAGGGGCTCCAGAAGATCACATCTCTCTCAGTATTGCAGTACCGTCACATGTAGGTCAATATAGAGCTGAGCATGGAAGTGCTCTGCATCAGTTCGTAATCTCATCTGAAGCAGTCAACATCACCGTGTATGACTAAAGACTTACTCAAGTCCCAGATGAAAATGTACTTTTGTAAATGCTGAACACTTTACTTCAAGTGAGCAGTGTATTAATTAGGAAATCAACTGATCCTTTAATAGTCAATGGCAATTGTAAATTATCAAGCACTCCTGTGGCAAAGGATTTTATCTGTTAAAGTAAATATTTTTATTGTTCATGTAATAAAGTGAATTAATATTTCATATGTTGTAGTTCCAATGAGCCACCTCCCAGAGCAATCAAAGAACTCACATTTATGGATAGGTGCTTGTAGTTTCATCTGGTCCTGGCACCTTTAGTATAGTTTACTATAGAGATTAAAGCTACACAAACAACATATTGAGGCAGTTACACAGTAAGAGGGTTCTTCACAGCAGAAATTGTAATATGTATTTAATTTTAGTGCATTACTTGTTAACTATTCTTTCAAACATTTGAAATGATTTTTAGCTGGTTTATATGACCAAAAAAATTCATTACCTCAACATTAAAGATGTGGTTTCAGTCTGGGGATACCATTAACATTAAAACATTTGGCAGATACTTTACAGAAAAATTAATTAATTCATTGTTAATGAATGTTGTTGACTGACAAGTCTTAACATCAACCACCATCAGGCTCTCCATAAGCATTCCATGTTGTGTTGGTCACTTTGTGCCATACTTGTTATGACATGAATAATAATAATAATAATAATAATTATTATTATTATTATTATTATTATTTTGTGTGGCTCAATGATGTGATGCAAGTCTTTCAACTAGATGCCACTTTGGTGACTTGCATCTTCACTGCCCCAGTAATCCTACTGGGAACAGAGGACCTACAGTTCAATGTGGACCCTGAACCACATGTCGTTCCAGGCAGATCTTCAGATCAATGAGAGATGAACACTAGTTTAAAGGCAGGCTGAAAACAAACAGCAATACAACCCAGAATAAATACTTGCACTAACACATTATGTCATACACGTGAAAACGCGCACCTGCACTTCATTTGAAAGACATAATTTTTAACATAAAATTAATTTACAACACATTTAGTCATTTATAGATGATAACAGTACAGAAATCTTAATACCTCTGACTCTAGAGGGAAAAATCCCAAATTTAATTCCACAAAATTTCTGTATCCTGAGACTAGCATATAGGGGAAATGCTAGCTGGGAAAATTCTGAGCTGCAAATGTAAATAATAAATTGTGAAACCTACTTAAGTGCAAAGCATTTTGAGGCTGCTGTATCAGCTAAAATTTAATGCTCAAAAAATCCTGTAAATCTTGATACAGGCAGCAAAATTCTCTAACGCGTAACTGAAGTAGATTGTGTCCATACTGAGCAATGTTAGGAAATTACACAGTAGTGGGGAAAGGAAAACAGACATAATCAGCTGCATATGTGAAGTCAGAAAGAGGAGGCTATATGTATGAAACCATATGTAGATTGTGTAGAAGCATGAAATTCTCGCTCATAAAGTTAATACTTCACAAGTAAAATAACTAAATGCTGCTTTGTCAAAAATAGTATTTGTTCTTAATAAAAAGCTTTATTAACAGTGGTTGGTTGTTGCTTTTATTTTCTGTGATTGTAAAATAACTTGTTTCCAGCACAGTGTTTGCGAAACAATGTCAGTAACTTTAAGAGCCAGTACTGAATTTAACTTTTTACTATAGTATTTTTCTTAAGATAGAGCATTGTATTTTACTGTTTAGTATACAGCTACACTACTATATTGAGGCAAAATGTTGCCAAAATCTCGAAAAGTTAATGATCAATTTACTTCAGATTTTTACATGATACTCTAATAAACATTCAGATGGACATACGCTACATATCTGTTGTAAACAACAATTTACAGGTTTTCATTAAAACTGACTGCGAGAAAGAAAATGCTGTAGTGTGCTCTGCTGTAAAAATGTATGGCTGTATTTTCTTTTTTGCAGTTGATTTTAAGTGCAATAGCTGAGGATTTAAACCATTAGACAACCTGTATTCTCTCTCGTAACATGTAATTTTAAATAAGAATTGTATACAGATCAATGTGCTGTTTTGTTTTCTTCCTTGCATTGGGTTTTAACATAAAGTAGGAAAGTTGTATTTATGGTGTATTGGCCTAAATTAGTTTAGAATCCCTGCTAGCAGGCATTGTGATGGAAAAAGAAGAGACGGCACAGGCAGCACGGTGAAATAGTGCAGAAACCTCCCACGGAAGGTGCACGTGACATGAGAGCAGACTTGCTGATAGAAGTTTTTGCCAGCAGATGGTAGAAAGCTGGGTGGGCAGGGCTTATCCTGCATTGAGCCAGTGCAGACCTCATCTTGCACTTCATGTCGACTGTTGTTGCTGAGTGTTCAGCCCCCTGCACCAACGGTGTGCCAAGTTTACCCTGTGCTCTTCTCTATGTGGTTTCACACTTTCTGCGTCCTGTAGATTGACCAGCATGGTGAGCTTTTGTTTCCTCTCATAGGGTCTTGTTTTCTGAGTATTATTGAGCCACTGTCAGCCTGTGATGCACCTGCACCTATTGCATAGTCACACCTGTGCAAATACACACGTTAAAAAAAGTTTTGCATCACCCCAGTTCCAAGAACCCCTGAAGATAGATGTTGGCAGGATATTGTATCACAGACACAGTCCCTCTGACTGTTCAGAGATGTCACTAAACCCACACAAACATGTAAACAACCATTCATGAGCAGTGCCTATTAGATAGAGGGGCTCATACAGCCGATCAGTTCCAGTCATTCCACCAGGAAGGAGATGCACGGCTCGTGTTGCCTGTAGTTCAACCATGCCTAGATGGTCAATACTGTGGTTCGATCATGTCCGCATTGTTACATTGTGCCAGGAAGGGCTCCCAGCAAGGCAAGTGTCCAGGTGTCTTGGGGTGAACCAAAGTGATGTTGTTCAGGCATGGACAAGATACAGAGAGACAGGAACTGTCAATGACAAGCCTTGCTCAGGCCGCCTAAGGGCTACTAATGCAGTGGATGACCGCTGCCAACGGATTATGGCTCAGAGGAACCCTGACAGCAAAGCCACCATGTTGAATAATGCTTTTCGCACAGCCACAGGACGTCATGTTATGACTCAAACTGTGTGCAATAGACTGCATGATGCGCAACTTCACTCCCGACATCCATGGCGAGGTCCATTTCTGCAACCACAACACCATACAGCATGGTGCAGATGGACCCAACAACATGCCAAATGCACCACTCAGGATTGGCATCACGTTCTCTTCACCAGTGAGTGTCGCATATGCCTTCCACCAGACAGTCATCAGAGATGTGTTTGGAGGCAATCTGGTCAGGCTGAATGCCTTAGACACACTGTCCAGCAAGTGCAGCAAGGTGGATGTTCTCTGCTGTTTCGGGGTGGCATTATGTGGGGCTGACGTACACCACTGGTGGTCACAGAAGGCGCTCTAACGACCGTACAGTACATGAATGCCATCCTCCGACTGATAGTGCAACCATATCGGCAGCATATTGGCGAGGCATTAAACTTCATGGATGACAATTCACGCCCTCATTGTGCACATCATGTGAATGACTTCCTTCAGGATAATGACATCGCTCGACTAGAGTAGCCAGTATGTTCTCCAGACATGAAACCTATCTAACATGCCTGGGACAGATTGAAAAGGGCTGTTTATGGTCAACGTGACCCATCAACCACTCTGAGGGATCTACATCGAACCGCCGTTGAGGAGTGGGACAATCTGGGCCAACAGTGGCTTGATGGACTTGTGGATAGTTTGCCATGACAGATATAGGCATGCATCAATGCAAGAGGACGTGCTGCTGGGTATTAGAGGTATCGGTGTGTACATCAATCTGGACCACCACCTCTGGAGGTCTTGCTGTATGGTGGTATAACATGCCATGTGTGGTTTTCATGAGCAGTAGAAAGGATGGAAATGATGTTTATGTTGATCTCTATACCAATTTTCTGTACAGGTTCGAGAACTCTCAGAACCGAGGTGACGCAAAACCTTTTTTTGGTGTGTGTATTAAAATAAGAATACTACTATGGAATCTCAGTCATCCAAAACTTTGTAATCCTATCCTTTAGCACATTACAGCTGTGCAAAATAGCATCACTGAAGCTGTTATCCTCACAGATTCAGTAGCTGGAGAGGTCTGTCTCATACCCTGTATACCAATGATTCCAACTGATTTATCCATTCTTTTTAAGTGACTTCAATTCCCAATCAAGTTTTTGTTCGAAATAACAATGAACAATGCTCAAGCTCAAAGGAGAGAGGGGTTTTATACAAATAAATTGATTACGTATATATGGGGGATCTCTTCTTCACCTCACCATGCCTCTGTTTTCATCCAGAAGGTATCTGTATGATCTGCTGCACTAACAATAAGTGTTCAGAATTTCTGTGCCTGTATTACTTATAGCACATACCTCCCTTTTTTTCATATTTCACATATACTCAGTTATGATGGTCTTATATCTTGACTTGAAAAGAAACACCAAGGAATATCTAATGTATTCAGAAATTCTTCAATAAAATGAGACAATTACCACAGACTGCTTTTATACACTCATCTAATGAAAACTAATATTTTGCGTATATTTTGAATTAGCAGCAACAGAATCCTTTTCCACGTCCAGATTTACTTGCATGTGAAAGTTAACAATACTCTTTATCTGCATAGTCCAAAGTGTCTGATTAAAAAAGAACTATTACACGTAAATACACTGATAAACAAAAACGTTATGACCACCTACTTGGTCCACCTGTGGAACACATAAATAGCATGGATTCAACACATCCTCGGTAGGTTTCTGGAGATATGTGATTCCATATGTCTACATACAAGCCAGATAGTTCCTGTAAATTACGGACCAGCAGTTTGTGGGTGCAGAGTTGGCACCCAATAGTGTTCTACTGGATTCAGATCAAACAAATTTGATGACAAAGACATCAATGTAAGATCACTATTGTGCTCCTCAAACTATTGTAGCATGTTTCTAGAATGAAATTTTCACTCTACAATGCAGTGTGCGCTGATATGAAACTTCCTGGCAGATTAAAACTGTGTGCCAGACCGAGACTCAAACTTGGGACCTTTGACTTTCGCGGGCAAGTGCTCTACCAACTGAGCTACCCAAGCACGACTCATATCCCGTCCTCACAGCTTTAATTCCACCAGTACCTCATCTCCTACCTTCCAAACTACACAGTAGCTCTCCTGCAAACCTTGCAGAACTAGCACTCCTGGAAGAAAGGATATTGCAGAGACATGGCTTAGCCACAGCCTGGGGGATGTATCTAGAATGAAATTTTCACTCTACAGTGGAGTGTGCACTGATATGAAACTTCCTGGCAGATTAAAACTGTGTGCCAGACCAAGACTCGAACTCAGGACCTTTGACTTTCGCGGGCAAGTGCTCTACCAACTGAGCTACCCAAACATGACTCATATCCCGTCCTCACAGCTTTAATTCCACCAGTACCTCATCTCCTACCTTCCCAACTTCACAGAAGCTGTCCTGCGAACATTGCAGAAGTAGCACTCCTGGAAGTTTCTTATTGTAGCATGGTTCTGGTCTTGTGACATGGGCACTTGCCTTCTGGGAGATGCCATTGCTGTTGGGGAGATATCAGGCATGAAGGATTGTACATGGTCTGCAACAATGTTCACATAGTCTACAGCTGTCATGGTGCCTCCAATTACTACATGTCTCCTGAAAGCCCCCATAGCATAATACCACCCCCACCAACCTACGCCCTTGGCTCAATGCATATTTTGAGCAGACATTCACCACAATTATGGTGTAACCGAACATGATCATATCTTTTTGAAGTCCCAAATGTTCTTGTGACAGCATCAGAATCTGGTAAACTAATGTCTGACCATGTCAAAAGATATCTTACAGCAGTTTCCATTACCACTGTGGAGAAATCATTTGTATTGTTGTTAGATTCTTGGGATGAACAAAGTGAAAGAACTGATTTGATCATCATACAGGAAACAAGGATCTTGTTCATCTGGTGATCCCAAAGGGCTCAATGGCACAGGTACAGCCATGGGAAAAATACAGCTTTTGAAGTTAGAAGAACTTTGCGAGAAGACTTTCAGATCTAGTTCTGCCGAATGATTACAGTGTCAATCCCCACCTGAGAAACAATATAACCAAGATGCAGTCACTAGTAGATGATCAATTCATTCACCAAAGTTTTCCAGTGTCCTAAACTATGTCTGGTGCAAATCAGGATATTTAGAGGATTGCCCACCATAATTTGAGAATCTTGCGATGGGCAGCACAATATAAAACAAATTATATTATGTTGTCAAACATGTGTATTATGTGGAAGAATTTCATTCATTTTATGTACATGGTATAAAAATGTAATGTTTTAAGCATTTCTCTAGAGATAATCATTATTGCCTTTTTTTTAATGGAGTTTCTATCAGAAGTTGGTGCACCACGACCACCACACCAGTATTAACAAAAGCAGGAGGGTCACCATTGGTCATGGAAGCATAATTTTTTTTACATTGCAAATCAATTTGCAATTGATCTGCATTTGTACCTTCATTGACACGTGCAGAGATTGCAATTTTACTGCTTGTATTTGTGAGTACACAGGGCTTTAATACTAGGACTGATGACGGTCATGCAGTGATTGAAATTGATTTGCAACAGAAATAATGATTTCTACATCAATGAGCAATCCTAACCCTCCTTTTGTCATTATTGTAGTGATTTTGTATCATAATAATAAGTTACTTATTATTTTCAGCTAACAAAATACACATGTCTAAAATGGTAAACTAAAGTAACATGAGTTTAAAATGGGAAAATAACAATTTAAAACATAAAACAAAAATAAGTAAAACAAATAATTAGAATAATAATGAACACTTAGATATTTTAATTAGGTATGCTGAAAATACTCCAGCAGCACATTGTGTACAGCTTATTTTCCAAAAATAATATTTTAGAAACCAGTTTTATTACACATGGATGGCTGTGACATGAAAGCTTCTTTAATTTAAGTTGTAACAAAAGTTTCCATTTTTCAAAATTAGTTAATGGTGGAGAGGTATTTTCCAAAATTTCAAATTACAGTAGTACAAAAGTTTATTATACAGTTTTCAAGAATGTTAACTACATTTCACCTTCTATATAAAACACTATTTTTTATATATCATGCTTTCAAAAATATTCCCCCTAAACCAAATATGCCATATTAGCTTTCAGGGTATGTTTTACCCCTTGAGCATGAAAATGGGCAAAAATGAAAAATACTCATTGAATTATTTTGACCAATCTGCATACCTGCCAAGTTTCATTTACACTTGGGAATGTTCCCTTGTAAGAAAGACAGTATTACCAGCCACTCTGGAACTTATTAAAATATTCCAGAATTTCTTTATGTTTTTGTGTTTATGTCCACATGAAAAACACATCTTTTTGAACATCAGTCCATTGTCCTCAAAACTAGATGGTAGATCACGATGCATTCTCCTTCCAGCATGAGGTGGCTGCACATCACAGGGAAATGCCCTATTCTTTGTTGTTTTGAGTGCCGCTTCTTTCCATCTGAGTGTCTGGGATGATGGTGTAGTTTATCAGTTTGTATTGCCAGCCATTCATCTTTCCGCTGACACAGGATCTTTGTTTGAGAGTGTGAGGTAATAGTGTGTGACACTGAATTCTCACGTGTCGCTCACTGCTCTTCCTGGCCACATTGTCAGCTCCCTCATTCCCATTGGTTCCCAAATGCTGTGGGGCCAAATGGATTGATATCTCTTGGATGTGATGCTGTAGAAACAGGTTATACTGAATATTCTGGACCAGTTTGTTCACAGATTGCAATTGGGAAATACTCCGAAGGACACACTGAGCGAGGTGGCGCAGTGGTTAGCACACTGGACTTTCATTCAGAGGTTTGATGGTTCAAGTGCCTGTTTCATGATCCAAATTTGGTTTCACATGATGGTTCCTTTGAAAAGGACATGGATGATTTCCTTCCCCAACCTTCTGTAATGCAAGATTGTGCTCCATCTTTAATGACCGCACTGTCAACTGGACGTTAAACTCTGATCTTCCTTCCTTCTTGAGGCCACTAAGGGAACCTGAGCATAGGAGGAAGTCCTTGCCTCAATCCCTTCTCATTTGCACTGGTGCCTTGAAGATGGCGTAGAGCTCCTAATTGAAGACGGTAAACTGATTTGGCAGACAAACCTTGTGAACACTGTGGGAAGACAGCACACAGCCGAGTGTCTGTGATTGTTTGGAGCCACTAGTTTAAAAAGTATTTAAAATTACAATGATAATTTAAAAGTTCTTAAAATGAAGTCTAGAAACATCATCTGGAGTGTCAGATGTCCTGTACTCTGTCAAATTTAAGTATGAGTCTTGGTTTTAACAATAACAATGGGGGATATTTACTCCAACACTGGATTAGGATGTTCGTGCCTGCCATAGTTAGTTTTGTGAGGTGCTCCTGTGCCCAAGTCACAAAAGTTCTCATTACCACTCTATGATATACACTCCTGGAAATTGAAATAAGAACACCGTGAATTCATTGTCCCAGGAAGGGGAAACTTTATTGACACATTCCTGGGGTCAGATACATCACATGATCACACTGACAGAACCACAGGCACATGGACACAGGCAACAGAGCATGCACAATGTCGGCACTAGTACAGTGTATATCCACCTTTTGCAGCAATGCAGGCTGCTATTTTCCCATGGAGACGATCGTAGAGATGCTGGATGTAGTCCTGTGGAACGGCTTGCCATGCCATTTCCACCTGGCACCTCAGTTGGACCAGCGTTCGTGCTGGACGTGCAGACCGCGTGAGACGACGCTTCATCCAGTCCCAAACATGCTCAATGGGGGACAGATCCGGAGATCTTGCTGGCCAGGGTAGTTGACTTACACCTTCTAGAGCACGTTGGGTGGCACAGCATACATGCGGACGTGCATTGTCCTGTTGGAACAGCAAGTTCCCTTGCCGGTCTAGGAATGGTAGAACGATGGGTTCGATGACGGTTTGGATGTACCGTGCACTATTCAGTGTCCCCTCGACGATCACCAGTGGTGTACGGCCAGTGTAGGGGATCGCTCCCCACACCATGATGCCGGGTGTTGGCCCTGTGTGCCTCGGTCGTATGCAGTCCTGATTGTGGCGCTCACCTGCACGGCGCCAAACACGCATACGACCATCATTGGCACCAAGGCAGAAGCGACTCTCATCGCTGAAGACGACACGTCTCCATCCGTCCCTCCATTCACGCCTGTCGCGACACCACTGGAGGCGGGCTGCACGATGTTGGGGCGTGAGCGGAAGACGGCCTAACGGTGTGCGGGACCGTAGCCCAGCTTCATGGAGACGGTTGCGAATGGTCCTCGCCGATACCCCAGGAGCAACAGTGTCCCTAATTTGCTGGGAAGTGGCGGTGCGGTCCCCTACGGCACTGCGTAGGATCCTACGGTCTTGGCGTGCATCCGTGCGTCGCTGCGGTCCGGTCCCAGGTCGAGGGGCACGTGCACCTTCCGCCGACCACTGGCGACAACATCGATGTACTGTGGAGACCTCACACCCCACGTGTTGAGCAATTCGGCGGTACGTCCACCCGGCCTCCCGCATGCCCACTATACGCCCTCGCTCAAAGTCCGTCAACTGCACATACGGTTCACGTCCACGCTGTCGCGGCATGCTACCAGTGTTAAAGACTGCGATGGAGCTCCGTATGCCACGGCAAACTGGCTGACACTGACGGCGGCGGTGCACAAATGCTGCGCAGCTAGCGCCATTCGACGGCCAACACCGCGGTTCCTGGTGTGTCCGCTGTGCCGTGCGTGTGATCATTGCTTGTACAGCCCTCTCGCAGTGTCCGGAGCAAGTATGGTGGGTCTGACACACCGGTGTCAATGTGTTCTTTTTTCCATTTCCAGGAGTGTAGAAGCACCTGATCAATTGTTGTTTGAACAATGAGATGAAACATTAGCAACTAGAAAAATAACTTGATCTTTTTTAGAACATCATACCTTAAAGAAGCTTTGCTGGTTGGCGAGTGATAGCTTACTAGCTTTGGCACATGCGCTTTATGTGGGGGCTTGAACTGTAGGCTTCTGTAGCTGATCTAAGGGTACATTTAGAATGGCAGCTTTGCTGCTGGCACCTTGCTGCTCACTGCCTGCACATCACACCTCGCTACTCACCAGACCCTCTTTACATTTACGCTGCAGCCTCACTGCTGGCACATCACTGGTTGCTGCTCACTGGGAGTATTTAACATGCAACTGTTCACAACTCAGAGTGCATTACCTACTGTGATGTGAAGTGTAAACATGTTCCCTGCATCAATCTGACAATGGTGATTGTGGTTTGTTCACTGCAGAAATGTGGATATTGGCAGGAAAAAGAAGTGATATGGAATATGTTTCATGAGTGCTGAGAGTTCATTCTGCAGATACTTTCAACAGTTCTATCAAAAACTTAAAAAATATCCAGGGCACTTTTTCAAACAGTTACGAATGTTGCAATGAACTTTCCAGTATATTTTAAATGTTATCGAACCAGAAATAGCCAAATGGATAAAAATTTGGACCGACATTGTTAATGTAATTTCTGTTGTGGAGTGACTTGTGTTCACTCTGAGGTAACAATTCACCAGTTTTTAATTATATTTCCTTTATGTGCTACATCTATCACATGTAGATTTTTGTAACAATACCAGAGAAGGAATGTTGCTACTGACCATATGGCGGAGATGCTGAGTCGCGATAGGTACAACAAAAAGATTCACACAATTAAAGCTTTCGCAGACGTGTGTGCAAGTTGCGTTTGTGTGTGTGTGTGTGTGTGTGTGTGTGTGTGTGTGTGTGTGTGTGTGTGTGTGTGTGTGTGAGTGTGCGCATGTGTGTATGTATGTCTACTGCTGACAAAGGCCTTAATGGCCGAAAGCTTTAATTGTGTGAATCTTTTTGTTGTGCCTATCACGGCTCAGTCTCTCTGCCATATGGTCAGTAGCGACTTTCCTTTTCTGGTATTGTTACATTCCATCCTGGATTTTCCATTGTTTGACATGTAGATTTTTGCACTTACAGCAAAAATAATAAATTAGATGAAATTGGTGCTAATGTCTAACAATATTGCACCTAATTATTAATGACAGGTCCTATTTAACTCTTCTTCCTATGAGAAGATTTTGTATTACAGGGATTTTAAGAACTATCATACAGGGTGAGGCAAGTAAAAGTGGCCTGAATGAGTGGATGCGATTGGACGTGAATTTGTGGCAACATTAATAGAGGAGGAAAAGACCTACAGTTACTTCAAACAAGATGGAGCAATTATCCATACGGCCAGCTAAGCCTTGAAGCGCTTTTACATAATCCTGACACCTGACAGATTTGTTAACATAGATCAGTCGGGTCATGACCCTAGCAGGTCACCCAGATCATGTGAGCTGTCAGTGTGCGAGTACTTTTTGTGGGGAGCTCTCAAGTCTAAGGTTTCCAGCAGTCCAGTTTCAGTCTACTTTCAGCATCTGCTATAGTCACGTTAGTACTTTCCTCTACTGTGTTTCTTTGTACCGTGGAACTCTGTTCTCTGGGGCACTTTTATTTTCCTTGCCCTCTACAAACAATGAATAACAATAAAATAGTTTTATGATAGTTTATTTTAATTAGTTCTAACAACATTTCAGAAGTGAACTAAAATATAGAAAAAAAAGTTTATTTAGTCCCATTTTAAGGACAGTTCTAATTGAGTCTTTGTCATTCATGATACTTGCTTCAGTCTTATCTGCATGATTTGAGTCCCTGCCACCAAAATCTGTACAATGTTGGTGACTAAGTGCTGTTTCTGGTGCAAAATTGCTGGATACATGGTGATTACTAATGTTCACTGCACATGTTGAAGGATAAATATCTGCACACTGTTGAGTAGCTGCATCATTCCTTCTGTAATTCTGATCTAATGATCCGTATACTTATTCCATAACATTCTCCTGTACACCTATTCTGAATGAAATTTTGTCGGAAGGAGTCGTGCATCTCATGTGAGGAAGAAGCTCTGTGAAAAATGTAACATCTTTATTGTTTTTGTCTGATAGCTGCAACTCTCTTTCTTTGCATGTACACAACTTCTCCTTTCCAATTTCTGTTAATGGAATGCCAACTGGATCTACAGATTGTGGTCTCTTGCTGCAGCCTGAACATTCAGCTGCTGCTGAGGTAGATCTGGTGAGAATGGAGAAGTGAAGATGCTAAACGTGCTGTTGGTTGGCTGTTTCACCAGAATCAGAATTATAATCACTGATTTGTTCACTGTTATCACTGGATTCCACCACATCCCAGTTCCCACTAGGTGCTCTAAGTTCAAAATTATCTTTTAGGAACAACATAGCCTCGAAATATGCCCATTGTACTGGATCTGTGTGACCAGCAGTGCTTAAAGCATATCTAGAATGCATGTTCAGCTTTTCTTGGGACTGCTGTTAAAGACTTTTCCATTATTTCTTAACACTGCAGATTGCTGGAATGAGTGTAAAAATATCTTTGTAGTAACATTAAATAAAAAAAAAAACATTTCTATGAAGTAGATGAAGCATTTACATAAATAGACAGTTGAGAGTAACAGAATTTTATTTTATTTCAATTTCAGGTTCTTGGCAGCAGGGAACACATATGCAAGTTTAGCAGGAAACTTTGGAGAAGGAACAACTACTGTTTCTCAGATTGTCAAACAGATTTCACCAGTCCTGTGGCAAATCTTATAACCATGAAATATGAAGCCGCCACTGGCAGAAGAATTCAAAGGAATAGCTGATATGTTTTACAAGAAATGACAGTTCCCAAATTGTCTAGATTCTGAAACTGAAATGTATTGTACTGAAATGTATTGTAGGGAAGGAGATAGCTGGGTACAGATGGGGGAAAAGGAGACAGTGAGTGCTTTCTGGCAAAGTGTGCAAGGACTAGAGACTAGATCAGTGGGTGCATTGGCAAAGAGCAGTGCACAATGAGGATGAAAGAATGTGAGTTGGGAGGACATGATAGGACAGAGGCAGTGGAAACTGTTGGGTGGAGATTGTGAGGACAGTGGGTCACCACAGGTTGAGGCCAGGATTATTTTGGGAGCAGAGTGTGTGTTGTAAGGATAACTTCCACCGGTGCATTTCAGAAAAGTTGGTGGTGAAGGGAGGATCCAAATGGCCCAACTTGTAAAGTAGCCATTGAAATCAAGCTTATTATGTTCAGCTGCATGTTCTGCAACAGGATGGTCCACTTTGCTCTTGGCCTCAGTTTGGCAGTGGCCGTTCATCCTGGTGGATAGCTGGTTGGAAGTCATATCACTATAAAAAGCTGAGCAATGACTGCATCAGAGCCGGTACATAAACATGGCTGCTTTCAAAGGTGTCCCAGCATCTCATTGGGTAGTATAAGCCTGTGACAGGGCTTGAATAGGCAGTGCTGGGTGCATGGACTGAGTAGGTCTTGCAACTGGATCTTCCACAGGGATATGATCCTTGTGGCAAGAGGTTGGAATTGGAAGTGGTATAAGGATGGACAAAAGTACTGTAAAGGTTGGGTGGGTGAACGATCTTGGGCAGGATTTCCTTAATATCAGGGTATGATGATAGATTACTAAAACCCTGACAAAGGCTGTGGTTCAGTTGTTCCTGTCTGGGGTGGTACTAGGGGACGAGTGAGGCACTCCTTTGTAGCTAATTCTTGGGGGTTGTGGGAGGATTTGGGGTGTGGGGATATGACATGGGAGAACTGTCTGTGACTTTGTCTGGTGGATAGTGCCTGTCTGTGAAGGCCTTTGTGACACCTTCAGAATACTGGGCAAGAGAACTGGCATCCCTGCAGACATGCTGTATCAGGGCGGTTATGCAGTATGGGAGGGATGCTTTGATTTGGAAGGGATGACTGTCAAAATGCAGGTACTGTTGGTGATTGGTGAGTTTAGTGTGAACTGAGATGTGGATGGAGCCCTCAGAAAGGAGGAGGTCAACATCCAGGTCAACATCAACACTGGGTTGAAAAGGACCAGGTGAAGTGGATTGGAGAAGGTGCTGAGGTTGTGAAGGAATGAGGACAGGGTGTCCTGGTTCTGAATGCAGATCATGAAGATATCATCAATGAACCTGAACCAGATCAAGGGTTTGGGGTTTTGGGGGGGGGGGGGGGCTAGGATAGTTTCCTTTAGATGGCCCATAAACAGGTCATAGAAGAGGGCCATACGGGTCCCAATGGCTGTGCTGCAGATTTGTTTTTGTACCATCCCTTCAGAGGAGAATTAATGGTGTGTGAGGATATAGTTAGTAAGGTGTATGAGAAATGAGGTATTGGGTTTGGAGTCTGAAGGGCATAGGGAGAGGTAGCATTCATGAGCTCATGCCCATGGCCCTACTGCTATTATTTTTGTGAATGTGTGCATGTTCTCTCTGTCTGAGGAAGGCTTTTACTGAAAGCTTAATGTGTAACAGTCATTTTGCTGTGCCTGTATGCAACTCAATGTGTCATCTTCATGATGAGTAGCAATCTGTCCTTTCCATAACTGTTCATATTCCAACCTGGAATTTCCATAGTTCAGAATAATTAACTGTTTAAAATCATCACTCATAGTTCTCACTATTGATATTGTCTCCATTGCTCATACAATACTGTCTGCATATAGGCCCCGAGAAAATGTGAGAAATGTGGAGCAGTCAAACACGGCACTGCTAGAGTAACCTCAAAGCAGCCAATCACAGCTCAATTTTGAGGACAAGAGACAATGGTTTCAGTATGAAACTCAAACCAACTTGATATGATTGCTTGGTGAGGATTGAAGTGAGCAGTGTGACAAGAAGCAATGGTGCAGAGTAAATGTGCTGGTAAGGGTCTGTGGGCTTGTTTCACAGTTGCCATGCTGATCCATAGATCATGTAGACATAGTCTAGCTGGAACTGAAGAAAAGCTTTATAACACAGGGAAAAAACTGTGTGCTCCCTAAGTTGTCTCAGATATTTAAAAAATTTTAAGGTCTTTAGAGCTCCTGTTTTAAGCTCTTTTGCATATGGGAGCCAACTAAGTTTCTACTCAAACATAAGGCTAAGCACTTACTTGTTGGAGTGTTTGTTACATGCAACAACAATACATTAAAAACAAGATGGGTATGTTCAAATTAACACATACTTTTCTCAAGGGAAAACATAAAAATTTGTGGTTTCTGCCAAAACCTCTAGTCTCCTCAGTATCATTTGCATTTGACAGGCAGTGGCCAAGGGAGGGAAGTCAGAACTGAAGTTTGTAAACTTTTCCACAAATAGACAGATTTTAACAGGACTTCTTTCTCTGGTACTATACTGCCAGTTGCTACAGAAAAGAGTGGGACACTTAGTATACTCCCCTGAGGACCTCAACATTCTTGTGAGTATAGGTCCAAGAATGAACTGTCAACTCCAAATCTGAATGATTGCAATATAATTTGGAGCTGCTTAACTGTGTACCTGTTGTAAGAAGTTACACAATAAAGTTGTGCCATAGGCCTTTTTCCAGTATGAACGAATATGTCCATTAAATGCTGCCTAGAGACAAAGGCTTCTTGTTTTGTCACTTCTGGCGAGATCAGGTTATCGAGTGGTGAGCAACGTCTCCTGAAACACGCTGGGCAGGGCTTAGCACCTTCCTAGACTCAAGGACCCAAACTAAGTAGCAGTTTGATCATGTGCTGAACAGTCTTCTCAATGCAGCGGGTGAGAGCTCCATTTCAATGACTATGGGGATTGGTACAGTCTTTCTTCAGCCTAAATTTAGATGAAAAAGGTGAGGAGATTTTCTTTTAAAGTTTTGTTGAAATTTTTTAATATTTCATAGTACACACCATCTGCCCTAGTATGGTACTGTGGGCTACAGGCAACGCATGCTAAAAATGGTTCAAATGGCTCTTAGTACTAAGGGGCTTAACATCTGAGGTCATCAGTCCCCTAGAACTTAGAACTACTTAAACCTAACTAACCTAAGGAAATCACACACATCCATGCCCGAGGCAGGATTTGAACCTGTGACCGTAGCGGTCATGCAGTTCCAGATTGAAGTGCCTAGAACCGCTCAGCCAAAGCGGCCGGCCAACACATGCTACAGCTCCCACATGGGAAAGGGGCAATTGTATTACTCTAAATTTACTGAACTAAAATTAGATGGGATTTCTCGATGACGAAAGTGTAATGCATTAATGTTCACATTTGGAGGACCCACATTCAATTCCCAGTAATGCCAAGGATTTTTCTTTGGCGGGAGGCCTGGTATGCGATGGATTCAGTTTTGTGATGCCAATTGAGGAGTTAATTGGCCAAGTAGTAGCTGCTCCACTCTGGAAAGTCTGCAAAATGGCTGGGAGAGCACTGTGTTGACCACATGCCCTTCCATACCGCATCTCCGCATCTCTCTGACACCACAGGGCAAAGGATGACATGATGGCCAGTAGACATCCCTTGGGCCTTCATGGCCTGGACGAAGAGCTCGGTTTTAGGCATTCATCATCCTTTATCACTAATCCATCTCTTTAGACTCTCATATTTTTCCAAATGGTGTAGAATGATTAATGGGCTTCAAGAACTCCTATCATGACTTTCTTTTGCTGATCTTGATAACACATCTGGCTCTTGCCACGTGAGATGATGTCAGGTTTTCATTTGTTGGTGTTTGGGGGAATCAGCACAGAACTTTTCATCTTTTCGTAACTGCTGTATATCACTCCTCATTCCACCTTAGGACTCTGCATCTGGAGATGCTTCCAGAATGACTTTGGAATAGATGCTTCTATAGCCCAATTCGTCCTAGTGATTTGATCCATCTTGCCTTGGACACTGTCTACTTTTTCAAAGACCATGAGTTAGCTGAATAGTGCCCAGTTGGTTCTGTTGAATATACATTTTGGAGTACTCATTTCGGGTGGTACCCTTTGCTTTAGGTAAGTCAATTGGGAAAGAGGTCACTCAAATGTAGGTTTTATATTACTCACCACTGCATTACATTTGCTATGGAAGGAGAAGTAAATGATGAATCAGTGGCTGAGAATGATCCTGTTGCTGTGATGATGTGTGTTGGCTTACTTGTGTTAAGAAGATAGACATTGCCATGTAAGAGAAAACTCTCAATTGTGTAACCCTGGAGAAAGGTGCAGGTAGAGCCCCACTGCTTGTGATGGGCAGTGTAGTCTCCAAGGAAGAGAAAGGGTAGGGAAGTTGATCAACAAGGCCTTCAAGAGCAACTACGTCAATTGGATTGTGTGTCAAAAGATACAGGGAACACATGGTAATTTTAGACAATATACAAATATCTGCAGCTACTGCCTTGGAGTTAATACGAGGGCTATCCACAAAGTACATTACGTTTTGGAATTAAAAATAAATAAAGTATTAAAAATTTTTTTATTATATACAGATGAGAGCCACACTTAAATACTACTTTTCTACATATTGCCATTTAAATTAAGGTACTTATTGTAGCGATGGACGAGCTTGGAAATTCCTTCATCGTAAAATTCGGCCGCCTGCACCTTCAACCACATGGTTACCTCTCCTTGAAGCTGTGCGTCGTCATCAAAATGCTGCATAGCCAACCACTTCTTCATTGCTGGGAATAAGTGGAAGTCGCTCAGTGCCAGGTCGGGACTGTACGGTGGATGAGGAAACAACTCCCACTTAAAAGATTCAAGAACTTCACGAGTGGCATTTGCCGTGTGGGCCCAGGTGTTGTCATGAATCAGCAAGATCTTTGAGTCCAACTTTCCCCTGCGCTTGTTTTGTATTGCTCTTCTGAGGTTGTGCAGAGTTTGGCAATACCTTTGAGAGTTTATTGTAGTGCCTCTTTCCAGGAAATCCACAAAAATCACACCTTTTCTGTCCCAAAAGACACTCACCATCACCTTTCTTGCCGACATTGTCTGCATGCATTTCTTGGATTTTTGGGGGGAATTTGTGTGTCCCCACTGCATTGACTGCAATTTTGTCTTGCAGTTCACATGCTTAACCCATGTTTTGTCACCAGTAACAATGCGATCGAGTAATGAGTCGCCATCTTTCTCGTAACCATCCAAAAACATTAACGCTGCAGCCATTCGCTGATTTTTGTGAATCTCTGTCAAGATTTTTGGTATCCATCTTGCACAAAACTTGTGGTAACCAAGCTTTTCGGTAACGATTTCGTGCAACAAACTTCGTGAAATTTGTGGAAAACTCATAGAGAGTTCCGTTATTGTGAAATTACGGTTTTCATGGACCGCGGCATCGACTTTTTCGACAAGTTCGGCAGTCACTATGCTGGGTCTTCCACTTCGCTCTTCGTCATGAACGATAGTTCGGCCATTTTTAAATTTTATGACCCATTGACGCACTCCACCTTCAGTGATTATGTTGTCCCCATACACATCACAAAGCTGCCGATAGATTTCTATCGGTGTACAGTTTTTTGCAGTCAGAAACCTTATTACAGCACGCACTTCACACTTCGCAGCATTTTCAATTAACGCTGACATTTCAAACTGTCACAGTAACTCAACGGAGTACAGCACGAACCTCTCACTAGCACGGCAGGATGCCGACTGAGTGGCGGAATGCCATGACACCAAGATGGCTGCGCTAGCCCCGCCCCTAACAGACACAAATGGAGACGTAATGTACTTTGTGGACAGCCCTCGTACATGGTCTAGTCACATTAATGGAACTATTGTCTATGTTCAGTGTCAACATTCAATAACTACTCACAGACAGCAGGTGGCAGCAGTAGCAGCGAGGGTATGCAGTGACTCAGGGGATGCACTTAACACTGCAGTTCTGCAAGGTTCACAGGAGAGCTTCTGTAAAGTTTGTGGTAGGAGACGAGATACTGGCAGAAGTAAAGCTGCGAGTACCGGGCGTGAGTCGTGCTTCGGTAGCTCAGATGGTAGAGCACTTGCCCGCGAAAGGCAAAGGTCCCGAGTTCGAGTCTCAGTCGGGCACACAGTTTTAATCTGCCAGGAAGTTTCATCAAAAGTACTGACAAATTGCCTGTTCGCTTCTGTCTTGGGTTCTTTGGCCGATGTTTGTCTGATGATTTTTATATTTTGCGTTTGAGGTGCTGCAGCTCACATACGCAAGAGCAACACGAATATGTGAGCCACTGCACTTCAGATGCAAATACAACACTTGGAAAGTGTTCCGAGGAACAACGTGTACTCCACAAGTTATATTGAAGGTATAACAGAGCCAAAGACTCAGCGAAGTGACAAGCCAGAAACAGAAATGTTGGGCATGGCCTTTCTGCCGCACATTCCCAGAGTGACAGACAAGATCGGCCGTATATTGCGAAATCACGGCGTAAAGATTATTTACAAACTGACAAAGAAAGTCAAACAGTGTCTCAGATTGGCAATGGACCCACTTACAATGTCAGGAATATACTGCATACCATGCACATGCGGAAAAGTTTATGTTGGAATGACTGGACCATCAATCAACATCGTGATCACAGAATGTAAGCGACACTGCAGGTTGGGACAGGTCAAGAAATCGGTTGTGGCAGAGCACACGTTGTGTGAGACCGTCCACATAATAAAATTCGCTGACACGGAAGTTCTGGCTGTAGAGAATAACTATCACACCTGCTTGTCCAGAGAAACTACAGAAATACACAAACGTGAAAATAGCTTCAACAAGAAAGAAGAAAGTCTCAACGTAAACGCATCCTGGCTTCCTGAGCTGCAGCGAACGACCGTCACAGATAACAAGAGGAGAACCACACCGGAAATGACCGCAGAGAAGCCTCTGGACAATGATGCATCAGGTACAAATAGTTCGCAGCCGCGAGCTCAGTTCCAGTCCAGCACCAGTAATGGAAGATTAAACTTTAACAATGCCAGCCATTCATGCTGGCGAAATGTCAGAAAAATCATCAGATGAACGTCGGCAGAAGAACCTGAGACAGAAGCCAACAGGCATTTTGTCAACAAGTGGTCACAAAAGCCTTAACAATTTTGTATCAAAAGTACTCCAAGTACTGTCCTCTCCTGTGGCTAATCTCCTCTAAAGGACAGTAACTGCCAGCCCTAACTGCCGACCGTCACTGCCTGTGTATTTCGTTGAGACTGCTGACCGCAGCAGCCACGCCAGTCAGTGAGTCATCTCTGTGAAAGGAACACGCACGTGAGTTCACAACATGGATGCTGATACCATTCTAGGTGTTGTGGTGGAAGAGGAAGAAGAAGAGGAAATTATTGCAATGCTTCCAAGATCTTGTCCCCTCAGCATTTTCCAAACACGAAAAAGTGAAGGAATATATGCTAACTTAGTAACCGGTCACTTGCGAAGCGATGAAGAGAGGTTCAAAAATTTCTTTACACCTAACCCATCTCAGTTCGATTTTGTTTTAAGTCTGGTGAAAGAAGATATAGCAGGAACAGCTACCAGTGCAGTGCAAACTCCAATAGAAGCCGACGAAAAAATGGCAGTAACTTTATGGTAAGTATATGTATAAAAACATACATATTCATCCACAATGGTTTAAAATGCATAATTTTGTATCTCTATGAAATAACATAAATTTCTATTAAAATAATAGGTTTATTTGGAAACGACTCAGGGCCTGTAGAGTTCGTTGTTTATTTTTACATTATCTTTACACTGTGTTTACATTATGATTAGTAATTAATTTCAAAAGTAGTATCACCTGCTTGTGGTTCGATGTTTATTAATGGGATGAAAGTGTACGTATCGTCTCCAACCGATGAAGTTCGTTCGAACGGAGATGAAAGGGAAGACGAGCTGGAAGGTTTGATGCTGACAGGTAGTGGCACAAGAGATGATTCTGAAGAACTGTCAAGTACCGTAACATACACTCCTGGAAATTGAAATAAGAACACCGTGAATTCATTGTGCCAGGAAGGGGAAACTTTATTGACACATTCCTGGGGTCAGATACATCACATGATCACACTGACAGAACCACAGGCACATAGACACAGGCAACAGAGCATGCACAATGTCGGCACTAGTACAGTGTATATCCACCTTTCGCAGCAATGCAGGCTGCTATTCTCCCATGGAGACGATCGTAGAGATGCTGGATGTAGTCCTGTGGAATGGCTTGCCATGCCATTTCCACCTGGCACCTCAGTTGGACCAGCGTTCGTGCTGGACGTGCAGACCGCGTGAGACGACGCTTCATCCAGTCCCAAACATGCTCAATGGGGGACAGATCCGGAGATCTTGCTGGCCAGGGTAGTTGACTTACACCTTCTAGAGCACGTTGGGTGGCACGGGATACATGCGGACGTGCATTGTCCTGTTGGAACAGCAAGTTCCCTTGCCGGTCTAGGAATGGTAGAACGATGGGTTCGATGACGGTTTGGATGTACCGTGCACTATTCAGTGTCCCCTCGACGATCACCAGTGGTGTACGGCCAGTGTAGGAGATCGCTCCCCACACCATGATGCCGGGTGTTGGCCCTGTGTGCCTCGGTCGTATGCAGTCCTGATTGTGGCGCTCACCTGCACGGCGCCAAACACGCATACGACCATCATTGGCACCAAGGCAGAAGCGACTCTCATCGCTGAAGACGACACGTCTCCATTCGTCCCTCCATTCACGCCTGTCGCGACACCACTGGAGGCGGGCTGCACGATGTTGGGGCGTGAGCGGAAGACGGCCTAACGGTGTGCGGGACCGTAGCCCAGCTTCATGGAGACGGTTGCGAATGGTCCTCGCCGATACCCCGGGAGCAACAGTGTCCCTAATTGGCTGGGAAGTGGCGGTGCGGTCCCCTACGGCACTGCATAGGATCCTACGGTCTTGGCGTGCATCCGTGCGTCGCTGCGGTCCGGTCCCAGGTCGACGGGCACGTGCACCTTCCGCCGACCACTGGCGACAACATCGATGTACTGTGGAGACCTCACGCCCCACGTGTTGAGCAATTCGGCGGTACGTCCACCCGGCCTCCCGCATGCCCACTATACGCCCTCGCTCAAAGTCCGTTTACTGCACATATGGTTCACGTCCACGCTGTCGCGGCATGCTACCAGTGTTAAAGACTGCGATGGAGCTCCGTATGCCACGGCAAACTGGCTGACACTGACGGCGGCGGTGCACAAATGCTGCGCAGCTAGCGCCATTCGACGGCCAACACCGCGGTTCCTGGTGTGTCCGCTGTGCCGTGCGTGTGATCATTGCTTGTACAGCCCTCTCGCAATGTCCGGAGCAAGTATGGTGGGTCTGACACACCGGTGTCAATGTGTTCTTTTTTCCATTTCCAGGAGTGTAGTTTAAAATGTCAATTTCCGCTTTATTAATGAGGTGACGTGGTAGTTTCCTAATGGACGCTGCGATGCTTCTCATGAACTGCCCCACATCATCTTCCGGCTCCCGATTATTAGCCAAGTGCTGCAGCAATTCCAATCATTGTTGGCCACTTCGGTTGATTGAATCCCAGTGTGTTTTCCTCGATCTGCGAGCTGAGGTGAAAGAGTTGGCAGCAGGTGCGTCATTAGAGGACAAGGAAGCAATGGATTGTGGAGTGTCAGGCCCTGTTTCATTGGCATTTTGTCCGTCTTCATCAGATAACAGTCCTTCAACACCTGTTGGCTCCTTTAGCGGAACACTACAAAAAGATGACCGTTCCCTTTCTACATCTCTCAAAAAGCCTAGTCTGTTGAAAAACGCCCATTTTGTTGTTGAACTTGGTGCTGCAGAACCTGTTTTCCAGTAGTTATCTCTGATGTCTTCCCATCTTTTCTTACACTGGTTACCTAAAATGGAACGATATTTGTTTAGCTGTGTAATTAGGACAAGACATATTGTTGTATTCTCCAACAGTTTATTGAACGTAACTTCTTCTACAATACAATAGCTGGCTGTACAATAGATGTAGACGTCCGTCGATCTAGCCAGAGATGTGGTTCCTCTCGATCGGCTGGTACTTCGATCGGCGGTGCAGTACAGCGGTTTCGGTGATATCTTCTCGGAGACTCTACTATAGCGGTTGCCATTAGCAGCGGACGAAGACTGGTCTGCCTTCGACCGGCCGGGCCTATATAGTGAGCTGGAGCCAATAGAAACCCGGCGTAGGAATCCATGGTCGGATATGTCACGGCGACCTCTGCAAGGAAAGGTTCCTATTAATCGACTGGAATCTTCGGCGTGTTTACCTGATGTCTTTGCCTGTTTGGCTGTTGGTTTGTTTCCCTCATAGCGTGGCTGTTATGTGGTGCTGCCTGCCATTTAGGGGAACCCGATGGCAGACAGTACACATATTATTTATGTTTCATGTATTAATAATAATTATGGTTTGTGTTACAGGTTTCTAGCTACAGGGGAGAGTTTCGCGTCCCTTGGATATGGTTTTTGGATATCACCAAGCTACGTGAGCATCATAGTTCATGAAACAGTAGAAGCTATGTGCCAACACTTGGCACCTATCTTCCTGCCTCCTCCATCTCGAGAATCTTTCAGGGAAGGTGCAAAAGAATTCTACACTCTTTGGGGTTTCCCTACCTGCTGTGCTGCGATTGATGGGAAACATATAAGGATACAGTGCCCTGGAAAAAGTTGTTCCCTTTTCTGGGATTACAAAGGGCTCTTCTCCATTGTACTTTTGGCATTGGTTGATGTGAACTGTAAAGTCGTTGCGACAGACATACGTTCATATGGGAAGGAAGGAGACAGTGGCATATTTAATAAGTCGGCAATGGGGAAAATGATCATGAAAGGAGACGTGTTTCCAGCAGATGAAGAGCTTCCATTAACTGAAATCAAGATGCCTATTTAGAAAAAAGAGGACGACCTTTTTATGAACTTGACCATGACGTGAGTGTACCACAGAACATTATTCCCCTTCCCGAACAGGAGGATTCTACCTAGCTGAAGGGTTTCAGGTACGAGATACATTTAAGAATTACTTCTGTGAACCTACAAATCAATGATTACAACCTGGAAAAGAACTAAGGCTCAAATAAAGGAAAGTCCGCCGCTCGTGGTCTCGCGGTAGCGTTCTCGCTTCCCGAGCACGGGGTCCCGGGTTCGATTCCCGGCGGGGTCAGGGATTTTCACCTGCCTCGAGATGACTGGGTGTTTGTGTTGTCCTCATCATTTCATCATCATCCAGGAAAGTGGCGAAATTGGACTGAGCAAAGGTTGGGAAATTGTACGGGCGCTGATAACCACGCAGTTGAGCGCCCCACAAACCAAACATCATCATCAAATAAAGGAAATAAAATATTGTTACTGCTCGTAACGACTATTGTTGTAATCGTTTGGTGACAGAAAGAATGGAAGCATAGTTGTAGCCTCCATATTGTACAATTTGTCACAGTAGGAAAAAAACATTAATAAATGAATGTATATATGCAAAACACTTACCATCTTTTTTCATTGCTTCTCCTATCTTCTTCCACACATTATCCTTTGCCATCACATTTCTGAAATCTGTATGCTTACGATCGTACAGTATAGAGTAGCTGCTCACATACTCCACTAACTGCTCGTCATCGTCATCGTGAAAACATTTCTTCGACATAGCGCGTCGTTGATTTCTGCAGTCATCACACACCTGACAGTCGCGGCGCAACTGCTTGACTGCTTCTGCAGCGGCCGAGACGCGGCAGTCGCGATGACGTCACGACCGCTGACTGCCGAGCAGTTACGACGACAAATGTTCCGTTGCTTTGCCGCAACTGCCCGCAGTCATTGCCAGCCGCTACGGCCGGCAGTTGCAGTGGTGGATCTAGGGTTCCTGTACATAGCAGACAGGGGCTAGAGAGGAGTCAGGGTATTACCCTATCCCCCTAACCAACAAGTTCAAGGTGCTGCTTCTAATTAAAACTGAGTCTGAGAGACTCACTTTGCCTGTTGGGGTACCAACTGTCTTGTGTCAAGGGGAGACAAATGCAAAAGGGTACTGGTAAAGTTCTATTAATTGTCAGCAGTTCAAACGTAAAAATGGCAACCCTTAGGGAAATAGCAGCACGGGTTGAGAGGTATCACGTTGTGCATTCAGTGTGGATGCCTCCAAGTCTTACAATTAGCAACTTGCTGAAAGTGGCTGTTCTGGCAGCCATAGAGTTTGAGGAGTATTTCAACTGGCATCTATGGAGGGTACATTAGCATATCTTTTTTCTTTGTAAATATATGTTGTGTATACTTGTTTTCTGATTTGTTCTACATCCTTGAGATCTCCTCACTAAGGCTCTGTGAAACGAAAAGTACCGTACATCTAATTCATTTTAATCTCTGTTGACTTCGTCAACCCATACCCGAACAGGCAAATTGTCACCAACATAACCCACAGCCCTAACCCTCGGGGCACCCTACACATCATCAGAAAGAATAATGTTGGAACTTAAACTATGAATAGGATTGCCGAAAATGAAAAACGCGATAGAAAGTACGAGGAACGGAACAATATACCGGATACCTACATGAAAATGTTGACAGTGAAATTCATTGCAATTACACATATTACGAGCATTTACTTAGTGCTTGAACACAGCATTCAACAATGCTGTGATGTTTACGAAGAATAATACTGTTAGACTATGTGACTAAACATTAACCGTTGCGGAGCGTTCGATATGACCAACCAAAACGGTACACTCCTCGGTTCAAAATTTACTTTCAGGGAGAAACAAATGTCCGTTTTGTACACAAAACTCGCCTTTTTCTTGCTGAAATGTATTGTATTTGTTTCAGACGCGTTTCGCCTTTTACTTGAAGTCATCTTCAGTGGAATAGTTATTCGATTGTTTCAGCTGGCATCTGCATTTCCTCTCATCTGGTCACATGCTAGACTAGAGGATGCACTGTAACTCCACTTACAAAAAACAAGCATATTTTCCTTATACTTCGTAAGTGAAGTTATAGTGCGACCACCAGTATGTGGCCTACTCAGAGTAAGCGCAGAGCCAACCAAAATTCCACTGAAAATGTCTTAAAGTAAAAGGCGAGTCGCATCTGAAACAAATAAAATACATTGCAGCGAGAAAAAGACGGTTTTTACTTACAAAACGAATATTTCTGTGATTGCTGCGGATGGCCGCGCAAACAAACTCGTTGTTGAAACAAACGTCATTCAAATAACCGTTGATTCAGCTAATGTTGGCTACCTTGCTCTTACAGTGAATCGTTGAAAATGTGGAATATAAACAGTTGTGTAAGCAGCTGATATTGTGGTGTTGTAGCGTTTTAAATTTTAGTAGGAAAAAATGGGTGTCCCTAAGTTTTTTAGATGGATTAGTGAAAGATACCCCTGTCTAAGCGAAATTGTGAAGGAATACCAGGTAGGATCATAATTTATAAGAAATGTAATGTGTTTTCGTTACGTTGTTTAGGTTATCAGAAATTTGTAAATAATGTATTTATTCGCGTAGTGCACTGACAAATTGAAATGTTCTTCTTCGAAGTGTTATTCGTCTCGGTGAACGGACGTTTATTTTCTGTTAATAACAGAAACTACTGAATTTCAATCATAACTTGGGACTATAGCCATGAATACCTGAAATTGTCGATGTTTTGTTTTAGTTCAACTTAATACTGTGGCAAGGCTAGTGACATTATTTTGTTTTTCATATATTTGCCGCTGTTTTGCAGATACCAGATTTTGACAACTTATATCTTGACATGAATGGGATCATTCACACATGCTCTCACCCAAATGACTTTGATCCTCATTTTCGGATTACAGAAGAGAAAATATTTAAAGATATATTCCATTATATCGAGGTAAGTTTCTGTTTATTGTTGTATATCGCTACTCTGGTTTACCTTTTATAATCAATGTTTTTATTATTTAGATTGTGCAATCGCATGTAAATCGTCAAACATTTCTACCTACTTTTTTGTTGTGTTCCTTTGCTGTACAACTTCCGTTCATAGCTGCGCATATTAACTATTAATAACAGATGTTATTTGATTTGGATAAATCTTAAAGAAACCAGTAGGATTTTATATTTACTACCAATGTTTGTTTCACAAATGTTCCAGTTGTTTTGTAGATGCAAATTTACAGTTTTTGTCCCCTCGATTTCCACTGGTGCATATCGTTTTAGGGTGCACATTATGTATTACTTCGTTTTCTGTGGATTTTAAAGAAATGTGATATCATTTTTACATCATGTGATTTCTGACAGGCCTTCCTTGGGGGTCGACAGAAGCGTCCGATCCCACGCATCGGCTTTGACGCGTGACGTAAGGGTGTTGTCGTGTGTGACGTCATGACGGCGCGGAGTTTGGTTTGAGTGTGGCTGTCTCCAGTTCTGTTTTATCTTATTTTATTTACTTTTCTGATCTGTTCGTTCTATCCCGTGAGATTTTTTTTTTTTTTAAAAGACCATAAACACTAATCAGCTACTGAAGCATCTTTATCTTCTATGGGTTGCTGGGGTTACGACCCCTGGGGAGGTGGGTGGGTATTCATGCATGGCTGTCTTCACTTACACGTTGTAGCTACGCAAGGCGTCTAAATTTGTTTATATTTAGTTTGCCCCCCCCCCCCCCCCCCCCCCCAAAACACCCCATTTCCCGCACTTGTCCCGTTAGTGTCATTAGGCTTCTTGTGGAAAGTGTGTGTGTTTGTTTTTGTTTGCGCCATATTTGTGACGTCATGGGTCAAAGCAGACGGGCGGGATCGGACGCTTCCGTATTTCCCTTCCTTGGTGACATATTGTGTTGTAGTCAATATGTGATGCAAAGTGCATCATTCTGTCATACATAATGTATCGACGCAGTCAAGTGTTTTCTTGCTTTTCTGCAATAATTTTTGTTCAGTTTTTTGATAATTTGCGGAGGTTAGAGAAGGTAAACTCCTTTGCCAAGATCGCTAGTAATAATCTTTATTCTTGTTAAACTGTCTGTTGAGATCTGAAGGTGGTAATGCCTACCCATATGGGCTCTCAACAGTGCTGACTAAGGCTCCCCACCGAATGGAGATTTCAACGAGGGAGTCCAGAATATAACTACAGCCATCCTTTCGGCAGCTGAATTAGTGATCTTCTATTCCTTCCTGACAGAAGATATTACATTAGTAGTAATCAGAAATCGCAGAGGCCATTAGAGATTGTAGGCGGGTTCTCAAGTACTATAAGCAGCATCTATCAATGGAGCACCCCACTGCCTTTAAGTGGCTTCATGCCCCTGGGCCAACACATAATAAAACGACAGAAGTGCAAATCACATATCTCTCCTTCATAGGTTTGGGCAAAGATCAGATGTCTGCAGAGACCAGACACCTGCAAGTATATGTGATACTACCTTGAATAGCAATGTCTACCTGGACCCAGGCCTTGTCACCGAACATTTTGCCCTGCAGTATTCTTGAGACACAATGTCTGAGAATTATTAACATGCCTTTCATGTCCTATAACAGTGGGCGGAGCAAAAGCAGTTATCTTTTACTTTATGCCACCTGGAGCCGCATAATGCTCCATTCTGTGAATGGGAATTCGTTAGTGTCCTAGCCCACTCCCTTGATACAGCCCCACGGTCAGATCAGATCCACAATCAACTGATCAAATACTTATCGGTGGATTGTCAGTGTCATATCCTTGCCATCTTTAATTGCATCTGGAGTGAGGGCAGGTTTCCATCGCAGTCATAAGAAAGCATCATCATCCCAGTACTGAAACCGGATAAGCATTCTCTATAGGTGAACTGTTATGGCCAAATTAGCCACACCAGTGTTCTCTGCAAGTTGCTTGCACAGCTGATGAGCCAGCGACTGTGTTGGCTCCTTGAACCTCAAGGTTTTCTGGCTCCGTCCCAAGCTGTTCCACTACTGATAATCTAGAGTCTGCCATCCAGGACTTCTTATCACACTGTACTTTCTGGGTTCGAGTTGGTGCTTCCCACAGTAACACCCTCCCCCCCCCCCCTCCCTCCCGTATCCAAGAGAATGAGGCCCGCAGGGCTCTCTACTGAGTGTCCCTCTCTTTCTAGTAGCCAACAACAGTTTAGCAGCTGTTGTGGGGTCCTCAGCATTACTCTCCTTATATACTGACGACTTTTGTCTCTACTATTGCTCCTTTAGTGTGGGTATCACTGAACATCAACTGAAAGGTGCCATATGAAAGGTGCAGCCATGGCCCCTCACTCAAGGCTTTCAGTTTTCAGTCACCAAGAATTGTGCATGCAGTTCTGTCAACATCATACCATTCACCCATAACCTAAACTTTACTTTGATGACCAACTGCTCAGTGTGGTGGAGACTTATTGCTTTTTATGACTGGTCTTCAATGCCCGGTTGATGTTGGTTCTCCATCTTCACCAGCTTAAGCGAAAGAGCTGGCTGCACCTTAATACATTTCGCTGCCTGAGCAACACCGGATGGGGTGCAGATTGCACTACCCTTCTGCAGCTTTACAAAGCCCTGATACAGTTCTGACTTGATTGTTAGAGTCTGGCATACGGTTCAGCATCACCCTCAGCATTGCGGATAATTTGTCTGATACACCACTGTGGGATTCAACTTGTGACAGGAGCCTTTCGAACTAGCCCTGTGAACAACTTACTCGTGGAGGTCGCGGTCCCTCCATTGTCGATCAGGCAACAACAACAGCTTGTCAAGTATGCTATACACATTCCCTAAGCATCCGAACTACCATCTCCTCTTTCTAAACATGGAAATCCATCTCCCACAACAGCAATCCAGATCAGGGATTATGATCGCAGTCCACATCCGGCTCTCCCTCTCTGAATACCAGTTAATTCCTCTACAACACGTCCTCCAGGTCCACTCACATACACCTCCATGGTGTGTCCCTTGGCCACAGCTTTGTCTTGACCTATCACATGGTCCGAAAGTTCAGCCTGCCCCTCTCCCCCCCCCCCCCCCCTCCAATTTTTCTTCATCCTTGCTGCATCCTGGGTAGTCTACACTGATGGCTCAATGGTTGCTGATCATGTGGGCCCCGCATACACTCATGCGGGACGCACTGAACTGAGCTCCTTGCTGGAGGGCTGTAGTGTTTTCACTGTGGAGATGGTTGCCATCTCTCACGCTCTTGAGCATACTCGATCCTCCACCAGTGAGTCCTTTGTCAGTCACATTGAATCCTTGAGCAGTTTGCAAGCTATTGACCAGTGATACCCTTGCCATCCTTTGGTCTTGGCTATCCAGGATTCCTCATATGCCCTTGAACAGTGTGGATGCCAAGTGACCTTTGTCTGAGCCACATTGAGATCACAGGGAATGAACTCGCTGATAACTTCACAAAACTGGCTACCACTAAGCCGACGCTTGAGATTGGTATTTCCAGAAGCAGACCTCTGATTGTTATTACCCCATCATGTTTTACAGTTCTGGATATGGAATGGTCGTTCTGACTTCACCGAACAAACTATGGGTGATAAAGGAGACTATGAAGCTATTGGGATCCCCTATGCAGGCCTCTCACAATGACTCTGCCGGCTCTGCATCTTCCATGCTTGGCTGACTCTTGGTCATCTCCTTAATCGCGACCGGCCGTTGTGGCCGAGCGGTTCTAGGTGCGTCGGTCTGGAACTGCACTGCTGCTATGGTCGCAGGTTCGAATCCTGCCTCGGGCATGGATGTGTGTGCTGTCCTTAGGTTAGTTAGGTTACCCGTGGTCTAGGGGTAGCGTCTTTGATTCATAATCAAAACGTCTTCGGTCCCGGGTTCGATCCCCGCCACTGCCTAAATTTTGATAAATAATCAGCATTGGCGGCCGAAGCCTTCCAGCATAAGAAGTCAGCCTCATTCTGCCAACGGCCTTGTCAAAGAGGGCGGAGGAGCAGAGAGAGGTTCAGGGCACTCTCTTGTCCTAGGGGTGGGAAATTGCCCCTAAAGGCGGAAGAATCAGCAATGATCAACGACATGAGGATGCAGAAGGCAATGGAAACCACTGCATTAAAGACACGTAACTTGTATCCATTGAAGAAGTGTCATGATGATCTCTCCATTGGCAAATGATTCCGGAATAGTCCCCCATTCGGATTTCCGGGAGGGAACTGCCAAGGGGGAGGTTACCATGAGAAAAAGATTGAATAATCTACGAAAGGATAACGTTCTACGAGTCGGGGTGTGGAATGTCAGAAGCTTGAACGTGGTAGGGAAACTAGAAAATCTGAAAAGGGAAATGCAAAGGCTCAATCTAGATATAGCAGGGGTCAGTGAAGTGAAGTGGAAGGAAGACAAGGATTTCTGGTCAGATGAGTATCGGGTAATATCAACAGCAGAGAAAATGGTATAACAGGTGTAGGATTCGTTATGAATAGGAAGGTAGGGCAGAGGGTGTGTTACTGTGAACAGTTCAGTGACCGGGTTGTTCTAATCAGAATCGACAGCAGACCAACACCGACAACGATAGTTCAGGTATACATGTCGACGTTGCAAGCTGAAGATGAACAGATAGAGAAAGTGTATGAGGATATTGAAAGGGTAATGCAGTATGTAAAGGGGGACGAAAATCTAATAGTCGTGGGCGACTGGAATGCAGTTGTAGGGGAAGGAGTAGAAGAAAAGGTTACAGGAGAATATGGGCTTGGGACAAGGAATGAAAGAGGAGAAAGACTAATTGAGTTCTGTAACAAGTTTCAGCTAGTAATAGCGAATACCCTATTCAGGAATCACAAGAGGAGGAGGTATACTTGGAAAAGGTCAGGAGATATGGGTAGATTTCAATTAGATTACATCATGGTCAGACACAGTTTCCGAAATCAGATACTGGATTGTAAGGCGTACTCAGGAGCAGATATAGACTCAGATCACAATATAGTAGTGATGAAGAGTAGGGTGAAGTTCAAGACATTAGTCAGGAAGAATCAATACACAAAGAAGTGGTATACGGAAGTACTAAGGAATGACGAGATACGTTTGAAGTTCTCTAACGCTATAGATACAGCAATAAGGAATACCGCAGTAGGCAGTGCAGTTGAAGAGGAATGGACGTCTCTAAAAAGGGCCATCTCAGAAGTTGGGAAGGAAAACATAGGTACAAAGAAGGTAGCTGCGAAGAAACCATGGGTAACAGAAGAAATACTTCAGTTGATTGATGAAAGGAGGAAGTACAAACATGTTCCGGGAAAATCAGGAATACAGAAATACAAGTCACTGAGGAATGAAATAAATAGGAAGTGCAGGGAAGCTAAGACGAAATGGCTGCAGGAAAAATGTGAAGACATCGAAAAAGATATGATTGTCGGAAGGACAGACTCAGCATACAGGAAAGTCAAAACAACCTTTGGTGACATTAAAAGCAACGGTGGTAACATTAAGAGTGCAACGGGAATTCCACTGTTAAATGCAGAGGCGAGAGCAGATAGGTGGAAAGAATACATTGAAAGCCTCTATGAGGGTGAACATTTGTCTGATGCGATAGAAGAAGAAACAGGAGTCGATTTAGAAGAGAGAGGGGATCCAGTATTAGAATCGGAATTTAAAAGAGCTTTGGAGGACTTACAGTCAAATAAGGCAGAAGGGATAGATAACATTCCATCAGAATTTCTAAAATCATTGGGGGAAGTGGCAACAAAACGACTATTCACGTTGGTGTGTAGAATATATGAGTCTGGCAATATACCATCTGACTTTCGGAAAAGCATCATCCACACAATTCCGAAGACGGCAAGAGCTGACAAGTGCGAGAATTATCGCACAATCAGCTTAACAGCTCATACATCGAAGCTGCTTACAAGAATAATATACAGAAGAATGGAAAAGAACATTGAGAATGCGCTAGGTGACGATAAGTTTGGATTTAGGAAAAGTAAAGGGACGAGAGAGGCAATTCTGATGTTACAGCTAATAATGGAAGGAAGGCTAAAGTAAAATCAAGACACTTTAATAGGATTTGTCAACCTCGAAAAAGCGTTCGACAATATAAAATGGTGCAAGTCGTTCGAGATTCTGAAAAAAAGTAGGGGTAAGCTATAGGGAGAGATGGATCATATACACAGGGTGTATACGCCCTGGGACATCCGGGAGATCCGGGAAAAACCCGGGAATTTTATCATCCGGCACAAATCCGGGAAAAACCCGGGAATTTTTTAGAATTCCGGGATTTTTCATTGTTTTAGATTTTGGTTAAAGTTTTGTAGGTTTGACGTGTAAGATCTGATACGCTGACAAAGAACTTTAGTCCACTACTGCAGAATAATACTGCAGCAATGAAACATAAACCAGAGAATAACACCAAAAATAAAAGTTTAGTTGCATAGAAAATGGGTAATTTACACAACGCACAGACCAATTTGCTGACACCGAAAAGTGTCAAAGGCTTTAGGTCGAAGTTTATGCAATACGTCCGTAACAACTAACGTGCATTCGATGTGTGTGACGTCACAATTGTTTACATTTCTAACAGATGACCAGAAAATATTACGAATAGTGGCTTGAGATGCGTTACTTTCACAGTAAATTTCCACGCAAGATGATTTATATTACGTGTGGGAATGTGCAGTGAATTTCTTAAATCACAGGGCGTTATAACTCTCATTCAAAAAGTAACGCTTTGAGGATCAGCCATTTGAAAAATGTCGGGCCGAGAAGATAAGTCATTTATGCCACTATTCAAAATTTTACCGGCACATTTGTATTTGATATGACTTAACGTGTAACACACGCTAAAAAAAGACCTACCTTCAAGGTAGTTTTCATATTTAATATTGTTCTTTCATAGATAAAACATTATGCAATCGATGACAAAAAGCGTAATTGACCTTCAAAAAAATGTGCATAATGTGTTACTGAGCAATGTCACAAGTCTCTTCATGCCAGAACACTTCACTTTTATACGCGACTGATAATTATTTTGGCACGATTTTAATTGCCAAATTAGAGCCTGTTAGTAGGCCCACGGACTTCCTATCATTGTAGGACTAATAACAGTGGATGCCAATAGAGGATGCAATTCTCGTTCGTACATACACTTCTACTTACGAGTTAACCGCTGTAGAAACACACTTTGCTGAGTGGAGGAGGATGAGGAGATTAGCGTTCAACGTCCTGTCGACAACGAGGTCATTAGAGACGGAGCACAAGCTCAGATTAGGGAAGGATAGGGAAGGAAATCGGTCGTGCCCTTTCGAAGGAACCATCCCGGCATTTGCCTGAAGTGATCTAGGGAAATCACGGAAAACCTAAATCAGGATGGCCAGACGCGGGATTGAACCGTCGTCCTCGCGAATGCGAGACCAGTGTGCTAACCACTGCGCCACCTCGCTCGGTACTTTGTTGAGTTGAGCGAGCTCGGCCTACCTTCGTAACGTAAGCGCCGCGGCCTGTCTTTCTCGTAGGTCTCGTGCTCCGAATAACTGCCGTCATTCGCTAGCGAGATCACGTGACATGAGCTATGACTGACTGACAAAAGGGCATCGCTCAACGCAATCTCTATTTTAGAGTTTCGGAAACTACCGTGCTGTAATTTGTGGAATTTGGGTATATACTTTAGCAATACGAAAACAAACTCTGTGCATATTGTCTCGCATCAAACAACTTTCCAAACGCATTGTTTTTCCTGGATTTCGTTTCCTAAGGTGCTGGGACGTCTTTCGCCGTTTTACAGCTCCGAGGGAAAGTATACTGTTACTTAACCCGGATGTATTTTCACCCGCTTTATACGTAATTTCATCCGGGAGAAATAGTGTTTTTAACCGGGAAATCCGGGAAAAATCCGGGAATTTTTTTTTCTTGTCCACGTAGACACCCTGTATACAATATGTACAACAACCAAGAGGGAATAATAAGAGTGGACGATCAAGAACAAAGTGCTCGTATTAAGAAGGGTGTAAGACAAGGCTGTAGCCTTTTGCCCCTACTCTTCAATCTGTACATAGAGGAAGCAATGATGGAAATAAAAGAAAGGTTCAGGAGTGGAATTAAAATACAAGGTGAAAGGATATCAATGATACGATTCACTGATGACATTGCTATCCTGAGTGAAAGTGAAGAAGAATTAAATGATCTGCTGAACGGAATGAACAGTCTAATGAGTACACAGTATGGTTTGAGAGTAAATTGGAGAAAGACGAAGGTAATGAGAAGTAGTAGAAATGAGAACAGCGAGAAACTTAACATCAGGATTGATGGTCACGAAGTCAGTGAAGTTAAGGAATTCTGCTACCTAGGCAGTAAAATAACAAATGACGGACGGAGCAAGGAGGACATCAAAAGCAGACTCGCTATGGCAAAAAAAGGCATTTCTCGCTAAGAGAAGTCTACTAATATCAAATACCGGCCTTAATTTGAGGAAGAAATTTCTGAGGCTGTACGTGTGGAGTACAGCATTGTATGGTAGTGAAACATAGACTGTGGCAAAACCGGAACAGAAGAGAATCGAAGCATTTGAAATGTGGTGCTATAGGCGAATGTGGAAAATTAGGTGGCCTGAGAAGGTAAGGAATGAGGAGGTTCGACGCAGAATCGGAGAGGAAAGGAATATGTGGAAAACACTGATAAGGAGAAGGGACAGGATGATAGGACATCTGCTAAGACATGAGGGAATGACTTCCATGGTACTAGAGGGAGCTGTAGAGGGCAAAAACTGTAGAGGAAGACAGAGATTGGAATACGTCAAGCAAATAATTGAGGACGTAGGTTGCAAGTGCTACTCTGAGATGAAGAGGTTCGCACAGGAAAGGAATTTGTGGCAGGCCGCATCAAACCAGTCAGTAGACTGATGACCAAAAAAAAAAAAAAAAGAAGTTCTAAGTCTAAAGTCTAGGGGACTGATGACCTGAGATGTTAAGTCCCATAATGCTCAGAGCCATTTGAACCATTGTGAACCTTAATCACAAGTACACATGGTACTGTTGTTGTGGTTCCTGTTTGATGGTGGTTCACGTTTTGCTAGACTGTCCCAACCTAGCTGCCCTGTGGTGTACACTCGATCTCCCTGACTCACTGCTCTTGGTGTTAGGAGGCGAAACCTCAGTGGCTAACTTAGTTTTACATTTTATTCGTGAAGGGCGCTTTTACCCCTTTCTCTAAGGGAGAGCTACTTTACCTGTTAGCCCATTGAGGGGTTGGCAGAACACTCTGTTGCCACCTTTTACTTTTCCTTCCCTCCCCTCTCCTGTGGTCTGTTCAAATTGTTTATCTTATGTTTATCTGTGCTTCTCTTGCCCAATCTTTGTTGCTAGTCTTTCCTAGGCAGTTTCTGAGTGAGGCACCTCTGGTAACTGGTGGTGGGTGTATTCTGTTTTTAGGTGCTTCCGAGTGCTCTCTAGGTAGGGTACCTTGCCTGCCTTTCTTCCTATATCCTCTTCTTCTTCTATTGTGTCCCTTGTCTAGCCTTTGTTGACCTTTGGTAGACCGCGGAAATTTTCTTCCCCTGGGTGTTGCGAGCTAGGCCATCTCTGATGTACACTCGTGTAGACCTGTTTTTTCGAGGAAAAAGGGACTGATAACGTAGTAAGCTGGCCCCTTTAATCACCCAGCCAACCAAACCCAACAAATGTGATTTCATAAAAATAACTAAAATTGTTGTTACGGTGCATATTTTATGCTAGCTGGTTTTTGATAAATCTGCCTTTTTGATGATGTCGCGAGACAAATCAGTTGAGTGCTACAAGCAAGTTCAGTATTTTCCCAGAATTTTTGCGTGTTAGCTTCATGCAGACAATATAGGCCACATCGAGAAGGTAGATGATTCTCCCAGAGTGAGTTTTTGCGAAACTATTAAGTATTACATCAATTGTGGATATTTCAATAATACATTGTAGCAGAGAATTATTTTCTTTTATTTTTTACTGAAAATGTTACAACTTATGAGGCAGAATGTTTATTCTTGTTGTAATGCCTAGACTTACTCATGGCAAGAAGTTTGATAACATCTCACCTCATTTTTTGGAAGTATATCCAGCTGTAAAGATACTTTTATGCTTCCATTGTCTACTTATGTTCAGTATAGAAGGAAGTTGCAGCCATAACAGATAGCATTGCAGTCTAGAATACTAAGCTTCATCTTGCTGATATAGTTCAACCATAAGAGAAATGGGCTTCAGGACGTGTGGTTCCCGATGAGTGATGTATGGAGCTGACAAACTCCACAATGTGTTACATGTAGTCAAAATTGACATTCAGCCTGATACTGACAAGAGGTTAATACTACTTCTCACATAAATACCATAGACTGGAAATTAAATAAAGGTGTTCCACTATGGTATTGCATGTAGCATGAGTGCAAGTTATGATATGTGTCAATATTTTCACTACCGGGGTGTCAGATTTAACACCTGAGGCGTATAGTTTAGTGAAAATTTGGAAGATATAAAGTAGGTACAAAATGTTTAATGTGGTTTGCTTTAGTGCCTAATTTTTTGATATATTTCTCACTTTTTGACCAATTTAGCAACTGGTAAGTCACCATTGCAATGTCAGTTGTGACATTAGTGGGGAAAAAAACATATTGTGTAATATACTTGGATTTTAACACTTTTTTTCTCATCAGATTAGCTGACACTCATCTGATCCCCCTTCCTCCCTTCAAATTTCTTCATTAGAGGGAAAAAGAGGTCATTATGTCGCATGGAATTGTGCATTTCCTCTCCTACTTGTATAAAGGACGTTCAAAAAGAAATGAGCCAGAAGCATACAGAAACCACTACCTGTATGTTAGAAGTATTGACCCTGGCTGTTGAGACACTTTTCCCATTGTGACACTAGGTGGTGAATGGCTGTCTCATAAAATTCCCAGGGCTGTGTTGTTAACCAGTTCTGCATGTACAGCTGGAGCATCAGTTTGCTTTTTGAATGAGAAAATAACCCACTTTTCATTGCAGAACATGTGAAAGTCGTATTGAAATATTTTTAGTCGAAAAGAAAACTACCTTACCATTACGCAAAAAGTGTGTACTACTTCAGATAATAATATGTGTTTTTATATTGAATTTATTATTCTTAATATTGTTTTTCTGTTGTTCTAGGTATTGTTTCGTATGATCAAACCAAAGAAACTATTCTTCCTAGCTGTGGATGGTGTAGCCCCTAGAGCAAAGATGAACCAGCAACGTGGACGAAGGTTTGTGTAGTTATTAAATTTTAAGGAATGTTACAAGGTAGAAAATGCTGGAAAGTAGGAGAGGACTAATAACAAGTGGAATTACTTGGTTCATTTGCTGCAGCTGTAGTTATCGCTCACAACAAACGAGGGTCTGATTTGAAATGCAGGCCCACTTTTACACTCGAGCGAACACGAGTGAATGCACATTCACAAGCAATGCACACAGGGTTTGCTTTCATGTACCTTCATTGACTTGTACCTGCGAATACGCATTTGCACTAGAGCAAACAGAAGAAAAAGCATTCAACGTGTTTTGGCTTTTGGTGCTAAAACGTTGTTCCTGTAAATATGCTTAACCTATATTTAGCACAGCTTGATAGAGAAAAGGAACATAGAACCAGGTTTATTGTGTATAACGAGCACACTGATGGATGTGAAAGCAAAATGGCATAGACACAGAAAAATATGAGTGTCTGAATTTTTGCACAGGCATGAAAGCAGTGGTTGGGCTCAGATTAGTGATTTGCAGCTGCACCCATCACTTGCTTTGTTCCAAAACTTCAGCCACATGTTGGTGGATAATTTCAATCTTCTTCTACCTGCAACTGAACCGATGGACACAAATTATTGAAGGTCCAAATCGGTAGAAGAAAGGCTAGCGCTAACCCTGCATTTCTTAGCTCAAATATCTAAGTGGTATATCAACCGCATCTGTTTCCCAAATAATTTCTGAAGTATGTAGTGCCTTATGTGAAACACTTGCAGTTTTATAAAGGTAAATGCAAGGGAGATAGTCATTAAAAATGAGTGATGTAATGTAAAAATTTACAAGAAACAACAGGCAAAAATTTTCATTTATTCTGCTCCTGTATTTAAATTTTCTAAAATTGTGACATTAAGACGGATACCTTGAATGTAAACCACTGGAACGATAAGGTCTTATGTGTATTTTTGTTTTACATGAAACAAATGAAGAAATAAATGGGGAAAAAACCAGGACATTGATGATACCAGAAAATTTGTGGACCACATTACCTGTCACGTACGCAGTATCTGTAGATGTGGAGGAGGAGAAAGAGTATTTGTATCGCAGCAGTTTGAAAGCAAACCATTTGGAATTATATTCCCAATGCTGTATGTTGTTTAGCCCTTTCACACCTAAGAGAAGACAGTAGTGAGTTAATTTTGTCCTTAACTTCACTTGTTGGCACTGCCAACACTTCAACAATTTCTTTCCAAGCATTTTCATTTATTTATTATTTTTTTATTTTATTTTTTCAGTGTGTTTCCACTGTGGATCTTTGTGATTCCACAATCACCTGCGGGATCTGTATTCTTCTGTCAACAGAAGCACTGTTTCACCACAAAAACACTTACAATAAACACCACCAACAATAGTTCACATGCAAAAAAAAAAAAAACACTGCAGGAAAGCAAGCGCACTCTGTCTGCCATTGAAGCAGTGGAGAGGACAAGAACTTCCTTTGATAGTTTGTTTTAAAATAGACGCCCAACAGATCACAGGAGAATACTTGCGAATGCGACCCGCACATGGCTGAATGCCATGCACTAAGCATTTAAACCAGAGAGAATTCTCATTCGCTGTTGCATGTTTGCTTTGGTGTAAAGGGTTTAAGTGAATTTGTACAGACACATATTGCAGGAACTCGCTCTTGGTAACCACACATGTTGTAGAAATCTCGTGTTCTGTATGACCACAGAAGCTCTTCACAGGAAGTTGCGCATTAATAAATTTGTCAGAGTGACTTCCTGAACAGGTTGGTGGTGTAAGGTGGCACCAGTTCTGGCATATTGTCCTGTAATTGTAATGAATTAACTGTTGTGACATAGTGCTGTCCAAAGAGTGCTCAAAGAAATAATGAAATGTGTAACAAATATTTGAGAGAGTAGAGGACATCATCTACCTTCAAATAACATATTTTGTGTCATATACTCATCATTAAAATGGTAGCAACTTTAATTGTAAATACATTTTGTCATTTATAGCTGGTGAGGACACAGGAACTTTTGCACCCCTAGTGCATATGAGAAAAATTCTGAACGTAATTCAGCCCAGTTCTTAACCCTCACAGTGGATAGTGCAAACGGTTAGCTACAAGTTCTTTTTAAAAAGTTCAGAATTGTTTTAATGTATTAATTATGACCACATATAACACGGATACATCTTCAGCATGAGGACAGCACTGTTCGCATGTATTACAGGAGAACTTGTCATAATACTGATGTCAGCTGGCCAGTCACAGGAGTTAACACAGTATAGGGTGAGGCAGCTAAGCAAAATCCATAACTAGTAAATATAACGAGCTGCAGTTTGCGCTAAATTATGTGGAAAGTGTGGTGAATTTTGTGGCGTACAAAAGTTATTTGAAACATTTATGTCTGCCTCATTATGATGCCAACTGTTTTTGTAAATGGACTGTGTAGTGTTTTCTGCAGCATTGAAAGAGTCTTTGGAAGAAGACATCAGGGACATGACATGTGGAACTGGATCAAATAGTTGCAAGGTAACAGTACTATAAACTACTGTCCTTCTGTCAGAAGGTGATGTCCCATAAATGTCTACCCTACTGTACCAAATGTAATCAAACATGTGATTAAGTACAGTTCATCTGTTTACTGTGTGCTTGAAGCCCATCAGGCTGTGCTTTATTGTTGTAGTAGCTCAAAAACTTACTTGAGAAGATATTTTGTGACTCACAATGAATATGCCAGTCAGGAAAGGGTGTATGGTTTTCATTTTTGGCAAATATCACCAAGTTTTTAGTGCAGCATAGCTGTTGTGTGCAGGAAAGTACACTGATTGTACCAAACTCTCACAACCAGCCCTTTCAAACATTGTATGAAAGTTCAAAGAAGCAAGAAGAATAAAATATACCAACAAGAAAGAACAGCAACTGATGAGATAAATGCAACTAACATTGTCGCAGCAGTAACATGTTATCCACATGGCACTGCGAAGCAGCTTGGAATGTGCAAATGGGATCAGCCAAAGCTGTGTGTTGCACATTGTGCAAACCCATTTCATCCTCCACATTTTGCTCTACCGACTGCTTTTGACAAGCTTTCAAAATTGAACAAAGTTTTCTGTAGGGTGTGTACAAAAACTGCAAAGTGACATGGCAGTGTTTATGGATGAAACATTTTTTACAGATTGAGACCAAATCAATCTTTGCAAAAGCATTACTGATCAGCTGAAAATGTACACTTGTCAAGGGAAACATATTAAAGACCACATTGGTCTGTCAATATCTGGTGCAGGTTTACAAGTATTACGACATTGGTCCCCGCTTTCGTGATGGGAATCCAATAGCCTCAAGTATCTGTAGTTTCTAACAGCAGTATTATGAAGAGGTAGGATTGCTACTCGCCATGCAGAGGAGAGTCAAGTCACAGGCACGCAACAGGAAGACTGCTATGCATGCTGAACAGATAAGCTGTCACCTAAGGCTATCCATGTAGTACCAATACGATAGATGTCTCGCTCTTTCCACACGTGAATGAGCGGCATTCCATAAATAATGCAACACATTCTTTCTCTCGGCCAATTCGGTCGGAAGAACTGGAATTTCTTGAGTGACGTTGAAAAATATTCCTGCTTAAGCCCCTATAGTTTCATGAAGTTCCGATAGGTGGTGGCACTACACATAGCCTTCAAAATGTTGTCTGTAACAGAGGTGTGTTCCAAGCAGAGAGCTGTCATTGAGTTTCTTTCGATGGAGAACCAGAGCATTGTAGATATTCATAGATGCTTGCAGAATGTCTACGGAGATGTAGCAGTGAACAAAAGCACGGCGAGGCATTTGTCATCATCGCAACGGGATCACTCAGACCTGTCTGATCTCCCGTGTCCCGGTCAGCTGAACGCAACTGTGACTCCTGCAATGTTGGAACATGCAGACAGTCTCATTCGAGGTGATTGACAAATCAGTCACACACCTCACTGCTCAACTGGACATCTGTGTTGGTAGTGCTGACACATTTGTCCACCAATTGGGTACTCAAAGGTTTGTGGCTGCTGAGTTTCTTGCTGCCTAACACAAGACCATAAAAAACAACAACAAAGGACCATATGTGCAGAATTGCTTGCACATTACAAGGCTGATTGTGACAATTTTTTTGTTGAACATCGTCACAGGCTGTGAAACGTGGGTTCATCACTTTGAACCAGAAACTAAACGGCAATCCGCGGAGTGGTGCCACACTATGTCTGAAGTGTATTGTGCTGCCCGCAGGAAACTGAAAAAAGTGACTTCAGTATGTTCATCACCACAAAAATGCAACCAAACTTCTCCTTTTACATGAAAATGCAAGATGCAAGACCCACACATGTCAGCACATCCAAGAGGGGCTCATAAAACTTCATTGCACTGTTCTTCCTTATCCATGTTACTGTCCAGATCTCTCACCATCTGACTTCCATGTGTTTGGCCCAGTGAAGGAAGCAATCTGCGGGAAGTAGTACATAGCTGATGGTGAGGTTATTGATGCAACAAGACATTGACTTCATCATTAACCATTAGAGTGGTAGTATGCGGACGTATGGGTCGTCTCAGTAAGGTGGTGTAAGATTGTCATATAAAACAGGGACTATGTTGAAAAGTAGGGTTTTATAGCCAAAAGAGTTGGGAATAATATGATGTATTGGAATGTGTTGCATTACATATTGAATGCCCCTTGTAATTGCAGATATTAACAGAACATTTGGAGATTGGTCACTCAGTCATCCTTCACACACAGAATGGCCTGTATGCTCAACAGACTTAAAACCTATGGATTTTTATCTTTGATAAAGATTAAAACAAGAGGTCTGCATGGAAACTCTGATTCCCAAAGTCAGAAAATGCCATTACCTTGGGCCTCTGCTAAGTCCAGATGAAATCCAACCTGGAATATTGTCTGCCTGGAAGTGCATTGTAGCATGTATCAATGCTCAAAGTGAATATTTTGAGGTCTTACTATCACAATCATAGTAATGAGCACGCGCGCACAAGCGCACACACACACACACACATACACACACACACAAATCTGAATTGTACCTGGGTTTGGGTGAATTTAATAAAGTAAGGCAGACATTTGGGACCCCTTCTCCAACTGGCAGGACAGTGGTTAGTGGTGCTCTTATCTTTTTACAAATTCCACATGTGCTGTGATTTTTAAGTGTTGTTCACAGGCTCTTTCCAGTTCCACAGAAAAGGGTTTCATTTGAAAATATGCAGGTCGGTACCATAATTCAATAGCTACAAATGTAAAAAGTTACTGGTGCACATTGTAAAATTGGCCACGTTGTCTGCTATAACATTGGGAAAATGGCACCTCGATATATTTACTTGCTCTGTATATATTTGGGGTAGCCTGTCTTAGCTGCTGTATACATTAGTTCATTGCAAATCGAATAAGATGACACATTCAGGAGGAATGGGATTGAAACTGCTTACCGCCTTGCCAGTTTGTTTTCCACAGTTTCCATAAGTTGGTGGGTGCGATTGCTGGGATTTTGCCTTTGAAAAGGCTACATCCATTCTCTTCCTCATACCTTCCCTATTCAAACTTGTGTGTGTCCTCTAATGGGCTCACTCTCTATGGGGTACTAAATACTAATCTTCTGCCGTCAGCTACAAAATAATTATTCATTTCTTTGACACACTTTGCACTGAATTTGATGGAAAAAGTTACTAAGTATCAGCTAATACATTCTTCCCAAATGATTGAGTCACACACTGTTTCCACCCAACAAATTTCATATAAATATAAGACCATTTCTTTACTTCTCTTCTCTCTGGTGCTTATCTTTTGTTTGTTTGTGTGCATGTGCGTGTCTGAGTGTGCGCACGTTTGTATAACTGTGTGTAACTGTTCACACGAGATGAAGTACGCCCTGTCTCAGCTGCAGTGAATGAGTCACCGGTGTCTTTCAGGTCACAGGACTGGGTGTAGTTGTACATCTCTTCTCAAAAGTCTTTGACAGTACTGCCCCCTCCCTCCCCATCAGTGTGAGTAATGCAGAGCCCATGCTTCGTTAATATCTCTATCATCTACCCCCGTGCCTCAGTCATTAGTTTAATGTCACTTGACAATTCCTCAGCAGGAGTAACTGCCAGTACATTCCAGATCGAGGGCATAGATGTGATTGCTAACTTCCAGAGCTGTAGCATAGTTAGAGATATTGACACACACACACACACACACACACACACACACACACACACACACACACACACACACAAAACTATTTCTGTTTTCCTTTTTCTTTAATTGGTAGTATTATCTTTTTTGCTCAATAATTTCCCGCTCTCTCTCTCTCTCTCTCTCTCTCTCAGCCCTCCTGTCTGATTTCTCCCCACCTTCCACTAAGGTCATTATACTTCTAATTTCTCTCCCCCACTTGATTTTACTTCTCACTCCATCCATCTGTTATTTTTGTACCAACACAGTGCTTACCTACATGCAGGTCACCCCAGAACCCAATATGAAAGGGAACCCACATACTGAGAAGGTGGAACGAAACAAAGATGAAGCATATTGTATCACTACTATAAAAACTTACTGTCAACTTTGTAGTGGAATTTTCTGAAAGACTAGAGGTTTAAGGAATACATACAAAGTGCAGAGTATCATCAACAAACCTATCAATTCAGACGCCTACCTGAACACTATTACTGATCTTTGAACAGATGTTGTGCGCGCGCACAACATCTGTTCAAAGATCAGTAATAGTGTTCAGGTAGGCGTCTGAATTGATAGGTTTGTTGATGATACTCTGCACTTTGTATGTATTCCTTAAACCTCTAGTCTTTCAGAAAATTCCACTACAAAGTTGACAGTAAGATGGTGATAAAACAGATTTTCTTTATCTTTTTAAAAATTTCTACAATCATAAATGTACAGCAGTTAGGCCAGTTCGTATAATGAATATTAAGTCATTGTAACAAAAAGAAAGGGTGAGATCTTGGTAATATCTACATCTACATCCATACTCCTCAAGCCACCTGACGGTGTGTGGCCTCACATTGTATAGGCCTACTTATGTATTTTCTCTATGAATTTGGAACAGCATCTGACAGAGTCCAATATGTTCTGCTGCACTTAGTGTGCGTTGACAACCTAGGAGATAGGTGTTCCTCTTGTGTTCAGCGTATTTCTATTGTCTCTTTGTGCACAGTGGAGTGTGTTAAATCAACTTGCCTTTGTATACAGATTTCGTTCAGCCAAAGAGGCAGAAATTCTGGAGCGCAACGCCCGCGAGAGGGGTGAGAAGCTGCCTTCGGAGGCACGGTTTGACTCGAACTGCATCACCCCTGGTACATGCTTCATGGATCGCCTACACCAGCAGCTCAAGTACTTTGTCACCTACAAGGTGTCCACTGACAGGCTGTGGCAGAACGTCACTGTCATACTGTCTGGTCACGAGGTGAGAATGTAATTGCAGTATATCCGTTCCCTCCAAGAAAGCTGTTTTATGAGGTGGAGGAGACAGAATCTTCTTTAGTTTCCTGAAAATGCAATAGCAAACTGTCATAAAGATAAAAATATTTATTTCTAGAAGTAACATTTAGCATTAAATCTACTTCTATACTTTTCAAACTATTTTTAAGTGCATGACATAGTTTACTTCATGTTGTACTAGTTATTAGGCCTTATTATGTCCTTTTGTGTATAGAGTATAAGGAGAATGACTGCTGGAACACCTTGTGCACACTGTAACTAGTTTAATTTTGCCTTTGTGATACATACAGGAGTAATATTTAGGGGTTGCTCACTCAAGCTGGTTCTTAAAACTTACTAAGTATGCTTTCAAGGGATATTTTGCGTCCATCACGAAGCATCTACCGGACCAATTTTTTCAGCATCTCTGTAACTCTTTCTCTCTCATCGGCCAAATGAACCTGTGACCATATGTGCAGCCTTTCTTCATACATGCATTACAAAATAAATAGTGCGAGGATAAGCTAAAAATTATCCAGGCTTTTCATGAAAGCACTTTACGTACTTCGAAAATACTGTTTTATTTACACATTATTTTTCATTATAGTCCCCCTTTTTTGAAATGCATTTAGTCCAGTGCTCCACTAGCTTGTGTATTCGTGCCAAGAAGGTTTTTGGTTGGTTGCAAAGCCACCGATGCACTGCTTCTTGCATGTCTGTGTCTCTGGAGAATCGATGACCTGGCAGAGCATCTTTTAGTGGCCCAAATGAATGAAAGTATGCTGGTACAAGATCTGGACTGTAAGAAGGATGTTCCAGTAGCCCGAAACTCAATTTCTGGATGATTTCGAGGGTGAGGTGAGCCATGTGAGGATGAGCTTTGCTGTGCAACAGCACTGCTTTCTGTGACAAAAGATCTCGGTGTTTGCTGCGTATTGCTGGTTTAAGTTTGTTATTCCACAATGCCCTGTTTTAGTCTTTGTTATGGTTTTCCCCTCCTCTATGTAGTCTTCCAGTGTAGGCCCTGTAGCATCCCAAAACACAGTTAGCACCACCTTTCCCACAGATGCCGCAGACATGGATATTTCTTCACTGGTGATTTGGGGTGCTTCCACTCCAGATTCTGGCACTTTGATTCTGGCTCATAGTAACGAGCCCACATTTCATCACAGGTAACTTTTCCTTCCAAAACTGACTTGCCTTCATCATTGTAACAGTTGAGCAAGCGTTGGCAGAATTCGAGATGTGTGAGTTTGTGTTCTTTAGTGAGCTGTCGTGGCACCCATCGTGAACAAACTTTGTGGAAATCAGGTTCATCACATATGAATGGTATAGGCAGGAACATGACTCGTGTTCAATGCAGATACTACGCCATTGTATCCAGCTTTCGTCAGAACACCTGTTGAGCTTGCTCCATTTTGTCAGCTATTGTGAACATTGATGGGCGCCCTGCTTCCTGTGTGTGCATCATGTTTGTCTGGCCACTTCTGAACTTTTCAATCCACCCAAAAATGCCTGACCACAGCTGTGTACTGTCCCTGTACTCTGCTAACAGTCTGTGATGAATTTCAGCCTCTTTCACTCCTTCTAACCAAAGAAATCTTATTGTTGCTCTTTGTTCTTCCTTGCAAATTTCTTGTTTCTTTCTTATTAAACAGATTATCTGATGGTGACTGGCTATGAAGTTAAAACTGGTTATGATGTCATTTGTCTGACTTTAAAAGTAAATAAAAAAAATTTGGTTTACAAGAGTGTCAATGGTGAATTCAGTAAACAGGGTGGCATTTCTCCTGGAAAACATTGAATTCTCAGGCACTTACATTTTACCTAGAAAAATCGTTGAAATCTCAGGGGAATTTCAGGAACTTCATAAAATCTCAGGGAATTCTGAGTTTTTGATCTGGCATTCAAACTGAATTTCATTCAGTCTGATAAATCACACATTTAAAAATACTTAATATCTCAGAGTGCTAATTATATGAATATTATTCAATATGAATTATAGATGCTTCAAAACTGCAGTTAAACTACTGCTTGTGGCTGGTATATAGCTCTGCTGGAAGGAAAGAAAAGTCATTATTGTGGTATGTTGCCCTGCCCTGCTTACCATTAATTTATCAGGAGCTTCTTCCCATCATCTCCCTCCTCACACCTGGAATTCTCAGAGTTATTCCCCCCCCCCTCCCCCCCTCCCCCGCCCCTCCCAAGTTCGAGTAGCCATCCTGGTAAAGCTTAATGTTGTAAGTATGACACATCTTTCATATAACCTTGGGATGTACATTATGTGATTTCAGACCCCGGGTGAAGGAGAGCACAAGATAATGGACTACATCAGGTACGCGCGGTCGCGGCCAGACCACGACCCCAACACGCGGCACTGCCTGTACGGGCTGGACGCTGACCTCATCATGCTGGGGCTCTGCAGCCACGAGCCACACTTCTCCCTTCTCCGCGAAGAGGTAGCTATATCGGGGAGGAAATCTACTTGATGTCTAGTATAAAATCGAAGTTATTTTATTTGCTTATTCTTAAAAGTATTAATAAAGAATACGAATTATAAAGCAAGATTTTTAATGTAAAAAAGGAAACACTGTCCTGGTGTTTTGCAATATTTATTTGGTCTAACCTCAGTTTTCAGCTTCTTGGACCGTTGTCACTTGTGATGGCATATGAAGCTGAGAACTGGTTTGCTAGCAAGTATATGATATTTATGAACAAAACTGTCAGGATAACATTTTTATGTAACTGTTGTGACCAATTTTGGGTGAATTAGGCCATATTTAGCTTCAAAAGTAGAATAAAGAGAAGTAAAACTTTCTGTAATAGTAGGTGGAAAATATGATCACCCATTTATCTAAAACACAAGACTGTTGCTATCACTGGTGTCAGATGGTGCGTGTCCTTGCAACTGAGATGACACAAAAGGCTCCACCATTAATATGACAGTATGCCAGAAATGTGGCATTACCATTGCTGTGGAATTGTATTGCCAATACGTACTCCAGTTTTCAAGCAGAATGGTGTCCCAATACACTGACGTGCAAAATTCGTGGTATACTCCCTAATATCATTTCATACCTCCTTTCGCCTAGCACATTGCAGCAACCTGTCATGGCAAGTCGCCAGAAGTCCCTTGTAGAAATATTGAGCCCTGCTGCCTCTATAGCCATCCGTAAATGCAACATTGTTGGCGGTGCAGGATTTTATGCATGAACTGACCTCATTGTTTGTTGGAATTCATATCGGGCGACCTGGCTGGCCAAATCATTTGCTCGAATTGACCAGAATGTTCTTCAAACCAATCGCAAACAATTGTGGTCCAGGGACATGACGTCGTTGTTTGGGAACATGAAGTCGTAAATAGGTGCACGTGATCTCAAAGTAGCTGAACGTAACCATTTCCAATCATTAATCAGTTCAGTAGGACCAGAGAACAGAGTGTATTCTGTGGAAGCACAGCCCACACCATTATCTAGCCACCACCAGCTTGCACAGTGCCTTGTTGATAACTTAGTTCCGTGGTTTTTTGGGGTGTGCACCACATCATCGGCTCTTACCAACTGAAATTGGGAGTCATCTGACCAAGCCACAGTTTTCCTGTCAGACAAGATCCAACCAATACCATTAAAAGCCCGAGAGAGGCACTGCAGGCGATCTGCTATCAGCAAAGGCACTCGTGTCGGTCATCTGCTGCCATAGCCCATTAATGCCAAATTTCACCACACTGTGCTAAAGGGTACATTTGTCATATGTCCCACATTAATTTCTGCACTTATTTCATGCAGTGTTGATTATCTGTTAGCATGGACAACTCTATACAAATGACACTGCTCTCAGTCATTAAGTGAAGTCTGTCGGCCACTACATTGTCGGTAGTGAGAGGTAATTTCTGAAATGTGGTATTTTTGGCTTACTCTTGACACTGTGGATGTCGGAGTATTGGATTCGCTGACGATTTCCACAATGTCTCATGAGTCGATCTCCAACTACCATTCCGTGCCCAAAGTCTGTTATTCCCATTGTTTGTCCATAATCCCATTTGAAACCTTTCCACACGAAACACCTGAGAACAAATGACAGCTCCGCATATGCACTGACGTTTTATACCTTGTGAATGCAATACTACCGCCATCTGTATATGTGCATATCACTATCACATGACTTGAATCACCTCAGTGTTGAGCTCTGGTGAACTCTGATACAACCGTAAGATAACATTCTTTCTCTTTTTTGACAGTGCTAAGGATAGATTGCTACCCACCCCGTACCAGAGGTGTTGAGTTGCAGACAATCACAACAAAAAAGAGTACCAAACACATAAGCTTTCGGGCAGAAGACCTTATCTTTTTTGAAATAGGCAAAACACACACACACACACACACACACACACACACACACACACACACGCCCTGTTTCTATCTGCCAGAGACAGCAAAGGCCGTCTATCCAAAAGCTTATGTATGTAGTACTCTTTTTGTTGTGCCTGTCTGTGACTCAACATCTCCACTATATAGTGAGTAGAAATCTATCCTTTCCTGATAATATAATATAAACTGATAGATAAAAAAAAATCTACTCACCTAGTGGCAGCAGGGGAACACACATACAAAAAGATCTAACTTTTTCAAGCTTTCTGAGCCAGGGGCTCCTTCTTCTGACAGAAGAGTTGAAGTGGGAGGAAGAGGGGTGAAGGAAAAGGACTGGAGAGGTTTAGGGAAAGGGGTACAGTTCAGAAAATTCACCCAGAACCTGGGTCAGGGGAGACTTAGTGATGGGATAAGAAGGAAAGGCTACCCTTTTCGTAATATCGTCCTTTTCGTAAATTGTCATTATTCCATCCTGGATTTTCCATTGATTGCTCTTTCCATTTCTCATTAGACTGTTGTTGCTACATTTTATACAGTCCTTCTAATTGTGTTGTGCATAGTCTCATTCTTAAAATTCAACAGAATTGTTTTTGTACAAAAAGGTTATTAATGATGATGTACATCTTGTTGCCTATGAACATACACAGCAAGCTGCCACACAGTCGTTGTTCTCCAGTCCTCTACCTTCATTATATTAATTCTCCTTGGCTTGACGGGATGCTGAACAATGAGCAGTTTTCCAGAATAGGTTGTACATGACTTCGTAATACTTTCCCAGGTCTATCCAAGTGAACTGAAGTCTTCACTTTGCCATTCATAGTTCATAATGCTTATCCAAGCTGCCATAGACTATACAAGTTGAAATTGTGACAAGTTAACTCATAAATACTTACTAATGAGGTATTCATGCAGACAACAGTGTCATCAGTGAACAAGTGGTAAATGCTGCCAAATAAATTGTGTATATCTATTGACAGACTTTCCTGTCTTCATTTTATGTTTGGTAACAACATTGTGGCTAAAACAGTATGATACAAGAATCTGTTTCTGTAGTGAGATGCAGACAGCTACAAGTCAGTTTTTATTTTCCAGGTGAAATTTGGGCGAAGGAACCAACAGAAGAGGATTGTTGCACCCGAAGAGACTACTTTCTACTTGCTTCACCTTTCACTTATGCGAGAATATCTGGAGCACGAATTCTCGGAACTTAAGGAGAAGCTGCCATTCCCATTCGACCTGGAGAAAATAATTGATGACTGGGTGAGGCTTTGGATGTATAAGGTCTTCAGTGTATTTCCAATTAGGTGAAAAAGAAAATCTGCTGTCTAGTTGTGTAGGCAATCAAATGGACCACAGCTAGCATGAATACAGATTGTTTAAAAGTGACAAATTTCACATTGTCAGAAGCAGGTCTTCTATTCACCAGGACCAGAAGAAAGTGAACAGTAGAAATAAAAGTGGGTATAGCACATATTGATCTTGAAAGTGGTAGGGGTATTAGGTATAGTAATAATTTTGTGCTGCTGTTAAAGTAACATGTCAGGGCTGCAGAAATAGTCTTTGGAAACAATTTTGCTTCTCAAAAAGTGACTACCATTCTCTATTTCAGAATCTAAAATATTAATCATTCCATCAATGCACCTGATCATTTCTATAAATTTTTTATTTAGTCTTTTCCTAACACACAATAAATGCAAAACACTTGAAAATTTGAATTTAGAAAGAAAGCTACATCTCTTGTTATAGAGAATTTTTCCAGATTTTTCAACAGTACTTAATACGAGGCTCATTCAGAATGTAAAGAATGTTTTGTTTTGACATGCGACCATGCGTGAAACCCTGCACTCAAGGAAACAATTCAAGGCAAGTTTTTGCAGAGCTGCGGTTAGTGGGGAGAGATGAACGTCTGGCCACGAGTTGCTTCCCCACCTACCAATTCACCAGTCTAAACAAAGCTACACTGTCAACAATAGTGCATTCGAGTGGTTATTTCTTTCCATTGGATGAGTATTTTTGTGCTGTGCTACAGACTATGAAGTACAGTGTACTGTATATTAATGTACTGTAAATACAAAACTGTAATTTTAACTTTTATAAAGAACATAAGGATAGCCTAGAAAGAAAATTTTGAATTCATTTGTCCTTCAAAACTTTCAAAAATATGTGCAATAAAAAATACTGTAGTAAATATGAAATATTCATGGATTAACTGAAAAAACTGTTATCAAAAATGGCTTCCTCCCCCATCCGTTCATTTTGATTCACCAGTCGTGCACTGTATCTTGTTTAGAAAAATTTTCATTGCTGTTGTCAGTTAGCATTTCATCTCCTCTCCATTCCACTGTCATCACTAATTTTACTGATGTCACACTACTGTGAACAGCATTTTAGATCATGTTCAGAGTTCAAACACAATGGTATGAACTAGTCTTGATAGGAATCATGATTTTTCTTCAGTTTCATTTATTGATGCAAAAATATTCAATGTTATCAGGTTTGAATCTAACTCACTTCATCATCGGGGCACCTGTGTAGCTGAGAAGCGTCATTTACATTGCCAGTGTGTAGGAATAAAACATTGCTAGGCCGTATTGTAAAACTATAGTCTTGCAGCATAGCATAGCATAACATACATAAACATATTGCACTTAATGTTACAACTATGGTAAGTTAAATGAGACATCTACATGCAAAGCAAAAGTTTACTATACATTTTTTTTCCCCCCCATCAGTCTACTGACTGGTTTGCTGCGGCCCGCCATGAATTCCTTTCCTGTGCTAACCTCTTCATCTCAGAGTAGCACTTGCAACCTGCGTCCTCAATTACTTGCTTGACGTACTCCAATCTCTTTCTTCCTCTACAGTTTTTGCCCTCTACAGCTCCCTCTAGTACCATGGAAGTCATTCCCTCTTGTCTTAGCAGATGTCCTATCATCCTGTCCCTTCTCCTTATCAGTGTTTTCCACATATTCCTTTCCTCTCAGATTCTGCGTAGAACCTCCTCATTCCTTACCTTCTCAGTCCACCTAATTTTCAACATTCGTCTATAGCACCACATCTCAAATGCTTCGATTCTCTTCTGTTATGGTTTTCCCACAGTCCATGTTTCACTACCATACAATGCTGTACTCCAGACGTACATCCTCGGAAATTTCTTCCTCAAATTAAGGCCGGTATTTGTTATTAGTAGACTTCTCTTGGCCAGAAATGCCTTTTTTGCCATAGCGAGTCTGCTTTTGATGTCCTCCTTGCTCCGTCCGTCATTGGTTATTTTACTGCCTAGGTAGCAGAATCCCTTAACTTCATTGACATCGTGACCATCAATCCTGATGTTAAGTTTCTCGCTGTTCCCATTTCTACTACTTCTCATTACCTTCGTCTTTCTCCGATTTACTCTCAAACCATACTGTGTACTCAATAGACTGTCCATTCCGTTCAGCAGATCATTTAATTCTTCTTCACTTTCACTCAGGATAGCAATGTCATCAGCGAATCGTATCATTGATATCCTTTCACCTTGTATTTTAATTCCACTCCTGAACCTTTATTTTATTTCCATCATTGCTTCCTCGATGTACAGATTGAAGAGTAGGGGCGAAAGGCTACAGCCTTGTCTTACACCCTTCTTAATACGAGCACTTCGTTCTTGATCGTCCACTCTTCTTATTCCCTCTTGGTTGTTGTACATATTGTATATGACCCGTCTCTCCCTATAACTTACCCCTACTTTTTTCAGAATCTCGAACAGCTTGCACCATTTTATATTGTCGAACGCTTTTTCGAGGTTGACAAATCCTATGAAAGTGTCTTGATTTTTCTTTAGCCTTGCTTCCATTATTAGCCGTAACGTCAGAATTGCCTCTCTCATCCCTTTACTTTTCCTAAAGCCAAACTGATCGTCACCTAGCGCATTCTCAATTTTCTTTTCCATTCTTCTGTATATTATTCTTGTAAGCAGCTTCGATGCATGAGCTGTTAAGCTGATTGTGCGATAATTCTCGCACTTGTCAGCTTTTGCCGTCTTCGGAATTGTATGGATGATGCTTTTCCGAAAGTCAGATGGTATATCGCCAGACTCATATATTCTACACACCAATGTGAATAGTCGTTTTGTTGCCATTTCCCCCAATGATTTTAGAAATTCTGATGCAATGTTATCTATCCCTTCTGCCTTATTTGACTGTAAGTCCTCCAAAGCTCTTTCAAATTCCGATTCTAATACTGGATCCCCTATCTCTTCTAAATCGACTCCTGTTTCTTCTTCTATCACATCAGACAAATCTTCACCCTCATAGAGAATTTCAATGTATTCTTTCCACCTATCTGCTCTCTCCTCTGCATTTAACAGTGGAATTCCCGTTGCACTCTTAATGTTACCACCGTTGCTTTTAATGTCACCAAAGGTTGTTTTGACTTTCCTGTATGCTGAGTCTGTCCTTCCGACAATCATATCTTTTTCGATGTCTTCACATTTTTCCTGCAGCCATTTCGTCTTAGCTTCCCTGCCTGCACTTCCTATTTATTTCATTCCTCAGCGACTTGTATTTCTGTATTCCTGATTTTCCCGGAACATGTTTGTACTTCCTCCTTTCATCAATCAACTGAAGTATTTCTTCTGTTACCCATGGTTTCTTTGCAGCTACCTTCTTTGTACCTATGTTTTCCTTCCCAACTTCTGTGATGGCCCTTTTTAGAGATGTCCATTCCTCTTCAACTGTACTGCCTACTGCGCTATTCCTTATTGCTGTATCTATAGCGTTAGAGAACTTTAAACGTATCTCGTCATTCCTTAGTACTTCCGTATACCACTTCTTTGTGTATTGATTCTCCCTGACTAATGTCTTGAACTTCAGCCTACTCTTCATCACTACTGTATTGTGATCTGAGTCTATATCTGCTCCTGGGTACGCCTTACAATCCAGTATCTGATTTCAGAATCTCTGTCTGACCATGATGTAATCTAATTGAAATCTTCCCGTATCTCCCGGCCTTTTCCAAGTATACGTCCTCCTCTTGTGATTCTTGAACAGGGTATTCGCTATTACTAGCTGAAACTTGTTACAGAACTCAATTAGTCTTTCTCCTCTTTCATTCCTTGTCCCAAGCCCATATTCTCCTGTAACCTTTTCTTCTACTCCTTCCCCTACAACTGCATTCCAGTCGCCCATGACTATTAGATTTTCATCCCCCTTTACATATTGCATTACCCTTTCAATATCCTCATACACTTTCTGTATCTGTTCATCTTCAGCTTGCAACATCGGCATGTATACCTGAACTATCGTTGTCGGTGTTGGTCTGCTGTCGATTCTGATTAGAACAACCCAGTCACTGAACTGTTCATAGTAACACACCCTCTGCCCTACCTTCCTATTCATAACGAATCCTACACCTGTTATACCATTTTCTGCTGCTGTTGATATTACCTGATACTCATCTGACCAGAAATCCTTGTCTTCCTTCCACTTCACTTCACTGACCCCTACTATATCTAGATTGAGCCTTTGCATTTCCCTTTTCAGATTTTCTAGTTTCCCTACCACGTTCAAGCTTCTGACATTCCATACCCCGACTCGTAGAACGTTATCCTTTCGTAGATTATTCAATCTTTTTCTCATGGTAACCTCCCCCTTGGCAGTCCCCTGCCGGAGATCCGAATGGGGGACTCTTCCGGAATCTTTTGCCAATGGAAAGATCGTCATGACACTTCTTCAAATACGGGCCACATGTCCTGTGGATACACGTTACGTGTCTTTAATGCAGTGGTTTCCATTGCCTTCTGCATCCTCATGTCGTTGATCATTGCTGATTCTTTCGCCTTTAGGGGCAATTTCCCACCCCTAGGACAAGAGAGTGCCCTGAACCTCTATCCGCTCCTCCGCCCTCTTTGACAAGGCCGTTGGCAGAATGAGGCTGACTTCTTATGCCGGAAGTCTTCGGCCGCCAATGCTGATTATTTATCAAAAATTAGGCAGTGGCGGGGATCGAACCCGGGACCGAAGACTTTTTTGATTATGAATCAAAGACGCTACCCCTAGACCACGGGTCTATACATAGGGCAAAGAAATTGGTACACTTTTTATGATAGCTAGTGACAGACTAATATAGGGAAATGGGAGAAGAATGTGAAAAGGTACATGTTAGATTCTAATGAATGAAACCAGAGTAATATACTCAGCATGGAGTCCACTATAGATCTGTCACTTTGAGTGTAACTGGAAACCACATACTGGTATACACCTTTGTTCCTGAAAAAGTACACGTGATTACGTATATCTGTCACAAGCAGCTGGATTTTCTACATCATCTGTCAGAATGGAAGAAAGAACAGCAAAATATATATTTTTACAGGTTTATTGAACCATACAGCCAACAGTTTGGTACAAATATAAAATAATCGGTATAAAGGACTCACCAGTTATATAGTTTGAATTGAACAGCGATTTAAGAATATTTTACAGTACCTGTATATCCACAACAATTCTAGCCAAAGAATCTTGACATGATATCAGCTACAGACAGAACAGAGTATAAAAAAGAAGCTATTGATGGTGATTGAGGAGCTTATACCTGGGAATGACAGTGTTAATGTAGTTAACAATATGTCATAAGTTTCACGAAGACACACAACTATCTGATGTATAATAAATAAATGGGCTTTGTGTGTGTGAATATCTTAGTGAAATAGTAAGACTGGTGCAGTTGTTGGGAGGGGCACCTTAATTTTCTGCACATTTATCAGTAAGTCTGCGTGTGAGGGTTTGTCTCTCTAATTTTTTTTTTTTTTTTTTTTTTTTTTTTTAAGAAGTTGCAGGAAAACAGCTTTACTTTTTCTGACAATCACATGGAAAGTTCTCCTTTATGCCAGTATAGTGTAAGTGTGAAGGAATTGAACTGTGGTTGGTCTATGTTTGTACTAAGAAAGTTATCAGCTTCCTGCCCTCCTAAATTTTTTGAAAATTGAGTGTGTTTCTAATTACTTAACCTGTGTGGCAGATTGGAAGGTGCCAGTCCTCTGCGTATTCTTCCTCAGCTAATTCCCGTAGGCATGTAGTGAAATGAGAGGGTGGTAGACTGATGTTGTCTGTAACTTCTCTCACCACTGCCAAGATGAGTAATATAGATATTAGTGTCAGTGGGATTCAGAAACAGATCGCAAAACTTGAACAAGGTCTCAGAGCCTGATGAAAATTGCAGGTGATTTAGCTCCCATTCTAAGTGTAACATACCACAGATATTTTGAGGAAAAAAAATGCACCTAGTGATTGGAAGTAAGTATGAATAACAACTGTTGACAAGAATGGTAGTAGAAATGATCCAAAAAGTACTGTTGAATATCCTTGACATCCATTTGTTCTAGAATGTTAGAAAATACTCTGAGGTCAAATGTAATGAGGAGTCTTGAACAGAATGGATTCTGAAAAGAATGATCATGTGAAACACAATGTTCTCATTCCTCACATATAACCCTGAAAGCTTTTTTATCAATGCAGTCGGGCAGATCTTTTTTTATTTATTTTAAAAAAAAAAGAAGTAGTAGTTCTGGAAAGCATTTGGCTTGTTGCTACCACACCAATGTGTATTAAAAAAAAGTGGGACTATATGGGATATCAACAAAATTTGTGGCTCGATTGAGGATATTTTGGCTGACAGTAGAAGTGGCTCAGAGAAATGTGTTGTGACCCCCTGTTCATGTTGTATCTTAATGATAATGGCAGACAAGACTTTTTGTAGGTGGTGCAGTAGTAACTAGTGAAGTAATGTTGGAAAAAAAGTTGCATAAAATCCATTTAGATCTTGATAAGATTTCGAAGTGGTGCAGTTATTGGCAACTTGTTTTAAATGTTCAGCAATGTAAAATTGCGCACTTTGCTAAATGAAAAAATGTAGTATCACATGAATAAAATATCAGCGCATCACAATTGGAGTCAGTCAACTCATACAAATACTGGGTGTAACGATTTGTAGAGATGTGAAATGGAGTGATGATGTAGGCTCAGTCATAAGTAAGAGAAGTGGGAAAACTTCACTTCTTTTCCAGGATACTGGGAAATTACACTCAGTGTACAAATGAGACCTATCTTAAAATATTGCTCAAGTGTGTGGGACCCCTAATACCTACACAAATTAGTGCATTATATTAACTAAGAGCAGTAATTGCAATATTATACACCATCACAAATGTTTATCAGTTGTGCCGAATGCCCTTCTTCTTCTTCTTCTTCTTCTTCTTTCTTTTTTTCTGCATTGTATTACAATGGAGTTAATTTGATTTCAAATTACTTGTTACAGAGATGCACTGCATTTGAAGACGACTGTCTCTGAAATGGGCATTCCCGAATCCATGTTACTTCTATTTGACATTTATGCCATAGCAGCTGATTGGTGTGAGTTACACACACTTGTGAGTTGGCAACATTGGAACACAAACAATAAAATACCCCTCTCCCCAGCCACCCACTTTGTTAACCAGTTACCACCACAGTGGCTGCACAACTTACCACTCTGCCCCTGAGGAAAGCATATCATATCATATCATATTATATTACTGTTTCTGTAAGTATATTTGTTTGTTACTGAGCAAGAAAACTATGCTTTTAAGAAGCTCTTAACATTCGGCTGAGAACAGCGGGTCAATGGACAATTTATTCGAACTGCATGCGACCCTCAGACCACAGTTTGACAACACTGGGATAGAAAGTTGACAACATTGGTACCAAAGTAACATTCACTGTGCACTTTTCAATGTTTTTGGAGTACATATGCAGCTGTAGACTGTACAACTATCCATGAAACCCCTACACATTACTCCTATAGAGAATGCAAAGGGCAAATTAGAGTAACGAAACCACACTTAGAGACAGTGACTGACTATTTGCCCCGCATCCCCATCTGTGATTGAGACAAGAAGAAAACCTTCCAGAGTACAGGTGTAGAAATTTTATAATTGCAGGATAGGCTGCACCCTTTAGAGAAGTAGAACTTTGATATGTGAACAGTTTGGATTACTGTTTGTGAACTGTCTTTGCAGGTCTTTTTTAATCTTTCAACTATGACTTGTAGGTTCTGATGGGATTCTTAGTTGGCAACGACTTCATCCCTCCGCTTCCGGACATGCACATCACAAGTGGAGCGCTGCCAATGCTGTACAAGGCTTACATCGATGTGCTACCACAGCTTGGAGGTTAGTACTCAGTTCATTGAAGTAGGGAGGTAGAAGTGTGATATCAAAGAAACTTGTTTTGTTTTGATATTGATGTAGCAGTGGGGAAACTGGCTGGGCAACAAACTCTGGGCTCCTCCTGCCCCCTGTTACCTATCATTACTGTCTCTGTTCCAAATTTTTCTTACAGTGTAGGACCATTTTACCCCTTAAGTTTCATTCTTTTGTTCCCACATTTATGCGTCTTTGCGTAACACAGTGTTTAATTTGCATCCATAATTTGCTATTATTGTATTTATCTTGATAGTCAGGCAACAGGTCCATAGCCCTCACGTTTCCTTCCTAGTTAGTCCTAGGATTTTTATCTTTCACTTACCATATCATTCACCTCTGGCAATGTTAGTTGACGTGAAAAATGCCAAGTTGCACTGTGGTTTGGAATCTACTTTAAACTCTAGGTTCCCCTATAACCAGTTGGGGGAATCAGTTCAAAGGTCGGAGGAAACCAATGGCTCACCAACCCTACAGGAGCCTGCCTAGTGAAGAACTACAGTGTTAACAAACTGTTGTGTTGTTGACAGCATTACTTCTTTGCTTACAACTTATTGATATTGTGCATACTAATATATATTTTTGTTGAAGAAATGGTACCGTATAATAAATTATATGGTGATTTGCTGTGTAGATGTGAAGGGTGAATTCTGTCAGGATTGGAGTCAAAATGAAAATGATGAGTATTTACTTTTAAATATATATCTCCTCTTTTAGAATTTTTGAAACCAACAACTGTGTAATATTTACTAAATTCGGACTTCTTATCTTCTAGAATGAAAGAGAAATTGTCAGACTTTAGCTGCATATGGGTATTGCATTAAATGCAATGGTGACATGTACAAATTTGTGCCAAAGTGAGACTCAGACATAGATGCTATGCCTCTCTAAAATGGATTCCTTAACCCCCTCAACCATCCAAGCACACCTCCCGTCCATCCCAAATTCCCACATGCTGCACATTACACAAATGCTGTCCTCTGTCCATTATCCCATATTTGCTTGCAGTTATTCAGCTGAGCCCGCAAGGTTTCAGATGAGTGAGAGCACGTGTGCCGAAGATATTTCGCCATCGAGGCACGTAGATGGACATATTTGTATCTGTGTGGTGTTGTCCTTTCAGACATGTTTGAAACAACAGACACCACACATGTTCTTCCATTATCTTGTTTCTCTAATTGCTGCACAATAGCTTCTACAATTTTAAATTATGACATACTTTTATTACATAAGTGAGTACATACACCTATGTATGGTTTGTGCAGTAACTAAGCTTGTATTGAAACTGAGACTTTACGTAAAACTTTTTCTTTTTCTCCCTGTTGGCCAACGACGATCGTGTTACAATTTCAACTCGTCTTGAAACTTCCTGGCAGATTAAAACTGTGTGCCCGACCGAGACTCGAACTCGGGACCTTTGCCTTTCATGGGCAAGTGCTCTACCATCTGAGCTACCGAAGCAATGCAGAATTTAGACCTTTCTTCTACCTTGTTTCATACATGCAGTAATTTTATTTATTTATTTATTTATTTATATACCTAAAACCAAAGATGATGTGACTTACCAAATGAAAGTGCTGGCAGGTCGACAGACACACAAACGAACACAAACATACACACAAAATCCAAGCTTTCGCAACAAACTGTTGCCTCATCAGGAAAGAGGGAAGGAGGGGAAGACGAAAGGATGTGGGTTTTAAGGGAGAGGGTAAGGAGTCATTCCAGTCCTTCCCTCTTTCCTGATGAGGCAACAGTTTGTTGCGAAAGCTTGGATTTTGTGTGTATGTTTGTGTTCGTTTGTGTGTCTGTCGACCTGCCAGCACTTTCATTTGGTAAGTCACATCATCTTTGTTTTTAGGTATATTTTTCCTTCGTGGAATGTTTCCTTCTATTATAACCATATTATTTATTTATTTATTTATTTTTTCCCCCCGGCTTCATTGCAGATAATTGAAAATTCAACATTCTTGAAGTACCAAATGACTGAAATGTGGAAAATCAGAGCAGTCAGTTCCACAGTTCTATTTCTACGATGATGATAGATAAATAGATAGCAGGCCTGGACAACCTTTGGTGATCCGCAGGCCTGATTCACACATTTACTCATGGGTCGGCTCATCACATGACACAATAGTAGTAGTTGTAGCGTACATAAAACCAAAAGTATTGGATCCAATACATTAATAACATACCGATTTGACTGGCACCCTTTTCCTGTTTGCACCACACCAACAAATTAAGCCTTAAACAATGTTTTGAGAGTACATTCATTTTATGTTCACCCCACGTACAGAAGTTCGCATTTAATCATGTGTTGTGAACACTGTTTCTGTACAATACTTAACATTGTTTTAAAGTAGCTGTCTTAAAATATTACATTGTTAAATTCTGTGATGCCGTTAGTAAAGAAACAATATTCAGAATACACAAATAAATGAAAATGTTTGAAGTTGAGGTACCAGGCATTTTGAAATGTCATCGTGGAAAAATAAACACCTACAGAAGTAACTAGTGGCAGCTGATTCTTCATAAATTATGTACGACTTCAACAGAACCATTGTTCTGATGCAGCACAGATAAGAATTATTTACTAATGTTAATATGAAAAGAGTGGCAATTAAATATGCAGGACCCATTAACAAGCAGTTACGAGTACTTTGCAATTTTTGGTCACTGTCAAGTCATTGAAGTATTAGAAATTTAGAATGTAAATATCCACAAACACTATTAGCAAGATTTTTGAATACTTGCCCAAAAATACTTTTTATGACTGACTGTATGCATGTGTTGTTTCTATAACACTATATAAATTAAGGTATTATTTCTTTGTTGATAATAAAAAGTATAAAAGTTGAAATTGCTTGAACATAGCACATATCAGCTGTATTACACAGAAGCCAAACTGGAAAAATGCGAAGAACAGAATGGCGAATTGTCACCCGATAATACTCACCCTGACATGCTTGATACATATTGATAATACTGTGAATATTTTGGGCAGTTTTAATACTGTTCTTCAGTATTTCTAATATTGTCAATACAATAATACTCAAATCCAGATGCTCATTATATTGACAGTAATATTGAATATGTGAGGGCCTCTTAACTTCTTTGTTACATTTGTACTGTTGCAGATGATAGTCGCAAATTGTATGTTTTTAGAACTGCATGATATGGCCAAAACTGCTCAAACTCACAATAGCAGAACTCACTAGACTGTACGGCCAATAAGGTAACGGTACTCGTGTGATGAGATAGCAGTACCTCTAGATCACAAATTCCAAAGTATAGCATCTGTGACATTAATGTTCTCGGGTAATATACTAGAATTTTAATTTGGTGCTAAGCTTTCTGATGTCGTGACACACGGGCTGCCTGGTGCACACTCGTGATATATAGAATAATTGACTAACTACAAACATTAGTAATGCGGTTATGTACGTGTATGACACAAGACAAACGATGTCTTAACCACATTTTACTTTCCATTTTATCTTGCCTTTGTGTGTCTTCACTGATGATCAATAGTCCTCAGTGACTTTGCTCCATAATCACAAAAGTTCTGTGCCCTTCCTCACTCTTTCATAAGAAAACAGACTCCCAGTTTCTGAAAGTTTATTGTGTCTGTTAGCTTATCTGTGCATAAATCATTCTAATGGCACCAGAGAAGTAAGCTTTTATGTCTTTACTATAATTTTGTTTCACACTTTGCTTTCCAGTTCTTTTCTGTTCTTGATGAGTTAATGGGAGTTGCTGTGATTTACTACATTTGATGGTATGTGATGACTAATATCACTCTTTGTTTTTGCAGGATATATTAATGAAGCAGGTGACCTGAACCTAAAGAGATTTGAGCAGTTCATGCAGAGGTTATCGACATTTGACGTCGACCAGTTTCGGGATACATATGCTGACTTGCGGGAATTTGAGATGAAGACTGGTAGGCGGCCTGGAAATGAAAGGAAAAGTGTGAGTTGCAGATAATCTGAATGAAACTAGCACAGTCATTATTTTTGTCTAGCAGTACAGAATTTATTTGAATTGTGCAACCATAGTTCTTCTTCCCTTATGTTGTGTTGCAGTGGTTTGAACAATAACTTTTCCAATGTGTCTGTCTTTCAGTTTTCATTTTTTAATTTGTAAACTTAAAAGGCTTGAAGGAAGTGCAAGGGTTTAACATTCTGTAAATGCTGTGGTCATTAGAGGTGCAGAAGGAATAACACTGGCTGCTTGATGGTATTACATGAGCACACATTTAATGTCACAACCAAACTCTTCGTCATTGCCAAACTGCCTCAACAGTTAGTCAGTTCAATTCCAATTCCTTGTTCAGATTTCTGTCTTGATGTGTTTGGAAATTTAGGTCCGAACTCCTGGGCCTGCCCTTTTTATTTTGCATTTCATCAGATGTGATAACACCTACGATACTAACAAAATATGCACCTTTCATACATATTGCAAACCAGACACAGCTGAATCCTTTTGCACAAGACAAGATTTGGAGTCACATATACAGCTAATATCATTACATACGTGAGGCTGAAGTTCTTGGAAATATAAATATAAATATAATATAAATATAAAAATAAGTGTTCTGCAGAACAGTGTCATAGCATAGTTTTTAAGGTGCGCTCCAGTTGTGTGGAAGATCTTGGGTTGGAATCTCATCATGGAGTTTGAATTTTTATTGCTCAGTCTTAGCAAGATGACTTATTTATTATTTTTATGCAATAAACTGTTTTTATTTCTAGTACTTTGCTGCATAATTTTAATCATCATATTGCCTTTTTTATGTGCCCTTTATTTTTCCTTCCTATCTTTTTGTTTTGTTTCAAACTTTCATGTGTTGCCTATTACCTGTAACCAGGAATACTCATCGGATGGTAACCCAGCAACTCGTGCACCCAGTGCATGGATAGTTTCAGGTAATCAATGAAAGAGAGAAATTACAGTTTGCTTTAAATGGTCGCTTACCATGGTAACTGGCAAGACTGGGGTGAGGTTTTCAAATCTCATCCAGGGCCAACAATCATTCTTTCCTTCTCATCCTGTCCAGTAAGTCTCCCCTGACCTGAGGTTCCGGGTGACTGTTCTAAACCTCTGCAGTTCGTTTCCTTCACCTGTCTTCCTCCCCCTTCAACTCTTCTGCCAGAAGAAGGAGCTACTGGCTCTAAAAGCTTGTGAAAGTTACATCCTTTTGCATGTGTTTCCCTGTCGCTGTTTGGTGAGTAGATTTTTTCTTATCTGTCCATTTACATTATATTATCAATAAAAGATTATTTTTATAAAAAGGAAGACTTTATCATCTGTAAAATGCAATTCATTGTGCACCATTTCTTCCAGCCGCTCTGAGTGTCTAGTCAAAGTGCACTGAACTCAGGGAAAGGACAGTTTTACCATTCATATGTTAAATAAATAAGGCAGTTTAAAGTTAAGTGATTGATATGACACTGTATCATCACAATGCAATGTGAAAAACAAAATAGCCCTTACTTCTGAAAAGATGCTTTTTCAGAATGAATTTTTACTCTGCAGTAGTGTGTCCACTGGTCTGAAACTTCAGCTGGATAAAAAAAAGCTACATGTCATACTGGGACTCGAACCCAGGACCTTTTGCCTTTTGCTTTCAAATACTCCACCAATTGAGCTGTCCGGCACAAGTCACAGAAGTTTGGATGGTGGGATAGAGATACTGCCAGAGGTAAAGCTGTGAGGGTGGGTTGTGAGTTGTGCCTGGCTAGATTGAAAGTAGAGCATTTGCCAGTGACAGGCAAGGGTTATAGGTTTGAGTCCCAGTCAGCCACACTGTTTTGATCTGCCAGGCAGGCTCAGAAGCTATTTTAATTTACCTCAAAACTGAAAATGGTCAAGTGTGCACAAATACATACATGGTATTGGCCTCACTATAGTGGTATGCATGTTAGAAGGCAGCTGTGTGGCGAGTTCTGTACTGAGATTGTTTTGAGCCATTGCCAGTGTGTTCTGTCTCCATTCCATGTCTCAGCTTCCAGGCATCACATACCTTGGTATCTGGCAGCATCAGGCAATTATTTCTGTGTATGACTCTCCTTAGTAAAATTTGTATGCTCAAAAAACTGTTTCTGTCACTTCTTGATGTAATACTACTTGCATTCGCTTTTTTTTTTCTCATCAGTCTACTGACTGGTTTGATGCGGCCCGCCACAAATTCCTTTCCTGTGCTAACCTCTTCATCTCAGAGTAGGACTTGCAACCTACGTCCTCAATTATTTGCTTGACGTATTCCAATCTCTGTCTTCCTCTACAGTTTTTGCCCTCTACAGCTCCCTCTAGTACCATGGAAGTCATTCCCTCATGTCTTAGCAGATGTCCTACCATCCTGTCCCTTCTCCTTATCATTGTTTTCCACATATTCCTTTCCTCTCCGATTCTGCGTAGAACCTCCTCATTCCTTACCTTATCAGTCCACCTAATTTTCAACATTCGTCTATAGCACCACATCTCAAATGCTTCGATTGTCTTCTGTTCCGGTTTGCTTTATGCTGTCCGTAATGAACACTACATCTATGTCTACAGCTACATATATATCCATACTAGTGCGTGACAGAGGCTACCCTGTACCACTAGTAGTCATTTCTTTTTTGTTTGACCCGCAAGGGTGAGGGAAAAATGACTATCTGTATGCCTCCATACATGCCCTGACTTCTCATATATCTTTGTGGTCCTTAATGTGAATTGTATGTTGTCAGTAGTAGAATTGTACTGCAGTCAGCTTCCTGGCGGTTTTCTAAATTTGTTTAGTAGGGCTCCTCAAAAAGAAAGTTGACTACCCTCCAAGTGATTTCCATTTTAGTTCCCGAAGCATCTCCATAATACTCGCATGTTGTTCAAACCTACCGGTAACAAATTTAGCAGCTGGCCTATGAATTGGTTCCATGTCATTCTTTAATCTGACCTGATGTTCATCCCAAACCCTCGGGGTTGCACTAGCATCCTATATGCAGTCTCCTTCACAGATGACCCACATTTTCCTGGAATTCTCCCAGTAAACCGAAATCAACCATTTGTCTTTCCTATCATGATCCTCACATTCATGTTCCATTTCATACTGCTTTGCAATGTTAAACCCAGATATTTAAATGATGTGACTGTGTCAAGCAGTACATTACTAATGCTGTATTAGTATATTATGAGTTTGTTTTTCCTACTTATCTGCATTAACTTACAGTTTTCTATTACAGTGTTTAAGTAACCTCATTATACCTTAAAAACGAGAAAGCAATGCTAAATATTCTACATACATCCTAAAGTACTTGCTAAAGGTAGATATAAAAAAATGATGCTATTGGGTGGATTGTCCCATGGTGCGCTGCTCCTTGCCTCTGCATATTTTTCCACCACCCATCTTCTATGTGCATCCCACTATCGCTGAATGGAAAAGATTCTTTAGTCGTAAGTTAATCACTGTTGTATCTGGATCTTAGAGTCCACAGAATTCTTCACTTGCTTTCAGTATGGGGTCAACGATATCTCCCCATCATTGATTTCCTAATATGACCCAGCAGACTGTGCAGTAATCGCATATTATGTGTGGAACTGACTTCCCTTAAACCCATACAAATGAGGCGCGCTACTGTAGGGAAACACAAAAATTGTCTCGTAAACTAATTCTTTTGATGCAGAAGTGTCTGTCTGCTCGTCACTCAAATTTTCTTGTGAGACAAAATACCATCAAATTTGAATAACTAATAATAAAGATAATAATGCATAAACACTGGTTGAGACCACAACAGTTACATCATATCTGTGCATGTTTGTCATGCAGTATTTGTTTTGTCTCCAAGGTCACCATACCAATGTCAGCATATGTGGACAATTGTTACACATTAGTTTTGTGGAAAGTCATAAATCGGTGTAGTGTGAAAACAAGTTTAGCTAGGGCATTGATGTGGATGTCATTGTGAAGAGCTTTCTCAGGGCTGCTAGGGCCCAAAGTGAGACAAAAAAATATTTGCCAGAGCAAAAGTGAAAATCCGTATTAAACTGAAAATTACAAACAATTAAAGTTGTCATTGCACCTGATGCGTACGTATGCTCCAAATTATAGACAATGCATCTCAGACGAAAGCTTGCATTCAAAGGAATCCAAAAAGTCCAGTGCCAAGTGAATTCGAGAGGTAAGGTAGTGTCGAAAAAGAAGTGAAGGAATGGCACAAAGCAATTACTTAACTTAACCATAGGGTATACCATGGCCAAACTTGCCATTTATCTATTCTGTAACTGTTATACTAATTAGAGTAAGCATCAAAAAGTTGTAAAACATTGTGAAATAAAGTTCCTATCTTACAGATTGGTAGGTGAAGTGTTGGTATAATTGTTAAGTACTGTTTATTCTCTTAAGGAAAATTAGATATGACAATGTCGTGGACTGCTTTCAAGTATGAAGGGCCTGTAAGGTGTCCTCTTCGGATGTTTCAGTACAGGCCAGATCAAACTGAAGATGCAGTGGATGACAGCCCCAGGAAGGCATTGGACCCCGACCTCAGTGACCTGATCAGCCGCACTGAAGACATGGTGAGCCAGCATTTCGTAATATTCAAGAGTAGACTTCACAAAGTCCAGTTTGTCTGTAGTTTACATTTCGGTCTGACGTTAATTCCACTCAAACATATTGATTGCTGTTACGTGATACTACAGAGCTATTTTCATACCTGTGACAATAATTTTTTTTTCATGTTTTACAAGTTGTAATCCAATAGGTTTTCTTGGTGTTATTGATTAATGTTTCAGGTGCTCAGCAGAGTTGTCAATATCAATTTATGCCCAATATTTTGATGACTGGGCCAACTCTCTGGTTTGAGTCCAGGCAGTTAGTACATACAATACATACAACAACACAGCTCACTTCTCCTGAAGAAGACCTTTGTGTCACTCGTCGAAACATTGTGCGTAAGATGGAATTGACAACTCAGCTGAAACATCGAAAAGCACACTATTAGTAAAAGTTTATTCCTTCAGAATTTTCAGTTCCGTTTCACAACAAGTTACATAGTTTTGAGCTTTTGAACACTGTGACTTAAGTTTCCTTTTTGTTGGTTTACCATATTTGGGTTATTTTGTTTTGCATTTCCTTTTAAATATCCCCATGACGAAAATCATGAACAGCCAATACCAGTGAATTAGTTGGCCACAATCCTCTGAAGACTTCGTGAATACGAGATGTAGGTCCGCCTTGCTGGAAAAAGGGGTACTGCCTTTTGTGCTCATTTACCTGAGGGCAGAAGTGCTCAAAAATTTCGGGTTAAATGTTTGTGCTGATAGTGGTGTCAAAGAACATTGGGCTCATAATTCAACTACCGGAAACAGAGCACCAATCTGCAATCTTTTTAGTCAAGAAACAGCCACCCACTTATTGCCAAGGTTGTTTTGAGTACCTTGCAGAAGTTTCGTTGGGAAGTCCTTACACATCCTCCGCACAGTCCCGATCTCTCCTCATGTGAAGCCTTAAGAAAGACATTTGTGGCTGTTTATTTGCTTCAAAGAGGCGCACACATTGGTACTATCATGGTTCCTTGGGCTACAAACATTTTTCCGCGAAGGCATTGACCATCACTGGGTAAATGTATTGACAGTTATGGTGAGTACTTCTGAAATAATAAACAGTTTACTTAGTTTCACTGCCCCTTATATTTAAAAGTAGACTAAGCTATTAGACAAAATCCTCTCACACTGTCTATAAAGCAATCATCTTCTTTTGTACTTTCACTTATATATTTGTCACGTCTTCCATGAAATTTCAAGAGATAGGCAACTGCATGAAGTGTCATGGGAACCAGTGCCCCAAGACTGCTTACATTGGCTGTGGAGGCCCCAAAGAAACCCTGAAAAGTACCCGCAAATCAGGACTCTGGTGAAGCTGTTATAGATCTGTGTGATAAATAAGATTTAAAAACAAAGAAAATTCTTGGTTTTTATTTTATTTTATTTATTTTTTTAACTTTGTGTAAATAAAAATTCAAAATCTGACATCCATCGGTAGTATTAAATTTTTTTCCTGCTCATATTGTATGTGTATTTTGTGTGTATCGTACTTGATGCTGCTCTGGATTCGATTTTGATGAAAAGGTAAAGTGGTTGAATTGAAAACAAGATTAATCTCACACTGATGAGGAGCGACTGAAAGATTTTAAAGTATATGTGAACTGTATATCTCATTTATATCCACAGTATTAAGAGTAATTAAGAAACAATGTTAGAAAGATGCGCCAGAATATCTGCTTATAATAATTAAATTTTATTAATGACAGACTGTTTAGGCATTTATTGCCATTGTCAAGTATGTCTAGAATGATGCGACATCCATATTATGTTGTTAGTGTACTAACTTATAAATATCAGTGTTTTGATTAGATGGTAAATGATGAAAATATATATACATGAACACATAATGCCATAAGAGAACAGCTGTCAAACTACAATTAACATATTATTTTGATACATTTACATCATTTACCATCTAATCAAAAAATTGACAGGTATAAGACAGTTCACTAATGATGTTGTATACATATTGAGGAAGAAACAAGTGTTTTGCGTAGCTGCCAATAACAGCAGAAATAACAGACATTCATTGACAATACAGAAATTGTATTTGTGACTGCTCTGTTGGTGACGGTGCCTGCCTCGTTTGACACACAGCTCGCAGATGGACTGTCAGACAGTGAGGAGCCAGAGTTCTGCTTGGAGGATGAGGAATTGTCAACTGCAGGGAGCGATGAAGAGGAGAAGATATTTCTGCAGGAGTTCGATCTTCACAAGAGGGACTACTATATTAACAAACTGGAATACGAGGCAGTCACGCCGTGAGTATCTTGCTTGTTTTTCTGCTCTAGATGTTGGGAAGCTTTAGTCACTTCAACGTCATTTAGTTACAATGTAATGCGTCTACACTTCTGAACAAACCATTGGCCAATTTAGTTGCGGCTTCTTTTTTTGTCATGACATTTTTTGTAGTTTTTCTGTTTTCTTGTTCACGTATGACTAGATTACTCCGGAACTTTGTAAAACCAAATCCCAAATATGGAACAGTTGTACTCAGGTTTTTCTTGCTAGTCTTGAAATTAAGTTCTGTAAAAGTTATCAAGTTCTGACAAAACTGGTACATCATCTTATTGCTTATAATATTGCCGAAATAGTTGTCAAATAATTCATTTGTTGATATTGTGAGTGCAATATTTGTGTACGCTTCTTCCCTCCTCCTTGAAATTTACTCTGGTCATCGTAATGTTGCTCTTGCTGTAATTTGCACACTTTCGACATTGCAACGATTGTGCATTCTGCCACTTTTTCTGGTCAGCATCACTAATACTTTCTGCTGCTCATCATCAGTAAATTTAATGATGTTGACAGCAGGTGGCTGTGGCTGTGGCTGTTGGCAAAGGTACTTTCTGCGCTTGCATCAAGAGGTAACAGCGCATACTATTTCTGATTAGAACGTGGCTGTGCTTTGTTATTTGACAAAGTTAATCCCTGCTATGGCTGGACTTATGAGTTCACTTTGTTGAGTAACAGTTAACAATAAGTAGGGACCTGAAAAATTCACAATTTCCAATAAGTGCAAATAGTGATGCAAATTTTGCCTCAAAATGCAGAAACACAAAATTACCTATTAAATGCTGTTTCATAGTGAATTGTATCCAGATGAAGTACTTTTATCAGATATACACTCCTGGAAATGGAAAAAAGAACACATTGACACCGGTGTGTCAGACCCACCATACTTGCTCCGGACACTGCGAGAGGGCTGTACAAGCAATGATCACACGCACGGCACAGCGGACACACCAGGAACCGCGGTGTTGGCCGTCGAATGGCGCTAGCTGCGCAGCATTTGTGCACCGCCGCCGTCAGTGTCAGCCAGTTTGCCGTGGCATACGGAGCTCCATCGCAGTCTTTAACACTGGTAGCATGCCGCGACAGCGTGGACGTGAACCGTATGTGCAGTTGACGGACTTTGAGCGAGGGCGTATAGTGGGCATGCGGGAGGCCGGGTGGACGTACCGCCGAATTGCTCAACACGTGGGGCGTGAGGTCTCCACAGTACATCGATGTTGTCGCCAGTGGTCGGCGGAAGGTGCACGTGCCCGTCGACCTGGGACCGGACCGCAGCGACGCACGGATGCACGCCAAGACCGTAGGATCCTACGCAGTGCCGTAGGGGACCGCACCGCCACTTCCCAGCAAATTACGGACACTGTTGCTCCTGGGGTATCGGCGAGGACCATTCGCAACCGTCTCCATGAAGCTGGGCTACGGTCCCGCACACCGTTAGGCCGTCTTCCGCTCACGCCCCAACATCGTGCAGCCCGCCTCCAGTGGTGTCGCGACAGGCGTGAATGGAGGGACGAATGGAGACGTGTCGTCTTCAGCGATGAGAGTCGCTTCTGCCTTGGTGCCAATGATGGTCGTATGCATGTTTGGCGCCGTGCAGGTGAGCGCCACAATCAGGACTGCATACGACCGAGGCACACAGGGCCAACACCCGGCATCATGGTGTGGGGAGCGATCTCCTACACTGGCCGTATACCACTGGTGATCGTCGAGGGGACACTGAATAGTGCACGGTACGTCCAAACCGTCATCGAACCCATCGTTCTACCATTCCTAGACCGGCAAGGGAACTTGCTGTTCCAACAGGACAGTGCACGTCCGCATGTATCCCGTGCCACCCAACGTGCTCTAGAAGGTGTAAGTCAACTACCCTGGCCAGCAAGATCTCCGGATCTGTCCCCCATTGAGCATGTTTGGGACTGGATGAAGCGTCGTCTCACACGGTCTGCACGTCCAGCACGAACGCTGGTCCAACTGAGGCGCCAGGTGGAAATGGCATGGCAAGCCGTTCCACAGGACTACATCCAGCATCTCTACGATCGTCTCCATGGGAGAATAGCAGCCTGCATTGCTGCGAAAGGTGGATATACACTGTACTAGTGCCGACATTGTGCATGCTCTGTTGCCTGTGTCTATGTGCCTGTGGTTCTGTCAGTGTGATCATGTGATGTATCTGACCCCAGGAATGTGTCAATAAAGTTTCCCCTTCCTGGGACAATGAATTCACGGTGTTCTTATTTCAATTTCCAGGAGTGTAGTTTGAAAGTGGTTTATTTTCTGTATATAAATACAAAAAATTTACTCAGTTTTTGGATACTGATATTGAAAATCATCTGCTGAAACCCAGTTTCTGAAGATAATCTGTGTAAGAATTTGTTTTCAAAGCAAAAAGATGATGAATGCAAAAATGTATCAGTGTGTTTGACATGCTGGTGCTATGCGATTCCTGGATGGTTGAATGGTCTATAAAGGATACACACTGTGTAATGCAACGTTGGACTCAGTTGCAGGACATAGCATCTTAGAACAAAGGAACACATGTCTTTGTCTGCTAGCCAAAGTTCAAGGGTTGGTATAAAGTGGACACCAAATAGCAGTTTTTTTTTAACTGTGATTGCAGCAAAAACTGGTAGAGGTCAGACCTGAAGTACCTTGTTTACAACAGTGCCAACATCGGCAAGCAATTGTGCAGTAGCTGTTGCTGTCTGCAGAGGCTGACCTCCCACCACTGGACTTGTTCCATCCTGGTAGGCTTTCTGCTGCTTCTGTTTTATAGAAGTTTCTCATCTCAGTGTCGTTCATAACTTCACTACAGCTGTTTAACCTTTACCGTACCTCATACTTGGTTCTACAACTCAGGTGAAACCATTAAAGACAGAACTATCTGTCTAGCTGTCCTTGAACAGTAGAGCAGCCTGACTTGTGGCCTTTTCAGCCCTACTATACTTTTAAATTCTTCCTTGCTAGGTTTGTAGCCTATCCCCAATGTTATTCAAACTGTACATTGCGGAAGCTGTGAAGGAAACCAGAGAGAGATTTGGAAAGACAATTAAAATTCAGGGAGTTTGCCAGTGTCACTGTAACTCTCTTAGATGGATATTGGACTTGCAAGATAAGTTTAACAGAATGGGTAGTGTCTTCATAATATCTTACAAGACAAATGCCAGCAGAAGTATAAGGAATATAATGGAATTTAGTCTAATTACTTTAGACAGTACTGAGGAAATTACATTACAAAGGGGGGAAATGAAAGAAGTAAACGAATTTAATTGTTTTGGCAGCAAAATGTGTAGGAAAACAAATGCACCTCATAAAAATTGTCCAAATGTGAAATTGGTAGATGTGATGTACATATACAGACAAACAAGTGATTACAATTTCAGAGAAACTGAATGATTTATTCAATAGAAAAAGCTTCACAAATTGAGCAAGTCAGTAACACATTGGCCCACCTCCGGGGTGCAGGCACTTATTCGGCTTGGCATTGATTGATAGAATTGCTAGAGGTCCTTCTGAGGAATATTGTGCCAAATTCTGTCCAATTGGTGCATTAAATCATCACAATCCAGAGCTAGTTGGAGGTTTTTGCCTCTAATGATTCAAAAATATTCAATTGGGGAAAGATCTGGTGACCTTTCTGGCCTAGGTGGGGTTTGACATGTACAAAGGCAAGTAGTGCAAGCTCTCACTATGTATGGGCGGATATTATATTCTTGAAATGTAAGCCCAAAATGGCTTGCCATGAAGGACAACAAAAGGGAGGCCTCCAGACATGTCTTCACTGGTCATCAACACTCAGTTTGAAGCAAGGCTCATCAGTGAAGACAATTTTACTCCAGTCAATGACATTCCAGGCTGAAGGTGGTCCGGAGATGCCCTGGATAATGGTGGTATACCAACCTGACTGATGCCCGCCATACATTCAAACAGCCAGAAGTGATGATCTGAGGTGCCATTTCTTTTCATAACAGGACCCGTTTGGTTGTCATCCAACACACCCTTACAGCACAGCAGTATGTTGACAATATTCTATGCCCCGTTTCGTTGCCCTTCATGGCAAGCTGTTGTGGGCTTACACTTCAGTAAGATAATGTCTCCTGAACATGGCAAGTGTTTCTACTGGTTGCCTCTCTGCTTGCCAAACCCACCCTTGGCCTGCAAGGTTGCCAGATCTGTCCTCTATTGAGAATGTTTAAAACCGTTTAGACAGGGGCCTCCAACCACCTCAGGATTTAGATGATCTAACGCACCAATTGGACAGTGTCTGGCACAGTATCTCTCTAGAGGAAATCCAACTGTATCAATCAATGCTGTCTGAATTACGGCTAGAGGTGGAACAACACATTATTGACTTGCTCAATTTGTGAAGCCCTTTCTCTTGAATAAACCATCCAGTTTTTCTGACATAGTAATCGTTTGTTGTCTGTATATGTACTTCACATCTACAAATTTCCATTGCATTCAGATAGTTCCTTTGTTGTGTGTCATTTCTGTCTTAGAGTGTAATTGGCGATGGTTGAGGGAAAGAAGGTATAAAATTCCGGTCCACAATTGCACAAAAAAACATTTCAAAAAAGAGGATTTTCTTAACATCCAAAGTAAATGTAAGTGTTAGAAAGTATTTTCTGAACGTGTCTGTCTGGAATCCAGCCTTGTACGGAAGTGAAATGTGGACAGTAAGCGGTACAGACAAGAAGAGAATAGAGGCCTTCGAAACATGGTGCTACACAACATTGGACAGATAGATCGAGTAACTAATTTGGGGGGGGGGGGGGGGTTGAGTCATGCTTGAGAAGAAAGAAATCATTCCACAACTTGATTGACTAAAATATTTGATTGCTTTATTGGACATGTCCCGAGGCACCAACAAATAGTGAATTTTGTGCTATTGGACAGAAGTGGGTAGGGGGTGGATTTTATTGGGAGACCTAGGTATGAATACGGTAAGTAGGTCCAAATGGAATGGATGTAGGCTGTGGTTGGTATGCAGGAGTGAAGAGGATTTCACAGGGTAGATTAGCATGGAGAGCAGCATCCAGGCAGTCTTCAAATTGAAGACAGCAACAACTACTACTTTTGTATCCCACCTGGAAGGCGGCGCTTGGGTCTGCTCCTGTAAACTGAAGGGTAGGCCAAATGTAGGAAGTGAGTAGGAGCAGGTGAGGTAAAAATCTCATTACTGCTTTTAAAGTAAAGGTGGTTGTACTCTAGGTAAGACAATAAATACAGGGTTACATAACTTTGGCTACGATGAGCACGTAGGTGTAAAGCTGGATGTATCAAAGCTAACACAGGCAAAATCTGTAGTGACTCGCCCACTATGAAAATGAAACAATGTTGGTTGGTCATCAGCTCGTGAACAAATGGGCAGAATCTGGAGCCGCGCTTGTAGAACTGCACAGCACCGGCTACAGGGTGCTGTTGTCGGTGTCGGTGTTGTAGTGCCAACCTAAGAACTTGTACCTACGTCATCGTAGCTATCGATACTGCAACAACAACAACAACAACAACAACAACAACTACTACTACTACTACTACTACTTTCAGATGAAACTGTATTGTTCCAGAGACCTTTTCAGGTCTCGAGCATATCTGATATATATGTCCAGACTAAAGTGACAAATGAAAATTTGTACCAGGGCTGGAATTTGGAGCTGGGTCTCCTGCTTTTACTAGGCACATGCACTAAGCGCTACACACCCTGGCACAGTGGTTTTGCATAACTACAAGGACTACCCTACATGCCTCCTTTCCCGGTCAAAATTCCCATTATAGGGAATATTAAATGGGCTGAGGTGTGAATGAGACTTTAAATTTGGGAGGGATGCGTGCTAGGGTAGTTCATGCAGTTGTTCAGTGCCACTGTGCCGGAATGGCGTAGTGATTAGCCAGTCTGCTTAGCGAGCAGGAGGCGCAGGTTCAAGTCCCGGCCTTGGTACAAATTTTCGTTTGTCGCCTCAGTATGCGCATATATAATAATGACATTATTCTTCCTTGCTTCTATAATTGTTTCCCAGTTACCTGTTTTATTAATCTGTGACTTGAGTGTTCTGCCCATCTTCTACACTGAATGGGTTGCTGTCAGCCAGATGCTTATCTCCCACCACAAAATGAGCCACAGCAGTTCGTGGTTCTTGCACTTGCCCACTCTTCATGCATTTTATTACTTTTTAAGACTTTCTTTTAGCTTCACTCTTCTTAGCGTATGTTACACTGGAGGTAATGCTACAAAAGATCAAGTTGGCTGTCCACCATTGTCTCCTTGAATCCTTCAGTTTTGATTGTTAAAGGTAGAAGGGAGTGATGACCTCGCTGTTTTGTCAGTTTTGACCCCACTAATCGGTCTGCCTTCGATGTGATGGTGTAACTCTTTCCGTGTACAGGGAGGTGATGCGGTCGCAAGCGGAGGGCTATGTGCGTGCCATCCAGTGGAACCTGCACTACTACTACAACGGCGTGTGCTCGTGGTCGTGGTTCTACCCCCACCACTACGCCCCCTACGTCTCGGACATCCGTGACTTCTCGTCAGGCCTGCGGCTCGAGTATGACATGGGGAAACCCTTCCTTCCCTTCCAGCAGCTGCTCGCTGTTCTGCCCACACTCAGGTAAGATATGTCGGTTTATTCCTGTAACTGTATGGAAACTGTTTTTGTGGACCAGAGGTAAGTGCTCTTTCAAATGGTAGTTGATAAAAGTACGGATCAGGCTTTCCTTCAGACATACAGAGGTTTAAAAGTCATTTATTTTTGGAGCAAATGTGTATTGGGTCTAGTTCACTTCCATCAATCTCACAACCTATTAGTCAGAAAGTGATAGAACTTGCAAGCTTTGTAAACAAGCTCTTAAATAACAAAGTTAGAAAAAGGAGAACTATAAATCAGCCGCATAAAGACATCAAAGTATCTTTGATAAGGATAAAATCTTAAGTAATGAATCAAAATTTGTCCCAAGGCTGGGACTTGAACCTGGGTCTGCTGCTTGCTAGTCAGATATGGTAACCACTACACCTCCGTGGCATTGTGGCTCACACAGCTGCACGGATTATACTAGTCCAATGCCCTCCCTAACACAAACCTCAATTCATGCCTTCCCCATTATGTACAAAGCTGGGATGCTGTTCCAGTATTGGAGAACCACAGCAATACTGACAAAGTAAGAAGGGGGAAAATGGGCTGAAGACATGAATTGAGGTTTTTGTTAAGGAGGGCACTGGACTAGGGTTGTCCATGCAGCTGTGTGAGCCACATTGCCATGGTGGTGTAGTGGATAGCACATCTGCTTAGTAAGCAGGAGACCTGGGTTCCAGTCCTGCCCTTGGCACAAATTTTAATTCATTTCTTCGGCTTCTATCTGTATCAAAGATAATGTTGAGACTCGTATGTTTTCAGAAAAGTGTAATGCCGTCAGATCAAGAAATCAAAGTACTTCAATTTGAGAGAAATTTTGTTATGTCAAAATTTATTGAACGGTTTGAGTGCTACATGGGGCAAAATTAGTTAAGCAAACAACATACAACTTATAGAATGTGCACAGTGTAAACTGTTAAACTACCTTGCCAAGGCTCGCAGCTCCACAACAATCATCCAGTGAATTAAATTGCTTTGATCAAAATGTTTTAAATGTTTTTGTGCCATTTTAGCACCCTTCAGATAATAGACTCGTACTCACTAAGTAGTAAAATTGTAAACATATAGTGTCGTAAGAATTGAACTGTCAAGCTACTGTCAACCCATAATTGACACATTATTTTGAATATGTTTGTTATTTACCTTCTTGTCAAAACAGTGACAGTTATAAGACAGTTTCCTAACTACATAATATAGCTCTCTCACCAATCTAGATGTATTTGACAGTGGTAATAAATGCTGAAACAGCATGTCATGAATAAAGATTAGTTACTATAAGCAGCTAATCTGGTGCATAATAGTGTCATTTTCTTTGATCATTTAACAATTCCACAAGAAAAATTCATACAAAATCTGATGGTATCTAGTGGAGATAGTCTTTAAAACTAGACCACTTGACATGAGATCGCCTTTTATTTGTAATGAAGTATGTAAAGCAACATTAAGAAACAGATGGATATCTACATCATGAGACTTCCAAACAACTGTAATTAAATCTGTCACACTCTCACTATTATCCAATGTGAGCTGTTTGTTCCTTCCTTCCAGCAAGAACCTTCTGCCTGAGCCTTACCAGCATCTCATGGAAGACAAAGACTCTCCACTCATCTCTTTCTACCCGACAGACTTCAAGACAGACCTAAATGGGAAAAAGCAGCAGTGGGAAGCTGTCGTCCTGATACCGTTCATAAATGAGGCAAGTAGTAGGCCACTGCATCTAACAGGAGTAATTTACTGTGTTGTGTTAGGCAGAGTGCCACCGTGAGTCTGAACTGTACACCATCTGATCAGAAGTACCTGCACACCCAAGTGCAGTGCAGAATTGATCACTAAGGGCCGATTGTATAAAGCGTTTAACCTTAGTTTAAGACAGGAAATGAACTCAGATCAAGCTTAACCTGGAAATCTGTGTTGTATAAACAGTAATCCCAACTCATATCACCATGAAGTTGGATCATACAGGGTGTACATAAAGTCTGGGAACACTTTCAGTTATTTATTGCACAAGATCTAAACACTGACAAATGTCACACATATTACATTTTGAAGAGAAACTCTGAAAGTTTTTTTTTTTTTTTACAAACATTCGATATGCGAACCATGCGTGACCCGGCAGACGTCAATACGGTAATCGAATTCTTGCCATACCTCTCCCAGCATGGCATCGTCAACTGTGGCAGTCGCTTCCCATATTCTCTCCCAGAGCTCAGCTACATCACATGGTAGAGACGGTTCATACACCAAATCTTTAATGTGTCCCCACAGAAAAAAGTCACACAGAGTGAGATCTGGTGATCTGGGAGGCCATTTCATGAAACAGCTGTATCCTTCTGTAGCAAGGCACCTGCACTCTCCATGTTTGCGACTAGTGCTGACTATTGGCAGATTACCAAATTACGCTGTGGCAGTATACATGAAAAAAAACTTTCAGGGTTTCTCTTTAAAATGACATGTGTATGACATCTGTACAATTTTTGGTTCTTGTGCAATAAATTTATGTAGACCCTGTATTTGACTGGTGAAAATTCACCGTTCAAAGACAGATTCTGCTCTAATCGTCAGTATTTAGTATTGTGGCTTTACGAATGTCAATTTTGGTTTTAGCAGATACCAATTGAAATAATAAAAAAAGTTATTATTAACACAAAAAATGGTAAATAAGTATGTGACTATGCCACTCTCGTGCAGCTGTTGCAATTTTTTTTTTTATCTGGAAGGTTATATTAAGGAAATTAAATAGTTAATGATAAATCTCGTAACAGCTCTTGAGAGATGACTCGTAATTTATGTGATTAATTCAAAGGCGTTTTATAAACTTGTAGCAGCAGAGTAAGAAAGGAAAATTCAAAATATTTGCAGTGAACAGTTAGGTATGGGAACCAGCCAATAGCGATTCACCATCTCTTATACATTTTCTCTCTCGGCTCAAGTAGCAGTAACTGTGTGATTTGTATTAAATTTTTTAACTACCAAACACATCCCTAAACTGCTATATTTCCACATGTTTTGATAAATATTACATAAGCAAGTATTTTGAAATAAACTAACTGCATAACTCTGTTTCATTTGATAATGTTGGAAGCTGAAGAAGTGAATTAAAATTTTTACTGTGGCCGGGACTCGTACCTGGGTCTTCTTGCTTACTAGGCAGCTATGTTGAGCATAATGCCGTGGTGGTGTAATGGTCAGCATATCTGCCTAGTAAGCAAGAAGACCCAGTTTAGAGTCCTGGCCACAGCACAAATTTTAATTCACTTCTTCAGCTTCCAACTTTATCGTAGATAAATTAAAGACTTAAATGCCTCAGGGAAAATTTAATTTAAGATCTGTTTCATTTGTTTTGATGACTCAGAAGTTGCGTTGTGGACTTCAGTGCAGATCATCACATGTTGAAATCCATGTCAGTTCTTGGATTTTTTTTCCATTTGTTACTACCTTCTCCACTTTATTGGTCATAAATATAATTATAACAATAATACCATGCCATTCCATTCAGTACTATTGCATCCATACCATACACTCCATTTTCCGAGCGTTCTGGACCACTGTTGGGCAAAATTCTGTGTGCAACAACCTTTGGTGAATTACATTGTTTCCTTTCATTTACTTTACAGATATCTGAGTATTCAGATGTGGCCACTGAAGATGATGATGATGATGAGTCCAGTGAGCTCCCTACATGTTCCGTGAAAGGGTGAACCTCCTCTTGCAGTTAAATAACCAGTGATTTAAGCTTAGGTTTTGTTTGGAGAAAAGTACTGTAGAGTTGTTGGAACTAAGGCTCAGAGACTATCTGATGAAACCAAAAGAAACCAGCCACCAATTGTAATGTGCACGTTTCTATTAACTTTAAGATATTATGCCATGGGAACCTTTCAAATAGTGGTTGGTGATCCGTTTAAAGTAGACATAGCAACAGCCTGCAGAGTTGTCCATAAGGTATCAGCCTACATTGCCTCATTAAAAAATGAATTTATCAAAATGCCAATGGATGAAAATGACATTAATAACACTCAGCATAATTTTTATCAAATAGTGCAGTAGCATTTTAGGCACTGTTGACTGCACGATTATCCCCATCAAAGAGCCAGGTGCCGACAGTGCTGAGATCTTTAGAAATTGTCACAGGTGGTTTTCTTTAAATGCACAAGTCATCTTGGACGCTAAACTGTGATTTTTAAGTATCATGGCTGGGTGGCCAGGATCTGCCCATAACAGCAATACTTTTGGAAACTCGCACATACATGCTCAATTGAAAATGCGAGAAATTCCAGAAGAGATACTTCTGGGAGTCGGTGGCTATCAGTGTTGCAGGTATTTGCTGATGCCGGTACTTTGTCTAGAAATGGCGGTTGAGTGAATCTGTAAATGTGCCCACAAGAAAACCAGATTAGCATTTGAAAAAATTTTTGTAGTAATAAAAAGACACTTTTCCTTAGGACTCAAAGTGAAAGTAAATCAGTTAGAATAGTTGCAGCATTTGTCTTGCACAATATGGCTGTCAGTGCATCAGTGGAGGAGCCTGAAACTGATGACAGTGTATTTTCTGGGAGAAGAGTGTACACAGAAATTACAGTACCTGCAAAATATGAAACCAACAGATGTCATAATGCAATGATGGCGGCATTTATTGATAATGTATGTATGTAAGAAGTTAAAAAACAGAAATAAATTTACAAAGTGTCAGTTTGAAAGCCAGATTTTGTTTTCTTCTATTTTAGTTCTAGTTACTTCTTTGTCTCCTGGCTATTGATTTCTGTATCGGAACAAAAACTCCATGAATAATATTATAATCTACCTTATACACAACAAGTTCATCTCAAAACCTGAATCGGAGCATGTTAAAATGTATGTACGAGGGTTGAATGAAATGTAATGCCTCCACCTTCGTAAATTAGGTTTGGATGGGAATATTTTAATAAACCAATCGCAGAAATAATCCTTAGAGTGTGATCTTTAATTACCAATATTCACTTTTCCACATAATCATCAGACAGTTGGAGACATCTCTGCAAGTTTTCTTAAGCCGTCACGGAAGAAGTCGACACTCTGTTTCCACAACCACAGTCTCACTGGTCTCTCAGTGTCTTCATCGGAAGGATAATGATGCCCCTGCAGATCGTCTTTCATTATCAGGAACATATGGAAGTCAGATGATGCTAAATCTGGACTGTATGGAGGATGCCGTATGGTGGTGAGATTCAGTCTCCGAAGTTCTGCTGTGGTGGCACGTGAAGTGTGTGGTTTGGCATTGTCATGCTGCAAGAAAACATTTCCCTTTCCCTTTCCGACCCTTGTTAGCCGTCATTTCGAGTTCGCAGCATTGTGATGTAACACTCTGAATTTGTTGTTAACAGAATCTTCCGTTGGTTCTTGGTAGAACAACATTATAATAAATGAAAAGCACCAGTTTGCTTTTGTTCTGCAATATTACTTTTATGGTGTTAACCGGTCTTCAGACATTTACTGAGTATTGTCACCAAAGAAGTTACAATGTTTGCAACAACATTGGAAGAAAAGTAACACATTGAGACTGAAGTAGAAACATACAGTGAGTAACATCTTTGACGATGTGGTGGTAATGCAAAGAAAAAGTAAAAATTGAACAGTAAATAAATAACAATGGAGTAGACAGGAAAACCTTTAACACAGAATAGGAACAGCATGCCTACATAACAGTTTCTATTAATAAACAAAACTAATAAAATTAGTACTAGACAAGGCTACATCAAGCAGTATGAAACGTGGAGAGTGATACACAAACCAATTAAAAGAAGAGACAGTTATCAATGTAAATACAGAATACATAAGGAACTTAAGCATTATCAGTAAGATAAACAGAACTAAATAAATGCAGGAAAATGGAGGCATTTGAGGGAACATACAGTAAATGCAATCTTTGAGTGTGTGATGGTACTGCATTTTAACATTAACATTATATTCACAACAGTGGCTATGTAATAGTTTGCATTAAATAAATGAACAAAGTAAAATATGAACAATATTTGACGAGACAACCAAAAGAGATGTCAAACATGGACAGTAATACAAGTACCAGTTAAAAGAAAGCCTTAACTATTGAAACTACACTTAATAAATACAGGAAAATGGGAATATGTAGGAACAGATAGTGTGGGAAGTAATGAACAACAGAGATTATTATATGAAGTTTAGGAGAGGGGAAGTGTTGAGTAGTGTCTGCTCATTTAGGATTAGATCTGGACTGTGAACTAGATCTTCGTTAATTTCCAGGGCTTCCAGCAGGTTGAGTTTATGGCCTTTGTTTGCTAAGTGAAGTACACGGGACACTGGCTGGTAGTTGTGACCCTCACTCAGTACATGCTCAGCAAATGCGGAGTCAGAATTCTGCAACTTTCAGCTGTGTTCATGTTCAGCCAGCCTAGTTGCTATGTCTCTGCCAGACTGACCGATGTAAAATTTGTCACAATCAGAACAGGCAATTTTGTATAGCCCACTGTTGGCTAATAACTGGATCGTATCTTTGCTATTAAAAACACACTGGGCTGCCATGTTCTTAACGTAGTAGGAAAGCCTATGCGTGTAGGCTTTCAGTGCTTTGACTACAATCTGTGATACCTCACCTAGAAATGGTAGTGTACACCATTTCTTGCAGACAGTAGATGGGGAAGCAGGTGGGACATAGAGGAGGGGTATAATTTTCAGTTCTTTGCAAGATGTGGTTAATAAGAACTGGACTGTAGCAATTTTCCTCTTCGGCGGCCTCACCTCCAAGGAATGTCGCACCCTTTAGACCTACATCATCCTGCACTCATATCTTCTTGTTCATCTTCGTCGTCTGGGAGTTGGTGTCGGCTAAGATCATTCTGCTGTCTTGTGGCACGGGTGTCATCAAATATCCGCTGCCTTTCTCGACAGTAGCGCACCACATGTCCTGGTCGCCCGCAATGGAAAGATACTGGTTGGTTATCTGGGTCCTCCAGGCGTCGGTCTTTCTTGGTGCCCAAACAGGTTCCTCAAGCGGCAGTGTAGGAATGTACCTTCACCTGGGTTTCAACTTATCACCATTTTAAAGGGAAATTAAGGACGAGAGATTAGGCTCAATGTCTGTTCCACTTCCTCCCTTATGAACTCTTGAAGCGTCTCAGTTTTTTGCTTGCCGTGTAATCCACATGCCTTCTGAACTTCCTGTCTCACTATCTGATGAAGAACACTTGTGAAGTCAGTTCCTTCCACCATCACAGACACCGATACAACATTTGGAAGCCATTAAAACTTCTTGTGTGTAATTCTGTTTTGATGCATTGTCTCAATATACTGGCGCCATTTTATGAAGTCGTCTGCTGTTGAAACCTCCTTCAGGAGTAGGACTTGATACATATCCTCTGTATCGCCCTTCATGAGATGTACAACCTTATCTTCCTCCTTCATTCTAGGATCCACTATTATATACATTCTTCCATAACTTTGTTTAGAACTATGTCGAACAGAATAAGAGAGAGTCCATCACCTTGTCTCGCACCTGTTTGAATGTCGAAGGGTTCTGAGATCTCCTCCATAAGTGTTACTTTAGATTTCTTGCCATTTAGTGTTTGTTTTATGATTTCTCTCGTTTTGGGGTCTAATCCCTTCTCTTCTAAAATTTTGAATAGTGAGGGCCTGTCTATTGAATCGTATGCTGTTTTGAAACCTACAAATCTGCATACTACTAGTTTTTATCTGAGAGCTCACATTTTGAGTATGATTTTGAGGTTGAAAATTTGCTCCGGACATGATCTGTTTCTGTTGTTGTTGTTATTATTATTATTATTATTATTATTTAAATTTGATTGAACATATTAATTTGTGATTTCAATGTAAAATGACTCATTCCTCAGCATCATGATCTGTCATGCGAAATGATTCATGGAACAAGAAACTAAATATTAACTTGCATTTCCTATTAATCTTGTGAAAATTAAAGATCAATGGGTAACTTGAATTTTCTTATTGAATTCAATAATGTAATAATTGAAGTACAAATTAAGGTACTGAGTCATAAAGGCCTAAAGCACACCATCATTGATTTTGAGATTGTAGCATGTATTCATGAGCCTGACAAATGTTGACCCACGTTGTATGAGGGTGTACTGAAAAGTAATGGCTACTAATTTGTTTGAAAACTCTTAAAGCTTTTTAAATAAAACAAGCATTACTAACATTCTACACCTTTGTTCTTCATGTCTACATATTTACAGCCCTCTGCTGCTAGAGGGCTTCAAATTGTAGCATTTAACATGGCGGTGCGCAGTGTAACTATGTCATTGAATGGGAAGCAGTGTGCTGTAATAGAGTTTCTAAACACAGAAGAGTTTGTCTACATATGGAGCACTGCCTCCTTCAGCATTGCAATGCCAGGCTACATATAAAGGCTGTGAAATATACAATAATCTGATACTTTGGGTTCACAGTTATTAGTCATCCTCAATACAGTCCTGACTTGGCCCCATCTGGTTTTCATCTATTTCCAAAACCTAAAGAACACCTTTGAGGACTTCACTTTGATAGTGATGAAGCCTGTAAGTGGAGGTGAGGTTCTTTCTCCGTCAGCAAAGTCGAACATTCCATGGTGACGGTATCAACAAACTGATGTCTTGTTGCGAGAAATGTTGTCATCGCAAAGGTGATTATGTTGAGAAACAAACATGTAGGCTGAAGAATGAAAGTTTAGAATGTTAATAATGTTTAAGAGTTTTCACATAAAAAATTTGGAGGGACTACTTGCCAGCATGCCCTCGTAAATATGAACATTGACAAATAGCTGTGTTATAACTATCTTTGATGTTAACTTCCATATGGGCCCAAAACATGAAGCATAATTTTGTTGCTCTGCACTGCTAAATTGTTAGAGAGTGTTGCTAGCGTAATTTAGTGTCTGTGTGACATTCATAGTAGTACCAGGTAATTAGATTGGCAATACTGTTTGTTTTGAGTTGCTGTTGAAGATGGAGGCTATAGCTTGCAATAATGAAATGCTACAAAATAAAGGTAAAAAAAAAAGTCTAAGGGATGAAAAGTAGTGGAGAAAGGTCAGGAAGCAGAATAGGAACATTGGTGAAGACTATGTGAATACCATAAAAGGATGATCACACGGAAAGAGCAGAGAAATGGTTATCTGTGTAATCAGCGAGATAAATGTAAGGTTAAACTACCATGCCAATGTTCAAAAGGCTGACTAAACCTTTTACAGTCTGTATAATGGATGGCGAGGATTTCAGAAACTGTGGAAATGTTACAGGCCATACTACTGACCCAAAAGTTGATCTACATCTACATGGTTACTCTGCAATTCACACTTAAGTGCCTGGCAGAGGGCTCATTGAACCATTTTCATACTACTTCTCTGCCATTCCACTCTCGAATGGCGCGTGGGAAATTTCAGTTCGAGCTCTGATTTCTCTTATTTTATGATGATGATCATTTCTCCCTATGTAGGGGGTGTCAACAAAATATTTTCGCACTTGGAAGAGAAAGTTGGTGATCGAAATTTCGTAAATAGATCTCACCCAAAAGAAAACTGCCTTTGTTTCACTGACTGCCACCACAACACGTGTATGATATCAGTGACACTCTCATCCCTATTGCGCAATAACACGAAACGAGCTGCCCTTCTTTGCACTTTTTCAATGTCCTGATAACACTGTACAGTTCAGAAATTTTACAATAATGTTTTCAAAGGTTGCTAGAGTTGTTTCTGAAGTAACATATTCTTCGTAGGACACTTTGGGGGCCACTATTTTCTGCAGGTCACGCCGAGGGAGATGACAGTTTGTCATTTCCCCGTAGTTTGTAGATGCCTAGCAAAATCTAGTGCTCAAATATGTATGTGGAAGGGAAATATCAAGCTTGAAACACAACGACATTAAAGAGCTACTAGATTTTATGCCTGAAGTGGACAGTCAATTTTATCTACCCCTCAAGCAACAGAATGTGCTTAATGAAAATTATGATAATGAGGACCACGAAGTGCTGGAATAGATCATAATTATATGTGTGGTGCATTTAGTATCTGCCTTTTTTGTTTTGATTCTGGTTTCACTAATTCCAAATTTTCAAACTTTCAAAAAGACACTCTAGTCACTATTCCATATATGAAAAGTTTGTGAATTATGATTAATAATAATAATTGTAAATGTTAATTGAAATTTCATATCCTCATTATTTCTTCATAGGAAATATAGGATGTTGAAACTTGGTTAAAAAACAGTCAGCTGTATGAAAATGGTGGTTTTCCTACAAATCTGATTTTCACAAACATCTTTTTTTTCTCAAAACTTTGTCTCTTTTTTGGTCCCTTATGGTCTTAGTGTGTCTGTCATCTGTTCTTTTTAAACAGTACTGGTAATTTTCATAATTGACACTAATCTGTTGTACATATAAAAATTTACAAGTAAGAAAGAAAATAAATTTTTGTTGTTAGGAAATCTATGGCTTAGTTTCAAAAATGTTAAATTTTAATACTTCCACTGAAATGACTGAAAATATAGTGTGTGGACATAACTAAATTTAATTTATTTTCATTTGGAATTATTATGTATAAAAACTCTTATTCTAGTTGTGATTAAGACTATAATTTATACTTAGGGCAGTTTGAATATAAGGTAAATGTTGGATGTGTTGAAACTGCTGCCTAGCTCTACGTGGTGTGGTGGCTGATGGGAGTAACTAGGTAGCTCAGTTGAAGAGGGGGAGAGGGAAGGGAGTATCTGCCACTGTTCTGAGGTAGGTGAGACAGTAAGGGGCCACCAAGTTGCCATAGGGTGACGACCACAGAGCTAACTACTTTTCTGCCATATTTGCACATCAAAGTTGGCTCGACAAATACTGCATAACGTGTCAGTGGAATTTATTTTCTAGATGTTTTCATAAAGATGCTAAAGCTGTGACAATTTATCTTTTCTAATTTGCGTTCACAGGAGGAATTGCTGAAAGCGATGGCTCCCTACGAGTCTCAGCTGACGGAGGAGGAGCGGAAGAGGAACACTCCCGGCCCGATGCTAGTGTACAAGTACACAGACGACGATCTTGGTGCGTATGTATGTGAGGCGTGTGGAGCACAAGTATGGGGTGGTTCAGAATGATAGAAGAGATTTCAATCGTTTATTACAGACAAACTGCAAAAGATAGAAATACATTGCACAAGTCACTGGATAGAGAGAGGATTGAAGTTTTGACACAGCTGCACTGTTGTGTGTAGCAACATGGCAACTACACCGCAAGATAAATTATTTTGTGTGTCGGAATCTGCAAAAAGTCAATAATAATAAGTCCATAGCTCGTGGTCTAGTGGCTAGCATTGCTACCTCTTCATGATGGGGTCTTGGGTGCGATTCCTGGCCGGGTTGGGGATTTTCTCTGCCCTGGGACTGGGTGTTTGTGTTGTCCTCATCATTCATGAAAAGTGGCGAGATTGGACTGTGTTCAGATGTGTACAGGTGCTGATGACAGCACAGTTGAGCGAAAAAATGTCTGTGGAGAAAATATGATGCTGGCATAATGTTGGCTGTCCAGTAGTGTTTACAAATATTAAGTGGTTAAGTTTCTTGACACCAGGTCACTCTATTCAGTGGATTTGAACGGGTAAACGAGTAAAAGTTGTAACAATTGATGCCTATCTCCCGCCGCTGCCTAGCTCTACGTGGTGTGGTGGCTGATGGGAGTAACTAGGTTCATTCGAATGAAGATATGTCCAATCGCAACCATTTTCAAACTGTCTCTACTGTGCAAATGCAGTTTCGTTGTTGTGATCATCATGACACCTTTATAGAACCATATTTAGCATGTTTTGGTGTATGGCCACATGGAGCGCTAGTTGACACCGTCATTCACTTTGTGTTGCTCATATGTTTTTAGTGTCAACACAGTGCCAGTTACGTATTGTATTCATGCTGAGCAAAACGTATTTTGAGAATTTATTCTCATTGTCAAGTGCAGTATTTATGTATGTATTTTTTCTGATGTTACATTAACAAACAATGTGAGTGATAGTTTGCTTGTGTGTATGTTTGGTTTTCTACATAACTGATGAGGCACAGTACCTGATAACCTCAAAAAGATGAGTACAGTGCAAGAGACACAGAATAACACATATTCAGAAACTATACAAAATACTTATTTACATATTTGCACTTGACAATGAGAAAAAATTCTCGAAACGTGACATGCTATGCATGAAAAAATATGTAACTAGTGCAGTATGTCATTATTTAAATAATGAATGAAAGCTGCAGCCTTTCCAAAAACATCGATTATGATGTTTGAAATTAAAAATTCTCAAAACGCATTGTTAAGAAGGTCAAAATACATAACTAGTGCAGTATTTCATTATTTAAATAATGAATTACAGCTGCAGGTTTTTCAAAAACATCACTTATGACATTCGAAATTAAGTCAAATGTTTCCACTTGCCAAACAGTTATCAATTCCAGGTACATCAGCGGTTTTTATTGGATTATAAATCTTTATTACGTAATAAAAAAAGTCCTTGACAGGTCTTTTTATGCCTGTTATGTACATACATCATACATAAAGTACAAGGGAGTATCCTGTACGTAACTTTTACAGCTTAAAACATTATTTCCCACATTTTACATTTTCCCGCATTTTACACCGTTTTTAAGTCCCTTGAAAAGTGTAAAAGCGGGGTTTCACTGTACTACTGTGCAATCACTGCTTCATGCGTCACATCTCTTAAATTGAATCCCTTGCTCTCTAGTGCCTGGAGGAGCATTCCAGATACCACTTCCATAAGTTATCCAACCTGTTCACATCCTACTGCTGACTCGGGGCACCACTAACCAATCCCTATCTTACACACAGTGTTCCTTGTTCCTCCTTGTCCACCCCTCATAGCACCTAATCCCTGTCTAGCTGATCTTTTCAATTTGGCACATCCCAACCAAATCGAGAATGAAAACATTCCCGTAACACGGTTGTTAACCTTTGCACCAAAACCATTGACTCCACAGAAGCTTTAGTCCTATCCAAAGGCCTCGCCTTTAGCTCTACACCCAAATTTAACCATGCTGGATTTGTCAAAGACCTCTCCTTCTCCTGATCCCTGCAGTGGAAGCACTCCTTTGCCACCGATCCCTTCTACCAAAATCAACCTAATGCTAACAGTGAACTCTGCCACTCCCAGTTCACGCTACCATCCAGCTGTGTCTTTTTCCCATCCCACTTAACCAACTGCGGTCACCTTCCAGGATTTCCTTACCTCCAACTTAGCCCCACCATCCTTCCCCACGTCCCTTCCTCAGAAAACCAACTTTTCACCAGAAGACAGAATAGCCATACGCAACCTCAAAACAAATCCTGACATAATCATCCTACCAGCAAACAAAGGTTCCACCACTGTTGTTATGAGTGGCGATGATTACCTGGCGGAAGGCCTCCGCTAATTATCTTACTCCTTCATGTGTAGACTCTGCCAGAGTGATCCCGTCCCAGAAGTCCACCACAACCTCCAATCTCTACTTAAAGCCTTAGACCCTTCCCAGAACCTCTCCCCTGAATCAATTTCCCTACTTACCCCTCTGACACTCCACCTACCCACATTCTACATGCTCCCCAGAATCCACAAACCCAACAATCCTGGATGCCACATTGTGGCTGGTTATTGTACCACCACTGAAGGAATTTCAGCCCTCATTGACCAACACATCCAACCAATTGCCTATAATCTAGCTTCCCATGTCAACCATTCCTTCACCGACTGCCCGTCATCCCCACCTCTTTATCTCCTGGATACCCATTCGTCACTGTTGATACCACTTTTGTACTTACCAACATTCCTCATGCCTTTCGTTTTCCTGCCATTGAACGCTACCTTTCCCAAAGTTCTTCAAACTCCAAACCCACTACCTCATTCCTCATGTTGTTGTTGTTGTTGTTGTTGTTGTTGTGGTCTTCAGTCCTGAGACTGGTTTGATGCAGCTCTCCATGCTACTCTATCCTGTGCAAGCTTCTTCATCTCCCAGTACCTACTGCAACCTACATCCTTCTGAATCTGCTTAGTGTATTCATCTCTTGGTCTCCCCCTACGATTTTTACCCTCCACGCTGCCCTCCAATACTAAATTGGTGATCCCTTGATGCCTCAGAACATGTCCTACCAACCGATCCCTTCTTCTGGTCAAGTTGTGCCACAAACTCCTCTTCTCCCCAATCCTATTCAATACCTCCTCATTAGTTACGTGATCTATCCATCTAATCTTCAGCATTCTTCTGTAGCACCACATTTCAAAAGCTTCTATTCTCTTCTTGTCCAAACTATTTACCGTCCATGTTTCACTTCCATACATGGCTACACTCCATACAAATACTTTCAGAAATGACTTCCTGTCACTTAAATCTATACTCGATGTTAACAAATTTCTCTTCCTCAGAAACGCTTTCCTTGCCATTGCCAGTCTGCATTTTATATCCTCTCTACTTCGACCATCATCAGTTATTTTGCTCCCCAAATAGCAAAACTCCTTTACTACTTTAAGTGTCTCATTTCCTAATCTAATACCCTCAACATCACCCGACTTAATTCGACTACATTCCATTATCCTCGTTTTGCTTTTGTTGATGTTCATCTTATATCCTCCCTTCAAGACACCATCCATTCCGTTCAACTGCTCTTCCAAGTCCTTTGCTGTCTCTGACAGAATTACAATGTCATTGGCGAACCTCAAAGTTTTTATTTCTTCTCCAAGGATTTTAATTCCTACTCCAAATTTTTCTTTTGTTTCCTTCACTGCTTGCTCAATATACAGATTGAATAACATCGGGGATAGGCTACAACCCTGTCTCACTCCCTTCCCAACCACTGCTTCCTTTTCATGCCCCTCGACTCTTATAAGTGCCATCTGGTTTCTGTACAAATTGTAAATAGCCTTTCGCTCCCTGTATTTTACCCCTGCCATCTTTAGAACTTAAAAGAGAGTATTCCAGTCAACATTGTCAAAAGCTTTCTCTAAGTCTACAAATGCTAGAAACGTAGGTTTGCCTTTCCTTAATCTTTCTTCTAAGATAAGTCGTAAGGTCAGTATTGCCTCATGTGTTCCAGTATTTCTACGGAATCCAAACTGATCTTCCCCGAGGTCGGCTTCTACTAGTTTTTCCATTCGTCTGTAAAGAATTTGTGTCAGTACTTTGCAGCTGTGGCTTATTAAACTGATTGTTCGGTAATTTTCACATCTGTCAACACCTGCTTTCTTTGGGATTGGAATTATTATATTCTTCTTGAAGTCTGAGGGTATTTCGCCTGTTTCATACATCTTGCTCACCAGATGGTAGAGTTTTGTCAGGACTGGCTCTCCCAAGGCCGTCAGTAGTTCCAATGGAATGTTGTCTACTCCGGGGGCCCTGTTTCGACTCAGGTCTTTCAGTGCTCTGTCAAACTCTTCACGCAGTATCGTATCTCCCATTTCATCTTCATCTACATCCTCTTCCATTTCCATAATATTGTCCTCAAGTGCATCGCCCTTGTATAGACCCGCTATATACTCCTTCCACCTTTCTGCTTTCCCTTCTTTGCTTAGAACTGGGTTTCTATCTGAGCTCTTGATGTTCATACAAGTGGTTCTCTTATCTCCAAAGGTCTCTTTAATTTTCCTGTAGGTAGTATCTATCTTACCCCTAGTGAGATAAGCCTCTACATCTTTACATTTGTCCTATAGCCATCCCTGCTTAGCCATTTTGCACTTCCTGTCGATCTCATTTTTGAGACGTTTGTATTCCTTTTTGCCTGCTTCATTTACTGCATTTTTATATTTTCTCCTTTCATCAATTAAATTCAATATTTCTTCTGTTACCCAAGGATTCCTACTAGCCCTCGTCTTTTTACCTACTTGATCCTCTGTTGCCTTCACTACTTCATCCCTCAAAGCTACCCATTCTTCTTCTACTGTATTTCTTTCCCCCATTCCTGTCAATTGTTCCCTTATGCTCTCCCTGAAACTCTGTACAACCTCTGGTTCTTTCAGTTTATCCAGGTCCCATCTCCTTAAATTTCCACCTTTTTGCAGTTTCTTCAGTTTTAATCTACAGGTCATAACCAATAGATTGTGGTCAAAGTCCATATCTGCCCCTGGAAATGTCTTACAGTTTAAAACCTGGTTCCTAAATCTCTGTCTTACCATTATATAATCTATCTGATACCTTTTAGTATCTCCAGGGTTCTTCCATGTATACAACCTTCTATCATGATTCTTAAACCAAGTGTTAGCTATGATTAAGTTGTGCTCCGTGCAAAATTCTACCAGGTGGCTTCCTCTTTCTTAGCCCCAATCCATATTCACCTACTACGTTTCCTTCTCTTCCTTTTCCTACACTCTAATTCCAGTCACCCATGACTATTAAATTTTCATCTCCCTTCACTATCTGAATAATTTCTTTTATTTCATCATACATTTCTTCAATTTCTTCGTCATCTGCAGAGCTAGTTGGCATATAAACTTGTACTACTGTAGTAGGTGTGGGCTCCGTATCTATCTTCGCCACAATAATGCGTTCACTATGCTGTTTGTAGTAGCTTACCCGCATTCCTATTTTCCTATTCATTATTAAACCTACTCCTGCATTACCCCTATTTGAGTTTGTATTTATAACCCTGTATTCGCCTGACCAAAAGCCTTGTTCCTCCTGCCACCGAACTTCACTAATTCCCACTATATCTAACTTTAACCTATCCATTTCCCTTTTTAAATTTTCTAACCTACCTGCCCGATTAAGGGATCTGACATTCCACGCTCCGATCCGTAGAACGCCAGTTTTCTTTCTCCTGATAACGACATCCTCTTGAGTAGTCCCCTCCCGGAGATCCGAATGGGGGACTATTTTACCTCCGGAATATTTTACCCAAGAGGACGCCATCATCATTTAATCATACAGTAAAGCTGCATGCCCTCTGGAAAAATTACGGGTGTAGTTTCCCCTTGCTTTCACCCGTTCGCAGTATCAGCACAGCAAGGCCGTTTTGGTTATTGTTACAAGGCCAGATCAGTCAATCATCCAGACTGTTGCCCTTGCAATTACTGAAAAGGCTGCTGCCTCTCTTCAGGAACCACACGTTTGTTCAACAGATACCCCTCAGTTTCCTCATACACCTTATTAATTTCATCCTAATTCACAACTACTTCTCCTTTGAAGGGAAGGTAAACAAACAAATCCGTGGCATAGCCATGCGCAACCGCATGGTGCCCTCCTATGCTAACCGTTCTGTGGATCATCTAGATGAGACTTCCCTAGCCTCCCAAAACACCAAATCCCTAGTCTGGTTCAGGTTCATTGATGATATCTTCATTATCTGGACTCAGAACCAAGACAATCTATCTTCGTTTCTTCACAACCTCAACACCTTCTCTCCCATTCACTTCACGTGGTCTTCCTTAACCCAGCATGCCAACTTCCTAAATGACCTTCTCCTCTCTGATGACTCCATATACACCTCTGTCCACATTAAACCCACCAACCACACCTGCATTTTGACAGCTGTCATCCCTTTCACAGCAAAAAAACCCCTCTTATACAGGCTGGCCACCTGGGGACAGTGTATTCTCACCAAGGCCTCCACAGACAAACACTGTCCCCTAGACAAATGCCGCAAACAGATCTCCTGTGTAATTTCCCCCCTCATATCCCCAATCCTCCCAACTTCCTCAAGAACTGGCCACTTCCTATCTCAACCCCTTGTCACAGGGAAGATCCAGGTGAAAGACCTACCTACTGGCTTTCCTACAATCATTGCACGGCTTTTTATGATGATACAACTACCAACTAGTTGTCCAGCAGGTTGAGTGGTCACCACCAAACTGTGACCAACAGCAAAGTAGACTACCCTGTGACACAATGTGTAGCTGAACATAGCATGCTTGTTTTCAATGGCTGCTTCACTACCTTATCCCTGTAGACCTCCCCCTCTTACCACCAGCTTTTCTGAATTGCGCAGATGGTAGTTATACTTACTACACATTCTCCACTCCCGTAATTATCCCTGCCTCACCTTACGGTAACATACTCTTCCCACATCCTCCACCCAACAGTTTCCTCTTCTTCTGCCCTATCATCTCCTCCCCATTCTTGTCTGCCATCCTCTTTGTTTGTCACCCCTCTGCCAACGAACCCACCCATCTTTTCCCACTTCTTTCCTTTTTTGCTCCTTTTTCCTCCACGTCCCTTCCCGCAGTCTCATGACACTGCACCTGTTGGTACTCTAGTCCCTACACACTCCACCAGACAGAATTCCTCTCTCCCCTCGCCCAGGCACTGCTATTCCTTGTCTTTCCCCACAGCGTGATAGTTACATTCTGGCCCGAGCTGCCAGAGTTGGCAGTCATGGGTGCGTGAGGTGTGCTTGCTTGTGTGTATGACTATTGTGTGTGTCTCTCTTTCATTGAGGAAGGCTTTGGCTGAAAGCTTCGTGTAGATGTCTTTTAATTGTGCCTGTCTGTAACTTAACATGACTTCTTTTCAGTAAGTAGCAACCTGTCTTCTCCGACATTGTTGATACTCATAGTTAGCCCTATTTTTCACTGCAAACTTCTCAAATTTTGTGCAGTATCTTCCTTAACTGTGAATTTCACAATAAGTATGACCATTTGGGAGATAATGGACATTTCACAATGAAGCTGACACATAAAGTTATAAGTAATGTAAAAATAAAATTTTTACTGAATAGTTTCTGTAAAATTGTTTGAGGAAGATTATAGGACGTACACCTTGATTTTGTCAATGGAGTGCATTGCTAACTGACGCTATGAAGATAGGCAAAGAAGTTTTTCATTCCATCTAGCCCGAGGCAGCGAGAACGCGCCCGTTGGTGTCGCCACCCAGCTGTCACTGTTGTGGTCCCTTGTTGGCTAATGAAGCAATGTTTTCCACACTGGGTCAATCCACGCTATTACCGTGAAAACATTTGTTAACAGTGCAATGTGTGCTAGCACACATCTCATTTGAATAAACCACTGGTCATTTTAAACCTGATTCTTCATTAATTTGTAGTAGTTTAATGTAATATGGCTTTCCTGAGACTCTCATATCATTTGCACATATGATGACTCATTTATTGCAGAATCTTTGACCAGGTGAGAGTTACGCTGCAGTAGTTTGAGGAACATGACAGTGATATTACATTGGTATCGTGGCTGCCAAATTCAACTGGTATAAATCTGTGACATTATCAGGTGTCATCAGCTCCACGATCGGAAATCACCAGCCTGTATTTACAGGAACTGCATGACTTGTGTCTAGACATTTGATGCCACATACCCCCTGAAACCTATTGATCTGTATCGCGTAGAATCACTGCTGTACTGAGTTCCAGAGGTGGACTGACATGCTGTTAACATGTTCTGATCATTGCATGTAGAAATTACAGGCTCATTTTGATTTTACTAACAGTCGGTATCCAAAGATTTTTCAGAGTGCAGCTGTCCTGATTGTTATTTCACAATGTATTATTTCCGAGCAGTGATGGCTTGGAGTGAGATTCATTGACAAACAGTGAACACAGATTCAGAAAATATTATTCTTGTGGAACACAACTAGCTCTTTATTCTCACGAAGTAACGAATGCTATCAACAGGGGATATCAAATTGATTTCATATTTATGGATTTCCAGAAGACTTTCGATACCGTTTCTCACAAGTAATTTCTAATCAGTTTGTATGCCTATGGAGTATCAGTTCAATTGTGCAACTTGATTCACGATTTCCTGTCAGAAAAGTCACAGTACATAGTAATCGACAGAAAATCTTAGAGTAAAATGGAAGTGACATCTAGTGTTTCTGAAGGAAGAGTTGTCGGTCCTCTGCCTTTGCTGATCTACATAAATGACTTAGGAGGCAATCTGAGCAGTTCTCTCAGGTTGTTTGTAGATGATTCTGTCATTTACCATCTTATAAAATTGTCGGATGGTAAAAACAAATTAAAAAACAGCTTACACAACATATCTGTGTGGTGCAAAAGTGTCGGTTTATCCTAAATAATGAAAAGCTTGGCTTCACCCACATGGGTACGGCAAGAAATGTGCTAAGTTTCAGTTACAGGACAAAATACATAAATCTAAATGCTGTAAATTCAATTAAATACTTAGGAATTACAATTGCGAATATCTTAAATTAGAACAATCATACAGATAATGTTGTGAGGAAAGCAAACCAAAGAGCGCAATTTATTGGCAGAACACTTACAAAACGCTACAACTTTACTAAAGAGATTGCTTACACTGCACTTGTCTGCCATTTTCTGCGCTATCTCAGTGTGGTGTGTGATCTGCATCATTTAGAGTTGATGGAGAACGTTGAAAAAGTTCAAAGAAGAGCAGTTTGTTTTATGATATTGCAAAATAAGGGAGAGGGTGCTGAAAATATGATAAGGGAATTGGGTTAGCAACACGAATTGGGGTAGCAATCATTAAAACAAAGGCGTTTTTCATTGCGACATGATCTTCTCATGAAATTTCAGTCACCATCTTTCTTTTCAGAGTGTGAAAATATTTTGTTGGAACCTGTCTACATAGGGAGGAATAGTCATCAATAAAATAAGAGCAATCAGAGCTTGCACAGAAAGATTTAAGTGTTTGTTTTTCCCACATGCTGTTTGAGAGTGGAATGGTAGAAAAATAGCTTGAAGGCAAACCTCTGTCAGTCACTTACTTTAACTGCAGAGTAATTGTGTATATGCAGATGATGTAAATGTTCACTCTTTTGGTGCTTCAGAGAGCCACTAGGTGGATGTTCCTGTTTCTGCGAAGTGCTGTGTGACTTGAAAAACATGTTACAAGCATTAACAGGTCCGGCACGTCTGTTGTCTTGACCGCAAAAGTCTGTTGTAAAGTGAGACTACAGTCTGTCTGATGAAGAAAATCTGGGTCTGCTTGAAGAATCTGGTTCCAAAATTGACGGTGATGGTTTTGAAATAGGTGACAGTATTTCTGAAACAGATGGTAATCTGCTTTCCTCCTCCATCTCATAAGCAGGAGCCACACCAATAAGTCAAAAAAGTTGTATGATTTCTGCGGGACTGCAGCAGTTGCTGTGGCCTGACTGGACTGTGTTAAGCACACAGTCATCATGTCTCAACTCATCATTGTATGCTATATATACCATAATACCTGTCTTACACGGAGAGGGATCAAGCTTTGCAAGGACGTTCTATATTGAAAGTAGAGAGACATATGTTTGAGCTCTTTGTTAGACACCCTAGTTTTTGGAAAAATCAAGGTCAAAGTTAATGACGGAAAATAATTGTTTCAATGCTATACATTGAAAGATCATCTAAAAACAAACATTTTTTATTAATGTAATATGTCATCTAAAGTTAATAATGTTAGAGTTTATTAATGTTTTTGTGTTTTTATGCTGTCAGTGAGAATGCATCATTCTGTGCGTCAAGCAGAAAGAGGTACGGTCGAACTGTCAAGGCCTTAGACTACCAAACAGCTGCTCCGTGTTCGGTTATTGGCCATGCTTCTTTTTTTCATTTGATATTTTTTAGCATATCTTGATATTGTTGTGATGATCGAAATACCTGTCTTTCCTCTTTTTGAAGTAAAGCTTAGGGAGGTATGATAAATAATCATCCAAGTATATATTGTACTGACAGTTATTTTCATCATGAAACATAGTACAGAAATACGCCTAAAGTTTATTAATACATAATCCTAACTGATTTTCTGTTCATGAATGTTCTTTCAATCAGTGGTGTGAAACTGGTTATAGAAACAGGCAAATCATAAATATTTCTTGCACCATGTGCAACACACTAATGAAATCTTGCCATATTGAGATGTTTTCTGGTACATTAGCCATGGAAAACATATCCGATTCTTGTTGCTAAAAACAGATCTATCAGATATTAATTTGGGTGCGTACCAACCGTATAAAAGCATATATTGAAAGACAGGCATGGACAACTGCTCGTGGACCAATGCATGAGTTTTGATAGTGCCCATTCTATCTTAGAATTATCTGCTGTGCTGTGGTGGTACATCATGGTGACATCATGTGATGGAATTCTTTACTTATACTAAGAAATAAATGTCACATGATTGACAAAGACAGGTACATTTCGGTGGTATTACTTTCACAGTGCAGCTCAGTTGAACATCATCATTTGCAAAAGTCATATTGTAGTACATCATGTGTTATGATAGCGGTACCGTAGCCCAGCTTCATGGAGATGGTTGCGAATGGTCCTCGCCGATACCCCAGGAGCAACAGTGTCCCTAATTTGCTGGGAAGTGGCGGTGCGGTCCCCTACGGCACTGCGTAGGATCCTACGGTCTTGGCGTGCATCCGTGTGTCGCAGCGGTCTGGTACCAGGTCGACGGGCACGTGCACCTTCCGCCGACCACTGGCTACAACATCGATGTACTGTGGAGACCTCACGCCCTACGTGTTGACCAATTCGGCGGTACGTCCACCCGGCCTCCCGCATGCCCACTATACGCCCTCGCTCAAAGTCCGTCAACTGCACATACGGTTCACGTCCACGCTGTCGTGGCATGCTACCAGTGTTAAAGACTGCGATGGAGCTCCGTATGCCACGGCAAACTGGCTGACACTGACGGCGGCGGTGCACAAATGCTGCGCAGCTAGCGCCATTTCACGGCCAACATCGCGGTTCCTGGTGTGTCCGCTGTACCGTGCATGTGATCATTGCTTGTACAGCCCTCTCGCAGTGTCCGGAGCAAGTATGGTGGGTCTGACACACCGGTGTCAATGTGTTCTTTTTTCCATTTCCAGGAGTGTACATGTTTGATCAGTAATCAGAGTTCCCAATGATTTACTCCAAAAAAGGAATGAAAAGTTTTCCATTATCAGAATATTATAAAATACAATGAAAACAATATCAAATGGAAAAAAAGGCATGAACAAGAATCGAACACAGACCAGCAGTTCAATATTCTAATGCCTTGACTGGTTGACTGCCAACCTTGGTTTGCTTGTTGCACCGAAAGATGGGTACCCAAGCTAAATAATGAAAACACAAAAACGTTTATAACTCAAATGCAATTACTCCCATAATATATTGGCAAAAAAATTTTGACTTCGACAATTTTTCAATTTATAGCAGTGAAAATACTGTTTTCCATCATCAACTTTGATCTAATTTTTTTTTAATCTAGGAAGTTTCTGGCAAAAATCTGAAACATTTGTCTCCTTATTTTCTATGTAGAACATCCTTGCAAAATTTGATCAAAATTGGTGATCCACATGTCAGATCCTCCCCTTGCTAGTCACCCTCTGTACACACTTAAGTTGTTTGCAGAATATGGGTGTGGATGTAGCAGACTAGCATACGCTCAGTGTAATGTAACAGAATTTTGCTTGCAGGTGTGTACGAAGCACCAGAATATTTCCCAACACTGGAGACGAACCACGCAAAAGTTATCGAAGTGTGGCGAGACGAGTTGAATGTGGAGAAGAAAGACCTCATCAAGGGACTCTGGCCTGGTGCTAAGCTGGACGTTTACTACCCTGGCTTTCCTACCATGAAACACATCCCACACAAGGTGAGTATTGGCTTTCCTATGAGGAAACACATCCCACACCATATTAGTGTGTATGTATATTTGGTAGTTACGGCATTTTCCAGTTCCAAGCTCCTGCATGAAATGTAATGTTAATTAAAAGTGTGAAGTTGCTAGAGTGAATGAAATATTGCTCTAAACTGTGAATCTAGAAAGACACAATGTGCAGAAAAAGTATTTGACTCAGCACTGCACCAGCATCTATTAAAGAAAGTTCAGTCTTTTGGGGTATCAAACAAAAACTGTGAATGGGTTGAGGCTTTGTTGGCAGGTAGATGCAGGGTGTTATATGGGATAGAAAGTCATTGGCAAATATAGAAGTAACTTAAGATGTGCTGCAGGGAGCTTCGCTGTTTGGCTGATGTAATCAGTTGGAACCTCAGACTTTTTTCATATTATAAAGTAATTTAAAATTAAGTAGTCTCTGACAAAAACTGCACAAATATCCAGTTACAATTTTAGAAAATTTCAGAGTGATTGCTTTAAATGTTCAGAAATATTGTTCTTTACAAAATGCAAAATTGTAGTATCCTCTAACTACAGCTGGAATCGGTCAGGTCCTAAAAATACGTGAGTCTAACAAATTGTGGAAGTACGAAATGGAATGTTGACATGTGGCACGGGTGGCAGACTTCAGGCCATTGGCAGCATACTGGGAAAATGAAGTCAGTTTACAAAGGAAATTGGTTGCAAAACACATGTAAGTCCCATCCTATAATAGTGTACAGGACAGGATTGACAGGGAATATTGTGGGTACACGAATAAGCACAGCACAAATGGTCAGGTGTTTGTTTTATCTGTGGGAGAGGGTCACGAAGATCCTAGAAAACCTGTATTGACAAGTGCTTGGAGATAGATGCCACTTATCCAGCGAAGAACTACTTACAAAGTTTCAAGAGCAAGCTTTAAAAGATGAACCTTGGAATAAATTACATCTTGTTATGTATCATGTCCGGGTGAGATTATATTAATTATGGTGCACACACACACACACACACACACACACACACACACACAGGCACTTGGGCAGTTATTCTTAAAGGGCTCCGTACGTGACTGGAACAGAAAGGACCCCTATGTGTGGTATGATATGCAGTACCCTCTGCTATTCCGTTAATAGATGGAGGTGTTTTTCATTTTTATATTTATTAACATGATTTTATTAGGCACTTCTCTTGTCTGTCTGCATGTTCAGTACAAAGTTTGCAATTGATTGTAAAATAACTTGTCAATGACCTACTTGAAACTGTCAATATAACCCAGAACTGGTGACCCGAAAATATTAACTCAGTCCGGTGTGTAGTGAAGGGTACTTTGATTTTCTGTTTGGCTTTCTGTCTGGTACAAATTTTGCAATTGGTTTTGAAAGTAACCTCCTGATGAGCTAGAGACTTAAAACTTTCAGCATATTCCAGAACTTGATTACAGTGTACTATTAACTTGCTTTCTTGTCTGGTGTGTGGTGGAGGGTACTTTGTATACCACTGCTGGGATGTTATGAATGTTTCACAGTAAGAAAGAATACTAATAAGCCCGTGTGAGCTCAAATTTTCCTAAATTTTACCTTTGCGCTCTTTTTCGTGAGGTACACACAGGAGGAAGTACGGTATATTGGCTGCCTCAGGTGAAAACAAAATTAAATAATACTGAAATTTACCAAATGTCTGTTGTCATTTCATCTGAATATTTGAAAGAGGTTTAATAATTCAAATAAAAAAAGCTTTTTACTATAACAGGTTTTCAGAATTGGTTAAAAAGAATAAAATAATTATCTCCCAGCTCCATACAGATTCCTGACCCCATACAGACAATCCTGAAAAATTTGCCCTTGTGAATTTGTAATAGTTATGACAGTACTTTTGAAATTTAAAACAGCAAATGGTGGTGCAAGCAGTAGGTAGTAGTAAGGCGTTTAGAGAGTAGGGGGGGACAGCAGTTCATACTGTGATCAGTTCATATCATTGGCAGCAGAAAACAATTGCTAGTAAGTTAGGTTCACTGTTCATCTGTCAGTTATGTATCCCATGTGCCCTACATTTTTCATTTTAAATTTTACAAATATTGTCATAGTTATTCACAAGCAAAACTTTTGTGGGGCTATTTGCATTGGCTTAGGAATCTGAGTGTGGTTAGGAGAAATTATCTTATACTTTCTAGTCAGATTTAAAAAGTCTGATATTAGAAAGTTTTTTTATAAATAATTATTAGTCACTTTCATCATAATTGAGTGTTCTATCCCTCTTTGTTTGAATAATGAAGAAAATCCTGATTATATTTCTTCTGTTCTGTCATGTAGTTATTAACAAGGTGATAAATCTTCTTTTGAGATATAATCTGGGTCCTCCTTTTGAGATAGAATCTGGGTGCAGTGTTCAGACATATTCCAAAGACTCCAGAGGATGACTCAGGAGATATCTGTATTTTCTGTGGACATGGCAGTGTATCATTCTGTTGCTGAGTACTCCATTGAACCCATGTGGCATAAAAACCGAAGGGAGAGAGGTATGTAAGCTTATGGTGGACTATTGCCTGATGAATGGCTACAAAATAATGTTGAAAATGCCAAGGATTTTATTTGATTGCACCATTGTAAAAGACCCCTAGCCTTGATAATAGTGACAGTGAACTTTATTGTAGTTACAGTAAACTTTATTGTGCAGTGAGCAAGTTTCTAGTCACAGTAGAAAGAGAGGCACTGACTCTTGTGCCAACTAACCAAAATCCATAAAATCAAAAAAGTCAGTTGTGTAGTATTGTTTCTTTATATGCTAATAAATAAAATAATAATAATAATGACAAAACACTGTGTAATACAAATTACACACTACGTTGTTAGTGATAACTGAAAAATGTACAGTAATGTGGAGCAAACAACGCACCTCGCCTATGAGAAAATAAGAACATGAAGAGTGCATAAAAATTGTTTTACTCGAGGCTAGAAAAACTTACAGAATTCTCTGGGTTGACTTTGTTACCATTTTCAGGTCTGCAAATCTGTTTAATGTGTTATAAGCAAATGCAAGCTTCCCTGATGAATTTTGATGAAGAAGTCTTCTCAGGATATCATCAGAGTCAATGTGGCATTGTGCATCAACATTTCGACAAGTTTCCTACTTGTAATCTTCAGGTGAAGTGTCTGGTTTATTTCCGGATTATATCTTTACAGACACTGGACTGCAGGCTCCTCTTGTCTCATCTACAATGGCTGGGTCAATCGGGTATGTCTGGAAGAGATGTTGCAGACAGTAGTGGGGAGCTCTTGGCCTGTTGGAGAGTTCTGGTGCTGTGTGTCTATTCCATCTGTTGCATTTGCCAAGCGCTGTTGGCAGATTCTTGCTAGTACTCCATCCCATGTGGCGCTCAGTTGGAAACCACTATCCCAGTTGGCAAGATCATCATGGACCCATATCTCCACTCCCTCTTTGATGATTGAGTCCCAGAACCCGTTCATCTGCATGACACCTCCGTCTGTTCAAAATCAAACATATGACCCTCTGTCACTACAGATTAGTCTGTTTGGCCAGGGCAAATGCTTGTCACATGTTCTGAGTAATGCTGTGAAATACACCTTTGCATCTGTCCAATACATTGCATGCCACACTCACAACTGATGGTGTAGACTTCAGCTGTTTGTAGTCCTAGTTTTTATTTCATTGAGCCAAACATATTTTTGGTTTTAGCCAATGAGTGGAAAATGGTTTTAATGTTTTTGTGCTGTAATGCCCTGGCAGTTTTGACTGTAGAAGGAAGGAGCACCAGATGCTTTATATCTTCTGCCAGATTGTCGTATTTCTTCTTCTTATTCAGGTGCTGAGCGCGTCTTACCTGTGTCTCTGAGTAGCCGTTCTTGCAAAAGGTTTCTCTCAGATGTTGCAGCTCGTTGGGTAGAATCTCCTAGTCGCGTATGTCTTGTGCAACAGATTTGTGTTGTACTGGACGGTGGCCGCTATTGGTGTTTAGGTACTGGTCTGCTTGTGTATTTTTTCTACAGTCAGAATGCTCCAGCATGCCATCAGTTTTCCTCCTTATCAGGAAATCAAGGAAAGGACAGCATCCATTTTCTTCTACCTCCATGGTGAACTTTATGTTGTCGTGTATGCTGTTAAGGTGGTAAAGAAATTCCTGCAGATTTTCTTCGCCCTGTGGCCCACGCTACAGATGTGGTCATCCACATATCAGTAGAACCACACACCTGAAACCAGAGGCATGTTACCATTATGTGGGTCGACATGTGGAATCTACAGCATCAGTTGTGAATGTGGCAAGCAGTGTATCGGCCAGGCACAGTGGTGTATTTTGCTGTGTCACCCGGAACATGAGGCAAGCATTTGCCTCAGCCAAACAGATAAATCTGTAGTGGCAGAGCACAGCTTCAAAGTAGGTCATATGTTTGATTTTGAATAGACCAAGGTCGTGTGCTGGATGAAGAGATTCTGGGACTCAATCATCAAAGAGGCAGTGGAGGTACAGGTCCCTGATAATCTCATCAAGTGGGATTGTAATTTCCAACTGAACTTCGCATGAGATTTAACACCAGCTAGGGTACTTCAAGAGTGCCCTGATGTAAAAGAGGTGTAGGCAGTGGACGGACCCTCCAGCATGCCGGGAGTCACCCCCACCACCGTCTGCAACACTCTTTCCGGAGATGTGCTATAGGCTCAGCTGTTACAGACAAGGCAGGGGAGCCTGTCTGTAGAGATAAAAACTGGACATGAACCTGACGCTTCACCTGAATGTGATGAATAGGAAATTTATCGAAACGTTGTCACAGAATAACACCTTGACTTGACTAATAACCCAAGAAGTCTTCATCACCTAATTAATGTGTGACAATTTGTCTTCAGTCTTCAGTGTCTCTTAAATATAGGCTTACATTTTCAATGTTATTATCATCATCATCACTGCACAGTTCCAATTTTCTGGATACTGTTAATGACCCCCTCCACTTTCTTTTGAATAAAGTTATGTTTATTACAGGCAAAATTGGAGAAGCGTGAGGTCCACGTATTTGACCAGCCCTCTAGAGGTGAAAATATGATTCTATCAATCGAGAACCAAGGCAAACCCGATCCCGAGGAAGTTGCGACGCACCTCCTCGGCAAGAACATCTTTGTGGCGTGGCCTCATTTGGTGGAAGCCAGGTAACACAGGGAAATGATGTGCAGCATTGCATACCGTTGTAAATTAATACTCTTGATCTGCTTCTACACTTCTAGCCTTGAAGTGAATAAAGTGAATGGATCGATGGGGATGAAACTGATGAAGGTGCAGTGACATGAAGTGATACCAGTGCTACCCATTTGGATATGTTGAACATGCAGTGTAATGAATATATAGTGAGAATTGAAGATTGTGTTAGACCGGGACTCGAACCTGGGTTTCCTGTTTACTGCCAGCATTTGCCTTAACACTTATTGCCAGTTTATGGGCTCCTTTTAGTGCACAACAAGGGTCCGTGGAGTTGCACAGGCTGCCAAAATTTTCTGACACAAAACCAAAGGCAAGTCTATATCCACACATAAATGCACATATTATGTTATATAAATGCTACCTATGGAAGCCGAAGCATTCTCTAACCTGTGTGCCTTCAGGTGGTGAAGATATCAGCAGCTGTGCACTTCAGAGCTCTCACAGTGTGCTGACAAAGTGATTTTGAGAAGAAAGAAAGCACAATATGGCATGATGGTACAAAGAACATGCGAGTGTTTAAGCCATTATTGCCTCGTGTTGCCATGTTACAGTGGTACACACGACTCTATTAAATATTTTCCTATGTATACAAATTTCAAGCTAGAATGAAAATGGCGGGGAGCATTTCCTCAAATGCAGCATGCTATTATCATAGTAATAAGATCATTGACAGGTGCTGCAAGAAACATGAGTGGCACTTTGGGTGAGTTTATTATTGAGCGTATAAATTATTTTATTTATTGTTTAATTTTATTTTTAGAAACATGTTTTGTAATTGTATTATAGATATACTACTGAATACAATATTATGGTATTAAAAATTTTGCTGTGTTCCGTCCCATATATATATATATATATATATTTAAAAAGAAAGATGAGACTTACCAAACAAAAGCGCTGGCAGGTCGATAGACACACAAACATACACACAAAAATCTAGCTTTCGCAACTAACGGTTGCCTCGTCAGGAAAGAGGGAAGGAGAAGGAAAGACAAAAGGATATGGGTTTTAAGGGAGAGGGTAAGGAGTCATTCCAATCCCGGGAGCGGAAAGACTTACCTTAGGGGGAAGGTATACACTCGCACACACACACATATCCATCCACACATACACAGACACAAGCAGACATTTGTAAAGGCAAAGAGTTTGGGCAGAGATGTCAGTCGGGACGGAAGTACAGAGGCAAAGATGATGTTGAAAGACAGGTGAGGTATGAGCGGCGGCAGATTGAAATTAGAAATTAGCGGAGATTGAGGCCTGGCGGATAGCGAGAAGAGAGGATATGCTGAAGGGCAAGTTCCCATCTCCGGAGTTCAGACAGGTTGGTGTTAGTGGGAAGTATCCAGATAACCCGGACGGTGTAACACTGTGCCAAGATGTGCTGGCCATGCACCAAGGCATGTTTAGCCACAGGGTGATCCTCATTACCAACAAACACTGTCTGCCTGTGTCCATTCATGCGAATGGACAGTTTGTTGCTGGTCATTCCCACATAGAACGCTTCACAGTGTAGGCAGGTCAGTTGGTAAATCACATGGGTGCTTTCACACGTGGCTCTGCCTTTGATCGTGTACACCTTCCGGGTTACAGGACTGGAATAGGTGGTGGTGGGAGGGTGCATGGGACAGGTTTTACACCGGGGGCGGTTACAGGGGTAGGAGCCAGAGGGTAGGGAAGGTGGTTTGGGAATTTCATAGGGATGAACTAAGAGGTTACGAAGGTTAGGTGGACGGCGGAAAGACACTCTAGGTGGAGTGGGGAGGATTTCATGAAGGATGGATCTCATTTCAGGGCAGGATTTGAGGAAGTCGTATCCCTGCTGGAGAGCCACATTCAGAATCTGATCCAGTCCCGGAAAGTATCCTGTCACAAGTGGGGCACTTTTGGGGTTCTTCTGTGGAAGGTTCCGGGTTTGAGGAGATGAGGAAGTGGCTCTGGTTATTTGCTTCTGTACCAGGTCGGGAGGGTAGTTACGGGATGCAAAAGCTGTTTTCAGGTTGTTGGTGTAATGGTTCAAGGATTCCGGACTGGAGCAGATTCGTTTGCCACGAAGACCTAGGCTGTAGGGAAGGGACCGTTTGATGTGGAATGGGTGGCAGCTGTCATAATGGAGGTACTGTTGCTTGTTGGTGGGTTTGATGTGGACGGACGTGTGAAGCTGGCCATTGGACAGGTGGAGGTCAACGTCAAGGAAAGTGGCATGGGATTTAGAGTAGGACCAGGTGAATCTGATGGAACCAAAGGAGTTGAGGTTGGAGAGGAAATTCTGGAGTTCTTCTTCACTGTGAGTCCAGATCATGAAAATGTCATCAATAAATCTGTACCAAACTTTGGGTTGGCAGGCCTGGGTAACCAAGAAGGCTTCCTCTAAGCGACCCATGAATAGGTTGGCGTACGAGGGGGCCATCCTGGTACCCATGGCTGTTCCCTTTAATTGTTGGTATGTCTGGCCTTCAAAAGTGAAGAAGTTGTGGGTCAGGATGAAGCTGGCTAAGGTAATGAGGAAAGAGGTTTTAGGTAGGGCGGCAGGTGATCGGCGTGAAAGGAAGTGCTCCATCGCAGCGAGGCCCTGGACATGCGGAATATTTGTGTATAAGGAAGTGGCATCAATGGTTACAAGGATGGTTTCTGGGGGTAAGAGACTGGGTAGGGATTCCAGGCGTTCGAGAAAGTGGTTGGTGTCTTTGATGAAGGATGGGAGACTGCATGTAATGGGTTGAAGGTGTTGATCTACGTAGGCAGAGATGCGTTCTGTGGGGGCTTGGTAACCAGCTACAATGGGACGGCCGGGATGATTGGGTTTGTGAATTTTGGGAAGAAGGTAGAAGGTAGGGGTGCGGGGTGTTGGTGGGGTCAGGAGGTTGATGGAGTCAGGTGAAAGGTTTTGTAGGGGGCCTAAGGTTCTGAGGATTCCTTGAAGCTCCGCCTGGACATCAGGAATGGGATTACCATGGCAAACTTTGTAAGTGGTGTTGTCTGAAAGCTGACACAGTCCCTCAGCCACGTACTCCCGACGATCAAGTACCACAGTCGTGGAACCCTTGTCCGCCGGAAGAATGACGATGGATTGGTCAGCCTTCAGATCACCTTTCCGCTCCCGGGATTGGAATGACTCCTTACCCTCTCCCTTAAAACCCATATCCTTTTGTCTTTCCTTCTCCTTCCCTCTTTCCTGACGAGGCAACCGTTAGTTGCGAAAGCTAGATTTTTGTGTGTATGTTTGTGTTTGTTTGTGTGTCTATCGACCTGCCAGCGCTTTTGTTTGGTAAGTCTCATCTTTCTTTTTAAATATATTTTTCCCACGTGGAATGTTTCCCTCTATTTTTATATATATATATATATATATATATATATATATATATATATATATATATATATATATATATATATATATATATATATATATATATATATATATGGTTTAATAGAAGGAAACATTCCACGAAGGAAAAATATACTTAAAAACAAAGATGATGTGACTTACCAAATGAAAGTGCTGGCAGGTCGACCTGCCAGCACTTTCATTTGGTAAGTCACATCATCTTTGTTTTTAAGTGTATATATATATATATATATGTGTGTGTGTGTGTGTGTGTGTGTGTGTGTAACACTGTGAATAGGGACCACTGCATGGCAGATCTTTCAGTGTGATGTGGTCTAAGTTACCTTTGACTGTTCTTCTTCCAATGCAGTTGCCTTTTAGTTTTGTTCTTGTGGTCCAGCTACTCCTTACCACAACCGTGCGTGAACTTGTTCTCTTGACTTCGTATCCAGGCAGGGTGATGCTGTAAGAGAGAGTCTTCTTTTTCTTCTTTTTGTTAGACGTCGGACTTCTGACTGGTTGGGTGTGGTCTACCGTGAATTCCTCTTCTGTGCCAACCTTTTCATCTCAGAAAAGCAATTAAACCTATGTCCTCAATTATTTGCTGGATGTATTCCAATCTTTGTCTTTACAGTTCTTACCCCCTACAGCTCCCTCTAATACCATGGAAGTTATTCTGGGATGTCTTTACAGATGGCCTATCATTCTGTCCCTTCTTTCTGTCAGTGTTTACCATATATTCCTTTCCTCATTCAGCAGAGAATCTTCTCATTCCGTACTGTATCATTCCACCTAATTTTCAACATTCTTCTGTAGCATCATGTCTCAGATGCTTTGATTCTCTTCTGTTCTGCTTTTCCCACAATCCATATCTCACTACCACACAATACTGTGCCCTAAACATACATTCTCAGAAATTTGTTCCTCAGATTAAGACCTCCGTTCGATACTACTAGATTTCTCATGTCCAGGAATGCCTTTTTTTGCCAATACTAGTGTGCTTTTTACGTCCTCATTGCTCCGTCCCTCATGGGTTATTTTGCTGCCTACATAGCATCGTGATCCCCAATTCTGATGTTCAGTTTCTCGCTGTTCTCATTTCTGCTACTTCTCATTACTTTTGTCTTTCTTTGGTTTACTCTCAGTTCAACTACCGAATGACACACATCTTCAGTAATAATCTGCTGTATTGTTCAAACTATATACATCAATTATGGAGATAGAGCCAAGTATCTATTAAGTCATAAACTCAAATACATTGATAAGTACATCTGACCACATCGAACTCGACGTAAGATCTAAGATTTACAATCTTCATTTGTCTTGAGCGTTTACATTGTAATATGTCCATTATCTCTGAGGTGTTCATGACACCTTCAAGGAGGCATCACCAAAACTCCCACTTCCACCAAGGGCTACTGTGCTCATCATGTTGCACCTTGCCCATGCTATGTTGTATCACTATGTATGCACCATCTGCACAGACCACAGATTCGGGTGCACACAGTGGATTGTTCCCACAACATAAAATGTTTATAAGAGACAGTGTGAGAATCCTCAGTGAAACATAGGTAATTCTCACAAATAACCCATGTTGCAATACAATCAAACAATTGAAAATCCAGAACAGAATGTAACAATATTATGAAAAGAAAAGTTGCTACTCATCAGTATAGCAGAGATGTTGAATTGCAGATAGGCACAACAAAAAGACTGTCACAAATAAAGCTTTCAGCCAGTAAGGCCTTCGTTAAAACACACACACACACACACACACACACACACACACACAAAACTGTAGTCTCAGCCAACTGAAACCACACTGTGAGCAGCAGCACCAGTGCATCTGCATTGTGCCTATCTGCAACTCAGCATCTCCGTTGTACAGTGAGTAGCAACTTTTCTTTTCATAATATTGTTATTTTCCATGTTATAATACAACTTGAAATAATAATCAGTATATCTTAGTTTGAACATTGGTGTTGCCCTTTCGCAACAGTAGGCTTTTGCACTGCTACATTATTTTTTGTGTGTCATTTTTAGGCCATGTTTTTCACTTCTTGAAACCATAGACATATTGACAAACTGCCTATTGGCTTCTGTCTCGGGTTCTTCGGCCGACGTTCATCTAATGATTTTTCTGACGTTTCGCCAACACGAGTGGCTGGCATTGTCAAAGCTTCACCCTCCATTGCCGGTGGTGAACAATGGAGGGTGAAGCTTTGACAATGCCAGCCACTCGTGCTGGCGAAACGTCAGAAAAATCATTAGATGAACGTCGGCCGAAGAACCCGAGACAGAAGCCAATAGGCAGTTTGTCAACAAGTGGCCACGAAAGCCTTAACAATTTCGTAGACATATTACCAAATGAGCATATTACTTGAGGGATTTTTGTGGAGCCTCCAGATGTCCGTGTAGAAATCAGATGGGGCTTCAGGAGACAAGAATGAGGGCGAGTGAATGTGTTATTACCTATATAATTAACAATTTTGTGATTACCGTTTTACATATCACTTACCAGTGTTGAGTATACCATTATAGACTTGTTGATAGTGTATCTTCTTGGCAGTCGAGTGCTAATAAAAGACATTACTGGGATAGTAATGATGGCATGAAGAACTGAGCTCTATGTAACTTCTTGAGGCAGCATAGATTTCTACAAATCTGTCGATTTCTGCACTATGATGATAACACCAAAATTGACCTTAATGTAAGGCTTGGAAATCTGTCTGGTTATGGAAATGCTAAAGAAGCAGTTTATAGATAATTTTGAAGTTGATGAAAACCAGGCATATGGCAAAAGTATTGTTAAATATTTTGGCCACCGTGGTTGCAAGGAATTTATTAGGGGTTAACCAATAAGATTTTGGTACAAAATATAGATTCTTAACACTAAGCATGGGTATTTAGTCAATTTTGAGCTCCACCACTGTAAAGGTCCTAAAGGAAACAAAATAGAGGAAAGTACAATGATGAGAAAAAAAATCTCAGCACCAAAAAAATAATTACTGTAGAGAAATGAAATTTTGGGAATACATTTTTGTAAGTAACGTATTTAAGTGATTAACATTGCAAGATCACAGGTTAATGTAAGCGAGAAAAGCTATTGCAAAGGTGAAATGCTGGAACATTAATAACCAGTGCAAATGCCAGAATGTTGAATGTAAGCAACATAAGTGCATGCATTGTGTTGTACAGGTGCCGGGCGTCAGTTTGTGGGATGGAGTTCCGTGCCTGTAACACTTGGCTGGTCAGTACAGGGATTATTAATGCTGTTTGGGAATGATGTTGGAGATGCCATCTGATGATGTCCCATATGTGCTCAATTGGTGACTGATCTGGTGACTGAGGAGGCCAAGGTAACATATTGACACTCTGTAGAGCATGTTGGGTTACAAAAGCAGTATGTGCGTGAGCATTATCCTGTTGGAAAACATCTGGAAAGCTGTTCATGACTGGCAGCACAACAGGTCAAATCACCAGATTGATGTACAAATTTGCAGTCAGGGTGTGTGGGATCTGCTGTCATATGAAATTGCACCCCAGACCTTAACTTGAGGTGTAGGTCCAGTGTGTATAGCACGCAGACTAACCTCCTCCTAACCAACACTTGCCCATCACTGGCACCAAGGCAAAACTAGCTTTCATCAGAAAACACAATTGACCTCCACCCTGCCCTTTCACAGGGTTCTTGCTTGACACCACTGAAGTCACAAATGGTGCAGTGGTTTCGGGCCAACAGAATGCATGCTGCAGGGTGTCTGGCTCGGGACGGTCCTTGAAGTAACCAATTTGTTGTGTCACTGTGGTGCCAACTGCTGCTCAAATTGCTGCTGCAGATGCTGTGTGATGCTCCAGAGCCATATGCTGAACATGACGGTCTTTTTTCTCAGCAGAGCCACGTGGCCATCTGGAGCCTGCTCTTGCGATTGTACATTGTTGTGACCACCACCGCCAGCAATCGTGTACAATGTCTACATTCCTGCCAAGTCTTTGTTCACTATTGCACAGGGACCATCCAGCTTCTTGTAGCCCTGTCACATGACCAGGTTCAACAAAGTGAGATGCTGATAATGGTGTGTTTGTTGCCTTAAAGTCAGTCTTGGCTAACATCAACTCACCGCGTCCAATCTCAAAAGTAACTAACACTCATGACCGTTACAGTGTTCGTTTAAAGCAATCCTAATTTGCATCCTTATAGTGGCATTACTAGCACCACCCTTATGCACCTGGTGCAAAAGTTAGACACCATCTTTTAGATGTAGGAGGACACGTACCAACTTCCATTTATGTCACACAATTCCTCTTTAGTGCTGGATCAACGCCCCTTCCCCCCTCCCCCGTTGGTGTATTTAGCAAGGCAGTGAGTCATTTACTGGTATTACTTGATGAAATTCCAGCAGAGAAGAGGGACATGCATATTTCATGGATAATCTTTTTTCTGGTTCTGTCCTTTTGTTGTTTTTAAAATTCTCCAGATATTCAGCCATCGGAACTTTAAGAAAAAAAGCTCACTTCAAAGTATAGGCTATTTCTCCAAGGAAGATCTTCGGTGCTGTGACATTGCAATTGAGAGAAATAATGGACTACTGGATGGAAATGCCATAATCACAGTGATCTCCACTTCATGTGAAAATCTTGAGGCCTCAATTAATTGCAGACTATACCTTGTATATGGGATGAACAGACCAAGTGGATCAAAATGTGGGATGTTACCAAACTGGAATTCATACCAAGAATTGGTATTGGCTACTGTTGACATGGATGCTTGATGTAGCTATGCAAAACAGTTTGATTCTGTACAATAAATCAGGCAAACCAAAAATTTCTCAATTACAATTCAGGCGGGAAATAGCAAATGTGCTATTATGGAAATCACATTGTATTCAATATACAGAAGAGAAGAGAAGAAAAGAAAAGAAAAGATGTGCTGGAAGTAACTGTAACTCAATTGTAAGAACAATGTGTTCTAAATACAGAGTAGGATTATACAGTGATTGATTCATTCTGTTACATTCCCACTATATGTATGACACTATGTTCATCTAATAATTTAGTTACTGTTTACATACGTGGTTACTTTTGTCATATCAACATTTTGTGAATGTTGCACTCTAAAGGATTAATTATTATATCTAAATACGATCATGCCATTCCTATATTGAGTGCGTATGTAAATGTGAAATATTAGCCCATGTAAGCAACTAGCATTGCCATATGGCAGTGGCATTTATTTTGAAAATTAAAAATTTGATAATTGTTTTTACTCTACATTTCATTGATTTAATTAGCCTCCAACTGGAGAAACTGACTTACATTCCCTGCCAGGGTTTCGATTACCTCTCGCCGTGTCCTGAAATGAGAAATGTCCTACTCACTATCCTTCCCACCCCTCCTTCAGTGGTATTCTGCCGTCCACTGAACCTTCTCAATAAACTTGTCCATCCTTACACAACTCCTGCTCCCAATCCCTTACCTCACGACTCATATCCCTGTAATGGACCTAGATGCGAGACCTGTCCCATACATCCTCCCACCACCACCACCACCACCACCACCACCACCACCACCACCTACTCCAGTCCAGTCACTAACATCACCTATCCTATCAAAGGCAGGGCTACCTGTGAAATTAGTCACATGCCCTCAGTCTAACCTGCAGCACTCACTGTCCAACACTCCCACCATACTATCCCTCCCGCTCCCTGCTCCATTCTCCCCTTATGCCCACCCTGTCACCACTCCCATCATGCAGTGGTGCTGCTGCTCACAGTGTTGTTTCAGTTGCCTGAGACTGCAGTCGTGTGTGTGAGTTTTGTTGATGTTCATCATATATTCTCCTTTCAAGATACTGTTCATTCTGTTCGACTGTTCTTCCAACTCTTTTGCCATCTCTGACAGACTTGCAATGTCACTGACAAACCTCAATGTTTTTATTTCTTCTCCCTGAGTTTTAATTCCTACTCCAAATTTTTCTTTGGTTTCTGTACTGCTTGCTGAGTGCAAAGATTGAATAACATCGCAGATATGTTACAACTCGGTCTCAGTCCCTTCTCGACCAGTGCTGCCCTTTCGTGCCCCTCAACTCTTATAATAGCCATTTGGTTTCTGTACAAGTAAATAGACTTTTGCACCCTGTATTTTACCCCTGCTACCTTTAGAGTTTCACAGAGAGTATGCCAGTCAACATTGTCAAAAGCTTTCTCTCAGTCTATAAATGCTATAAACATTGGTTTGCCTTTCCTTAACCTGTCTTCAAAGATAAGTCGTAAGGTCGGTATTACCTTACATATTCCTACACTTGTCTTGAGTCCAAGCTCATCGTTCCCAAGGTCGGCTTTTACCAGTTTTTCCATTCTTCTGTAAATAACTTGGGTTAGTATTTTGCAACACTCACATATTAAACTGATAATTTGGTAATTTTTGCACATGTCAGCTACTGCTCTCTTTGGAATTGGAATTATTACATTCTTCTTGAAGTCTGAGGCTATTTTGCCTGTCTCGTACATCTGTCACACCAGATGGAAGAGTTTTGTCTTGGCAGGCTCTTCCGGAATGTCATCTACTCCCAGGGTCTTATTTCGACTTAGGTCTTTCACTGCCCTGTGAGATTCTTCTTTCAGTATCACATATCCTGCCACCACTTCTTCATCATCTGTGTCCTCTTCCATTTCCATAATATTGCCTACAAATTCATCTCCCTTGTATAGACCCTCTATATACTACTTCCAGCTCTCAGCCTTCCGTTCTTTGCTGAGTCTTGTTTTCCATCTGAGCTCTTGATATTCATACAGCTGCTTTCCTTTTCTAGAAAGGCCCCTTGGGTTTTCCTGGTTCCCCAAGAGAAATATGCTTCTATTCATTCATATACTGGCAATAATTGCCAGAGAGATTGGTGGCACGCTGATCTCGCATCTGACGATTGTGGATCGCTCCTCGTACTGTGTCGTAGGTAGCAGACAGCTAGTTGGAACAGACCGGAGGCCTAACCTCTGAGTGGTGTTTTATGTTAATGTTTCCACCTACGGTTTCTGAACATTACATATTCATTACATTGTGTGTTCAGCATATGTGAATGGTTAACATTAAAATCATGTTGTGTCATTGCATCTTGCTTGACTTCAAATAATTTTCAACTAGCTGTAAGTTCTTTAATAATTGTAGAGTGGTAAATTGTTATTACCCCATTTTTGTACACAGGGTGTATGCTGTGTCGAACCACGAGTTCAACTTGTCGTTGGCTGCATCAGGCCAGCTTAACAAGGAGAGGCAGAGCGCCGACGGGAGGGATGCGTGGTCGCGCCAGGTGCAGGCCATCAAGAGACAGTGAGTAGTCAGCCAAGAGTGTGCAGCATCTCGTCCAGTCAATCATTGTGTTCTGTACATTCCCATCAAGAAGAAGAAACTTCAGGGATGTGAGGCTAGACATGGCATACATTATAAAAAGACCAGCAAATCACATTAACTTATTAAATATAGTGTACTGACAATAAATTGACATTGTACTGCTTAATGCTATTAACCATTTCGCTGCCGTGGGCGTGTATTCACGTCTTGCTATGCTAATCCCCACGTCTTGTCGATTGTAAAAGCGTGCCTCTCAGGTTTTACTACAGTGCTGAGGATGTCTCAATGTGTCCTGAGCCACTGAACTCTCACTGCTGTGGATGAGTTATTTCCATATCTCAGTGAATAAAAACATTTTGGGTATTTATCATACAACAAATGTGCTTCATTGCATGCTGTCATGTGTAAAAACCTCGTTTCAGTGTCTTGAATCATTTATGAGATATGCCTGTCACATGCAGTTGTCCTTTGGATATTAAACACAATAACTGGAGAACAAAATGAGATATCCTTCTACTCTCAATTCTGTGTAAAATTTTGGTATCCTATCTACATTTCATTCACTGTCAGCTATAAAACTGAATAATGTGAGAATGAAATGAGACATCATTCTGCACTCAATTGAAATGAAATTTTAATATCTTCTCTACATTTCATTCACTGCAAAGTAAGAGTTACAATCAACCATATGCAAAGTTTACGCAGTGCATTTTTACCTCTGCAAACTCTTTAAAATTTTCTTCACTGTTTTACTTAATCTAATGCAGCACAGTAAATATGACAGATAATGAAAAGAAATCCAATTCTTTATTGAGTTAAGATATCAGACTGTAAGATGTGCAAAAATCTAATTTTTTCACATAATAGTTTTCGAAAAATCAGACGAGTGTTTCATAGCGGCTGGAATGCCATTTCTCAGCACAGGTACGAGCATTTGATGAGCAGTACAGCCATAACAAAAACTGGCTCAGCACAGAAAGTAAAGAGCACGTCTGTAGAAGCAAAAAGGTTAATGCATAAAAGAGTTAAATTTGATTGTATGAATTAGAAAGAAACCTTCTAGTTTAGGAGGCATGAGGGAGTGGAAAGGTGGAAAGGGGATGACAATTTTGAACATGTGACCTCACCAGATGATGTAGCTCACCACATTTGCAGCAGTCGAGCCTATCGGTCTGTTTCGTCTGATCGTCCCAACCTAAGTCAAGTATTGGCGTTAGCTCTGAGCCCTTGTGTGCGGCTTTAATGCTTGGACTCGGGGTTATGTCTGGTTAGCAGCATTTCTTTCACTGCATTAGACAACTGTGTGTTTACAGTGAGATAAGATATTTTACTTACCGGCCTCAATCTCTCTAATGGTTTACTTAGCACAAGTTGATGAGTTTAAGCTTCTGAATTCCATTGTTACTAGTACATGTACTGCAAGTAAATTCATTCACAAGCAAGAAATTTTGTAATTGCACAATGTGCAGTGGAGGGGTGCACCTGTTGCTTTGATATCTTGAGCATTACTGACTATGTTGTTGGAAGTATGTATCCTACTCCTAATGGTCCCACCCAACAGTACTAGAAACGCAGATCTATTCCTATTAACTGTTGATGCTCAGGAACAAAAATCCCATTTATATTTGATTCACCCTCAATGTGATGTAACATGATGCATTACATACAGTGGCTGTTGGAAGTGCGGCTGGGATGGTGTGACGTGTCCTCCAGTGTGAATCTGCAGCTTTCATCTTGAGCTCATTCATGTGGTGTTAACTATTCCTCTGCTCTGGCAATTTTCGCAAAAAATATTTTGAAGATGTTCTGTAGTTTCATAGGGGGAAAATGAATGTGAGTGCTATTACTTCTGCATATTGACTGTGTGAAGGATGTGTACAGTGTTTGTAGCAACGTGCTTTCAGTTTGTTACAAATTATGTTCATTGCTTGCTTTCCTACCAGGTACATGACCAAGAGGGGCGTGGAAATCGGCTCTACGTCAGTTTTGGTTCACGCGGCAACTCTTTGTGGCATAAAACACATCATCAATAACAGCGAGGTGGTTCTTCACAAACAGGTGATTCGTAATTGTTTTCTAGAGTGTAGAACCTGCAGAGACACCTCCTGATGAAAACTAAAATTTAGAAATAATTTCACCTAAGAGCATGTGACTTTACCAGTGCTATTCAGTGCAAGGAAAAGGTGCAATTTTGTGGTCAGTGACTGCATCACCTGTATGTTTAGTTGCTCCAGTCTTCTGATCCTTTTCAAATACTTTCGGATAAACTGTGTAAGATGTTTTGGGCGAACACAAGGCTTCTCTTTCCTTTGAAGTAAATAAGTGCCACAGAAGACTCAAGTTTGTTGAGGATTGTCAGCTGGCCACCCCAAAAATAGTAAGAAAATGACTTTAGGGTGTCATGCAGCACGATGACAAAAAGTTTTAGTGTCTGTACCTAAATATTTTTTATTAATTATGGTGTCAGTAACAGTGTTCAAAAAATGTATGTATATAAAAATTGAAAATGTAGCACATTAAAATATAAAATTTAATAACTTCATAATATATTGCAGTACAAAATGAATTACAGTTGGACATTAACTGTGATTGCGCAAGTGGTAGGATTGAGTGATCCAGAGCCAACAGTTTTGTGGCACTGCACTCTCTCTCATTCAGGTCAATATATTCTCTACTTATTTGCTCAGCCAACAAAATTTTCCCACTACTGAGTATGCACCACCAGTACACACGATGCACCTGTACAGACAAACAAATGAATACAATCTCAGATCAAATTGTATGATTTATTCAAGAGTAAAAGCTTCACAAACTGAGGAAATCAATAATGCATTGGTCCACCTGTGGCCGTAATGCAAACAATTATTCATCTTAGTGTTGCTTGACAGAGTTGTTGGATGTCCAGTTGGTGTGTTAGATTGTCAAAATCCCAAGCTGGTAGGAGGGCCTTGCAAAAATGTCAAACATTCTCACATGGAAGAGAGGTCCAGTGACCTTAATGGCTAAGGTATGGTATGGAAAGCACGAATACGAGCGGTAGGAACTCGTGTGTGGGCGAGCATTATCTTGCTGAAATGTAAGCCCAGGGTGGCTCGCCATGAATGGCAACAAAACAAGATGTAGAATGTAGTCAGTGTACCAATAAACTGTAAGGTGTCGCAGATGACAACGAAAAGGGTCCTGTTATGAAATGAAATGAAATGGTGCCACAAGACCACCACTCTTGGCTGTCAGGCGTTATCATGGGTGAGAGGCTGGTATACCACTGCTGCCCAGGGCATCTCCGAACACTTCTTCACTGGTCATTGGGACTCAGTTCTAAGCAGGACTCGCCACTGAAGACAATTCTATTCCAGCAGTGAGGTTCCAGGCTGGAGACATGTCTGGAGACACCTCAGACAGTGGTGGGATACTAACCTGACTGTTGCCCACCATAATTCCAGACAACCAGGAGCGATGGCCTGGAGTGCCATTTGTTTTCATTGCATGACCCCTATGGTTATCATCAGTGGTACCCTTTCAGCATAGTGATTCACTGATGATATTCCAGGCCCGTTTTGTTGGTCATTATGGTAAGCCATCCTGGACATACATTTCGGCAACATAATGCCTGCCCGCACGTGGTGAGAGTTTATACTGTTTGGTTTTGTTCTTGCCAGACCCTGTCTTGGTCAGCAAGGTTGCCGGATCTCTCCCCAATTGAGAATGTTTGGAGCATCCAACCAGCTCAGTGTTTTGATGATCTAACGCACCAGTTGGATGGAATTTAGCAAGATATTCTTCAGGACGACGTCCAACAACTCTTACCAATCGATGCCAAGTCGAATAATTGGTTGCGTAAGGGACAGACATGGACCAGTGCATTATTGACTTACTGAATGTGTGAAGCTCTTTTCTTGAATAAGTTGTCCAATTTTTCTGAAGTTGTAATTATTTGTTTGTCTGTACAGGTAAATCACGTGTACCAATGTCTGTCCCATCCAGGCAATTGTTTTGTGGTGTGTGTGTGTGTGTGTGTGTGTGTGTGTGTGTGTGTGTGTGTGTGTTTTTGTTTGTTTGTTTGTTTGTTTGTTTGTTTGCCTTTTTCTTTTATTTCTTTATTTTCGGAAAAAAAACTATAATTCTTGTTACGATTCACAATTTACACATACTGTAGATCACTGAGAGAGGTTTATGTCTGCCATTTTCATTATGATGAGGGTCACTGCAGACAGGTGGTATTGATAAGTACATATTGCTCCAAAGAGTTCATGCTGTTTTGTTCAGCTCCTGTATTGTTAATCTTTCTGCATGTTTGGATCGTTATTGCTGGACAGGGAAGTCCTCTCTGTCCCTCAGAACAATCAGTACTCCACTCAGTGTAATTGTGTCACACAGTATTGTTATTTCCACTGAAGTCTTGACCTGGTACTTTGCAGTGGAGCTCCACACCTGTAGCATATGCTCTCCAGACGACGGTGAAGGACATCAAGACAAAAGACAAGGTTGCCGACGGCCCAAAGTACCGCACCGTCGACGATCTCTTCCCGCGTGGTTGCATGTGCTTTGTGATGGCTCCACCGCACTATGGTGCTATGGGAGAGGTGGGTATATCTGATAGGTTTATTTCATTTTATTTATTTATTTTTTCGCCTCAGGCCACACAGTTGGTATCACAACTAATGCCAACTTTTTAGCAAGTCATCATCAGGTGATCTGTTTGAATAAGAGAGGAATATGGCTGTGGAGATACTAGGAAACTAAATTACAAATGAAACTAGATTGTAGGCAGACCTATACATAGTTCAGAAAGCTACACACTAACTCATCCATTGAACAGGTTTGGGGGAGCTTACATAATGCACGTATCTGCACTCTGATTGGTGGATTTGAAGGCTGTTGTTAACAACATAATAGTATAAAGCTGGTAACTCGGAAGTCTAAGATCAACCCTTAGACTTCTGCAGTCATGCTCTCTGCATTCTATGCTGAGCAAAGCTTTGTTGTTGCTGTACTGTTTGTCTAAAGCTGCTACCTGTGCTGAGAGACAGGATTCTGGCTGCTATGAAATACTTTTCATTTGCTTTTATGAAAGCTGTTAGGTGAAAAAATTTGATGTTTCACATCTTACAGTTTGATATCTTTGCTCAATAAAGGACTGAACTTCTTACGGTATGTTGATAATTTTTACTTATGGACCGTCTGACAGCAACTGAATAAAACACAATTTTAGTGCCATATGCGTTTCGCCTTTATTTTCTGCAAGGCATCATCAGTGGCCTGGAATATGTAGATATGTTTGCTATTTAATTTATATTTTTGCCACTGTGCCTATAGGTTATAAACAGTTCTAGTGGTTGGTATTTCCTATTAAGTAGTAATGTTTTGAACTGTACTTACAGGTTGTGTGGACAATTTCTTACATATTACACTCCTGTTGCATTTTTGGTGTTGTTCTTCTTACGAATGCCAATTTGCGTTTTTTTGCCCCACTGCACTATGAACTGAATGCTTGTTTCAATGCAATGTTTTGGTTTCTGTTGCTGACTGTCAAATGGTTTTGCCAAAGATAGAATGTTATTGCCAAACTTTTGAGTGTAATTATTGAAGTATCTGTGATCTGTTTGTGTATGCATTTGTGTGTGTGTGTGTGTGTGTGTGTGTGTGTGTGTGTGTGTGTGTTTGTTTTACACAGACACAGATACTTCAATAATTACACTCGAAAGTTTGGCAATAACATTCTATCTTTGTCAAAAACATTTGACAGTCAGCAACAGAAACCAAAACATTGCATTGAAACAAGCGTTCAGTCCATAGTGCTGTGGAATGTGGGGAAAAAAATACGCAAACTGGCATTCATAAGAAGAACAACAACAGCAAAAATGCAACAGGAGTGACTCACATTCGGGAGGGCGACGGTTCAATCCCGCGTCCGGCCATCCTGATTTAGGTTTTCCGTGATTTCCCTAAATCGCTCCAGGCAAATGCCGGGATGGTTCCTTTCAAAGAGCACGGCCAACTTCCTTCCCCGTCCTTCCCTAATCCGATGAGACAGATGATCTCGCTGTCTGGTCTCCTTCCTCAAAACAACCCAACCCAACAGGAGTGTAATATGTAAGAAATTGTCCATGCAACCTGTAAGTACAGTTCAAAACATTACTACTTAATAGGAAATACCAACCACCAGAACTGTTTATAACCTATAGGCACAGTGACAAAAATGTAAATTAAATAGCTAACATATCTACATATTCCAGGCCACTGATGATGCCTTGCAGAAAATAAAGGCGAAACGCATATGGCACTAAAATTGTGTTTTATTCAGTTGCTGTCAGACAGTCCATAAGTAAAAATTATCAAAATACCATAATATTACACGCAACTGAGGAAGACAGGACTACAAAAGTTGAAGACTGAACTTCTATTCATTATTTGTCATAGTTACTGCATTTCATAAAATTAAGTGAACCATTTCACAAATTATAAAGAGTTTACAGAGGTAAAAGCATATAGTCTAAACTTTTAGTGTGGTTTGTGGTAGGTCATACAGGATGCATTCACAAAGTTTCAAGAATGGTTTTTTCCTAAGTAGGGGAAGGGGGCACAGACTGGTTCCACTGACTGGGTGAAGTAGTGGGGGCGTCAGCTAACCGACAGCACCAGTGGCTGTTGCCTCTGAGTTATTGGAGGGAGTAGATTGCTGGTGGCATGAGTACATGTCAGTGACTACCGTCAAAAACTCAGAGCAGCTAATGCAGTGTCAATTGGAGCAGCGTTATTCGGTAATGTTTTGTGCAATACTGAGTGAAACCACTACAGAAACTTTTGGTATGATTAAAAGGCCTGTAAAGAAGAAACCACGTCATGTGTAATGGTTTTCGTGTGGCACAAGAGGTTCAAAGATGGCTACAAGGACATTTAAGACAACGACCGCACTGGGAGACCTTCAGCAAGCAGAACTGATGAAAATTTTTGGGAAAGTGCATTTGTTCCTGCCAAACACACTGTCACAGGTTACTTTAAAGCTAGAGTGCTCTGCCGTTTGGAGGATTGGGTCTGCCAAGAGACCAAAGACTATCAAGTTCTTTACCATGACAAATCACCCTCTCACAGGTCGCTCACTGCCAACAAAGTTTTAGTCAAGTTCACCATGGCAACACTGCTGCAACCACCCTACAGTCCCAACCTAGTGCCCAGCAACGGCTTTTTGTTCCCCTGAATCGAGAGAGACCTGAAAAGGTAGCGATTTATGATGATTCCAGTGGTCCAGGCAGCTCTGATGCGGTCCCTTGACAGCCTTTTGCACAGAAAGTTCCAAGGAACCTATGAATGATAGAAAAAATGTTGGCAGCACTGTGTTTATGACAGGGGTCATATTTTGAAAACTTTTAGTTCACTGTACATAAATTTTCAGTAAATTTCTTTGTTATGAGACCACTCTTGAAACTTTGTAAATGTGCCTGTAAATTGTTGTGTATGAAATGCAGAAAAAGTATCGAAACTTTATTTAAAATTAAGAGCAAAATAGTGTCTCATTTCTTTCTCGGGCTATTGGTTTTTAAATCTAGTTGACAGAAATGCGCAGCATGCCCACTTCCATACATGTGCATACACCCAGAATGAGACAGCTGTTAAATGAAGATACTGCCAGACAAGTATGAGCCAGCAGTGTGTCTGATCTGTGTAAATATCTAAGAGCAATGACATCAGATGGGTTGTGACTCATGTTGCTGTAATGTGCAATTATTATGAGTGACAAACTTGGTGTGGAATGTTGGGAATAATGTCAAGAGAACTTTGTTTCCTTTTATATGTATTTTCCCCAATCACATTAGGTCTCCAACTTCTAAAATGCTACAAAATGATTACAGTAATGATAGTCGTGGAATAACTTCTGACACAATAAAGATGTTAAAATTCTTAAAGTTTACCAGACAGCAACATCAAGCTGTCTTACACAAACAGGAGTCAAGGAAAGATTAGTTTTTGTTTCCAGGTATTGTCAGCATAGTCTAAGGGCCTTGTCTTCGACTATTAATCAAAATATTCAGGGGCTCATGTTTGAATCCATCACTGATTTCAAATAAATATCAACAACAGTGTTGGCCAACAAATTCTAGTATAATGATTCACCTTCATTCCGCTAACAGCCTTGTTGAAGAAAATGAAGTCAGAAATTTACCCTGGAAGTGGAAGAATAATTAGTAATCAACGGTATAGGGCTGCAGAAAGCAATGGAAACACTTTCATTATGGTCGGGTAATGTTTATCAAAAGAACTTGTTGTCTGAAATTGAAAAAGTGTGACAATGATCTCACCATTGGAACGGATTCTGGATTAATCCCCCATCTGATCCTTAGAAAGGGGACTACCAAGGGGAAGAAAGAGATGGAATAACCAGTGAAAGGGTAACATTTTATGAGTCTGAATGTGGAATATCAGAAGTCTGAGTATGTTAGGGAAGCTAGAAAATCTGAAAAGCAAAATGCAGTGACTCAGTGTGATATAGTAATGATCAGTGAAATAGAAAGAAGATAAGGATTCCTGGATAGATGAATATGGAGTAATATTATCAACAGCAGAAAATGGTATATCTGGAGTATAAGTTATGGCAATGTGTTATTTGCTGTGAACAGTTCAGTAATAGGGCTGTTGTCAGAATTGACAACAAACCAATGTCAACAACAATGGTTCAGGTTTACACGCCACTGTCACAAGCATAAGGCAGAGGGATAGAGAAAGTATATAAGGATACTGAACAGATAATTCAGTATGTAAAGAGAGATGAAAAACAAATTATCTTGGTTAATAGGAACACCGTCCTTGTGGAAGGAATGAAAAACAGAATTATGGGGGAATATGGGGTTGGTAGCAGGAGTGAGAAAGAGGCGACACTGAGTTTTGCAATAAATTTAGTAATAGCAAATACGCAGATCAAGAGGAGGAAATGTACTTGGGAAAGATAGGGAGACATCAGACGATGCCACCTGGATTAGGTAGGTCATGATGCCATAGAGATTCCAAATTCATATGAAGAGATATAGGTTCAGCTTTCACTTTGGTAATGATTAAGGAAGACAGAAGTTTAACAGAATCATTAGGCAGAACCAGTGTGTGAAGTAGTGACACTACTGAAGCACTGAGGAATAATGATTTGTGTTTAAAGTTTTCTGAAGCTGTAGATGCTGCAGCAATGAATACTGTAGTAAGCAGTCCAGTTTAAGAGGAATTGACATCCCTCACATCTGGCAATCATAACAAACAACCAAATACAAGTAGGAGGAGGGTAGTTCCAAAGAAATCTTGAATAACAGAACAAATATTTCAGTTGTGATTTACCACCCTTTAATACTGAAGTTCATAGGTGCAGCAGATAGATATTCAGCTGTTTACTGTGCTCATCCTATCTGTGATAGAAGGCCTGTGATGGTTATAGTGAGGGCATGACACGGTGACTCCTTTAACACTTTAACATTTTCACCGCTGTGGATGTGCACACACATCCTGCTGCTCTGTTCCCCAGATGCTGTGAACATGTATTCGTATGCCACTTCGGTTTTCCTATAGTGCTATGGACATCTGTATGTGTCCTGCACTGCTGACCTCTCACTGTTCATGATGTGCAAGGCTGTGAATGGGAGCACTGCATGTGAGCATCTATTGGCTATAAAACCTAGTAATTCAGGAATGAAATAAGATATTGTTCTGCTTTGAATGTTAAATAAAATTTCATTATCTTGTCTACATTTCATTCACTGCAATATGTGAGCTACAATCAATTCTGCAAAGTTTACGGAATGAATTTTTTACCTCTGCTAAATCTTTAAAATTTCACACTGTGTTTTACCTAATTTGATGCAGCACGGTAACTGTGGCATATAATAAAAAGAAATTCAGTCCTCTATAAAGCAAAGACTGTAAGATGTGTCAAAATCAATTTTTTTACACAATAGTTTTTTAAAAAATCAAATGAGAAGTATTCCATAGCGGCTGGCAAGTCTGCATGGACAGAACTGGGCATGTTGCACGCAGCTTTACATTGGATGTGAAACCCAGTAACTTAAGAACAAACAATGAGATATCATTCTGCTGGCAGTTTTAAATAAAATATCAATACCTAATCTACATTTTATACATTTACACGATGTGTTTATATCTCTGCAATCTCTTTAACATTTCATGTGCATTTTACTTAATTTGATGCAGCACAGTAAGTTTGTTGGATGTTGTTGTCTTCAGTCCTGAGACTGGTTTGATGCAGCTCTCCATGCTACTCTATCCTGTGCAAGCTTCTTCATCTCCCAGTACTTACTGCAACCTACATCCTTCTGAATCTGCTTAGTGTATTCATCTCTTGGTCTCCCTCTACGATTTTTACCCACCACACTGCCCTCCAGTGCTAAATTTGTGATCACTTCATGCCTCAGAACATGTCCTACCAACTGGTACCTTCTTCTAGTCCAGTTGTGCCACAAACTCCTCCCCAATTCTATTCAATACCTCCTCATTAGTTGCACGATCTACCCATCTAATCTTCAGCATTCTTATGTAGCACCACATTTCAAAAGCTTCTATTCTCTTCTTGTCCAAACTATTTATTGTCCATGTTTCACTTCCATCAATGGCTACACTCCATACAAATACTTTCAGAAACAACTTCCTGACACTTAAATTTATACTCGATGTTAACAACTTTCTCTTCTTCAGAAACGCTTTCCTTACCATTGCCAGTCTACATTTTATATCCTCTCTACTTCGACCATCATCAGTTACTTTGCTCCCCAAATAGCAAAACTCCTTTACTACTTTAAGTGTCTCATTTCCTAATCTAATTCCCTCAGCATCACCCGACTTAATTCGACTACATTCCATTATCCTCGTTTTGCTTTTGTTGTGTTCATCTTATATCCTCCTTTCAAGACACTGTCCATTCCATTCAACTGCTCTTCCAAGTCCTTTGCTGTCTTTGACAGAATTACAATGTCGTCGGCGAATCTCAAAGTTTTTATTTCTTCTCCATGGATTTTAATACCTACTCTGAATTTTTCTTTTGTTTCCTTTACTGCTTGCTCAATATACAGATTGAATAACATCGGGGACAGGCTACAACCCTGTCTCACTCCCTTCCCAACCGCTGCTTCCCTTTCGTGCCCCTCGACTCTTATAACTGCCATCTGGTTTCTGTACAAATTGTAAATAGCCTTTCGCTCCCTGTATTTTACCCCTGCCACCTTTAGAATTTGAAAGAGAGTATTCCAGTCAACATTGTCAAAAGCTTTCACTAAGTATACAAATGCTAGAAACGTAGGTTTGCCTTTACTTAATATATTTTCTAAGATAAGTCGTAGGGTCAGTATTGCCTCACGTGTTCCAACATTTCTGTGGAATCCAATCTGATCTTCCCCGAGGTCGGCTTCTACCAGTTTTTCCATTCGTCTTTAAAGAATTCGCGTTAGTATTTTGCAGCAGTGACTTATTAAACTGATAGTTCGGTAATTTTCACATCTGTCAACACCTGCTTTCTTTGAGATTGGAATTATTATATTCTTCTTGAAGTCTGAGGGTATTTCACCTGTCTCATACATCTTGCTCACCAGATGGTAGAGTTTTGTCAGGACTGGCTCTTCCAAGGCCGTCAGTAGTTCCAATGGAATGTTGTCTACTCCCGGGGCCTTGTTTCCACTCAGGTCTTTCAGTGCTCTGTCAAACTCTTCACGCAGTATCGTATCTCCTATTTCATCTTCATCTACTTCATCTTCAATTTCCATAATATTGTCCTCAAGTACATCGCCCTTGTATAGACCCTCTATATACTTCCTCCACCTTTCTGCTTTCCCTTCTTTGCTTAGAACTGGGTTTCCATCTGAGCTCTTGATATTCGTACAAGTGGCTCTCTTTTCTCCAAAGGTCTCTTTAATTTTCCTGTAGGCAGTATCTATCTTGCCCCTAGTGAGATAAGCCTCTACATCCTTACACTTGTCTTCTAGCCATCCCTGCTTAGCCAGTTTGCACTTCCTGTCAATCTCATTTTTGAGATGTTTGTATTCCTTTTTGCCTGCTTCACTTACTGCATTTTTATATTTTCTCCTTTCATCAATTAAATTCAATATTTCTTCTGTTACCCAAGGATTTCTACTAGCCCTTGTCGTTTTACCTACTTGATCCTCTGCTGCCTTCACTACTTCATCCCTCAGAGCTACCCATTCCTCTTCTACTGTATTTCTTTCCCCCATTCCTGTCAATTGTTCCCTTATGCTCTCCCTGAAACTCTGTACAACCTCTGGTTTAGTCAGTTTATCCAGGTCCCATCTCCTTAAATTCCCACCTTTTAATCTACAGGTCATAACCAATAGATTGTGGTCAGAGTTCACATCTGCCCCTGGAAAGTCTTACAATTTAAAACCTGGTTCCTAAATCTCTGTCTTACCATTATATAATCTGTCTGATACCTTCTACTATCTCCAGGATTCTTCCATGTATACAACCTTCTTTTATGAGTTTTGAACCAAGTGTTAGCTATGATTAAGTTATGCTCTGTGCAAAATTCTACCAGACGGCTTCCTCTTTCATTTCTCTCCCCCAATCCATATTCGCCCACTATGTTTCCTTCTCTCCCGTTTCCTACTCTCGATTTCCAGTCACCCATGACTATTAAATTTTCGTCTTCCTTCAGTACCTAAATAATTTCTTTTATCTCGTCATACATTTCATCAATTTCTTCATCATCTGGAGAGCCAATTAGCATATAAACTTGTACTACTGTAGTAGGCATGGGCTTCGTGTCTATCTTGGCCACAATAATGCATTCACTAAGCTGTTTGTAGTAGCTTACCCGCACTCCTATTTTTTTTATTCATTATTAAGCCTACTCCTGCGTTACCCCTATTTGATTTTGTATTTATAACCCTGTATTCACCTGACCAAAAGTCTTGTTCCTCCTGCCACCGAACTTCACTAATTCCCACTATATCTAACTTTAACCTATCCATTTCCCTTTTTAAATTTTCTAACCTACCTGCCCGATTAAGGGATCTGACATTCCACACTCCGATCCGTAGAATGCTAGTTTTCTTTCTCCTGATAACGACGTCCTCCTGAGAAGTCCCTGCCTGGAGATCCGAATGGGGGACTATTTTGCCTCCGGAATATTTTACACAAGAGGACGCCATCATCATTTAACCATACAGCAAAGCTGCATGCCCTCGGAAAAAATTACGGGTGTAGTTTCCCCTTGCTTTCACCCGTTCGCAGTACCAGCACAGCAATGCCGTTTTGGTTAGTGTTACAAGGCCAGATCAGTCAATCATCCAGACTGTTGCCCCTACAACTACTGAAAAGGCTGCTGCCCCTCTTCAGGAAACACACGTTTGTCTGGCCTCTCAACAGATACCCCTCCGTTGTGGTTGCACGTATGGTACGGCCATCTGTAACGCTGAGGTACGCAAGCCTCCCCACCAACGGCAAGGTCCATGGTTCATGGGGGTAGGAATTTGTGTTTATTTTTGCATTTATTGCAATTTGTGTTTATATTTGTATGTATTGCAAACTGCAAATTCTGCAGGCCCCTACTAGTGGATAATAAAATAAACTTCAAATGCGAACTGAAATCATATCTTCTTTATAACTTCTGCCATTCTATTAGACAGAAGAATTCTGAATGTGTCATTTTGTATATGTATGAACCAAGTACGAGAAATAAATTAAGTAAAATGAACTTAAGGAGTCATGTAAACGGTGAACATTTTGCTGTTTTTTCCACAGAGAAGATATACAGTAATATTGTAAAACTGTGACTTGTTCCATATTGTAGTGAGAGTTTGTAATTTTGGTCCGTGGAACATAAAAAAAACTGCATAATCTGTCTTTTGTGTCACAAGGTGAAGGAGAGTATAATGGACAACAGAACCCTGCGCCTGAAGATTATTGTGTCAGTGCCGGTAGAGCCCGACCTGTCGCAGCTGTTCAGAACGTACAAGAACATACAGGCCAACTATATGACTGGTGAGCTGGCTTTCTGTTCTTAAAGTCTTCCCACTGATATATTTTGGCATTTTACAGAAATCTCTCAGTGTTAATGCCTTCTACAGCTAACACTGTTATCAGTTATAGTTATGACCTTAGATATCTGTGTGTGTGTGTGTGTGTGTGTGTGTGTGCTTATTTGAAACCTTTTGGCACATTAAAACTGTGTGCCAGATTGGGACTTGAACCTGGGACCTGCGCCTTTCATGGGCAAGTGCTGTACTGACTGACCTATCCAAGCATGATCTGGCTAATAGGTATAATCTTCCACGAAGTTTCAATAGTCAATTTGTCTAAAAATTTAAATTCAGTTGGGTTACAGATGACTTTCAGTGTTATCTATGTAGGTCTGTAGTTGATTAATGGATGTTTGCTGTTTTAACATACTGACTACATTCTCTTGTGTTTGTTGAGAAAAATTGCATAGGAAAACCAAAAGCTGGAAATGCAGTAGTCGAATAATGTTGAGCAAAAATAATGACAGTATAGTTTTTTCAGCTGTTGGAATGTACTGCTACTTCAACCTAATGATCGGAAGATGAAACTGGTAATTTCATATTTAATTTGTGTGTGATTGTGCTGGAAAATAGAGGTTGGAGGTAGATGTAATCCTCTTGTCTTAGAGTCTACAGGAAGGCCAAAAAATCATAGAAATAAAAATTTAAATGGTGTCATATTATCTCCAGAAAATGAATTTGTATGGACAAAATGACTGAAGAAATGTCATTGTGAAATTTTGATGTAAATGGAACACCCTGTCATCATCATTGACAGTGAAAACATTTTGGGGTTGTTGTTTTATGCATGCACTCTATGAAGACACTAGTGGGTGTGGTTGACAAGAGCTGCAGAATTGAAAGAAGTAGAATAACATTGGCCAGTTCTGATTACTGGCAGATGACAATATCCTTAGACATTTAAATCTAGGAAAGCCAAAGTGGTGTGCAGTTCTAACAATCGTAGGAATGTTATGTGTGACTGAGTTTTATTTATTAAGATGTCATTCGTATTATTCACAGTGCCGTATATACTGTATGTCTTTTCGCCATACGATGATCCGTGGTGGCTGGCAGCAATTGTTGCCAGTTTTTGACTGCATATTGCTAAGTCTTCTGGCAACACTGAAAATTATAGTCATCTCCTATACATGACAGCGACAGTGAGATGTTGCCGTAGAGATGTATGCAGGATCACATACGTGACGGTTGTGGCAGACGTGCAAGGCAGGCACAGCGAGCCAACTTTTACCTGGCATCGTTCTTCTTTCCCAAACAGACTGTAGCTTAAGTTGGTAATAACTAGAAAGCAATCAATGTCAATGAGTGCCACCTGATTTCTATTGATTCAGCTGCTGCTCTCAGCAGGTACAGAACATCATAAGAAGCAGTAACACACTAAGATTTTCCAAGATGCATGTTAACTGCAAAATATTGTTCATAAATTTGTAGATATTACCCAGAAAACTATATGTTTTTCTTGTTGTGCAGGGAAATAAGTTTGTACACAAACAATGAATTTAATAAATAATGTAAAAGTTCGTAAACAAAACTGGATGGACAGTTATTTTCTTTCTTATTCTTTAGCTGTATTGCTTAAGATGTATGGTAAATGGACATTATTACTTACCCCTGCAGTATTTTCCTTCTTCTGGCAGTTAAGAGCCAAAGAAGGTAGTACAGATGGCCTATGCATGTGCTCTTTACAGTAGTGTGTCGCAAAGCTTAATGTTCTCCCATCCTCTATGTCATGCTAGGTAGAAAACCCTGCACAAGGGCGGCTTCCAGATGTAAGTTTCACATTATTATGGGAAGTGAAGCTACTTTTATTGACTGCTGCACTATGTTTCAATGTGGCACATATACACAACACTATTTTTCAACAGTCACACAGTCTGTGTAAACATTAATCGGAATGTCCTACCGATAGTTCAGTTTCTGAATGACAGAAATTTGCTCCTTTGTTGTGAAGCCATTTGAGAGTTGCTGTGTAAACATCCTCATCTTTGGAAAATCTCTTCCCCTCTCTCTCTTGATGATCTTGCTGCTTGACACAGAGATGGAAATTGCAGAGTGCAATTCTGAACCTCCCTATTGGCAACACCTAGGGCTGTACAGCCTTGGAAAACTGTTAGCACCATTTCTCTTTGGCTGGATGTGACATTGCATTTTGTCCATATACCACCAGAATTTCACAGTGAATCTGTGTGCAGTTTAGATGTTTTGTCCATAAGAATCGTACTGTACCATTTGCTTCAACTTCACTGTGCCATTTCCCTCTCACCGTGTGATACTTATGTTATGTAAATAATAGATTTCAGCTTTCAGTCGTCCTTTTTAAGTTTTGTTGGCAGATCTAGATTTCAGCTAGAAACTAGCCATTCTAAATGCACTATCAGTTTTGATCAATGCATGTTGGTTGGGCTTCATCCACAGTTCATTGAACTGTGGATTAAGCCCAACCAGCAGGCATTACATGCATTGATCAAAACTGATAGTGCATTTAGAATGGCTAGTTTCTAGCTGAAATCTAGATCTGCCAGTAAAATTAAAAAAGGACGACTGATAGCTGAAATCTATTATTTACAAGTCAATGACAGTCACTGCGTGCAACAGCCTTCTGAATGGAAGGTAACCTGACTTACGTTATGCATACCACAGTGGAGTTTATGTGTAGGAACTAGGAACAGTACTCTCATTTGTGCTGTGTGGTGGTCTTCCTGTGAGATGACGTAAGTAACTTACTTTCTGAAGCCAGTACATAATACCCTTCAAGCATCAGTGTCATATAAAGTGGAGCTAGTCAGTAGATCTTATTAACTGGCAAACACACTGGAGCATCTGACTAGTGTTGTCCCTCTGTTTATCTACATTGCTCTCATGGGAGGCGAAGAGGAAACAGATTAGGTGACCATTTGATGAGAGACGGTGGACAGACAGACACTGTGTGTTCTCATACACTGATATGACAAAAATTGAGGAGTGGCAATAAGCACGTCTACAAATGATGGTAGTATCACGTACATGCAGTACTTTGGCAGAGCTGTCATTTGTACTCAGGTGATTCGTGTGAAAAGCTTTCCGACGTGATTATGGCTGCACGAGAGGAATTAACAGACTTTTAAGTGCAGAATGGTAGTTGGAGCTAGGTACAGGAACTATTCCATTTTGGAAATTGTGAAGGAATTCAATATTCAGAACTCCACAGTGTTAAGAGTGTGCCAAGAATGCTAAATTTCGTGCATTACTTCTCACACGGACTACGCAGCGGTGGTGACCTTCACTTAACGACAAAAAGCAGCGGCGTTTGTTTAGAACTGTCATTGCTAACAGACAAACAATACTTCGTGAAAAACCACAGAAATCAATGTGTGACACTCGGTGAATGTATCTGTTAGGACAGTGCGACAAAATCTGGCATAGTGGGCTACAGCAGCAAATGACTGAAGTGAATGCCTTCACTAGCAGCATGACATAATCTTCAGCACCACTCCTGGGCACGTGACCATATAAGTTGGACCCTACACGACTGGAAAACTACGGCCTAATCAGATGAGTCCTTATTTCTCTTGGTAAGAGCTGACGGTAGGGTTTGAGTGCAATGCAGGCCCCATGAAGCCATGGGTCCAAGTCGTCAACCAAGGCACTTTGCAAGTTGGTGGTGGTGCCATAGTGGTGTGGGCTGTGTTTACATGGAATGGACGGACACCTCTGGTCCAAGTGAACTGATCATTGAATGGGAATGGTTATGTTCAGCTCCTTGTAGACCATTTGCAGCCATTCATGGACTTCATTTTCCCAGAAAACTACGGAATTTTTATGGATGACAGTGTGCCGTGTCACTGGGTGACTGAAGAATGTTCTGAACAATTTGAGGGAATGATTTGGCCACCAGGATCACCTGTCGTGAACCCCCTTCGAACATTTATGGGACACAGTCGAGAGGTCAGTTCGTACACAAAATCCTCTGGCAACACTTCACAATTATAGACAGCTCAATGTTTCTGCAGGGGACTTCCAATGAATTGTTGAATCCATGTCACATTAAGTTGCTGCATTACCCTGGGCACAAGGAGGCGTGGAACAATGTTGGGAGGTATCCAATGACTTTTGTCACTGTAATCAGAAAATAAATACTGTGATAAAAATGAAGGTCAGATACGGGACTGTTTTTTGAAAAAGCAGATGACCAAAAAGCAGCAATATGTAGTTTTTAAGGGCAGTTACATGCCACTGACAAGGAAACATCTAAACCCGTGCAATTGTTTCATACAAGCCACAAAGAGTATTCTAATGATGAAAGGCCAAAAAAATAAGGGAGTCTTGCAATTCATAAAAGAGAACGTGTACATGAAAAATTCTGATGATAATTTTATGCAATCCTATTAAAAGTTTCTAATGTTGTGTGTGTGTGTGTGTGTGTGTGTGTGTGTGTGTGTGTGTGTGTGTGTGTCTGTCTGTCTCTGCGCGCACCCATGTCAGAGAGAGAGAGAGAATATTATGTTCTTTTGATGGGTTGTATATGACCTTACTGAATTTATTGATTTATGACTGTTTTAAATACAGTGATTTTTTAATTGATGAAGAATTATCTGCCAATATTCAATTTGTACAGAATGCATAAAGAACAGTAGAACTCATCTAGAACTACTATCCTGGACATAAAATGAAACACATAGTTTCATTTGGAAGGAGCAAAAAACAATATTTCATAATTTTATGAGGCCATCTATGTTTCTAAACTACGGTCCCGGAAGCTGGGCTGGGGCACAGTATCCGAAGCCATTTGCATGTTGCCTATCCAGTAGCTTCCAGGGGCTACAAAAACTTCATTTGCAATATTTCATGTAATTAATAACCAAATTTAACAATTTTAATCGTTGATTATGGCAAGTTATTAAGATGTGTAAGCTTGCGTTAAACATTTAACGCAGTATGACAAATATTACAGGAAAACGTCCGTTTGTCTCAAGGCAATGTAACTGCCAGTGAGCAAAAGCTCTTTATTCATCTAGTATTTGAGAATGAGAACACTTAGCGACTTCTAACTAACTTTACACGTAATTTCAAAACTTTTTCTCACTGGCATCTCACACAAAATGACGAAAGGAAAAATGTTTATCACTTACATTTCTGCTGTTTGTGCAGTAAAAGAGCAGCATCAGGTACAGCATTTTAATTTATTAGTCCTTACCTAACAACTCCATTAGCAACAGTTTGCTTACAGTGTCTGCATACATCACTGAATGTAGCTCAAAAATTGCGTCGTTGTACTACACATGATTCTGGAGATGCTGACATCATAAACATTGAGTTGCTTGAGAAAGTACCTTTCACTTAAAATGGAGTACAAATTTCCCAGAACTTGGCACGTTCCAACAAAGTGATTAAAGGCAACTATTTTACTCATTAACTCAGTGTAAAGAAATCACAAATTTGAAGCTGTTTTTGCGTGGAAGTTTGATTCTTTAAAGAATCAAGGGGGTTATTGGTGGTGACTATTTGTCATGCTGCAAAAGCATTATCAGTGTGTTTACACCATCAAAATGAATGTTAAGTTGTATAGATTTGTCTCACGCTACACGTATTGTTCGAGGAAGCGACACTACAAAAATATGATTTGCAATATTTCACGTAATTATTGACTGTGATGCTACCCTGGGATGGCAGAGGCTGGCTGTTTGAAATTCCCTCTCTCACTAATCAGCTGGATCAATTTCAAGGATCCATTTGGAAGGGTGCAAAAGCTCCACTTCCAGAAATACCACTGTGTCTCCAGCACTAATATAAACTGTTTATGTTGCAGTGGGACAGGCAGCTCAGAGGCTGAGCATCTCACCACACCTGTTATCACGCATCACAGGCACCGTCTACGTCATCAAGCAGGCTGGGGCGTCCTCGTCCGCCAAGCTGAACCTCGGCCTCAATCTAAAGTTCAACAAGAGGAACGAGGAGGTGAGAGACAGTTACAGCTCAAACTCATTTTTGTATCAGTCAAACTCCTCTCCTCCCTTTGTTATGCAGTTGAGGTCACTGCAGCAGTTTTATGTATTACATGAATTGCTGATGCCTATTTTTCTCTTATGTTCATCACTATCATTTCAACTGGATGTGTCTGTGCAAATGATTCATTTGGCTGGTCACAACCTTTGCTCCGCACATTTTTGTTTTATTTTATACTAACTTTTTGCATGCCCATATGCCTGCAGTCGATGGTGTTACTGATATTCTGTTTCATTTCTTCACAATAGTCTCACTTTTTCTTTTTTTTTACTGTCAGATCTGTCCAATAGACTCCACTTCATTTGAGGCATATTTACAACAGTAACTGATTGTCATATCTAGAAAAATCTGTCACTCACAGCTGCCTGATTCTCCACTAGTTTATAGCGTGCCCCTCCAGAGATGACATAAACTATATCTGTGGCTCTCTTCCACGTGCCAGGATCTGTACCCTCAAAACACACTGCCAAAATTATTGGCTCTTTTCAGTCTCGTGCTCAGACATGGTTGACATGTCGAATAACTCACATAAGATACAAATTACCCACACAGTATTTCCCTACAAGTAATTATACAAGTAATGAGCCATGTCGGTAGGGGCAGATTGCTACTCATCTTAAAGAAGATGTGTCAAGTTGCAGACAGGCCTGAAATGCTGGAGATGGTGGTTGTGTGCGCCTGAGGTGTGCTTGCTTGTGTTTGTGAATGGTGTTTGTTTGTTTTACTGATGAAGACTATGGCCGAAAGCTTTATGTAAGTTTCTTTTGATTGTGCCTGTCTGCAACTTCATGTGTCTTCTTTACGTTAAGTAGCAATCTGTCTTTTCCTACATTGTTGACGTCCCACCTGGAGTTTCCATTGTTTGATACAAGTAATGAACCATGTGCAAACAAAATTTGGTTGAAATTGACCCAGACATTCATGCATTAAGCTTTTAAGTTTGCCCTTTTCACCCACACCTATGGAAGGTAGTGGTTCTCAGCCATGTTGTACAGCTTCCTGCTACCGACTGAATCTGCTTGGAACAAGAGCCTCTCCAGCTTCTCCAATCTTCCAATAACCTTGCCATAGTTGCTTCACTCATCTAGCTGCTGTCTTTCTACCCTTTTGCCACTTGTCCCCTGTCCTTCCCCTCAGTCTCTTGCCTCCCATATCCATCTTGGGCTCCTTCTGAGGTGCCTTCGACATTGCAGACTATGTTTACATGCCTGTACCATTTTAATTTTATATCCTCAGTCTTCTCTTGTAGGGATTCCTCTTGTGTTATCTCCCTAACACTTTAAATTCTCCAGTTTTCCATTTTTGTTCTAACTGTCTGACATCTGAAGAATGTCATTTAACTTTGTTTTTTCTCGATCCTTCCTGACTCATGTTTGTTCAGTGTATAGAATTAGTATACAGTATGTAACAGAGCAAAACAGAACTGAGAAAACTAGTGAACAGGTACAGGAAAAGGTTTTTTTTTGTGCAAAGTTTTGTTGTTATTTTTTGCCTGATTTTGGTGTTACTTCTTGATGAATTATTTTTGAAATACGTTCTGTATTTTTGTCATATTTCATTGTTTTTGTAAGTCATATTGAAAATGAACATACACCTGTCAATTATTTATTGACAGCACACGTCTCATTTATTTCCGTTTATTTGCTTTAATATAAAAATATTAAAATCAACCCACTAAGGAAGAAATGACTCTTCATCCAAACAATCTTGAAAACTCTTCATCCAATTAATGTTGAAAGTTTTTCAAAAGAAAACATTCTCATAATCTGGAAACAATATGCTGTCACATTAATACTAGGTGTTCTATTTATCTTGCTACCTATCCCCCTCCAGACATCTTTTTTTTTCCAGGAGGAGGATGGGGAAAAATGCACATAACAAAATTGCCTTTGACTCTACTATAAAAGCACACAGTGAATGTACTTAAAGTAACTTGTCCACTGGTTAGAGCTGACAGTAATCAAGTGGAAATGATGAGTTTTTAATCAAGGATCACCTTTGCTGCTGTACACAACACATTACTTAAAAGTACTACAATACTGTACTACATGTCAGACCTTGAAGAAGAGTATGCCTGCCCTCAGTCCAACATCAGGCCACTGTCACCCAAATGCTCCACAAATCTGGATACTGTACATTTCAACTGGCCAGCCAAATGGGAACCCATAATGAAACCCATACAAAACTTTGTCAGTTGCTGATAATGCTCTGTCTCACTCGAGTGCTCAGCATCTCGATGCCCTTCACAGTGATCACTCAACATCTGATGCTATTCGTGCTCCATAAATACCTACCAGGCCTGCTAACAACATTAATGTACTCTAATTGACTTTCTGTCTCAGATAATTCTAATCATTCACATTACTGCTTTTGGTGAGTACATTGATATTTGACCAAATGCTTCACTTTTTTTGTCATGCAGTGTAATATGTTTGATGTATCACCTTCTTACTTTTCAGGAAAACTTCTGTATTCCATTTCATTTCCCTCACATCGCTCAGACAGCTGTTGGCTTGCATTGA